>NC_138946.1:24865000-25502500 GCF_965226115.1 Aulonocara stuartgranti
TGAGTCATAACTGTATGAGGAAAAGTCCTACGTGATATGCTGAGGTTTCATGCAAACTATAAAATCTGTGATTAGAGAATTTTTGAAACTATGTTAAAATTTCAAAGGTTTTGTTTCATTTTAAAGAGTTCCAGTGAGTTATTTCCTTACGTTGCTCTATAAAATGAACTAAACTACAAAAACTTGTTTGGTTAGTTTGTATGTATCGTGAGGTCAGTAATGTGGATTATAAACCAAACAATAAAGGTGTGATTGATAAGAAAAATTGGATCAACTGTTTAGGAAGTACAGCTATTTTTATACATAGAAAGAAGAAGAAAGAAAGTGTGTACATTATTGTACTTTATTGAGCCCCGTGGGGAAATTGCTCTCTGCATTTAACCCATTCACTCAGTGAAGCAGTGGGCAGCCATTGGGCGCCCGGGGAGCAGTGTGTAGGGACGGTACCTTGCTCAGGGGTACCTCAGGGTAGCTGTTAAGGGGAATCGAACCCCCGACCTTCCGATCATGGGGCAACCACTCTACCTACTGAGCTATCCCTGCCATAGTCCCCACAACCTAACATAATTTTACAGATGTTAATTTCTTTTAAATCATAACCAAATATTCACTTGAGACTTCTTCACTTTACTGCAGCCACCTTGAATTACTGCTTCAGTGCGGGTGCAGATCTAACTTTAGTATTTAATAACTCAAAATCACCTGTTGGATTGAGATCAGGTGACTGACTTGACCATTGAAGAATATCACATCCCACACTTGACCATCTCTTGGGCTGCTTTAGCGGTGTGGTTTGGGTCAATATCTATTTGCGCCATCCAATCAGTTTTGCAACATTTGGCTCATTGTCAGTAGATCCTGCTTACGTCTATCAACAGTCTGTGGTCCTCTTTCCTGTTTCAGATTGAGAGATATGACAATTGTGTGATATCGTGGTACTTCTGTGTCCTTGGCTTGAGGAAGTAATCTGCTTAAATGCACATTGAGTCACCTTTTAATGAATTAATGTATAAACCACAGGATTTTATATGTTCAGGGTTTTTATTCAGCTGTGTTTCTGATGATTTTTAGGACTCAAGCACATTTCAGCTGTGCTATTGAGGAGTTGAAGAGTGGAAGTGCACAATATTCTCTTTTTGAAAATATTGTCCTCTTTTTTCATTTGAGTGCACAGCAGAGGAGAGTCTATACAACTGCTGACTGCAATGTTATAGCATTTTTTTCTATATAAGGCTTCTTTGATTTCATGTTATGACGGCGACAAATCCATTAAAAAAAATTTTTGGGGGTTGCTCTTTTGTTTCTCAAAAAAGTGGACTGCTGTCTGTTGCAGTAGATGGTTCTGTATATTTGAATTTTTAAACCAGATGCAATTCCTGACGCAATGCTCCCCAGAGGCTAGGATTGTGTTTAAGCCCAGTCACATACCCTAGAGATAGAAGCATTACAACAGCTGAATACATGTTATAGTAGTTTGTTTTGTTTGTTTTTCTAAATAAGCCTTTTGCTAATTTCTCGTTCTCATGAACACAAAAGAATAAAAAAGATGTTCAGCTGAAGGGAGCAGTCGAATGGAGGTTTATAACATGGTGTCCGGTGTCTGAAATCTACACCTACTGCTTTAACTTCAGTTAACCGTGTTAAACTGTTTGGGGTGAGCTGTGAAAACAAGCAGTTGAAGAAGAGTGGTAAGCACTACGTTGGTAAAAGCTTGACTGCAGTGCCAAGATCGATTTTAGTCAGTTTTATGGTCATTCAGCCAATTAGTGTTTGTTTGCTTGCTTGCTTTCTGGTATTGGGAGATTTTTTTTTTTAAGTATAGCCAAAGGTCTGAAGGCCATCGACACAATTCATAGAATTCAGCGTGTAGAGCAAATACAGATTAAAAGACATGAACCTATTATTTCTTTCATCCGTTCAATTTTGTGTTTTTAACATGCTCGACACTGAGCTTTTGTAAAATGTTCCATAGAAATAAAATCACTTTGAATCAGATGAAGTTCCCTTGCATAGTTTTGCTTTCGTTTTTGAGTATGTGTGGTTTTTGTTTTTGAAAGGCAAATGATGTGTCATACTGGGATATATAAAAACTAGCTGCTTCCACTGACTTGACAGATTGCTTGTCTGGTTGGTGCAATTTGCTAATAATTACCAAACTCGTTATACACAGTCCCTCCGCTGTTGTTATATACTCACTTTTCCGCTTTTTAAAAACAGTACCTATTTAAATCTTTTTAAGCAACACACCCTCCCTTTGCTTGTTTTTCTTTTATTAGCTAACCTGTTCAAACCCCTGGCTTCCATCCAGCTTCACCTTTTCAAATCTTCGAACGACAGGAGGAAATGGCCTGTTGTTTAGGCTCAACCAACTAACAATTTGAGATGGAGTTGTGGGGGAGGGGAGCTTGTCAGGCGATGGCTTTAATCATGTGCCCCCCCCCCAATGACGTAGTTCACAGTCACAGAACTTGGGGCACGTGGCTACGTTTACGGCGGGTTAACTAAAATGTAATGGATAAATTGAAAGTTTAACATATCTGTCCAACAACAGATAAGAGATCTACCGGCAATCCTCCCGAAACTTCCGATGAAAGGACACGCCCTGTGAAGCAAAATAAAAACATTTTAGTTGTTCCGTTTGCTGCCATCCGCGCCGAATGAGTCATGTGACTGACCAAAACTCAAGAGACAAATCAAAAATATTTATCGTTTACTTTCTGTATGATGACTCACAGTGGTGACATCAGATTTAAAGTGAAAAGTCTCGGTTTCATAGTAGAACACCTCTGCTCTACAATTTACTTTTTGTTAAGATGTTACACACCGGCGCAAAAGCAGGAATAAGAAGTCCACGTGCCTAGCCTTATCGGATTTACTTGTAGGTGGAAATTGCATTTGAATGTACAATTTTATGCTTTCCATCAACTCCAGCAGATCCTTAACAAAACCTGTTTGACTGCTGATTGAGTTGGCGCCCACTGTTACCACACAGTTGGCAAACAGAAAAAAGTCAAAAGAGAAAGAGAGCCCTATTTTTCATTCTTTCTATATCAAATATATATTGATTGATTATATCTATGTAATCAAAATTCAGATTTCTCAGCAAGGTACACATTTAAATAATATGAAAATCCAGTTATTGGGAAAAAAAGAAGATGACACAAATCAAAGTACTGGATTTCTAGAATTTCTGACTGATAACTCGCATTAAAATCTCCAGCATTTCCTCATCTCAACTCATGTTGTTGTTGTGAATTGGTAAAGGCACACCCTCAGGGTGAGTAACACTCTCAGTCTAAGCTTCCTGAATTACTCCCCAGATCTTCACTTTTTTTTCTGTCTATAATTCCAGCAGTAAGACGTGCTTGATAGGAAAATACTTATGTAACAGAGATGGTGGCAATGGTTTTGGCAATATTCATATGTAGTGAATATAAATACCCAAAGACAGAATGTACAAAATTAAATAATTATTTATTATTTGATAATTATTTTTAAATATTACAGTACTGAGGTAAGTTCATAGTCTTGAAGGTGAATTTTAACATGGCTTGTGATCATACTGTTTTACCCATGTGTCTCAAAAACAAATAATCAAACAAAAACACTCACACACAAAACGTATAAACTTTTTATTATTGTTACTGTGGTATTTGTATGAAACTTCACTTCCCACATTACTTCCAGGTATGTAACTGTCACTTCCCACTTTGGAAATTTATTTTGGCTAATAAAAAAAGAAAGACAGTTTGTATTCTTATAATACTATTTATACAGCAAAGAGTAATATGAATGCTTAACAGAATACCTCCCACCAGCTCCCCAAGGAAAAGGGAGGATTGGGTTTCCCCCGCCTCAGGAATTATTATTATGCCGCTCAAATAACCCCCCTCTTATATTGGTGCAACAAAACATACACAGCTAAGTGGAAGGAACTGGAGTCCAGCCTGTTGGACCGATTCCCTCTACAAGCTGTAATGGCAGATAAGGGTCTAACGTGTTGGCTGGAAAAGTTGGGGAACCCCTGGTTAACCCACACCCTCCAAGTTTGGCAGAAGGTAATCAACATTTCTGGGATACACAAAATATTAAAAATTTTCAGGTGGTTTGCTTTCGACTCAGATTTTATTCCAAACAGACACGACTCTAACTTTAAAGCATGGCTATCTTATGGCCTTACGACATTCCTCTCTCTTACTCATAGAAATATTGTGCTCAGATTTGAGGTCTTGCGGGACAACCACAACCTGACAAAATACGACTTTCACAGATACCTACAGCTGAGATCACATATTGATCATGAATGCAAATTGTCCGACTTTAATGATGCTGAGTCGCATTTTTTCCTCATCCTGAAAAATGCCACAACCATGAACCCTACTAAATCCATTTCTAAACTATACAAAGCTCTCTCTAGTGCCAGCGAGGATAACACTTTATACACTAAAGATAAATGGAAAAGGGAATCAGGGATTGCTATTTCTATGGGGGAGTGGGAAAATGTTTGGTGCTGCCAGTGGTCCACATCCAGTTCTATGAGCTGGAAGGAACATGGCTGGAAGAATATTATTAGATACTTCAAGACACCATATCAGGAGAGATATAAAGGGGCTCATATGCAATGCTGGAGACAATGCGGCTCGACTGTTGCTAACCATTTTCATGTTATGTTCCCATGTTATTCATATACTGCTGTGCAGATGGATTTTTCTTGTCCATTCCAAATAAAGATATAATAAAAAAACAACAACAAACAAAACAAAAACCGAATGGCCCCGTTATAGAAGGCCGAAGCTGCAGACTCTTTCTGGTCAGAAAAATCTGTCTCCAACAGATGCTGTCTGTACAGCTCAGTGGATAGCAATATTTTAATACTGGTTCACAAAAGTACAACTGAAAATGCTGCAAAATGTTGTGGTTGTTACTGTTGATTGGTTTCGCTTACTCAGCGTCTTCCTGTGGTAAGAATTGCGGCACTGTGTTGTTTATCACATTCTCACTATGTCAAGGTTTCTTAAAAATATCTTAATATATATATATAGGTGAACATAAAATTAAGTTTTTATTATAATTTTATTATGTGTTAATTTATGATTGTTAATTTATTATAAATAATACAAAACTATTTATCCAGAATCTTCATTTTGACTGTCGAAACAGTTCAATTTAAAAGACCTCACTATTTTACAGCAGTAAAACAATTCCCCGTCTGTCTTTCTGTATTTCTTATCACTGTGTCAAAAGCGGGACAGGAAGTTGTAATATACATATATGTAATGTGTACAGTTTGTTATAAACTATTTATGGGCATATGCGTGGCATCGCAGTGGTCTGGTTCAGGAAACACTTACATCATGAAACTTCAGGTGTCTGCTGCTACGGCAGACGAAACTACGTGCGCGTCCCCGCCCACCTGTGAAACCGCCTAAAAAAGCTCGCTCCCGTTATTCCCTCTCCATTCAAGGTGCGGCAGCCAAGCAGGTGCGTGAGGAATCGTCGAGAAATCATATAGCTGTTGTTTGCTAACTTTATTTTTTAAAGCTAAGGAAAACGTGCCTAGATAGCAAAAGACGAGCCAGTTTTTTTTCTCGCAAGGAAGCAGACTTGTTTTTTTAAAGAAGAGAGAAGTCTGTGTCTTGAGGAGTACCTGAACAGGTGAACCGCGTCCTTTGTTGTTTCAAAGTCAAGTCGGAGAAGAAGTAGAAATGGCTAACTCGGGTCTTCAGATTCTGGGATTCGCCCTGGCTCTTCTGGGCGTGATTGGACTCGTAGTTGGTACAATTATGCCCCAGTGGAAGATGTCTGCCTACGTCGGGGACAACATCATCACTGCGATCTCCATGTACGAAGGACTGTGGATGTCCTGTGCGTTCCAGAGCACAGGTCAAATGCAGTGTAAAGTGTACGACTCCATCCTGCAGCTCAACAGTAAGTAACACGGTTGATGGCTTTTAAATAAGTACGAGCGTCCACATAATTTCTCTCTGTAATGGGCCAAATAGTTTAAAAGTTTAACGGCAGGCTCCGGCTTACTGTGAATACTGCGGCAACTTGTTGTACTGTCATTGTTCCTAAGATAGAAGAGGAAATTTTAATGTCTGGTAGGAAGTGACTTGCAGATTGTGCCTACTTTAAATCTTTCTGTTAACTTTTTGGCGCAGTCTGTAGCTTGGTTCTTGGTTTCCTAGAACTGGTCTAACCGGTTTAATCACTCGTTCTTTAATTTTCCTGTTTAAACCACCGAGGAAGGCTACACCTGCGCAGAGCAGCTCAGGTTCATAAAGGCTTTTAACGGGCCAAATGTTTAAACTTATCTTCTATTTTACACAAGGGAATGTCTGTGCACACCTTGGCAATGATTACCTATAAACCATTGTATGATAGAGAACCCCCCCCCCCCCCCCCCCACCCACATGTGGAGCTTACCTTTCCGTGTGGGAGTTTATTTGACACCATTTACTCATCTATGTCTGAAGGCCATATGCAAAACCTTTCTCTATAGAGCAGAGCCACAAATGTTTCTAACAAACACCGAATGGCAGCTCCTTTTCGACTATATTCCAGGGGAAAAGCAAAAAAAGTGTAGTTGGGTGATGGAGCTGTAAAGTCTAGGTCATTCTTGTTGACCAAAGAGTTCTTCCTGTCGTATTCCAACCATCTTTATGGCTCTTATCTCTTATTATAAATCAGTGGCAAAAGTAGGTTAATAGTAGCAGGGCAGCTTTATTTCCCGTGCTTCAAATTTAGCTGATCGAAGCTGTGCCCTGGGGTCAAACTGCCTGAAAGTCACTGTGGGACAGATCACATAACTTGTAGTTGTGAATAGCTAATTCACTTGATGGTTCATAGACCATTTGTTTCAATGAACAAACACAAACCCATCTGTATCAGGGCTTTTTTTTTTTTTTTTTGGGTTATTTGTCAAAACATTTGATTACAATATCTGCGGCAGTGCCGTATCACCTCTTCAAACATGAACCCAATCCAACTCTGATAAGTACTGTGTGATTAAACCTGGTGGTTAGATATGGAGCAAGTGAGTAAATAATGGCCTGTTGTTCAGAAATGGATGCTTGAAATTTCTTTACCAACAATGGATACCAAAACTGGGGAAGGAAAAACACGAATTCAGAAGTGCGAACAAGTCGTTTCTGAGCTCGTTGTCTGATTTTTAGTGAAACCCAGATTCTGTCAGATGGTGTGGGGTTTGTTTTTTTTTGTTTTTTTTTTGTTTTTTAATAAACAAAGTGTGCACCTGCTTTAAAATGTGATCTGTTAGTGCCTAAGGTTGGGAGCGTCTTCCTGAAATGAAACCTGAAACCTGGTTAGACCTGTTTCAGACTCTCATGCATGTACTGCCAGGCTCCCAACCCCCCAACCCCTCCCCCTCGAGCTTTGTTAGACTTCCGGGTAGAGCCAGTTTCTGTGTGTCGTTGTTATAGGGAGTGGCAGTGAGACACAAGAGACAGGTTTCTCTGTTGTGTGTTTGTGTCTGTATTTCCACCACCTTCTTCCACATAGAAAATCTAAACACATAAGTCTGCAAATATAAGTGACAGCTTAGTATAGTTACCAATAAATTGCTGCAGGAAAATGCTGCTGTTTTGCTTACTGTTTTCTTTTTACCTCCTTTTAGATTCACGGTAGTAAATCCTACAGCCTGTCACCACACCCTTGTAATCCATGTAACATATTACAGAGTGCTTCATGTTTGTCACATTAACTGATGGTTTAACCCTGGCCCTTGTGTTTTTTTTTTTTATTTTTTTATTTTTTTTTTTTTATTTTTTTTAAACCAGGTGCTCTTCAGGCAACCCGCGCCCTCATGATTGTGAGCATTATTGTAACGCTGGCTGGTCTGGGTGTAGCTTGCATGGGGATGAAGTGTACCAACTGTGGCGGAGATGACAAAGTGCGCAAGTCCCGCACTGCAATGGGTGGTGGAATTATTATCTTGATTGGAGGTAAAGAGCAATCTGACTTGGTTGTCTTTAATTTTTATTTATTTATTTTTAAAAGGTTAACAGAGTGAATAATGTTGTTGTGTATTCTGCCACAGCTTTGTGTGCCATTGTTGCCTGCTCTTGGTATGCGAATGACATCATCCGGGCCTTCTACAACCCTTTCACCCCTGTCAACACTAAGTATGTACATTACGATCTCAAACTGACCTTTGTGTACTCTGAATATCGAGTCATCTTGGCATAGTTCATCTGTTTGACTAACTTTTTTTTCTAGGTATGAGTTCGGTGCTGCCATCTTCATTGCCTGGGCTGGTGCGTTCCTGACCGTTGTGGGAGGCGGCATTCTGGCAGCAAGCTGTTCAAAAAGCAAAGGGCGTCAAAGTGGACCAAAGTATCCCATCTCCAACCCCAGATCCAGTGGTAGCAACAAGGATTATGTATGAACAGGAACGTTCCTGGTTTGAGGCTGAAGGAACACTTTAACATTTACACTCGTCCAACTAAGAGATTGAAGCATTGCAAAGATGTATCGCAGGAGGTGGAGACCTCACTTTTTATTTTGTATTTTAGTTTCACCAGTACTAACCTGTGATGTTACTCTATTTTATTAATTTCAGTAAAATATTTTAAATGATGGCTGTTTACCTGAGACCAAGATTATTGGCTTTGTTTTGTCTGGATCTGTACCTACTGCTCGCGTGCTTATCTAATGTACACCACACCACCACCCACGTACTATGTCAGTCCTGCCTCATTCTGCCAAAATGCTGTACTGTGACACTGGCAGTAGACCCTTTAGATCAGTTACAGGTTTGGTTCAATGAACCTCTGCAATGCACTTTGGTGTCTGAAGAGCTTTGGGGCGCGCCAGTTGTAAGCAAATCTCTCTCTCTCTCTCCCCCCCCCCCCCCCCCCCCCCAAAAAAAAAAACAACTAAATTCTGGCATGTGGCTGTGTTATCTTGCTGCTGCCATCAGAGTGCCATAACACATGAGGGAGCATAGTGGGTCATCCAAGATGAGAAGCTCTGTGCTACCAATATTTTGTTTCCCCTGTGTAAACACACAAATCATACAACCACAAACCATTATAGTTTGTTTTGTTTTTTTTTTAATCATTTGCAGGAGTGAATTTGGAACTACAAATACGGATTTTTCTAAATTTCTAGTGTTTTGCTGAGAAATGTTGTGACCTTGTCTTTGACTTTCTGTCTTGATTACTGTTGTTTTTTGTTTTGTCACAATATCTGTTGCATACAATAAATTTTCAGTTTTTAAAAAAGATTTTTTTTGTTTTGTTTTTTATTTGTAAATTTGTGTTGTGCATTTAAAAGTGGAAAGAATTTCTGGCTTTTAGATTTGCGCCATCTCAAAATGAAGACAATGAAAATATGGAGTATTGCAGTGCAGACATATCAGACTCCAATTGCAGATAAATTTCTTATTGAGGAGGCTGAAATCATGAAGGCCACACAGTTCTCCTTCTAAAGGAAAGCCATCTTCCTTCCTTCACACATCATTTAGCTGGCTGCTTTGCTTTGCCTTTAATGCCACCTAGTGGTGTGTATCTCTCTCTATATATCTCTATATCTATATCCTCCTCGCCGTTTATGAGGCTGTAGTGTCTTGCTCATAACCTACTTATACTGGTTTTTCTTAAAAGGGTCAAACCTTTAACGCCTCTCTGCCAGTGTCCCTCACCCTCAAAAAAAGAAACATCTATTGTCTTGTCCTGTAAAATTCAATTCAATTGCTTTTGGTTTATTGTCATATATAACAGTGGCGTTCATGTGGAATCCATTTTGTTTTTAAAGTTGAAAAACATTTGTCTAAATTCTGAACACCATACATCCCCTACTCTAATCAGCCAGATAGCACTGCTAATCAGAAACGTACCTCGCTGAATTGAAGGGACTTTTACTATACACGTAATAGAAAGCCACATTGATACAGAATACTTATTAAATAAACAGGGTCTCTTGCACGAGGCTTCAGGTGTTATAGGAACAGTTCACCTCAGAGCTATTTATCCACCTGCATTGTTTGGGCATAGGCATGTGTACCCTTTCTTTAATACATCAGGATCAACCTTGTGGGACTCAAAATGTAAAAAAAATAAATCTATAAACCTTGTTATAAAACAACATTAACTGTACTTCTACTAAACTACATCCACACACCAGAAGAGAGGGAAGCCATCAGTGTTTAAAGCATGACCACAAGCCCATTGTCACACTTCCCTCTGCAGTGTGAGTTGGCAGGTGTGGTTCAGCAAAGAGGTACTTACTGCATGAAACTGCAGTTTTTCCTTAAAAAAAACAAAACAAAACACCACATCCTGTACCAATTATTTCCATTATAATCAAGGGAAGGCAGATGCTTAACATCTCCCATAACAGGCAGCTTATACGAAGAATCTAAATAACCAGTAAAATATGTACACTTAATGTGGGGGTGAAGGTTCCCTTTCAAGCGGCACAATCATTCACATGGTAAGCCATTTGCAGGTTGCTGCAGCACATCTGAATATTTGAGTAAAATGTGCTGACACCGGAGGGGTTCTTTATAGTGGTTTGATCAAACAAAATCAAAAGGATCTTGCTTAGAAACGTGGCCAGTGTACACTAAAGTGGCCTTGGCATTTAACAGCATTACAAAGAGAACTTTATAGCCCATCTGCATTTCTGTAAAATGGTTCCTTTGTCAGATGACAAAACGCCTATAAAAAGTTATGTGTTCAAAGGTCACATGGAAACACTTGATTTTGTTGTTTGCCAGTCTCATCGCTTCTGTCAATGAAACACCAAGAGGAATGTTGTAATAACTCAGAAACCTAATTTTAAACAAACAACAATAACAAAGATACACATTTATTATTTTATTTTATCAATTGAGGGACAGTCTGTTGAAAAGTCGTAAAAACTTGACAGCATGGAATGGTCTTGTGTTTTAACAGGCCTCATGCACTGAGAACAGAATAACCACAGTTGGTCAAACTGCATCTTCAAACTTGATACCAGTAGAAATTTCTATGAAACATTAAACAATTCATTTGCAAATTAACTCACACATACAGTTACTGAGCATGTAACCTTTGGCCGCTGGGCTGTCAGTAGGCATGGCAACACAGAGCAAACGGTTTCACAGAGCTGAAATGTGTTATTACTCCACTTCTAGGTTCGTTGCCCAAACAGATTGGCTGAATCGTTTTCCCCTTGGACGGTAAAAATACATCTCCAACACATTTTGAAGGGAGAGAAATCGCTGTCACAGGATTATGATGCAACAAATCTAAAATTATAATAAAGAAACGACAATGTTCTAGAAAGAGTGACACGTGTTCCTGTTCTTAATTATACTAAACCAAACAAACTTCAGAGTATTTTCAGTATTAGATCCCTGGTGAAGCGTGTATTTGTTTTTAAATTGTGTAATAGGTGTGTTTTAACTGTTTCTTAATAAGAGTATATCAAACTTACTAAAGTGGGGAGAGAAAAAAAAAAAATAAGAAGAAACAACATAACATTCTCCACTATCTGGTGCCAGAAATTATAAGTTTAAAACAATGCAAGGATTTATTTAAAAAAACAAAAAAACAAAAAAAAAAAAAAAAAAAAACAAAACAAAAAAAAACAAAAACAAAAAAAAAAAAAAAAAAAACACACACACACACACACACCACCAACAACCCCAAAAACAAAAAAACCTAAGCCCTGTGCTCTTACAAAAGGGTGATGGAGGTGGACTATGCACCAGTACTGCACAGCTACCGCCCCTCACTACCTCTCCAATCTCTTCATCCAGGAGGGCAAATTGAAGTGGCCTATACGTAAAGAGCGATTTAAGGACAAGTGTGAGGCACTCAGTTTGGCTTCAGAGGGTTTAAGAGGTGCTAAGGGCATAAACAAGTTATAAAAAAATAGATAAAACTGCAACGTCTGTTATTCCTTCAATGCCTGCCTCCACTTCCACAGCTCTGCAATGACCTGAGGAGAAAAAACCCCATATATAAACAGCTGACTTAAATTGTTGTCAAAAACAGAGCAGGTTCATGCAACATGGTCTCTCATTTACTGCAACACAACTTCCTCCTTACTTATGATTGGAATATTTGGACTATGATGCCCCCTAGTGGCATGACAAATAAATGCCAGTACACCGCCTCCATTTAAATCAAATTACGGCCAGTAGCTACATTTTCACAATAATCTAAGAAAGTAAAAATGTTATAATAGCAGGCAATAGAAATTTGTTGTATACCTTGGGCTCTGTGACCTTGTGACCATGTTTCACAAAGTTCTCAAACTTGGGCTGGGCTTTAGGTAACGTTACTCCCTATTAGGAAAAATATAAACAAATGTAATCAATTTGCAATTTTAATCATGCCAAACAGATTCAAAGGACATCCAAGAACAAACCTTTTTCACTGCCTCCATCATCTTGGCTTTGATCTCTGGCACACTCAAAGGTCCTTTAGGAGTTGGTGGGGTTTTGGGAGACTTGTCACCTTTTCCTTTAGGTGTCTTTTCCTACATTGGGCAAAAAAATAAATACAAATAAATTAAAGTCTAGACATTAGAAGTGTTGAATTTAATTTTTTTAATATATTTGCCTTTGCTCGCCATTCTTGCTCATGTAAACGATTGTTACCTGGTTTTTGGCTGGAGTGTTCGGTTTTGAACTCTTGCCATTCTGTGCAGGTGCTTTGGGTTTGGATGGCGTCTGTTTGGATGGTATAGATTTGGCTGGAGCTGCCTTGGCCTGTAACAAATGGGCAGCTGTCAGTTGCAGAGTGAGCATGTGTAAATTAAGCTTCAATTTAAAACTCCGCGATAAGGATATCTGCTTGCCTTAACGGGAGATTCTTCTTCCATGCTCTCCTCGTTGTCCTCGTCGTCATCAGCCTCATCATCATCCCTGAAGAAATGAGAAAGATTAAAGCAATAGCAGTTCAACTTTTTTTTTTTTTCCTCAAATTGACCTCTTGCCTGCAGCAAGGTCAAAGCTTAATTAAAAGCAACAGTGCTCCAAACTGTTGTCCTCACCATCCCAGTAGAGAAATGCAACTTAAAGATGAACACAAGTCATAAGGCACTGTAGCCATTTACTGGAGGGAGGAGTGAGGGAGTGGGCTGTTCGATATAACGATATCGGATGATGATATGAAAACTTCTATATATTCTCTTACATTAAAATAACCACACTATGGACGGACAAGCGACTGCTTTTATGCGTTGTTGTTAGCAACCACGATTGCTCCAACATCCGCTTGTTTCCCCCCCCACATAAACCTTTCACAATGAAGGTGAATATCCTGTTGAGATTTTTCAAAATAAACAGAATCCCGTGAAATAGTATGCAGTGTTTACGGCCGAGAAGCTAAAAAGCTGTCAGTTGCTAAAAAACAAACAAACCTTAGAACAGGCTTTTCCCTGTAGCACAATGTGTAATAAATACTCAAGAAAATTGTGGCCATTTCAACTTATCTAACACTCAACTCCAGGTATATGACACCCAGCTGAAAACATTTCTTGCAAGTCAAGTTGCCCGAGAATCACAGAATTTACAGAAAAAGTAGAATTTTTGTGATATTGTTGTCAGGACGATAAATGTCTTATATCGGGATATGAGATTTTGGTCAGATCACACAGCCTTACGAAGGGCCTCTGTAGCATGGACCAGAAAACTTTTTCCCTAGTTTCAAAATAACAGTAACTACTATGCACACTGTCATGGCTACAAATATAACCAGTTTTTAGATGGTTTCCTACAAGTTTTGCTTTTATCATGTTAGGAAGCAACCTCCATTAAGCATTATTTCCACGCTATTAGCAAGTAACAAATGAGCTCTTATAAAACATGACAGAACAAGTGTTCAAAAGCCATCTGACCTTTGCTATAAATTTTATTTTCACAATTTGAGTTGGTTGGGGAAAAAAAAAAAAAAAAAAAAAGTGTCATTTTCAACAAAAGCCTGCTACACATGCTGGCAGCAAGATGAGCAGAGGTATGTTCTTTTACCAGCAATGCAGTGACGCAAATATGAAATAACGCTTTGCCCAGAGCTGGCCATCTTTAACAACTGATCGCCTACAGTCATCGGCTCTCCAAGAGGCAGGAGAAGGAAAGATGTAAAGCTACCATCTGTTCGCATGAGGACTGCAACTTAAAGACTTCACAGCATTTGTGTGGTCAGACACTCACTCATCCTCCTCATCTTCATCGTCCTCATCGTCATCTTCCTCATCATCTTCCTCCTCCACCTCCATTTTCATCTTTTTCTGTGTATGAGATTAAAAGTCAGTCATGCGTTTTACAGTGACAAGTTTACACTTTATACTAAAACCAATTTAAAAAAACAAAAAACAAAACAAAAACAAACAAACCTGAGACTTTGCAGCAGGGGAAGTGGCAGGCCTTTTCTTTGATGTTATGACATCCTCCTCCTCTTCATCGTCATCCTCATCGTCTTCATCAAAAGACTGATCTGCATCCATCACTGCGGGGGCAATTTACAAGGAATTTATAATAATAAAAAAAAAAAACTACTCCGTCTGCTGTGCTATGAGGAGTCTTGATTGTGTGAGGGTTTTCGCCACATTCTCCGAATTATGAATACTCACTGACAAGGTGCTGTCCACTGATATGGATCGGACCAGAACCTGCCTTCAGGCGAAAAACTGCTGGGGGCGTGATTGTGTAGCCGCCAAGACATGCCTGCAGCAAAACACACAAATAAGCCAGCTGCTGCAAAACTATACAGTGGTTTTTCCTGAGGCAGCACAGAAGCCCCTCAGTGAGGCTAAGGAAGAATAAAGCATAAAATTATTTGGTCGCCAAGGTGTGTTTTCAAGCAGAACGTTTACTTACACTTGGCAAGGTAGAGGGCTTAAGTGAAACCAGAACTGCCTTGACCTTCTGACCCTCTGCGTCCTGCCCTTCTACCTCCACCATATGAAGTTCATCTTTTGTGCTGGGGTCCACACACACCTAAAGACACAACAGAACATTTGATGTTTTGGTGGTGGAAAATTTCAAACTGAAAATGTTAACCAACGATTTGGTATTCACTGTACCACTTGGCTGCATCCTTCTCACACAACCACAAGCAATGTGCTCAGTGTGTGACAATGACATTTTGTACACTGTGTCGTAACAGCTTCAAGTATACAGGGATGAACAAACTGCATGAAAGACACTCACCATCCTCAGATCCAACTGATGCTCCAAGTCATCGTCGTCAGGATTGAAGACAACTTCCTTTCCAGCTTCCAGCACACACCCTGATGAAGAGATTAAAATAAAATTAATTTTAAAAGAATACAAAAGTAGAAAATGAGTAGAACCAATCACTTAGGTGTAAAGCGCTACATATAAGGTGCACACAAGAGGGAGCCCTACAGAACAAGGGGTGAACATTGCCACATGGCAACAGCAGGAATTCCCCTCAAATGAAGAAGGGGAAGAAGTGAAAATCACGTCATCAAAACTTATGCTAAAGTTCTGAAACACCTAGCAAAAGACACGTGCCATGTTAATATTCCAATATGCATCCTCTACAGGTATGACATGTCAATTAACCTTGGTTAAAAGCCAATTGCAGAGCTTTGGATAAGCATCACCAAACTGGAGACAGTCTATTATCAAATTAGAACGATTTGGCTTAGTTTCTGTGTGTGAAAAAGATATTTAGCTCTTGCTCTTTTAGAACCACCTCAGAATTTGCAACATTAAAACAGTACACTGTGACCGTATCTGCTGTTTAAACGATGTCTGAAGTATCCACCCTAAAAGAAGAGGTTAAATTTTAGTAAGGGGAGCAGAACGACAGATGAAGAATAGAAACACTCTTTAAGATCTGGGGTGGCTTAAAATGCAGTCGCAGGAGGAGCGGTGGGGAGGTCAACGCGGTCCGCGTGTGTTTGAAGCCACGTTGAGACCAATTTCCCCGGCCAGCAGAAAACTGTCAGCTCTAAGAGCTTCAAATGGACAGTTCATCTAAAAAAAAAAAAAAAAAAAAGGAAGCAGGTGCTTCAGTAGAACAGCAGCGCTAACTCTTTGTTTAAAGAAACTGATCAGATATCAACTCCGTTAATAAATCACTGGGGCCGCCATGTTGATAACCAAGCACGTGTGTGGCAGAGTGGTCTGAAGCACAGCAGCTCAGCAAGACTCATTCAACCTCCTGCCACGACTCATAACAACCAACACCACAAGACATTTTAAATGTTTTAAATGCAAACAGGTCCACTGTCTTCGTCTGGAACAAGGCACGTGTAGCTAAGCATGCTACGTGTCATTTTTTCTGTTGCTAATGCCAAAAAACACGAGAACACAGAATATAAAACAACCTCAAGTCACACATAAAACAAAGTTGTGCTCTCACCGTAAAGGAACGTTTGTGGCGCCATTGGTTCATCTAGCCCGTTCATGTTTGAGACGAGGACGCTGACAAACTCCTTATATGCTGTAGAAGAATAACCAAATGGTACCAGCAGCCACTAACTAACGTGCTACAGCGCTCCCGCTCTTCTTCTTTTCTCAATGAGGCACGGAGCGAAAAAATCAGCCCACACCGCCACCTACAGGACCGCTGCACAGAGCGTCTTAAAGCTAGCTCCATTGTTTGTGTTGGAAAAGTGTAAACGCGCATTGACTGTTAGGAATTACGGTCATTTTGAAATACGTCTCAACACTATAGTCCTTCATTTATTTCCCCATGCATACTACAGTCATTTAAGATGTTTTCTTTACATAAACCTTTAATTTTACGATACCATCAAACCTATTATGTTCTTCTGTCACTGAAAATCTGTCTGTAGGTGTCAGCAGTGTGAAAAAGTCTCGAGCTCTTCCTTATTTCTTTACAGTTTACTTCCAAGTAGCCAGCCTTTCTTGTATTGTTGTCAATTTTATTTATGTAATGCCAAATCACAGCAACAACAAGGTGTTTTATACTGTAATGGAAAGACACTACAATAATAAAGTATTAAAAAGTATTTTTTTATTTGTTAAGCCACTCAACACTGATCTATCAGTCATTCAAGAATGATTGAATTAGGACGCATAACTCAAAGGATGAACCTTGAACCAATTTAAAGAACCAATTTTAAATTGTCTCTTTAAGCAGTTTACTAGTAGCCCGTCAAAAAATCACATCACTTGTTTCCCTTTTCTGAGTCAATCTATGAGAAATACCAAAGATAACACAGTTTGAAAGGCATAAAACAATATTTTTGCATCACAAGGTAATCCCTAAAGAGCTTTAGCCAAAAACTTGGCATATTGTGGTATGGTGTGCAGTGTGTCCTTAAAGACATAAAGTGAAGGACAAAATAAGTGGCAGGTCTAGAAAAATAATCTCCTGCACATCGACACTATTTGAAAGTAAAAAGTAGAAAAAGAAATCCAACAAAGGCCTGACACAGGACCTGAGCGATGCATCTAACCGTTCAGTTGATGCTTCATCACTCAGGGAAGTGAAACGGGGATAGCAGTCTCAGGTGTGCCAAGTTACAGAAGAACTGGACTGAAAATCTGTGGCAACAGGTCTTACGGAATGATTGATACAAACCTGAAATTTCACGTGTGGAGACCCAACAGTGACTCTCTACAGCCACATGTAAAACATGATGACGGCTTTGTCATGTTTTGGGCTCGATGCTGGGATCTTGTCAAAATTGATGAAATTAGGAATGCAGAAAAGTACTGTAAGAATCTGATCACCATGAAGAAAGATTAACTCAAATTTTGCGCAGAACTGTACTCATAATATAAATGCCAAGAAGTTGATAGATGGGCAATTTCTTCACCAAAAATCTTTTTTTCTGATTTTCCCCCACAGTTTGAATAGTTGAGCTAAATGAATACAGATGGGTAAGAAGAGAAAAAAAAAGCTAATTAACATGACCCAAAGAGCTTCAACTCTGAGGACTTGCAAATGTCATGGCATATGATTCACACAGTTTTCATACTTGTTACGTCCCCACGATGAAGGTCTAGGGGTGTGTGTGGACTGGTAACAAATGGGTCCAGAACAGAATGAAAGGAGAACAGACAGAGGTGCTTAGTAAATAAAATAGTTTTTATTATAGATAAAATTAACATAAGGAGCCGGCAACGCTGTTTTACCAATAACACTAGAAAAAGAAAAAGGTTGCAACAACAAAGAACACAACAACCAAACAAACTCCACACCACGAGGAGGCACTTCCAGGGGCCCACAAGCTCACCCTGTCACTAGCAGCAGCTAGCTTTACTGCTGCCGAGGCCCACAAGCCCACACTACTCATGTGAAGCAGCTACACTGCAAACTGCTTCCACAACTCCACACTATAGGATCTCTCCCAACACCTTCGACACACAATGTGGGAACACCAGAGAAAAAACACTCTCTCATATCCAGTTCATCCCCAGCTTATATGACCTAGGAGAGGTGATTGCTAACTGGGCCCAGGTGGTAAATGAGGCCAATGAACAGCAGCTGTGTCCTGGGGAGAGAGAAGAGCAAGAGAGAGACAGAGGGGTGGAGCAAGAGAGGAAGAGGCGGAGAGAAAACACCACACCCACACAAGGGCAATTTTAGGAGGCCCAGCTAGGGCCGTAACACCCCCTCCCATAAATACAAACCAGTGGTTTGCCACAGGATGTCCTACACAAATCTTAAATCTATCACCTACCGTGCACCATAATAATGGTTAGGCATACCCTGCCAAATCTGCCAAGACCTTTTTGATGGGTTGAAAACACTGAATTGGGTTGGCTCAAGTCCCTCAACATAGTGTCCCAAGTGACAGCCAGATTTTTTTTTGAGCCATCACATATGGAGAACCCAGCGAATAGCTAGAAGGCCTTTCTGAAACACAAAGACACTTCTTCGCTAGCTCATGGCAACAGGCATGCTGGCTAGCCAGAGGTGCAGGTTGGAATGGTTGTGTCACACACAATCTGTCACACTGTAGGTCATCTGGAAGATGGTCAACAGGTGGCAGCTCAGAATTAGTCGACCTCTGACAGTGACCAAAAGACACCACTGAGCAATTATGCTCCAACTGTCGTCTCGGACTGGCAACTTTGTCCGTTTGTGAACTACGATTGACTCCTTTCAAAGCAGAGCCTTTTTGCTTTGAGTGGGCTTTCAAACAGTTAGCAACCAGGTGGCCAGGTTTGTGGCAGAAGAAACAGAGCTTTGTTTTGGCTCTTGAAATCACGTCTGTATCAGCTTTGCTAGCTGGCACACTCCTAGCTCTCGAGACCAACTGTTTCTGTTTGTAGGCCTCACAATTTGCTATCAAATGGCCAGACCTGAAACAGAAGAAAAACTTTCTTTTCACCTTGGGACGGGACACAGGTACCTCGCTCTTTGGGTACGGCACAGCTGGCACATTGCTAACCTTCACTGAGGCATCGCGTCGGTAATGCTTAATGACACTGGTTTTATGGATGAGGGCAAACTCATCAGCCAGTGTTGCAGCCTGCTGTAATGAGGAAACCCTTTGTCCGCTAAGGTGTACTGCGATGCGCTCGGAGACGCAGTTCTTAAATTCCTCTATCAGCATTAATTCACGCATCGACGCCAGGTCTGTAGCTTTGCTGGTGTGAGTACAAGAAAATAATTAGTGTAATATGTGTTAAATTTGTTTAGATCAGAGGAATAGGGAAGGATTTGTTTGTCTGTGTTTTAGTTTGGCTTAGTTGTAGGCCTGAGAGTGTGTAATTGTTTAGAGAGAAATGAATTTATGGATACTGGGGGTCTGCCTGCCATAAAAGGAGACAGGAAGCTACAGTTGGGGGTTGCTGATGCTTATACCTTTAATAAAACTCTTAAGTGTTATACACTTAGAAGTAGGTTTGCAGGAGATTCTCCACATGATCTGTAAATGTAAGACAGCAAGAGGCCAATGGCCCAGTGGATGCAGAGTGGGGGTCTCAGTGTTTGTAATATGTTAACTCTGTTTTCTATGTTGTGTAGAGGAATTGTGTGTAGCTTGGGTGAGATTACTTTTATGACCCCCAGGAAGTCACGTACACAGAGACACACAGTGCTTTGACTGTTATGACGCACCCACACCTACATGCACAGTCACTCACGTGCACTCACATAGACACACGGGTATGCGCACACACAGGCACTCACATGCTCGTGCAGACACACACAGACAGAGTTTCCAGCACACACTGGGGGGTTTTACGATGGGGTCACTTCTACAAAACTGTTTCACAGACAAAGCAGTGAAGGTCTGCAGAGGGACACCGGCCTTGCACGTCTTCCCTTCTAGAAGATGCATGCTTAGATGAAGATGAATAAAGGTTTTGTGAAATGACTACTGAGTTCCGGTGCCGTCTCTGGATGCCTGAGGGAAAAAAAAAAAAAAAAAAAAAAAAAGAACCGGGGTGAAACTGATTTCTTAACACTGGACACCACCGATCAAAAAGCACACTTTTCTTCCTCGCGAAGTCTCAGTAGGATTGACCTTGTCCCCTTTTTAATCCCCGGAAACGCTGCCTATAAGCTTCTGGGACTAGCTCCTAAGCTAGAAGAATGGCACTTTTTAGCTTGTCATAATTCAGACTGTCCTCAGCGGACAATAAGGAACAAACTTCCTGAGCTTCACCTACCAGCTTACATTGTAACAAAATGCCCCACGAATCCCGTGGCCAGTGCAAGGCTGTGGCTATACGCTCAAATGACTCGAAGTAACTGTCGCGGAACACCGGAACCAGACGACTGCTTTTCCCTACATCTGCCTACCGAATGGAGGCAGTTGGAGGAAGGGAAGCCGGCTGGAGTTCCAACTGTTGCAACTTGACAGCTGTCTCCACCTCCACCTCCTTCAATTCAACCTCCCTGGCCCTTGCAAGCTCTGCCTCTAAACGCCTAAGTTACAACTCCTTTAACTGGAACTCCCTTTCACGATCCTCCTTTTCCAACTTAAGACGAGCCAGGCGTACACAGAGCCTAGTGTAACCCTGGTAAGATTTACAGCAATCAGAAGTACAGGGTTCTTTGAATGCATCGTAGTCCTTGTCTGATAGTTTAATTTCCGGGCTTGCCCTGAAGGCACCATCTGCGGCTCCGTGCACGTGAAGGTGTGGTGTAGAGGAAAAAGGACGGCAAGGAAAAACTCCATGCTGCCGCGGAGCACGGTTTTTTCCAGTTGAAAGAGAGGAAAGAGGTTTAATTAACATTTGTGAGAGAGCTGTCGTTAGCGGTGAACCACAGACGGGTACCTACCTGAAAGGAGTCGGAGTATTTCTTTGAACTTTTTGAACTATTCTGACTGGTTTTTTTTTTTTTTGAGGTACAGTTCCATGGGTGCCAAGTGAGGAGCTGGTATCGTGGGTCTAAGACACTGTTGCTGCTGTGGAGGCCTTCTCTGTGTCAGGACGCCGACACGTTGATGCCTGCCGTACCAGGAGGGCGGTAGGGAAAAAAACAAAAGGAAGCCCACCTGAGAGATACCTTATCATTTTCTTTTGCTACTTTTTCTCCGCCTGAGATTCAGGTCGTTTTCAGTTCTTAACCCAGGACAGTGGGTAACTGAATAAACTGACACCATAAGGAACTGGACACTCACGTGCTATTTTCTTTTCTTTTTCCTTTTCTTTGGGGTGTTGAAATATTGTGTTTCTTGTCTTACATCTATTTTGATTGTTTCAATTATTTTTGTGATGCATTTGAGATGGTTACTGCATTTGAAGGTATCCCTACATTGAGGATGAGCAAAGGGAACTGATCCAAAAGGAAATATATAAAGCAAACTTTGTTTCATAAACCTGTGGTCGTGCGTGTTATGTGGGTTGGAAGTCTCATTGCTCTTACAGAGTTGCTACCGCCAATCTCCTTCCCAAACCTAGATTCGGATATTGTAGACATTGCACTTGGGCGAGCAGTATAGATCATCTCTTTATAGATAGAGGGACACACGTCCAGGTTACATAAAAAGTGGCGAGCCAGCCAGGAGATTGGTTAATAGTAGCTTTCTGATCTTCCACCCCACACTACGCACGTTTGAGATTTTTGACATTTGTTCCACCGAGTCAGGTATGGATATTTGCAACCGTTTTGAGGTTAATGGTCAAAACTCCCTGTATGTAACAGGTATAGGACCAGAATACACAGATGAGGAAATAACTGCTGTGTTCAAAGTTAATGGAGATATTTCTAAATTAGTGAGGATCCCTGACGAATCAGGACAACCAGAGGGTAGAGCCCTGGTCCAGTATGCATCTGACAGGTCTATCTCTAGAATCGACCCCATTACTTTGGGTACCGTACCAAGTCCAAAGGACCCAGCTGTGATGTGGTTTGCGAGGACCATTAGAGATGTTTGTCAGGAAGTGGTGGGGAGGGAGATAGCTTGCAGATACCTGGACGAACTAAAGTCTGTCGCAGGCAGTGGCAGGAAAGGTTTCTTGAATGTGCTTCAGGAGGAACTGCATGGGAACCAGGGCACATCACATGACGTACACAGTAATGCTACACAGCCCTATGCAGCTCAAAATGCTAACACACCTAATAATGATCAAAATGAGCCTGCAGAGCCCACACATGTTTATAGTGCATCTGCTAGTTTACCAACGAGCCCAGTCCACATCAGTGAGGATGTTTTTAACCCCCCCCCAGATCCAGAGAGTGATTGTGGAGCATGTCATCCGAAGTGAGTCCACCACTTCACCATCCCCACAAATAAGGTTGCGCACCTTCTCTGGGCGGATGCCAAGGCCAAACGGTGAGGTGGACTACGAAACATGGCACACCCAAGTTGATCTTCTCCTTAACGATCCTTCCTTGAATGATGCTCACAAGGTGAGAAGGATTCTTGAGAGCTTGCTGAGTCCAGCAGCTGATGTTGTGAAGCCTCTTGGCATCTCTTCACCACCAAGTGTCTACATCACTCAACTTGACTCTGCTTTTGGTGTTGTGGAGGATGGAGAGGAGTTGTTTGCGGCATTTCTCGGCTCTAACCAAGATAGTGGAGAGAAGCCATCAACATACTTGAACAGGCTCCATAGCCTCCTCACAAGAGCAATTTCTAGAGGGGGAGCCTCAGCTGGAAATTCCAATGATCATTTGCTCAGACAGTTTTGTAGGGGCTGTTGGGATCAGAGCATCATCATCGGCTTACAGTTAGAGTGCAAAAAGGGAAATCCACCAACATTTCCTGAATTCCTCCTCATGCTGAGGACTGAGGAAGACCGCCGTTCCACAAAGCTAGATAGGATGAAAAAGCATTTAGGTGCTTCGAAAGCTAACATGTATGCCCACCATGTTTTTGATATGCCCTCTTATGACTGTGAGCCTGTCCCACTGCCTAACTCAAAGCCGAATGAGACATCAAAGCTTGAAAAGAAAGTAAATGAGCTAACTAAACAGTTGGAAAAGCTAAACAAAAAGCCACCGAGCCTCACTCATGATAGTAATCCTCCCCTAGTGGTAAAAGCAAAGCGAGATGAAACCTCTGATATTGAGAACAAGATAGCTGAACTGACAAAGCAAGTTGAAAAACTAGCACAAAATCAGAGAGAGAGTACTGAAAAGACCGACTGCTTTGCAATCAGTAGTAGTAACATGAAGAGGGGCCTTAAGGTGCCTGGAATGCCGAGGCCGTGGTTTTGTTTTAAGTGTGGGGAAGACAACCACATTGCTGCTCATTGCTCGAATGAACCCAACCCCGCACTGGTTCGCAAGAAAAATGCAGAACTCCGGGAGAGGCAGGATAAGTTTTTAGCTCAGCAGGCTGCTTCCCCATTCACTTTAAACTAGTAGCAGCTCCTGTAGTGGGACGTCCAGGAGCTGCAGTTGATGATAACCCCTGTCCCAACAGATCAGTTGATGGTGCTGGAACACAGAAGAAAGTCATAACCCACACAATGACTGAAACCTACCGTTGCACAGAGCGATCTATACCTGCAGGGCTTGTAGGTCCTCGTTGTGCGGCTTCTGTCTTTCTTGAGGGTGTGCAGTGTGAGTCCATAATGGACACCGGCTCACAAGTTACAACAGTGTCCGAGTGTTTCCATAAGAACCATCTGTCTCACTTACCTATACATCCAATTCATGCCCTTCTTGAAATCGAAGTAGCAGGTGGACAGCAGGTCCCCTATCTTGGTTACATAGAAGCGCGTGTCACTTTCCCGCTGTCTGTTCCTGGCAGGAAAGAGGAGCTAGTCGTGTTAGCACTTGTGGTGCCAGAGTGTCAGTTCAACAGCAGGACCCCCCTGTTGATTGGTACCAATGTGTTATTACGACTTTATGAACAAGTACTTGAACAGGATGGTCCAGAGGTTGTTTGCAAACTCTTCTCTAGAGATTTTGCAGTGATCTTCCAGCATATTGCCCAGATCCATGACCTCAACAACCATGCTCATCCTGTCAGGTTACATGGTGGAAACCCCATCACCATCCCTGCAAAACAAAAGTGCTGCATCACAGGTGATGTCAGGTTGAAAAGGAACAGTCAGACCACATTTGTGCTTGAACCCAATGAACATCACAGGTTGCCAGGTGGCGTGTTCCTTGAAGCTGCTCTGATGGACATTCCATTTAAGTCTAGCTGCAAGGTCCCGGTCGTCCTGCGCAATCTTAGTGACCATGATGTTACGCTGCAGCCAAAATGCATCATTGCTCAAATATGTGCAGCTCAGCAGGTCACATCACTTGGACCAGTGAAAGGTGACTCTCATCACAATAAGCCTGACAGTGACAACCTCGAGTTCAATCTTGATGATTCACCAATATCTGAACAATGGAAAGATCGTATCATCACCAAGCTTAGATCTATTCCAGAAGTCTTTGCTGTGGATGACCTGTCATATGGTCACACCACTGCAGTGAAACATCACATCAGGCTACATGACGAGACTCCTTTTAAGGAGAGGCCAAGGCCTATTCATCCCAGTGACAGGGAGGCAGTCAAGGAGCATCTTAAAGAACTGCTTGATGCAGGAATCATTAAAGAGTCACAGAGCCCTTTTGCATCCCCAGTGGTCTTGGTCCGGAAAAAGAATGGTTCTATCAGGTTATGCATCGACTACAGGAAGCTAAATGCTCGAACCATCAGAGATGCATACGCTCTTCCGAACATTGAGGAGACCTTTGCTGCCCTTAGCGGTGCTAAATGGTTCTCCGTCATGGACCTTAAATCTGGTTATTACCAGGTTGAGATGGCCGAAGAAGACAAGCCTAAAACCGCTTTCACGTGTCCCCTCGGCTTCTTTGAATTCAATCGCATGCCTCAGGGTGTCACGAACGCACCAAGCACTTTTCAGCGCCTTATGGAAAGGTGTGTCGGTGACTTGCATCTCAATGAGGTATTGGTGTTTCTGGACGACTTGATTGTCTTTTCAGACACATTGGAAGAACATGAAGCACGACTCATGAAGGTGCTGAACCGTCTTAAAGATTTCGGTCTAAAGCTTTCTCCGGAGAAATGTCACTTCTTTAAGACGTCAGTAAAGTATCTTGGTCATGTCGTGGATGCACGAGGAGTTCATACTGACCCTGACAAGATATCCGCCTTGAGAGACTGGCCTCGTCCTTCAAATAGGAAAGAGCTTAAATGTTTCTTAGGCTTCGCTGGGTATTATCGGCGGTTTGTCGAAGGATATTCCCAGATAGCCAAACCTCTTAATAGCCTGACAGCAGGCTACTATCCACCAAAGAAAAGGGGCAAAGTGTACAAGAGGGAACGCTTCACGACTCTTGTGAGCCCTAATGCACCGCTCGGTGAGGAGTGGACTTCGGAGTGTGAGAGTGCATTCAGAACCCTGATCAAGAAACTGACGTCTGCGCCCATCCTTGCTTTTGCGAATCCACAACTACCATATGTTGTACATACTGACGCTTGTCGCGATGGATTGGGGGCAGCGCTCTATCAAGAGCAGGAGGGGAAGCTCAGAGTTGTCGCGTATGCCAGTCGAGGTCTTTCCAAGAGCGAGAGAAACTACCCTACGCACAAACTCGAATTCTTGGCCTTAAAGTGGGCCGTTTGTGAAAAGTTCAGTGATTTCCTTTATGGGTCAAGTTTCACTGTGCTTACCGACAACAACCCCCTCACATACGTCTTGACATCTGCGAAGTTAGATGCTGCTGGTCATCGCTGGTTAGCCGCTCTTTCTACTTACCAGTTTACCATCAAGTACAGAGCAGGGCAGGCCAACCGCGATGCAGATGGGTTATCCCGGCGGCCTCAAGGTCCGCCTCTTGAGGATGAAGCTTTCACTAAAGAAAGAGAGAGAATAGAGGACATGAAAAAACGGTTCATGGAAGCAGGAGATGACATGGATCATGAGGTGTTCTCTGCATTATGTCAACGTCATCTTGTGATGGTTAAAGATGAACGTCACCCTCATTCAGAGCAGCCTGTCATTGCGGAGTCTCTTGTTGTCGACCCTTCTGTAGTGCCTGATGTTTTCGATGAGGACACTTTACCATCCATGGCTAACTCTGACTGGTGTAATGCTCAAAATAATGATCCGTCTCTCTCACGTGTCATCACCTTTGTGAGGAGAGCTGTAAAACCCAGTTTCAGAGAGACAAACCTTGAACATCCCGATGTCAAACTTCTTTTTAGGGAGTGGAAAAAACTTGAACTCAGGGATGGTGTCCTGTACAGGAAGTGGTCTGAGCGAGGCGAACTGGTGTATCAGTTGGTCTTACCCGAACAGTTCAGAGAGAGGGCACTGCAAGGAGTGCATGATGATGTTGGCCATCTCGGTTCTGAGCGTGCACTTCAGCTTGCTCGTGCCAGGTTCTACTGGCCGAGAATGGCCAGAGACATCGAGGAGAAGTGCAAAAAGTGCGAACGCTGTTTCAGGCGGAAGGCTGTGCCTCAGAGGGCTGCGCCTTTGGAAAACATTTCTGCTACTTATCCACTTGAACTTCTTTGTATGGATTATCTATCCCTTGAGCCGGATGATAGAGACACGAGAAACATTTTAGTCATCACCGACCACTTTACAAAATTTGCTGTGGCGGTGCCGACTAGGGATCAGAAAGCCAGAACTGTTGCGAAGGCTTTATGGGAGAACTTTATTGTTCACTACGGGTTCCCCAGTCGTCTGCTCAGCGACCAGGGCAGGGACTTTGAGTCTAAGACGATCAGAGAACTCTGCACACTGATTGGAGCAGACAAAGTTCGTACCACCCCGTACCATCCCCGGGGAAACCCAGTGGAACGATTTAACCGGACCCTCCTTGGTATGCTAGGGACCCTGGAAGAAAGAGACAAATATCATTGGAGAGATTTTGTCAAACCTCTGGTCCACGCATACAATTGCACGAGAAACAGTACAACAGGCTATTCGCCTTACGAACTAATGTTTGGTAGGCAGCCCAGACTGCCGATTGATCTTGTCCTGGGAATCCAACCTGATATGGCAAGTCACAAGACCCACTCAGAGTATGTCAAGGGCCTTCGTCAACGCCTACAGGAGAGCTACTCATTAGCTGCTAAAAATGCCAAGAAGATGGGAGAGAAGAACAAGGCTAGGTTTGACAGGGAGGTCAGGGCAGCTGAACTCTTAGAAGGGGATAGGGTCTTAGTGAGAAATGTGAATATCAGGGGGAAACACAAACTGGCAGATTGGTGGGAACAGAAAATCCATGTTGTTGTCAGACGGATTAGCGACAGTCCTGTTTATGTAGTCAAACCTGAGACAGGGGAGGGGCCACACCATACGTTGCATAGAGACCTTCTTTTGCCGTGCGGGTTCCTACCTGTAACTGAGATCAGAGAGCAAAGTTCTTCCACTGACGCATCGAGAAAAATGAGACTGAGGGGCAAAACAACAAAAGGCGTGCAAGGGGACACTGATTGTCAGGAGGACGAGTCGTACAGTGATGAAGATGAACTGTATCCTAATACATGGATGCCAGAAATCATCACGAAGGGTCCTTTCCTGCAGAGGGAAGGAGGCTTCAATGAGCCTCAGCCAGTTTCCAGGGTATTAAACCCAGACACCCCTTCTTTTGTGCCCCAAAGTTCCGCACACTTACCTGAAAGACCTACTCATGAGCTTCAACCAGGAACTCCTTATGTTAGCTCTGAGAATAGTGGTTCAGTTACACATCCTACTTCACACTGTAGGACTCCGGACCATATTGTCATTGATATTCCTGAACCTGATGTGACACAAATCTCACCTGATGAAGAGAACACAGATCTCATCACCACAGACCCTGTAGTTGCAGACACTGACAATGTAGTATCTGAGAGTCAAGAGTCCGAGAACGCAAGTGTCCGGCGTTCTACTAGGGAGAGACGTCCGCCTCGGAAACTCACCTACGATGAGCTGGGGGAGCCTTTAACCTTGGCCATTAGTTCATTCTTTCAGGCTTTAGGGGCTGCTATTTCACATGTGTCTGTACCGGTAGGGGCAGGTATGCATGCTGGGACTCATGCAGTCTAGAGGGGGAGAATGTAACCCTGGTAAGATTTACAGCAATCAGAAGTACAGGGTTCTTTGAATGCATCGTAGTCCTTGTCTGATAGTTTAATTTCTGGGCTTGCCCTGAAGGCACCATCTGCGGCTCCGTGCACGTGAAGGTGTGGTGTAGAGGAAAAAGGACGGGTACCTACCTGAAAGGAGTCGGAGTATTTCTTTGAACTTTTTGAACTATTCTGACTGTTTTTTTTTTTTTTTGAGGTACAGTTCCATGGGTGCCAAGTGAGGAGCTGGTATCGTGGGTCTAAGACACTGTTGCTGCTGTGGAGGCCTTCTCTGTGTCAGGACGCCGACACGTTGATGCCTGCCGTACCAGGAAGGCGGTAGGGAAAAAAACAAAAGGAAGCCCACCTGAGAGATACCTTATCATTTTCTTTTGCTACTTTTTCTCCGCCTGAGATTCAGGTCGTTTTCAGTTCTTAACCCAGGACAGTGGGTAACTGAATAAACTGACACCATAAGGAACTGGACACTCACGTGCTATTTTCTTTTCTTTTTCCTTTTCTTTGGGGTGTTGAAATATTGTGTTTCTTGTCTTACATCTATTTTGATTGTTTCAATTATTTTTGTGATGCATTTGAGATGGTTACTGCATTTGAAGGTATCCCTACATTGAGGATGAGCAAAGGGAACTGATCCAAAAGGAAATATATAAAGCAAACTTTGTTTCATAAACCTGTGGTCGTGCGTGTTATGTGGGTTGGAAGTCTCATTGCTCTTACAGAGTTGCTACCGCCAATCTCCTTCCCAAACCTAGATTCGGATATTGTAGACATTGCACTTGGGCGAGCAGTATAGATCATCTCTTTATAGATAGAGGGACACACGTCCAGGTTACACTAGCATCCTGCTTAGAGCCTACTGATGATTCAATGGAGAGAGGTTCGAAGTGAGGCAGTGTCATCTACTTGTCCTCAGGCAACCCCTGAGCAACAGGCGTAAACACTGATGGAGCTACAGCTTGAGCTGGCACCTGCGGAACAGGCTGAGATGCTACACCATGCTCAGGTGGACTGGCAGACACCGGCAAGGCCACCATCCCTTTCTCCACCAATCCAGACATAAGAGCAGCTTTCAGCTCAGCCTTACGCAGAGCTATGGAGACACAAATGCCATAAATTGCTGCCACCTCATGCAAATCCCTCTTCCTACAGGCGTCCAGCTGGACAAGCGAAGGGTTTGCCTTAAACATGGCAACATCAAAGGTAGCCATTCAAAACTACCTGAGGCTAACAATAACAACAAAGAAGCACCACCTCCAACACACAAATCAAAAACAGGTGGGAAATATGTGTGACCACAGGTTAACC
The DNA here is from genome assembly GCF_965226115.1 of Aulonocara stuartgranti. Classification (NCBI taxonomy): domain Eukaryota; kingdom Metazoa; phylum Chordata; class Actinopteri; order Cichliformes; family Cichlidae; genus Aulonocara; species Aulonocara stuartgranti. Next base: position 24,894,722 of record NC_138946.1, read on the forward strand.
AATAAATAAAAATACCACCGACCCTGGCAGCACGGTGGCACGGTGGTTAGCACTGTTGCCGCACAGCAAGAAGGTCCTGAGTTCAATTCCAACATCAGGCCAGGGTCTTTCTGTGTGGAGTTTGCATGTTCTCCCCGTGTTTGCGTGGGTTCCCTCCGGGTACTCCGGCTTCCTCCCACCGTCCAAAGACATGCAGCTTGTGGGGATAGGTTAATTGGATAATACAAATTGTCACTAAGTGTGAATGTGAGTGTGAATGGTTGTCTGTTCCTGTGTGTTGGCCCTGCGACAGACTGGCGACCTGTCCAGGGTGTACCCCGCCTTTCGCCCTATGACAGCTGGGATAGGCTCCAGCGCCCCCCGCGACCCTGAAAAGGATAAGCGGAAGCGAATGGATGGATGGACCATCGACCCTCTCCCCAGACCTACCTACTAAAATCTTAGCCTAGTTAGCTTCTGGAGCTTCTGAACTTTAAAGGTTAAGCATCAAGTGCACAAAGCACCGACAAGCCTACCCCCGACAGGGAACTAATCCCCACTTGGGATTACTCCGAAAATAAAAAAGGCAAAATAAAAAAATGAGTGCCTGAAGGAGGAGCTTACGCTCAGCTAGACACCCCCCTGTGCTAACTGGAGAGAGTATAGCAGATACAACACAACTACACAAGCCACCGGCAAACAACACACTACAACCTAACCGCTGTTCCTTCCAGTCATATCCCGGACGAGCCCCCACATTGTTACGTCCCCACGATGAAGGTCTAGGGGTGTGTGTGGACTGGTAACAAATGGGTCCAGAACAGAATGAAAGGAGAACAGACAGAGGTGCTTAGTAAATAAAATAGTTTTTATTATAGATAAAATTAACATAAGGAGCCGGCAATGCTGTTTTACCAATAACACTAGAAAAAGAAAAAGGTTGCAACAACAAAGAACACAACAACCAAACAAACTCCACACCACGAGGAGGCACTTCCAGGGGCCCACTAGCTCACCCTGTCACTAGCAGCAGCTAGCTTTACTGCTGCCGAGGCCCACAAGCCCACACTACTCATGTGAAGCAGCTACACTGCAAACTGCTTCCACAACTCCACACTATAGGATCTCTCCCAACACCTTCGACACACAATGTGGGAACACCAGAGAAAAAACACTCTCTCATACCCAGTTCATCCCCAGCTTATATGACCTAGGAGAGGTGATTGCTAACTGGGCCCAGGTGGTAAATGAGGCCAATGAACAGCAGCTGTGTCCTGGGGAGAGAGAAGAGCAAGAGAGAGACAGAGGGGTGGAGCAAGAGAGGAAGAGGCGGAGAGAAAACACACACAAGGGCAGTTTCAGGAGGCCCAGCTAGGGCCGTAACAATACTCATTAAATTTTTCAGTGACTCCTTAGAGCCTGCCCTGTGTTTTTGTGCTCTTCACTCATCTGTTTAGGTTTCTGCTCTAATAATTATTACATTTTTTAATAGCATACAAAAATATAGGCACACCAGTATAAAGTAGCACACCACTCAAATTTAAGAATGGACACATTTATTCATATGGCTTAGAATGAACCTGTTGGTGAGATTTAATAATCTAATTCCAAAATAAGATCTCCAAGACCTGAGGCTGCGATGTCACACGGTCGCACGGTGCAGAAAAAAGAGCCTCTCTAATGACTGCGAAAAAGAACAGCAATTAATATTTTAGTGCCTAAACTACGATAGTCTTGTGAGTTTTCTATTATGGTGGCGCATTTAAATACACCACGAGTCACAGGAAACCTTCAGTGGGCTACTGCTATAGAAAAAAACCCTATTTTCGGTGTACCATGTACGTCAGTGTGACATCACTGTCCTCGTTTAAATGGAGGACACAGTGCCAAATGTTCATTATTACAAATGGAGCTGTCCTCAGTGTCATATCACATTCCAAAGCTGACATTCAGCGGTTTTCCCTGCAAGATTATCAGAAGCTTTCTCAGTTCTTTGCTGGAATGGACCAGCAGCAAAATCTTGCTTTTTCTGACACAGTGATGTCTTTTGGACAAAACTTCTTCTGTGGCATCGCTGTCTCCATTTGAGAGTAACATCCCGATTACTTGTCATCTGTGCAAATGAACATCTAATAAGCCTCTTCGTCAACATCTTTGATTTGCGGGCATTTCATAATTCTGTTTAAAATTTATTCCTGTTCGTTTTTCAATCTTTTTAAAAAAAACATTTTTGACAATACACCAATTTGACCACAAGCCGAAAAGCAGCAGATGAAAACATGAAAAAAAGAATGAATTGGTTTCTTTTTCACTAAAAAAAGAAAAGAAAAGATAAGCACACACACACCATGTAAGACCCAGGAAATGTGCTGCTTTAAAATTATTTGACTTGTACTGTAAGTTTTGGACAGACGAGCATAACACAGACTCAGCACACAAGCGACATCCAGGCCAGCACAAATTTACAAGGGTCACCGCATCAGTGAAACCAACGTACAACATTTGCGGTATCTCATATCTGTCAACCGCAAGATGGATGGGACACAAGTATAGATTTACTTATGGTCAAATCTGTCAAAAAAATTGGAAATAAAACAAGCATGCAATCATACTTTGGCAAAAAAACAATAAAAAAAAAAAAGCAAAAAAATAAACAAACCCCAACTGCTTCTTGGCAAAAAAGAAAATAAAACGATCAGCTTCTTGAGCACATTGCCCTTCGCTGGTCAGGAGCAGCCTCATAATGGATGAGCAGCTTTATCTTTAACAGGCCAATCTTCATGTCTTCATGACAGAACAGAGACGAATGTGTTAAAATCCATGTCTGTCACATCAGTCACTTTGTGTTGTGTGTCGAAACTCGTCAGGAGCACTAAAGAGCATCCCAGTCCAGTCCCTTCATACAAGTCATTGTGGGGGATTCAGCCTATATCCTGACCACAGCTGGATAAAACAGGAGGAGGAGGAGGAGAGACTGGATGTACTGCACATATGCATCCACACACACGCACTCACATTCAGCCCTCTCATTTTTCCATGTGGTTGTCTCCACCCTCTCCGCTTGTTCTACATCACGTTTTCAAACAGCTGCATGGATCTCATCATAGTTTCATCCTGTTGAGAAATAAGACAAATGGTGTATGGAATTATTTTGAATACCTGTGTCTGTGAAATGAAATCATCTGATGGATTGTGGTTTTTCTTATGCTTGACTTTTGACATAAAAAAATTTAAGTAATGGTGAAATTATGTAGGCCTATTTACACTATTAACACTGCATGTATTCAGGCTAATATACACCACTGAGTCCTTCTCTAAAAAAGGGCCAGATTTAACAATGTCTGTGAATCTGGATTAAAAAAAAGTGTTTAAAGTTTTTATAACATGTATAGTGCCATCTTGCACCAGTACATAACATGATGTCAGTGCGTTAGTTGGTTGCTGCTGATCGCTAATATAATTTAATGTAAGTCTAACTACTAAAAGAACCAATAACTCAATAGAAAACAAAGAAACAAAATCTAAAAAGCAATCTAAAAGAGTCACTTTAGTTTTATGTTTAAATAACAGAGGATATACTGTTCACATTCACTCTTTCAAACAGTAAGTGGCTTTTAATTGTTAGCTAGCTGCAATGAAATGGGAAAATCCACCTGTTAGCCGTAATGTTAGCGTTCGTAGACCACTTTATGAATGAGGACTGTGTGGAGGAGAGGCTGTTTGAGTCAGGTGTAGTGGTGGTTTCACGACTAGAATAACAAGCTTAAGTAAGAAACTAGTTGCTTTTTTATGCATATTATATTTTAATTCTTTAAAATATAATTCATTTGACAAAAACACATGAAGAAGAATACTGACCTCTTGGCAGGCTACAATGAACTCCTCCAAAGTCACCACGCCATCTTTGTTCTTATCCATTTTCTGTAGAGAAAAAGTTATTTTTATTTTGTTGATTCTGTTCTGGTGGCATTGCCTTGCATCCTAACCCTAATGAAACAATCTAATAATGACTACAAAGCTGCTATAAACCAACAAAGGTTTCTTGGGAAGTTACGGGGTTATGACAAGAGACATTAAAAGTCTGCTTTCCTTTCATAATGTGTAAACACTAGGGTTTATAAACCTTACGAGACTGAAAAATGTAGTTAAGTTGAAAGTGTGAAAAAAACTCCATAAAGGGAATTGATCCAATTTAAACAAATAGTATGGCTTGTTGTCTGTAATTTTGTAGTAATCTGTAAATCTGTAAATTTTATTGTCAATTCTTACTGTCATTTAATGGTCGGGCATTGCACAGCAATAAGCATTTCACCAAACATCATACTGTGTATGGTTGTGTGTGTGACAAATAAAATTTGAATTTGAATTTGAAATGAACCTGAAAAAAGGCATCCACATGCTGCTGTGGAACGTCTCCCTTCAGTGCAGGGTAGGTGTACTTGCCCATCATGTCATATATGGCCCTCACAATCTCAGTCATTTCCTGCAAGAACAGGAGATTCATGTCATGCTTAGACAAAGATTTGAGATAACAAATAATATCCAGTTAAAACTGTAACAACACAGTCTCACCTCTCTGTTTATGTATCCATCTCTGTTGATGTCATACAGGTGAAACGTCCACTCCAGCTTTTCCCTTAGTGTTCCCCTCAGCAGAATAGATAGTCCCATTACAAAATCCTGTCCAAAATAGATCAGGGAAGTGGGAAAGCATAAATTAAAAAAAGAGCAGAAAATTAAAGAAATAACTAACATTTTGTCCATTTTTGTACCTTAAACTTTATGGAACCATTGTTTGCAGTGTCAAAAGCGTTGAACAGATAATGCGCATACATGCTTGCATCTGTAACACACATGGAAGAAAAGTGTAAAAAAAAGAAAAGCTTCATAGTGCAATAAAAAAGATTAAAAACTGTGTACTTTACCTCCATGAGGAAAGAACTGTGCATAAATGTGTTTAAAAGTCTCCTCATTCACAACTCCACTTGGACATTCCTGTGGAAGAAATGAGACTCTACAGTTATTCTACTCAATGAAAATTTGGTTGTCTGATGATGTGATGCACACATATACTATATTGCCAAAAGTATTCACTTGTCTGCCTTCACATGCATATGTACATAACTGACATCTCATTTTTAATCCATGGCATTTAATATTATGTAGCAATAGCAACTTAAACTCTTCTGGAAGGGTTTTCAACAAGACTTAGGAGTGTGTTTATGGGAAGGTTTGACCATTCTTTCCAGAAGTGCAATTGTGAGGTCAGACACTGATGTTGGATGAGGAGGCCTGGCTTGAATTCTTTGCTCTAATTCATCCCAAAGGTGTTCTGGCAGGTTGAGATTAGGCTGAGATACAGACCAGTCAAGTTCTTCTACAACAAACTTGCTCAGTCTTGTCTTTATGGACTTTGCTTTGCGCACTGGTGCGCAGTCATGTTGAAACAGAAAAGGTCATCCCCAAACTGTTCCCACAACACTGAGTTTCTTTCACTGAAACAAAAAGGATGAGCCCCACTCCTGAAACCCCCTCCCCCGCAAACTTTACACCTGGCACAATGCAGTCAGACAAGTACTGCTCTCCTGGCAACCGCCAAACCCAGTATTATCCATTGGATTGGAGAAGCACGATTTCTCAGTCCAAAGAACATGAAGCGCTTTGTGTGCTTTACTTGAGCAAAGGCCACATGAAGCACATGTGCAGTTGATTCCACAGAAAATTAGCGACCTCTGCTCAATATGCACCTCAGTCTTGCTGACCCCACTCTCTAATTTTATGCGGCTTACCACTTAATGAGTTGCTGTCATTCCCAATCTCTTCCATTTTGTCATAGTACCACTAGCAGTTAACTGTGAAATATTTAGTAGTGAGGAAATTTCACAACTGGACATTTTGCACAGTACCAGAGCTCCTGAGAGCAACTCATTCTTTCACAAATATTTTTAGAAGCCGTCTGCATGCCTATGTGCTTGATGCTATACACCTGTGGCCATGGAAGTGATTGAAACACTTCAATGCCTCAGTGATTTAGAGAGGTGTAACAATACTTAGAATGGAATAGAACAGAGTTTTGGCAATATAGTGCATTTTAGTATGACTGCATTTTTTAAAATAACAATATCTGGTGTGTGCTTACATTTTTAAAACCACGATAGAGGATCTGCAGTTCCTGCTTGGTGAAGTTTGTTTGGGCTTCGAGTTGCTCAAGTCCTTCTGGTCTGTGGCACACCATCGTCATCTCAAGCTCATCATCTGTTTTATCTACAGGGAAGGGTAAGAGAGAGGCAGTTTAAAAAAAGAAGATGTATGTGAGCCTCAACATTTACACGCTGTCTGTTTAACAGTATGTCCCACTCAGGATTTAGAAATATGATGGCTTTTAAATACAGGAAAGAGATGACTCAGCGAAGCTTGAAAATGTTAAGTCTGCAACGAATGTTGTGGGATCAAAGAGAATAAAAAAGTGCTTCTCGGAGTGAAGCAGAAGAAAAATAAGGGAGGATGAGGGAAAAAGAGAACAAAGGAAGGATTTGTGGAGAACTTCATCTACTTGACAAATTAGGTTTCCCCTTAGGAGCTGAAGCATTTTATTAATGGCAACATGGTGCTCAGTGCCCAGTCCTGTGGAGATGGATGGTGGTTAATGATCTGAAGAGATGCTGCTGTGGGCAAGTGTTTGTCACTGTGACTATCTCATGCTACAGGGCAGCGGCTTTACAAACATGGACAAATATCCAGAAGAAAACTCCCAGTGGCTGTTGTGGGCCCCGGTGAAGAAAAATCTGAAGTCCGACGCTTTGTGTGAGGTATAGAGATGGCCTATTTACAAAGGGTGGTCTGTGGCTTGAAATGCATTGTTGAGACTGCAGGTATTATTAGATGATATGTCCTTGAATGAATTGTTTTGACACAAAAGTGTGGACAAAGCACACTATCAATTCCCAGAATTTCTCAATCACCTATGTTATTAACTTGAAAAACACACACGTGAGAACAAATAAGCTTCCTAATGGATTCAGACTCAGTTCAGATGATTAGACACGAAGAAAAGGAGATTAACATGACTACATTGTTCTTCTTCTTTTTTTTGGATGGTAGTGATGACTCATTCATTTCAGCCCATTCATGAGTGGTGTCAGGATTAATCCTCAACAATGAAACTGTATCAAGTAGCATACATCATTATGCCAGAGGCCATTGTGATTTAAATTTTAAACAGGAAACAGGAGAAGAGGCACAGCTATAGAACTGCCTGCAGCCACATTCTCGGTCGTAACAGGTGCAATCTTCATTTAAGTCTCACCTACACCAGGGGGGAAAGCAATTACCGGCTCTTCATTGACTTTTGAGTGGGAGAGACGATCCTTGTCAATTCTGTCTGCTAGTGAAAAATAGAAAACTTACTTAAACGTTCTGTGTGAAATGGACTGCAGACTGATTACAGAACCCAGAATAGGTTTTTATGAATTTCTAAACTGAAAAACTGTGACTTTAAGGAGAAATAAACTTCTAGGAAAATCCCGTGACTAGGAAATGTAGTGAAACTGTGGGATCCTAACAGTCATATACGGAATATGTCAAATAAGTCGATAATGCCAAAATTCCAGCTTATGTCCATACCATAAGCTAAGCAGGGTCAGGCCTGGTTAGTAGTTGGATATGCAATGTGTTAGTTAGTGCTGTTGCCTCATAGGAAAAAGGTTCTGGTTCAAATCCACCATTTAGCCAGGGCCTTTCTGTGTGCTGATTGCATTTTATCCCTTTGTTTGTCTGGGTTCTCTCTGGCTTCTCCCACAATCCAAAGACATCCAGTTAGTGGGGTCAGGTTAATTGGTGCTTCTAAATTTCCCATAGGTGTTAGTGAGAATATTGTCTTTCTGTCTGTGTTAGTTCGGTGACAGACTGAGAACCTGACCATGGTGCACCCTGCCTTTTGCCCTTGGATGGCTAGGATAGGCTCCAAGCTCCCTCACAACCCTGAATTAAATAAATGAAAAGATGGATGGATGTCAGTTTTAGTCCACTACATTTCTGCAAAATGAGGTAACAAACTTTCAGAACGCTGTAACATTACTATGCATGTAAGTGCTTTAGCTAACAACAGTGGCTTGCTACTGTTGTTAGCTAAAAGTTTTTATTTAGTTTTTATCTTTTTTATTCTCTAGTGTCAGAAAGGAGAATTATTCATGGTATGTTCATTGGTAGAGGAAGATTGAAAAGCTGTTGGCCAATCAGTGTGCACTTTCACAGTGAGATCCCACCCTTGCTTGTCACTTCCAGTTTCAAACAACATGATGGTGAGACCAAAAATGCTCATCTCAAGGCTTAAAAATGGATGTCTCCGAAGGTACACCCATCTGCTACGCTGTTTAGTATTTCTAATAGATAGCTAACATTAATTTTATAATAGCTATGTAGATACAAGGTGCTAAAAAAGTCCTAGATTAAGAAGCTAAATCTAACATTTTAGTCAGCTAGTTGCACTTGTATGGGCAAGCCAGAGGGCGATGGCACGATATGGCAGCCTGGCTTCTGTCAGTCTTCCCCAGGGCAGCTGTGGCTACAACTGTAGCTGCCTCCACCAGTGTATGAATGTGAGAGTGAATGAATAGTGGTATTGTAAAGCGCTTTGGGTGCCTTGAAAAGCGCTATATAAATCCAATCCATTATTATTATTATTATTGTATAAGCATGCCAGCTTTCTTTTTATTATTGTGATGCTAACTTTATTCTCCTGTATTTTCTCCTTTGTTTCATTTAGTAAAAACATGCACTAAAGGTTTAAATACTGCTTACATCTGGACAGGATGGTTGACACAGCTATAAAAACCGTTAGGGAGTAGTCATTTCAATGAGATTTTCCACATGCTTGGGAAACTATAGCAATAAAATGTTCACTAGAGACACACATGTTGCCTCTTACCCCAATCTGCCACTTTTACATGGCCTATTTGTCAGTGGTGAGATAGCATGGTGTCCATTACCATGCAAACATATAATGCGTTACTTTCTCTCAATCTCCCTTCCATCTTCCCCTGAGCTCCAGTTCCAACCCACTGACTCATGTTGTCATGGAGATAGATAGCCATAATAAATGTGAGCAGTGGTGGTTTCTGATGACTCTGCGGTGGTTGGATGCATCAGCAGGGATGATGAGACAGAGTACCGGGCTGTGGTCGACTCCTTTGTCACGTGGTGTGAGCAGAATCATCTGCAGCTCAACGTGGCAAAGACCAAGGAACTGATCGTGGACTTCAGGAAGACCAGGAAACACTTGACCCCTGTTTCAATCCAGGGGGTCAGTGTTGACATTGTGGAGGACTATAAATACCTTGGAGTACACATTGACAATAAACTGGACTGGGCTAAAAACACCACAGCACTTTACAGGAAGGGCCAGAGTCGTCTCTATTTTTTGAGGCGACTGAGGTCCTTCAACATCTGCCAGAAAATGCTGAGGATTTTCTATGAGTCTGTGGTGGCCAGTGCGATCCTCTATGCTGTTGCATGCTGGGGGAGCAGGCTGAGGGTCGCAGATGCCAACAGACTTAATAAACTGATCCGTAAGGCCAGCAATGTTGTGGGGATGGAGCTGGACTCCCTCAAGGTGGTGTCGGAGAGGCGGATGCTGTCCAAGATAAAGACAATGTTGGATAACACCTCCCACCCACTCCATGACATGTTGGTCAGTCACAGGAGCTCGTTCAGTGAGAGACTGAGATTACCGAAAAGCACCACTGAACGACACAGGAAATCATTCCTGCCTGTGGCCATCTCCCTGTACAACGCATCCACTTAACACACTGTTTGCTGCTACAACTACACATGTTTCTTTTCCAAATATTTATTTATAAGTGACTTATGTATGTATGTATGTATATATATATGTATATATTGTACTATTCTTAGTTAGCGTATTGTCTGTCTTGTCTTAATGTTGGTTTAAAATGGAGCACTGTAACAAAAAATAATTTCCCCCAGGGATCAATAAAGTATTCTGATTCTGATTCTGATTCTGATATACTGGATCAACCATTTTTTAAAGGTGTCAAACACAATTTGTACATATATTTTCCCTGTGACTAAAAGTCTCTCGGTTACATGAAAACAGAAAGACAAAGGTGCTGTTAAGACTCCACCTATGTGGACTAATCTTTCCTGTGGGCTGATTTCTCTTTCCTGTTAATGTGACAGTGTGATTAGAAACAGATGAAATGGAATGAGGGTGATGAAAAGGCAGAGGTGTTGATTAGAGAAAGCTGAGACAGGACTGGGAGGAGAGGAAGGAAGAGGTGGCAGAGCGTGAAGAAAAACAAGAGACAAGAAGGAGAACAGCAAAGGGCAAAATGGGAAAACACAGAATAACACCGAGAAGAAACGAGAGCTGAACTGGGCTCAGAAGCACAGTCAGCAAAAGAATATGTTGCCTGAGGGTTTCAAAAACCTGTTGAATATATCATATCATATAACAGAATTATTTGATCGCAGAGTAAGACTCAGACAAAGAAATGCTGCAGACTTTTGCAGTGAGTCTTGTTATAAATGGTGCAACAACTGCTCTGCATGTGATCACTTATTAGCATGTAATGGAAGAAGGTGGGAGACGCTGAAATGGTGCTGATAATTGAAAGTGCGTGTACATGCTTTCTTACGCAGTCAGTGGCAAACACTGCAGCACTAATGAAAATGAAGGTCATGTAGAAGTCTATGGGAAAATTACTCTTGGTTTTCCTTATAAATTTATGGTCTTAATCACTAGTTTCAAGTCATAGTTGAATCTAACATTATCTATCACATCATCTTGTAAAGTATGTCCTATAGGCTGATGTTATATTTTGATTAGGAAGTTACTACCATATGAGTGTGCAGTGTCCCTCAGATCTGCCTCCTTCTCATCACATCTGGTTTTGGAAACACCAAGATCAAGGCAGACACTTTTTACAGTTCTGCATGCTTTGACTTTGGCATGATCTTGCTTTCTTCTTCCCTTTTTTCTTCTTTCGTCCTCTTAACTTCACGGAAGCAGCCGACTGCCCAAACAGCTAGCCTTGTTCCAAATATAATCATCCTACCAGTTTATCTAAAGCCTGCTACTTATGAGATTATATCTGGTTTCTTTAATCCAGCAGCCTTCTGGTATCTGTAGCCATGAGGACAAAAGTTGAAGAAGTCACTGAGCCGGGTCAAAATCATAGTCCCCTACGTGATTCCTCACAAAACCCACAGCAGGCTGTTTGGTTTTGCTTTGTACAAAAGCTGACTGGGCTTTGGAAGTGCTGAATGCTGCAGGAAGAGTGAGGAGAACTGTTTCCCCTACCGTATTGTGTGGACAAGCCCCCCCAATCCTAAGAACACATTTTGACCTGAATGTTTTTCTTGATTTGCGACCGCAATCTCTCTGCGTGTTTCAAAGTTTTGTTGAAAGTTTATACAGGACCTTTTTCAAGACAAACCAGGTATAGCACAGATTGGCTATACTGGTCAAATATATACCAGTTATATTAGGGCATTAGAGAGATAAAAACAACAAGCCCTCTTCCTCTTAAAATAAGTTATATGATTTTGTGTATATATATATATATATATATATATATATAGCATTTATGCATACTCAGTGATGAGCAGTATTGCTAGAACAAGCTATATTTTGTATCCTACTTGTAGCTTACCTCTGAGTCTCATTTCTTGTGTGGCTGTGGTCCCTGTTTATCCCCTACAGGATCAGACTTTATCTGTCCTATCTTACATACCTCCTCACAGCTGGCACCACAACGCATTTTTTAACAGACCACTTACTTAGAGCTAAAAACAATCCCTAGATGACCTGCTTTGCTGAAAGGTCATTTAAAGGCTCTTATCAAAACACAGACAAGCGGTTTCATCCTATCTGCATTTAAAGCATTACCCTCATACCGTGGGGCATTTCATCAATGTCTTTTTAAAAAGTCATTATTTTGCTGCCTTTTCATGGTTCTAATCTCGATCTCCCGCTGCCATAAATTCATCATTCAACCTGGTGGAGTATGCGCTCACACTCTCCCTTTATGCCCCTACAACCCAGTCTCCATGACAACAGGCTTTTCAAGCATAAGGCCAGGGAGAGGTATGATATGTGAGCTGCGTGTTAATTCAAGTGCCCAAAACCTCGCTCCCTCCGTGTTTCTGTTTCGCTCACTCACTGGCGCGTTCGATGGGCATGCACCAAACACACACAGGCATAATTACAGAGACAGAGCAGTGATTTTGCTCTGTTATTTTCAAGGACATCTTTCTTCCATCCTGTTGTCTCTAAATCATTATCTCCGCACAAGTGCTGTACCTCGTCACTGAACGTGAGTAAGAGATGCTTCACCCTCCACAATACTGCTGCCACTTCTAGAAGTAAACATTGTAGATTTCTGTTTGAGAAAACAGAATCAGCACTACTGGCTTTTCATTAAACCTATGTAACATTTCCACGATTCATTATCCACTTTTTTTTCCCCTTTAACTTCATAGTTCAATTAATTAAATCACTTGGCAAAAACAGGGTGAAAGCATAAAGTCTCTTTGCATTGGATAAGCAAAGAAAATAACTAAAACAAAGACATATCATGATTGGCAGCTGGTGTACAAACACTACGATCTTAGTGTTACTGTCAGTTTGGTCTAGCTTTCTGTTGCTCTTTTTGTCTCATCTCCATCTCTTCTCTTTGTGACTAACATCGACGTACCTCTAGATGGTCTCCGCTGTTTGGTTTGCATGGTCAAAGTGCCCACCACTGCACCCATGTTGTCACTGTGGAAGCCAGGCCGGCCAAAACAACCCAGAGAGTAATAGTCCCTCTATTTACTTCACGATTTTGTCAGCCTGTCGTCCCGTCGCTGCCTCCCTCCACGGCTCTGTACCTTACAGGATTTTTTTTTTGCCCCTGTCAAGTCCTTTCACTGGGTCCAGATCTGTCACGGGGGGACGCTTCTCCTCTTTGAGCTGACTCTCTTGAATTTCTGATCCCTGTCTCCAAAGACACACACACACACTCACACGCACAAGCTGCTCCTGCCTCTTTGCGCCACTCCCTCTGTTCTGTGCCTCACTCTACTCATCTGTCAGCCTTTACCCCCCCACTCTTTCGAGCTCCCTGCCTCCTCATGCCCTTGTGGTATTGTAGAGTGGTGTAGTCACTAATAACGCTTACTGACATGTGAAGTGTGTGCATTTAAAGCACACACGTGTATTTTCTCAACCCAGTGGTTACTACTCCAAATGAGCAATTTGCTCCCTGAAGTGTGTACCATAATGAGGATGTAGCTATATGTAAGACTGCCCACTTGGGATGGCATTTGTGCATGCCTATGTTAACTCACCACAGGATAAAGGAGCACATCTTTTTCTCTATCTAGAAAGAATTAAAGTTAATTGTGAGATTTTGAAGAAATATTTTTAGAAAAAAAAACAAATCAAATGTGCTACAAACAAGAACATTTGTATTAAACGGTGCCAACGAATCTTCACAGAGTGGACTGCGTGTAACGTGGGATGGAAAGCTGTGGGGGTGAGTGATGCTTGTTTTCCTTCAAACTCAGAAAATAAAGCAGGGTTGCTGGATTGCAGCACAAACAACACAAGCAACAAAAAATAGCTAATCAGTAAAGCGTAAAATTTAGATTTCACTGTGGATTTCTGCAGGAGAATTCAAATGGTCTAAGTTTATGGAAGCTACTTGAAGGGCAGTTAGCTCAGTCTTTGTAAGCTGCTTGTAAAAACATTGAGATACACACAGAAAAAATGTGAATGATATTGCATCCAATCAAATATTCTACTGGCGGCCGACCAAAAAATGTATTGCCTTTGTCTCGCTCCTTGTTTGTGTATGTGTGTGTCTGTGTTTGTGCACGCGAGGTTCAGAAAACCCTCTCACACTTTAAAAAATTCATTGAGGGCCATTTTTTCAGTGCTGTTTCAGCTTTCTTGTTTCTTGAAAGTTGACGTCTATATGTTCTGTTCTGAGTATTTAAAAACAAGATCCATGAGCAAAAATGATAATAATGATGATCAAATCCACACTGTATGGGAGTACAGATTATTTTTTACAACCTAACTCTGGAGCCTGACCCTAGATCAGCTGTGCAGTTCAGTTTCTTTGTGTGGGTAGTGCTGAGAAAAAGAACTTAACATGGACTAAATAATTAAACATGAAGTCATGCATAATTCTAAAATAATTTAAACTTCTCTCAACTTAGATATTATCTGATGTAGCCGCTGGATCTGAAAAGTGAAGCAAATTTAAGGATTTTTTCTTAAGGTTAGAAAAGGTCAACTATTTTGGCTCCAAAAATAAGTCTGATTGCATGCCGGTCAATGAGAAAACGACCCTACTGCTTACTTTACAACCCCAGTAACCAGATTAGTAGCCCCAGCTTTTAGAGAATCCACAGTGATGTATGTTTTGTAAACTGTGATCTAATTTTGAGTAAAATAGATGATCATCATTGTATAGTCAATAAGATAAGTGACTGTATAGTGAATGGGGGTTATCAAGATCTACTGCTTACTTGGTGTCTGAAATCAAAAAAGCCAAGATGGTGAGAGCTGAGCGAGGGGCATTCTGCAAAACATTAAGGACCATCATGTTTTATATCAAGTGTCTGTCCTAAATTTTTCTTGTATCCCAGTTTCATCCATTCAAATATAGTCCCTCTGTATAGTGACTTTCATGTAATGATTTCTCTGCCTTCTTCAATGCAGTAGTATTTATTTTTCCTTCTTGGATAATTCAGGAAGCATAAAGAATTCGTAAACTGTGTCACAGATGTTTCTAACTCGTTTATAATCTTCACCAAAAATAACCTGCTTGACATACAGACAGTCACACTCACACACTTGCGATGGGAAATTAAGTATTCCGATTACTAAATAACCCGGTGTAATCCCTGTGACAGATGTTTGCCATCTGGAACAGTCTTAGTGCACCATATCACCCTGCACTATGACAGACATTCAAGGACGCTGCATTGCAGTCTGGCTTCATAATCTCTTCAAAATCTTTTCTCTAATTCACATACAACCCCTTCTACAAACAGTGGGAAGGACACACTTGGACCTTGTACACTAATCAGCCATTATTTATGATTTTATCAGTCATGTTGTTTTCCATTGCTACTTTGGTTAGTGTTTTTTTTTAAATAAAAATATGAGATGAGAGAGGTGTTATCTTTGGTTCTGAAACACAGCTGACACAACTGTTTGCTCTTTCTTGCATAGTCAGTATGCCCTGAGCAAAGCAAGAGGCACATTTGTGCACTGCCTATACTGTGTGTTTAGATTTAGTTGCTCCTGGTTCCAGTAAAAAAATCCCTTTATGCTTTTGGAAAATTACACGATTCCCTTATGAAAAACCCAACATACAGGCAGCAAAACCAAGAGATAAGTATACACACCCCTGCATCTGGTCTCTAAGATTGGAATAGAGTCCAGCCTGACATCCAGAACTAACCTGGGCATTGAGTTGCATCCCACTATATCTAGCCAGTACTTCTCAACTGCAAGAGCTCAAGCTCCTAACTCTACGGTGAGGTAATATTCCATGCCCCAACAACCACTTTCAACAGCTGGGGTTTGACCTGCCAGGGGCTCTGCCCTTGACCGCCACACAGCATACACACATTGCAGCCCAACATGGGCCAGTCCTCTTGTGGATTCATCAGATATCAGACATGCTGTAGGGATTTGGTGCATTGTGTGCTCGGTGGCTGGTTAAAATAACACATTCACAAGAAATCCTGTAATTTGAATGCAAATAATGATAGTGCACATGAAAGACTGTTCTTTTCACTGCCACATGTCCTTTTATTTCCCAAAGTGTTTCATTGCTCCATCTGCTTTTGGTATTCTGTATGAATGCATGCTCATGCACGCATTAAAGGCAGCTCATCGTTATCATTAAACTCCTCTTACTACTTCCTCTAACAGTTATTTCAACCTGCAATTGCCATGTAAATCAAGTGAACCAAATGATGATTGGACAGGAATCACTTTCCCTCCAGTGGGCTGAGACAGCAGTTTCAGACCTCATGTGGCTTTCTAGTCTGACTATGCAAGAACTTGCATCTTTAAATTATGTCGTCTCGTCTTCTTTCTTTAACCTGACATTCAGTTGTGTCCTTTTTAGAGCTACTACTGAGATGGGAATTATTACACAACAGCTTTTGAAGCTAGTATAGCAGCTTTCTGGAAAAAATGGGGACATTCCTGGAGTTTGTGGTGCTTTTCACTGTCAAGTAAATTTGTGTATATTAATTACTTTTGTTTCTTATGAAATACAAAATCAAATAAACTAAACATAAATGGGTAATATATATTTTACTGTTAATACAACTACATACTACTTATTATTAATGCCATTATTAATATAATAAGCTGAATTACAATGATTCTTTAGGATTCCATAAGGAACGTTTTAATAGAATAATCTCAGGAAGCCATCTCATATGATTTCAAAGTAAGTATGTTTATTTTTTTATATATGATAATACAAATGTTTAAAAGGAGATACTTTTAAAATTAAATCCTATCTTCAAAATGTACGACTCTTATGAAAATTAAGAATTAGAAATGCATTTGTTGTAAAGTAAAATTAAATGGATGGATGGACCTGTACACCTGCAGTACCTTCATGGCCCACCAGATGCCATCAGCTTACACCTTGGGAATCACTGATTTAATGCGTCATATAAAGATTAATTGGATGGTATCATTTTCAAGGTTTGACTGATGATTAAAGCTTGTTTTTATTGTAATAACTATTTATTAATATAAGAATACAAATTTAAGCTTTAACTTTTAAAGATTTAAGAAAAACTAAGCCTGAAGACTGTGTCTTATTAGAAAGCTGTGGCTCAACCTTTGTGTGTATCTGTGACAATATGATGCTAATTGTAATCCAAACACTGAGACTGGAGTCACTTATCTGTAATGAATGCTATATAACAAATCTCAGTAACATTTGAAAATTGTTAACAAATTCACAGTATGGTGAATAAAATGTTAAGCATCTAGATTTAAGTGTCATTGTTTGTTGTCAGATGTGATAACAAAGATCAGATTGGAAATAATAAACTAAAATACATGATACAATTATTATTGATGAAGACTATTTATCATATGTACTAAATTTGAAAGCGTTTTTATTAATTGTGGTTATTATTATGCATTCACCATTAATGAAGCTGCTTTGGCTTTCATCACATCTTTTTGATTTACCTGTATTTGATGACTTTTGAATCTTTAGGCAAATACCCACAGCTCCCCTTTTTGCCACTTTGAAATGTGTATTAAGTTATCTGTGAGTGCAAAATGATGCTTTATTTCAGGAGGCTAGATAATAATAATAATAATACTAAAAAAAACCCCCGAAAATGCATCAAGCATCTTGAAAACAGACTGTCACAAATTTAGTGTGAATGTTCTTACAAAGTGTTTTTAACCCTGCAAGACAAAACCCATCAAAAATAGCCAGAAAATTCAGATTTTTTGGAACTGAGATGTTTAATAACCCCATAACAAAATCCACAAAAATCATTTTGCTATATCATGTTGTGTGAAATTATTATATATTTATTATATATTTTTTATATCACATTTGATACATTGGAGATTTTTGGCACCTTTTTGTTACCAACAATGTTAATTTTAGACAAAAAAAGAATTTTGTCCATAACGTTTTGAATTTATGGCAAGTATTGATCATGATACAAAGTGCATTAGAGGGTTAGGTTTTCTCAGCAGAGAACTCTAACACATGAGCTCAAGTTTCTAATGCTGTGGAGTTACTTGTTAAACGACAGATGGCAGCAGAGCGTAACAGTTCCTGATGCAAGCAGCAGCTCATGTCACCATTCAAAACAAGTTTTGCTCCCGATTTAATGCATCACATGCAAAAATCCTCAGGGAACTACTAAATATGAACATGAAAGAGGAATTCCACAGAAATGTGGCTGAGCAAACATAACCATACTGTTCGCTGGATCGAATAGCCATCTAACCATAGGAGATTCTGCATATAAATACCAAGTAGTAAAACAACGTGGCTGGACAGGAGTAATGGTGGGGCGAAACACGTACACACCCACGGAGGAGGAAAGAGCAAGAGATAAAAATAAATCTAGAAGAAGACGGTTACATAAAAGTATGTAGTGAGGTGATGTAAAAAATTAAAAGCAGAGACACACACTGTCAGCTCCAATCCACTGATTCTACAGTCACAAAAAAAGGGAAAGAATCAGAGGAGAAAGATTTTTTTTTTTAAGGAAGATGGTTGTAAAACCGGAGCTTAATGCCAGATAACTCTTATGCGGGTTTTGAACAAAATAGATGCTACGTTAGAAGAGCTTGAGCCATAGATTTGAATCTAACTCTGCAGTGTGTGGTGACAGAACCACTGCTGCAAGGTTATGCTCTTAGAGGACACATGTGACTTGTAATAGTGAGAGACAGGTGCAGCATGAGGTCGGGTAGGAAAGGTTTCTGTCTTTACCTGCACTCTTCGTGTTTTCAGGACCTGGGTCTACACAAAAGACAGTATAAATCTATTGTGTTTGTTGAACCATGCATTTTTTTATGTGCTTCCCCAGATGTGTCTCGTTTCCCATATCTAAACAAAGATGATTGTCAGTTTGCATGATTGCATGATGTGAACTAAATTTTAAAAGTAGATGTTGAAGTTGTGATAAAGATAATCTTTACCTCATGAGTTTGAATATAATGGCAAATTTAATTTTATGGGTATAGTTTTCTAGGTCCATAGTAAGCTGTGGCTATAGTAAACTATAAACTCTGTAGTTTATTGTGTGAGTGTTGGCAAACAATTACAACAACAGACCTCATTGAAAACATGCTTACAGGGAAGAAGCTGCTTGCAAATGATCCATCCATCCTTCCATCTATCCATCCATTTCAGCTCCTACCTAGGGCCGTGGAATGGGTGGAGTCTATTCCATCTTTAAAAAAAAGACATGCAACCACAAACCCACCTACAGCCTACATCTACACGCTAACTGAATTTCAGGAAACGTGATAGAGATGGATCATGAGCAAAGGATGGAAGTTTTAATTCTTCCAAGCAATCTAAAGGTGATTGTTTCGTAGGTACAAAACTTTGCTTGTTTACAAAAACAGCAGGGACATTTCAGACGCCTGCTTTAAGCAACAATGCCACAATTTTTATCTCGAAATAGAGGATATATATTTTCATGCAAATTGATGGGGTAGTGTTGAATCTATTTTTTTTTACCATTCAGATCTGGGAGTGGTCTTGTGGTATTTAAGAAATGATATTGTTTTAATTGTGAAATTCTTTTAAATACATTCAACGTTAAAAACACAGACATTTTTTTCCTAAAGCTAAACTGTATGTCTGCTGTTGTGGTTAAACAACACATCAAAAAAAAGTTTGAAATAGTATTTGTTAAAAGTTGTCCTTAATAAAATTAAATCTGTGTGCTGTTCCAGTTTCCTTGTCAGTCATTCTGTCAAAGTCCCGTCAGTTCAAAAAGAGGTTTTTCTTTACTTTGTCAGGTAATGCACAGCATCAGATTTCCCATTAGGTTTGACATTCAGATTCCCTGGATGTTGCACTACAACATCAGTACGTCACAGCAAAATATATATAACTCACTCAAAATATACCTCACAAGTCCCTCCCTTTGTCTGAGGCCTTTTAGCTGGTTTCTCACGTGCTGTAAAATTCGAAAAAGTTGCCTCTAGCTGAATGTTTGAGGCTGCACTCTGCCATCTTGCTTTTAAAATGTGCTGTGAGAGGTCACTGTCTCTTTTTATAACAACAGGGAGGACAGCCATTTTTAAATGTGCACTAACATGAATGCAAGGTCAGAGCAACTGTCAAAACACTGAAGCTACTAGTGCTACTCCTTTGTATCTTTACATGGAAACTATTTTTTTTTATTTTACAAGGAAAGCACTATGTAAAGAGCATAAAGTACAATGTAATGTTAGAAACAGGAATAACAGTAAGTCAGCTGCAGCCCCGAGGCATATCATAACTACTGTATCCTCACTTGGTTTGCAATGTTTAAAGGTCTGAGGATGAATATGCATGCTGCTGAACTTAATAAGACTTAAGGCATAAGACTAAAGATAAGACAGTTCATTTTTGTCTATAGTGTATGCAAGGAAAAATGCAAAAAACAACATAGAATATAGCTGTTAAAATAGCTCTAAATAGCTTGCTTGTGTGTTAATGTTTATGAGAACATATGTGCATGTTTTCATGTCTTCATCCGTGCATACTTTAGCATGCGGTCTTCCTCTGCCGCAATCTGGAAGCAAGTGCTTGTGAAATCTGATTATAATTAAACTGTGCAGAGGAAGGGCTCAAAGCTAAACAAGACATTGTTACTTCATGCTGTAACTGCACATTACAAGATCAACCCCCTCCATGTAAGCACCAAAATCAAATTAATACCTATGATGTTTAAAACTTTGAATAATGTTTGTTATCATTCCTCCTGTGACCCTGAATTGGATACGTGGAAGAAATATTATGTTTGCCTGTGTTTTTGCATGGATGGATAGTTGTGCCTGTTCATCTTGAGCTATGGCAATGAGAAACTAACATTGTATAAATGTAAAAATTCCAAAGGTTTAAAACCCCCACTGTGGCATAAAATCATAGATTTATTAAATCCCCGTTTAGACCACTTAAATGTATTTTGACCAGTGGCTCTTAATTAACTCTGTGACATTTAATTATGAAGCTAAATGAAGACTCGGCCCTTATGCTGCCCAATGCGCACGCATCTTAACTTTAAGTCAGTAAAGGTCAGCGAAGCACAATAGAACATTTTGGACAGAAGCAACAAATGTCCAGATGCACAGTATCAAGCAAGTGGATGCTCAACATAATTTACATTACATTTGATCAGTTATGCATCCTTTAAGAATGCAAAGAAAAATATAACTAACGTCTACAAATAATGAGAGAACCAGATATCATCTTGATAACCAAGTCTGCTATAAACTGTAATCCTTCGTTCCTTTGGTAAAGGATTAGCTCCTAACCATAAAAAAGTAGGTTTGGGATTGTTTCAGTCAAATAGCTACGTTATGCGATTGTGTTGCATGACCTAGATAGTCAGCCTACTCACTGCCATGAGTTGGTTGGATAATTTTTAGAATAGCTCAGCGGCTGACTAAAACACCAGTTTATATCACATAGGTTCATGCTACAAAGGATTTACATACTATTTTTTCTTCTTTTTTTTTTAACATTGCAGATGAAAAAACACTGGACAAACACTGCACATGTAACAGAGTAAGTAAGATTTTGGTTAGTTCATTATTATAAACCTAAGCCTGGCTGGATTCCTGCTTAATTCAATGAAAAACATTGAGCTTGTTGCTCCTGTAAATGCATATTTGCATTTGTAACACAAACTGTGGGAAATGTGTCAACAGATTCATCCTTCATTATGCATGATAGTAGCTGTTTATGTGTAAAAACGTACAATTCAGGCATCATGCTGTCATTGTCAGTTTGTTGACAGTATCTGATGTGTTTCTCAGTTTGCAAGTTTCTTTCTTTGCCCTGTGAAAAATCAATTTCTCAGAGTGCTTATGGCTGCAAATAATTTAGAGGTAGATAGTAAGAGTATCCAAATGCTTCTAGATGGAAAAGTAAAGAAGTGGTAAAAATACATAAATTTGGAATTTGTGGCCCACAGCGAGTGTTAAAATGAAGCGCTGCCTGCACCTGCACAAATATTTTATGCTCCATACATGTGCGTAGGGTGAATTTTAAATTTATATCAGACCACAGGTTCTTCTGAAAGTGAGAGCAGTACTGTGTTTGTGTGTGTTTTTTTAGTCGTGACATACTCGCAGCTGCACTCTGACATCGTGACTCAGCGTTTCATTTTTGCAGCTTAGGTGAAAAGTAACTTTTTAACTATAACTGAGAAAGGGGCAGAAAAAGCAAACAAGCACTAAAGCATGATGAATAGAAGAAGTTTAGAGTACACCACAGCCTCAGCCTGTGAGCTATGTGCAGATGAGAGTTAAATGACCTCATCATTTAACTCAAAGCCACTCAAAGCATGCATGTCATACAAGAAGGAGAATTTCCTGGCGTTTGTTTTACTTGTGTTTTTCTGCACATGTGAGTCTCTATAGCAAAGCTTACTAGATGTAGATGAAAATTAAAAGTATACAGATATGTCCAAATGAAATATTGACATATCTGAAATATCTTATTAGCTAAAGATAAGTCACATAATTTATGGAAGGTCAATTTTTTTTTGTAGGTGGTCCTCAATAATAACCAAAAATGTAATCATTTTTGGTTATTATCTCAAAATTTTGGGTTTGCAATCTCAAAATTTCAACTTTTTCCCTCAAATTCAAAAGGTTGATATACCTAACCCAACACCAACTGTTAACACATGTAGTACTGTAGTGACGTTTATGCTTCAGCACAGTAAGCTAACACAGTAAAAAACAGCATTTTTATGCAACCTATAAGAAACGCTAAATTAGTATCATTCAGGTTTTTTTGCAAGACACTTTACAAAAATGTAATTTAGCAACACATCATACATAGATCAAAGATTGAAGAATGATTTAAAAACAATGAAGAAATATATGACATGTAGGGCTTGAATGTGTAAGTTACATTTCTAGTGTATCAGTTCCCATGTTCCAGACAGTTACATAAAGCTGTGTGAATAAATAGCAACATTCAAAATGTTTGCATTATTTCCTTAACTTGGTTTGGTTTATCTGCTTTTACAGCTTTTATGCTTAGGTCATATTAATGCAGAAATTTAAACACAAAAAAAGTACAAGGGATTCATAAACTCTTTCCTGCAACTGTAGCAAAGCAAATGCTCTGTAATTTTTAAAGACACGATGACAGAACATGTGCCTCTTGCTTAATAGACCACACAATGGCTCAATCGTGGAATTCAAATTAAATCTATGTCAGAAAAACAATCCTATTACAGTCTTAATATGAACTTTCAGCGGAATGAATGATGGGATCATAATTTGACAGATTTCTGCTGCTAGGCTTGGACTAACAGGCACCCCTTTCTTTTCCTGTTTTTCACTCGGTGTGGATTTATGCCATCATTGCATTTCAATTCTGTGTTTTCTCTCCACCGCATTTTCTCTTTGTACCTTTCTACAAGTATCTCTGGCTTCTTGGCTGTAAGTTTTGGATCTGCAGCTACTAGCCTCACCGACCTGTCCAGTATTGATTGCTTGTTGTTTCTCACTGCTCTTCTTTTCTCCTATAGGCCTTCTTATTCCAACACTTGAGCCTACAACCACTTTCACATACGCACTGCAGGCCTGAACCTTGTTAGGACTATGGCACCACATTTGGGTAGGTATTTGGCTATGCAGTGTGAAAGATTTAGGAAACCTGTGGTTGTATGCAACAAAACAAAACAAAACAAACCCCCCCACCAGGCTTAGCCAAATGGCTCAAACATCGCTTTTGCAGATTCTACGGGAAAGAATTGCAGACTTTCAGCTACATGCTGTAGCTGTTTTCTGTCACCAGGGGACAGTGTCACAAATAACTGATCTGTGGGCTACACACAGCGTCATCCGAGTTGTGCTGTCTCCTGAGCAGTCTATTCGGGCGGCTTCTTCACAACCCACACAAAGTATTTCCAGTAGTACGAAGCGAGCTATTTCCTGTTGTGTTTTGCATGTGGCTACTGAATTATGTTTCGTAGGTACGCTATAACCATAATCCTTTCTGAAACCCTGCACTATAACCTACAGCGTAACCTACTCTGTAAGCTGATGTGTCCCTCCTCAGGAATGTTGCGACATATTGCATCGACTACACCTGCAATGTGATCTGTACTGTCACTTTGTCCCGCTCATTTCTGGATAATTCTTCTTCTGCCACCATTTTTGAAATAGACTGGAGCGAATGGATCAACACCATCGTCAGCTGATGTTTTGGTGGTGAAATTGCAGTGCAAATGGGGCTCACCGCGGCAACAGTATCTGTCGCTTTCATAAGCTATGTTAAAGGCTCTACGTTAAGTTTAACACAGACGTATAAATTATGCTTGAGAAAGGTAGAGGCAGTGGCAGATGGGTAGGCTTTCTTCAATATATCTTTAGGAATCTTTGAGCTTCTTTAATTAAAGCAAAACTGAGTGCTATTAGAAGGCAGCTGAAATCTGTCACTGATATAAAGTACAACAAACAGGATATCAGAAAACAGGGACACTTACTAGCAAATTATTTTAGATCAACTGCAGGAAGACAACATTAAGCTGATCAAAGCATTGCTTTGTAGGGGGCGAGAGAGAGAGTGGTGGTGGAAAATGTCCAACATCCATCCACTTTTTGCCAAGTGCTTGGTGACAGGGAATACTCATTTTTCTATATCAAGTAAAGTTTGGCCTAACTGTTCAAAGGCAATAATAAACTATCTTGTGATGTGTTGCCACATAAAGAAAAAGGAACTGAACTGAATTCACATGCATACACAGGAGTACCCATAAGACCTCACTGTATCTAAGTTAGCTAACACTCAAGAGGCTCAGAATACGTGAGTGCATCAGTACAAAGTACCTTTTGTGAGGGTTCCTGAGACCAATCTCTGCAGGGACTGGATTAATTTGAGCACCCCCTGTCTGCAGCGGCTGGTACAGCCAGCCATCCTGAGGTAGATGCAGTGGCAGATGGGTAGACTTTCTTCAATGTATCTCAAGGAATGTTTGAACTTAATGTTTCCCGTGATTGTTATCACAAAAACGAATCTGCTTCATGTGACATCATGAGGTCCTTCAAGCAGCTCCTTGTGAAGAAAAGGGATACGATTAAGCCTTTGCTCCACAGCTTATGTGCAAGACAATTTTACTTACAATATGCTTCCAAGCTGTCACACATTAGTACCTAAAGCACTCAGGCGTGTTCCACTCTCTCATTCAGAAAGGCATGCAGAAACACTCAAAAGAAAAATATACAAATATACACAAGCAGTACCCAAACAACTAGAAAATGTTCAACATTTCCTGTTCTCTGGCTTCAGACCTTTACGTTAAACTTTTTAAAAAGCAAAGTTGCTTTTCACAGACCAAAATAAGTGAGAAGATAAATAATTAAAAGGACTCTAAAAGTAGAACACAAAGCGCTTCGCCCCCCTGGAAGTTCTGTCGGTCCAAGAAAGAGCAGAAAACCTCATGCAGTGCTTCTTACCTCCTCTGTCAGTTTGTCTCATCACTTCTTTTCTTGTCCTCCACTTTCCTTTACCTTCTGTCCTGTTAGTTGTTCTGACTGTTGTCCCCTTGTATAATATTTTGGTGTAAGGTTTCCCTCTAAACTGCAGTGGGAACCCTGCGGCTGTGATCTGTCGAGGAGCTCTGCTCTGGTGCTCTCAGCAGATCTGTACTGCAGAGAGCGCCAGCAGCCACCACTATACCCACCCTGCCTCCTCGATGCTCCCTCCTCCTGTCTCACATTCTGCTCTTAGTCTGGTTGATGTGCTTTATCTTACCTTTTTCTTGATCCTGTATATTTGCACGATACACCAACTGGGCTGAATCAATCAAAAGAAACAAATAAAGGTTAAGCATGGTGGATTATAACTGGAGCACTAATTCAATGTATAAAAGGTTCCATACGGAGTTTCCAGATCCTCTCCATGTTGCAATAACAGAGCGCTTTATATTAAAGTGGGCACTCTTGGTCCTCTGCAGTTACACTCAGTGTATTAAAATGTAACCTTTTCCTAATAAAACATCAGGAATGTGTTTTAAAGCACACGTGTGCTTCATGAAGCCAAGACTTAAGCCTGGAATTTTAATTGTATGTGAAATACTATTATTTTGACCTTGCAAACAGCTGATTTATTTAATTCAGTTATTTGCATTGAGATTTTTGAATTATTAAAAAAGTGATGTTTTTTATTTAGCATAATAAAGTGTTTAAATATTATTATTATCATAAACCTTGTCGTACCCATTAAAGATTATTTTTTGGTGTAAACAGGTAGGAAGATGAGAAGATGATACTGTGCATTCGTGTGTTATAAGGTTTCCCAGAATGTATTCAATTAAATACCATGCAACCACATGAAACAAATGGAATAAAACTAAATTAGGAAATGACATTAAAATGTATAATGAAACAGCAGCTATACCAGAACACTATTACCTGATCACCTTCATCGTGTTCATCATTAACCAATATGGAGAGTAACATGCACAGACTGCATGCACATTTTTGTCACTTTCTTAATCAAACTTCTATCAGAAATGAGACTAAATCCTTGCTGAGACAGAACCACGCTCTGTGCCAAATTCACTTTCAAGCAAGCAACACACAGTAGTCTACTCTATCTCCAAATGACTCCAAAACAGGTTATGTAAGCCTGGGAGTTTGCTTTTGGAGACAGAGCTTTATGTTTCTCACTCCAGTGACCTGGGGAAATGCTCAGGGAGAGCATGACGCAGTACTTCCTCTGTCTGTGTTTCTCCCCCCCCATCCTGTCTCGTCTTTATTTAATGTTTACAGATTCTATTTATCTTCCAAGGTCAGTGGAATATTGTTGTGAGTCTCTGTCTGATACTATCTTCATCCTAAATGTCATCATCAATAGATTCGTACAATAAAGAAAATAAATAAATAAATAAAATAAAGGAAGCTTAAGTAAGACCATAGCTTTCGTGACTTGAGGTGGTTGTTCGCACAATTCTGCTTTGATCCCATGGGAGGTGCACTTTACTCAAAGAGTGGCATGGTAAAAATAGAAGCACAGAGCTGGCCACATTGCCAAAAAGAATATGTGGAGGATATCGGCAATCAAAATTCAATTAGAAAATATGAAAAGGCACTTTTTGCAGTATCATAATGCGTTATTATAACAAGAACACACATAACAGGAAAACAACAAAATGCTTGGACACTGCTAGCACTGGGCGCCCACAGAAACGCAAAGCAGGAGATGAAGCATAGCTGAATATGTTTCCAAACCAACTTCATTCTAAGCCAAAGACTAGAAAATATGGTGAAGCATATCTTCCCTTTGGTTTCACCTGCACAAGTGCAAAGGTAGGTCTCCCCTGCAGAATTGGTTTTCCCTTCGTCAGGAGCACCGCTGGGCTCTTCAAATCATGGACAAACAGTATCCCACATTCTTGATTTTTAGTTCACAAACACTTGTTGTAATGACTAACTACTCCTGGAGATGTTAGCTCTTTATACAGTAAAGTTACAGTGGGATACAAATAACATCAGGCTGATCCTGCCACGATTTGTTCCCTCGGTTCAAATCACGGACAAACAGTATCTCACAGCTGTTTATGTTTTTAAACCCATTTTGCACAGAGAGGCATTTTTAAAAAAAATGTATTGACAGCAATGTTGAATATTATTACACAGGAAAAAAACAACTACACGTAAAATAATCACACTGTGAGGCCTCTGCCTTTGTAAATGGAGGGACAGTAACTGCATGTAAAACCTGAAGACAGTCAGATTAACAGTATTTCGTCTCTATCTGCCATTCTGCAATCTATCTCATGTAAACAATAACAAAAGGCACACACCTTTGACGTTGCGTGACGAACTCTGTATTCCTCGTCCACACATAAAAGCAAAAAAGGAGTTTTAAAAAATCTCCGTTTTCGGTGACGAAACAGCTGCGTTTTCAAAAACACCCCTGTAGGTGTGGACGTAGCGTAAAAGAGTTAGTAGTTTATTTTATTACTACCTGCAGATTACTTGTATTTGCTTAATTGTTTACTAAATGTTTGAGGTGTGAAATAAACCGCAATGGAGCAGAATATGGGTGTGTGTGGTTGGAGGATGTGTAAGTGCGTGTGTGTGTGCACGCGGGGGGGCCCAGCAAAAAAAGTTTGGGAACCACTGGATTAAGGTGACCCAAAAATGTCACATTTATTAAAAAATGTCAGATTTATTAATTCTTGGTTATACTATCTTTCACAATGGAGGATTATCCATGGCCATTGGCTAGCAACTTGAGGTTGACAAGTCTTCAGGAATGAGAAAAAGTTTCACACACTGCTGGTCCAAGATGGAAGTGGTGAAAATGCTAATCCAGCATCTAAGATTTGATGTATCCTCCCCATTATTTCTGTGTACGCTTTTCTTGCTTTAGTTCTAAAGGAGTTATTAAAAGCTGCTTATGGTACACTTCAGCTCTTCTTCAGTGTCTTCAGATTTATGATTAGCAAGAGACAACTCATCAGTTAAATCACAGGGTGACTTGCAACTTTCCTTTCTACCATGTTTTGTGCCGTCTGGAGATTGTAACTGTTTCAGAAACCTGCTTCTTTCCCTTCAGTCATTCAGACTGCAGCCTTATCTGTATGTGCAAACAACAACTGCTCCTCCACAAGTTCCAGCCTTTGTTTCATGGACACTTCTGTGAAAATTACAGAAAGGATATGGAGTATTTAATGGATGGCACTCAAGCTAGCTGTCAGACAGAGTAGCAACAAAATTGCAGTAATTTACAAGCTGAAAAGAGAAGTCAGCGTAAAAGTGCTTTAAACCTGCCATTCTTTTTAATGGGTAGACAGGGACAACTCAGCTGGTTGCAGAAACACTTCTGATTGTATGGGAGTCTATAGGGAAACAGCCCTCATCTTCATTAATCATCAGAGTTCAGTCAACACAGTGGCTTATGTCATGGTGGCTATTTCCATGTCTTATATACAGTCTATGAAGCCAGCAAGAAATAAAAGATATGTTAAGTTCACGAATTTCTGTTATGAGATTTCTTTACAGGTTGCTTTATCATTAGATGTGCTTTCCAACAAAGCTGCAAAGCACCTTGCGAATCCAGAAAGTCACCCATTGGCATTCTCGTCTGCTGCTTCATCCACATACTCATTGTAATCATGTCTGCCCCGCAGAGACCATTAGTAGCCATGGCAATGTCAACACACATAGAACTTGGATAATTCACTGGTCTAATTTCTGCACCACTTCTAGAGAGTGTGCTCTGTGGCATAGTTATTAGTACAGCCCTTCATCAACGTCATAACCCAAACCAATTATTTGATCTATCATTGTGTACCAGGCAAAAGTGACATTAGTCATAAAAAAATGTTGGCAGCAATATTCTACAAAGATCACTAAAAAGAAGCCAAAGGAAGTTGAAGAGAGAAGAACTGGTTTGGTCATAGTATCCATGGTGATGAATCTGAATAAATGAACTGATGAAATACTTTGTCACATATTGGCAGAAAATATTGTTGCCATAGTGAAGCACATTCCTCAAGCACAAAGAAGGCTTTTTCAAATAGTGCATATTTTGAATCAAATTGCTTGAAAGTCGAACCCCCGGTGCTCTTTCCTGCACTCATTCTGATGATCCTGGCGAGGGAAGCTACAGATTTTTTGCCATTTCCTCGGGGTTATCTGTTCAGTGCTGTCAGTATGAAAACAACTGCTGTTGGGTGCAGGCATCCGCACAGCTGACCCCTGCAGCAGCAGTGTGCTGCCTCCCACACTCAGATGTTAAGTCTTCCAAGCCCCCGCACTGAGCATGCTCAGACAAACCAGCTCCTGGATCTCTACAGGAGTTTAGCTTAGCAGTCATCTGCGCATGGAACGATGCGAAGTGACAAGAACAGTGGGAAGCCATGGAGCTGAGATAAGAAGCAGAGCCAAAAGCTAGACCGGCATACAAAAATACACACAGACCCACGATGGCAAATGGAGTATACATAGAAAAATTTATTTATTTATTTATTTTTTGCTCTGTCAACGCACAAGTCCGTCAGAAACCAGACAGAAACATAAAGAAAGACGATCTTGTGTAAGCTGAGTAAGAAAAGAATGTTGATATAGCGTAAGAAAACACAACTTTATTAATAACATGCCTTTATCCCATTTTCAGTACTTCTAAACCTAAAAGCAAAACCTGTAAAGTTGTACAGTTATTCCGGCTCTCCCACAGAGCTGCAAATCTGTGCACTTCCTCTGCTGCAGCTGACACTAATGTAGGTAGAACAGAAGTGCTGACTCCACAAAGAAAGCCTGTACTGCATCAGAGAGGAAGGCACAGCACAAACACGTGTTACAACCTTTTCAGTGCAAACGCAAAATAGCTCCAGATTAGGCTCCAGACGCAGAGTGCGGTTGTTATCGGAAGCGTATAGCGTAGAGTAGTTCTTTCACTTTTATGTGTTAATTCTAAAACAATTGTAAAACCTCCGTCAACTCCCAGTGCAGCCTGCGGAAGAAATTTGTTTAATTATCCATGGCAGCTGCTGTCCTGTTTGGGTCTACTGGGGACAATTAGGACGTGCGACTTAACAAACACCAGCCAACAGCCTCCAATCACATGCAAAGGCAGTATTAGCAAGCGTATGCAGACTTTCATGATGGCACTGAAACCAGAAAAGGAATCTTATTTTAAGTTATTTTTTTCTTCACCTCACCACCCACCTTCTCCTCCTACTCCGTTGCATAATGCATGAGGATATTTAAATGCTCTTATCACAATCCCAAGACAATAAACAGATAGATACCAAATAAATGAACAAATGGCAGCGACTGGGCACAGACTATGTGAAAATTAGAGAACGCTTTTGAATTTTTAGACTCACATAAAAACAAAACAAAACAAAAAACTGTATTTATGAGCTGATATCATTTCTATTAGTTCTCTTTTCTTATCTTTGACCTAAGGAGAGTCAATTCGGATCTTAATTAAATAATAATAATCATAATAATAAAAAAACTCACTTTGTCTCTTTCTAATCCCAAAGCTGCACATTGGGTACATTCCAGAAGGGTTCTGATCTTAATGACTCGAGTGGTCTCTAATGAATCCTAAAGACCTGCTAAACTCTGCCTCTGACTGCTGTTCCTCGTCCAATGCATTATGCTGTCAGAGCGCTCTTTTTAATATGTTGATATTAGTTATTGCAGAGATATAACCACAATCAGCAGACTGTACCTTGATTTACTGTTATTTTAATAATCCATAATTGTTGATTTCTGCATGTTTGCTTTGTGCCACATGGAGAAAGACTAAGGCCTTGAAAAGCAAATACGCTTCAGATGTTAAACAAGTCATCAGAGAGAAAGCTGGCTAACACTGCCACCTGCTGGAAATATATGGTTTGTTCACTGACATTTTCACTGATATATGGGCATCTAGAAGAAAACACAAACAAACAAACAAAAAAAAAAAAACAGTTGATCTTGGTGAATCATCTCTGAAAACTATTCCCATGCCTGCTCAGCCACTCAGGGTGAAGCTATGAAATATACTCCTATGAAAAGAATTAATCCACTATATAGGATTATTTTGGCCCAACTAATCCTATAGTGGATTAATTAGAGACTGATCCTTTGGCAATGTAATGTAATATCAGGTCATTCAGAAGCTTGTGTTGTGTCATTTTTGACACATGGTTCCACCTCTGTAAATGATGGGTTCAAAAAACTACATCTTGCTTTGTTTTTTTTTTGAATTTGGCTAAATTCAAGTTTGTGTAGCTCCAAATCACAATAGCAGTCACCTCAAGGCGCTTTATTCTGTAAGGTAAATGCCCTACAGTATTACAGAGAATAAATTCCCAACAATAAGATCATCCCCTGTGAGCAAGCAGTAGGGAAAAACTCACTTTCAACAGGAAGAAATCTAAAACTAACAGTTAACTCAAGTTTCCACTTCAAGCCAGAATCACAGCATATTAAATTGTTTACTTTAGTTATAGACTTTTGTTTTGAAAGATCATTACCAAAAAAATAACTGCAATTAACAACAACTCAATCTTATTAAAGAATTTCATAGTTTCATATGATGGTTTTTGCATAGTTTCAGACAAATGAGATTTAACATTTTGTGCCAAAGTGAAACTGACATGACACACATTTTTTTCTTTCTTTTCTTTTCTTTTCTTTCTTTTTTTTTTTTTTACTGTGTGCCCTTAACCCAGCAGTTCATCTTAAACACTGGTAAAAGAGAATTTTATTTACAAAGATAACTGATGCTGAAATGGCAATCCTCAACAGCAGACCTGCTGTTACGCGTATGTGATGTGACATGTATGTGCGGTGTTACATAAACGTGGACAAATAACCGTTCGCACAGAGACACACTCCAAAGCTATAATAATCCAGCTATTGACAGTTAGATAAAAGTGCTGCTCTTTGGACATTTAATTTTATTTATCCTCGGCCCTAGAGGTGTAATGCTGGAACTGACGATACACAGGTAAACAGAGATAAAGGACTGCACATCTGAGACTATAAAAGGTTTCAAATGTATCAGGCCTTAAATAAATAGTGAGGCAAGTAAAAATTTTGGATTAGAGCACTTCTGAGCCAACGATGCGTTTTCATAAAGGCCATGATGACGCATCGGCTTTTTCATCAGCTTAATCACAATGAAAAATTACAATTTGGTCCCATCATGTATGCCGATGACTACAGAAAGCACTCTTGTATCTTGATTGTCTTTCTGACCTTTATATTCAGTCTGGTTTAGTTAATCTGCAGCACAGACAACCCAGACTAAGTTAGATTTGTATATCCTGTTAAAGAATGGAACCTGTTGTTTGCATAAGTTATTTGTACTTACTTATAATATGTATTTTTTAAGCAATGCAATATACATTATACATACAGATACATATCAGAGCTTAAAAAATAAGGATCAGTTCATTAATTTTCTGATGAATGATGTTTTCAGCTATCATTTTTTTTCCAATTAAACACACAAAGCAAACAAATATTGATTATAATCAACATTCACAAGAGCATATCTCTCACTTCACTCACTTCAGATTTTGAAAAGACAAAGAGAAAGCTGCACATTCTGCAGTTGCAGTAATAAATAAACAGTTTAATATAATGCATAGAAACAGATGTAATGTCCAGGAAAGAAAGCCCATTTATTAAATGTTCATGACTCTCTGTTTATGTTTCTCCTGCAGGAAGAACATTTGTCCTTCTGAAATGCCAATGAAACCTCCCACAGCACCTACGTGCAGGAAGCTGTACATGCAACACTCACTCTGAGCTGTGCTTGGTGCAGTAAGGTCCAGCTTGCCTTGTTAATGAGTTTTGTTGAATTAAGTTCCCACTGACAATCTTCTTCATACATTCAAAGACACAAATAAAACCATGTTAGAGCATTATTCAGTATATAGCACACTGTCTGTAAAATATTCACAACATTCATGCCACAGTTTACTTTTGAGTAATGTTTGATTTGGTAGAGTTAGGAGGTAATTAATAAAAATACTTTTATGGAATAAAAATAACAAATATAACATGAAATGAGAATGCTTCATAAATACACTGAATGCATTAATCTCTTGCTGTGCTAATTTCATTATAAATTAAAAATGTAAGCAGAAATCATACATTTTGCTTAGATTTACGTAGATTTGATTTTTACAGTAGTCTATATCACCACTGTGCATAAGTTTCACTTCTGTCTATAATGGCAGATAAGTGATCTCATCTGTTGATGTATTTATAATACATAAAGGCAGCATAGCTATAATGATGTAGCTCATGTCCATTAAGATAAAAGAAAAGAGCTGGTCGTTATCATAGCTTAACTCATATTTTTCTTTAAAAAGTATATCTTGTTCAACTGCAGTTAATCTGTAAAAGTGTCCAGGAAGTCCTTCTGTTTGTCCTATTTGGGTTCATACACATATTGCACATATCAAATGAACTTGCTGGTCACTTATTTACTTTGAATAGCAGGGCTGGAGGGTTTAAAAATAAACAATTTGCAAACTTTTAACTACACATGTCTCCATGCAGCTTTCTGGGAAGCTTACTGAGTCATCTATTTATTCGACTCAGATCAACTTCGCTACACTGAAGACAGCAGTTAAAAACATGCAGTTCAAACTTCTGTCTTAGTCCAACACTATTATAACCAAAGAAAAATGTGCAACTTAAAATAAACATGTAAAGATTTATGTTATTTTCCAATAACAGTGTTATTAATCATTAATAAAACTTTTATATAACATTTATTGTACTGTGCCTGGGATTGCATAAACTTTGGCACTATCTATCATCTAGAAATGAGTGACAGTGTAAACCATTGGGTAATCTTTTACTTTGAGTGAGTAATAGTAAGCAATATTTTGCTGGAACTCTAGATTCTATTGGGGAGACAACATCCATAGCATTTCATCTTGGCTCATCAGGAATACTATTTCCCATTTGTAGCGTGAGGGTCTTCTCCTCTGTGTCTTTTTCTTGTATGTCTATCTGTCCCTCACACTGTTGAGAAAGTCTTTTTCCATTGGTAAAGGTCAATCGCTTATTTACCGATACACCGTTAAGGTGCAGTTTTCTCCGATATAGTCTTTTGCAGTGAAGCAGCTCTCTGTAGGCTCTGTGGAAATCCCTGTTAAAGGCTGGATAAAGTATTGGATTAAGGGTAGAGTTAAAATAACCCAACCACAGGACTACGGAGTGAAGTGTATTAGGCGGGTTTGTCTTTTCCTTCATTCCAATCCAGGTGAAGTAGGTGAAGTAAGGGAACCAACAGATGACAAAAGCCCCAAGTACTGCAGCCAGGGTCACTGTAGCTTTGTGCTCTCGGGCTATTACTGCAGTTGCTGTACGTGCAAATGATGGCAGGGTAGCACGAATTCGCCTAGCCTGAAAAGATTGGTTAAGAGAAGGACAGAGAGCCAGGGGACAAAGATAATGAGATCTTGGGACTTAACCAAGTCACTGATTTGATAGTCAAGGATTTACAATTACAAGACAATATGAATTTAAATAAATCCCATTTAAATGTCCACTGAAAAAACAAAAAAATATCTTTATTCATATATGTATTTCTATAGCAGTTGGCCAGACATCTTCAAAAAGAAATGTAAGCCTTGAAGTAATGACCTTTGACAAAATCATAATAAACACTGACCTGTTCTCGTGCCATCCTGAATATGCAAAGATACATTCCACACATAACCATCAGAGGCAGGTAAAATGAGCCAAAGGCATAAAGAAGAACATAGTTGTTATTCCATCCAAACTGACAGTAGTAGCCCTCTTTTTCATCATCCCCCATGCCCCAGGCTAAGTTTTGAACCCTGTAGTCCGCTGTGTTCCACCCCAAGTGGATAGGCAGAACGGACACAGCTAGTGACATAGCCCAGATGGTGATGATAGCCAATGTCACCCTTAGAGGTGTAACTCTCCGGGAGTGGCTAAGGGGTGCTGAAATAGCAAGGTATCGGTCCACACTGATTGCTAGGAGGGTCAGGATGGAGGCCGTGCACAGCATGACGTCTAATGAAATGTAGATGTTGCACAGGGCTTCTCCAAACGGCCATTCCCTGCTGCGCAGCTCCACAGTGGCGGACAAGGGAAGCACCAGTAGGCCAAGGAGGAGATCTGTCACTGCCAGCGAAACCACGAAGCAGTTAGCAATTCTCCATAGTCGACGGCTCATTCCTACAGCCAAACACACTAGCACGTTACCACCAATGGTTAGAATGATGAAAAACACCAGGATGAGCCAGCGCAGTGCTGTGGCGATCATGATGCACTCCTTCTCTGGCACTGGAACAGTGCTACTGCCAGTACCTCAGTAGTAAATATTGAAAATGCCTCATCTGCTTATCTCCAAAGTTTCTCAGCTGTTGTCAGGTCCCTCAGACTGTCTTTTCCATGGTATCTATGTGCATAGAAGCAGTCTGGTTTAAAGGTTTATCTCTGTATGGAAAGCCCTTCATAGTCTTCTCTTGTTTCACATTGCCACAGCCTCTGAAGTAAACATGACCCTGATGAAAAACAAAAACAATGGGGTTACTTAAAAAGCTATAAAAAGGAAACATGTTTATCCCTCTGTCATTTAATGAAAAAGTCCAAGTCCAACGCTGTTAAAGGTCAATATACCACAGATGGTCACTGAGAAAATGACAAATAAGCAAACTATGCACAGGGCTGCATACAAATCCTGACATTAGGTGTGTATATGTAGATATAAAATAGTGTCACTTCAATTTGTTTTTTAAGTAATAAGGTTTCCATAAAAATATAAATAATTCAATATAAGACAGTGGACTACAATACTGACAGGCGATCATATGCTACACACTGAATGCAGCATGAGCTCTGGACCTTTTCTGCATGTCTTTCTCTGCGTGCTCTTCCTACTTTCTTGTCTCATCTTCATTCCTCCACTATCCAATAAAAAATAAATCTTCATAAAAGATTTGGTTTTTGATTTTTTTATGCTACTAATGCAGTTCTAAGACCAAATGTTCTCAGTTGAAATCAGAAATGAGAAAATTGATCTCTACTCTGACTTTGGATTTGACCTCCCAGGGAATCTGTAACACTGCTAAGTAAAGTTACATATTTTTTCAACACATATTAAAGCATTCCACAATAACATTTTCCATTTTCTTTCACAAAATCATATTGAATTTACCGTGACTCATAGAACTTAGACCAGAGAAATGTATACAACCCTTGCATTGTGCCTTATATTGTTAAATAAACAAATACATCCAGTTGAGGAGTCCTCTATAGACAGAAATGCACCCAAGTAATGACACCCACACTGACATTTCCCCATGTTACACTATCCATAACTGCCAGATCTGCTGTAAAATATACAACAAATAGAAATAAAAAAAACTGTCCCTAGATGCAAATTTTTACTAGCCACACTATATTATGCACAACCATCAGCGTAATGCATAACAAGATATTAAAACAGTCATAAAAGACAATAGTATAAGTCTAATGGTATAAGAAGACATAAACATTAAAGCTCTTTAAGCATGGGAGGACTTTTAAAAGACAAAAAAATCCCGACTTAAATCAAATTTTACAGTATGAAAATATAAAAACCCTAAATGAACAGACTCGCGCTGTTTTTCTTTGGCGTGTTTGACAGCTGCCCTGCCTTGAGCCAGTGCTGATGGATGCAACTCATAGTTTAATAATAAGCAACATAAACCAATTTCCTGTAAGAGTTAATTTAATTTGATCACATCTGTATAATGTATGTTGTCATGCTTCATGTGTTGTCCATGCATCATTTTTTAAATTCATTCAAAATAGAAATTAGACACATGAAAATAGCTACAATCATAGACTGTTTCATCGCTAGTGTTTTTGTTTTTTTGTTTTTTGGCCTTGTTTGAACAGTTTGTTTACCAAGACAAACTGTTCATTCATGTTTAGATTACAGTTGTGGTAATTTTGTTTTGTGGCACCGATCCAGATCCTCTTCAGGGGTTTCACAACAGAATGTAATTCATGCTGCGACAGCAAACATGCAAAAATAATAAGAACAGATATCGCGTTATGGTGTTTATATTGGGGTGGAGGAAATTATGGCTGTGTTCCAACAATAATAGAATGATAAGTAATGATAACAGAATAATTATTGTTCTTTTGACAACCGTGTTCAAAGATCCTATTTTTGGAAGAGAGGATATGTGATTAATTTAGTCACGAGGTTTTGTCTCAGGAACATGCTAGGTACACAGACTAATCAGGTGTAAATGTAGGTAGAGCTAATTAAGTTTTTCAATTATTTTTTTTAATTATATTTTCAGGAAGAAAGTTATTATTTCTAGATACAGCCATAGCCTATTATAGCCTATAGTGAATGGCATCTCTAAAACATTGTAGATCAAAATTTTGACAGTCGGCATTTTTCAGAAAGGTTCATTAGGTACACACTTCTAAATGAAACCAAATCGCTCAAATCAAATTAAATTAGCCAAATAGAATTTTTCACAGTAAACATCAAAGTTTGGTGTAAAATAAATCACAGTTTTTAAAAATTAATTAATTAGATTCTAATTTAACAATTTTTAAACATTTTTTAATCATTATAACGTATGTATAGTTGACTGTTTTTTGTCATTTCACTTTAATTTTCTGCAAATTATCTAAAAAGCATAATCCCTATTGAATAAAATAGATTCATGTAATTTAATTAATTAATTAAAGAAAGTCAGATCCATATTTCTGGCTTCACAGGCAACAGTTGTGAACAATACTCTTCAAAATGCTTTTTTTAAAAAAAAATCCCTACACATACTGTTCTGCTAACAGTGTTCCTTCTAAAAAAAAAAGCACACAAAATGCCAACACCCCTCACCTAAATGTTCCTCCATATGATGATGTGCATAATGGATATTCCGTGATTTGATTTTCTTTTAAATTTACCAGTGTAAATGTGATAAGTCTCAGCATTTGCAGACTTTGGAGATCTCATAATGATGGAGCAAAATTCTAAATTAAATTTTTTTCTTCCACAAATACTGTTCAAGCATAACATAACATAAGAAGAGTGTACAGGAAATGAGTGTCTCCTTTCCTTTTACAGTAAATACCTGAAAGTTAGGTAAGGTGCAGTTTATCAAAAATGACAGTTTTCTTAAGATGTAAGGTGGTTTATTCTTCGCACAATTACAAACAAATTAGGCAGTACTTAAAAATATTTATGCAGTACTTAAAATTACTTACGGTATAATTTGTATCTCCTTTCCTCCAAAATTTGGGCGCTATTATTTAATCACGAATCAAATTGACTTACAATGTAATTATTTCTTCTTTCCTGTAAAGTATGTGAAGTTAAGAACTACCTATAATAATATAATAATATAATTGTATCATAATCAACTCATAACTAGGCCATTATTTCAAATCATGACATTACCATTTGTCTTCTCATGCTTCAAGTTAATGAATTTAAAGCAGCCTTTGTTTCACCTGTACTTGGCCATTCAGAGGATCGAAGCTTTTAATGTTTTTGATCATCTCGATGGATTTCCCTCGGGGATAAAAACGTGTTGTTTCCATGGGGACTATGTTTGTTCAGCACAGACAGAGGTTTAGTAATCTGGCTACCGTCATTTACAGCCATAATAACCAGGCTTTACTGAGTATAGGCCATAAAAAGTCAGGGAGGATTTAATAGGAAAGAAATTCAAATAAAAATCACTGATGTTTGTCTCCATTTTTTTGCACTTTTGTTGACTTACAAACGCACAGAGAGAACCGGTGAAATGCAACATTTTATCTGCAAACAAATAAAATAAAAATAAATAAATAAAAATTTCAAACAATTTTTTATTTGTCAAACTTTCACTTAGCAAGAGGTTAATAAAAGGAAGAAAAGCCTAAAGATTAAAAAAATAAGCTTGCCAAGTAATACTTACAATAGTTCCCTGCAATGTGAATAGTTGGATATAATCTGTGGTCACCATGTTTCAGTAGGACACGTGCGTGTGTTTATAACAAACGGATGTGCGGATTGATGTCAGGCTAACACTCTGTGCATGACTACAAACTACATGCCACAAGTAATGCTGCCTCTTTTAGCTCATCATACTA
This sequence comes from Aulonocara stuartgranti, assembly GCF_965226115.1. NCBI lineage: Eukaryota > Metazoa > Chordata > Actinopteri > Cichliformes > Cichlidae > Aulonocara > Aulonocara stuartgranti. The sequence goes on from NC_138946.1 coordinate 24,934,059, forward strand.
CATTGCTTACTAACAGTTACCACATGAAAATTCTTTCTTCAATTCTGCACTCCAGACTATCTCATGAAAATAATGAAATGGTAATATGTTTCTGTTCAGCAGCAATCGTGCACACAGTGGTCAGAGAACCTGAATTGATCATGGAACTAACGAAGGTACCAAAAATCAACAATGAGAGGGAGTAAGATCTTGGCTGGAATGGCAGAAGAATGTAGCGAGTAGGGGGAGGGACCATTATAGTTCAATAATTTAACAACTGAAAAAAGAAACCACGAAGAGCAGTCTGGTAAATCATTTGGGAATTTGTCAAAGTGAAATCCTAGAAGAGGTTATATAATTTTTGCCCAGTGGCACTGGGTTCTTGCCTTGTCTTCTGAAACTCTGCTTTTTGCTTTTTTACTACTTGTTTACAACTTGTTTAGAGTAAACTGATTTCATTAGGGACACGGCTCATGTCTTTTCAGAGACACAGACTTAATTTCATGTGGCTCATTCGGAACAACTCCTACATGTTTACTGCAATATCAGCAAGCCCTACTGTCATTTACCCAAATCTGAATCTGAAGTATGAAGTCAGCAAAATCAGAAAATAGAACCCATTAACTTGATAATCCACATTTAAAACTCACATGTGACATGCAAAAGCATGCCTGGCCACAGCTTATCTCTGTGTTGCCCTATACATATACTGCCAGCTGCCTACATGCCAGCTAATATCCTCTGAATAGGAATAAAAATCAAATAAATCAAATCCCTACATCCGTTTGGTATAAACACACACACACACGTGTCCTACAGAAACATCAAGTTTATCTTTTTGCGAGAGCCTTCATCTCAGCACTGTCTCATTTCAGATAAGATCACAACAACAACCACAAAAGAGAAATGTTTATTGCCTCACCTCACGTGGTTTGTCGTAAACACCTGTCAGATCCAACACTTCTTCCTTGAACATAGATGTACTGATTCCTCAGACCTGGCTGTGTAAACGTATCCCTCTCTCTCTCTTGCTCTCGCTCTCTCTCTCGCGCGCTCTGTCTCTCCCTACTGCCTGCTCTGTTTTAGTAGATGTTATCAGCACATGCACTTCTTGCAGTTCTGTGACATCGTTTCATTTGCTCCCTTTAAAGTTTATTTCAGCCCACATCTTCAGAAGAGTTGAATGCTTATCCCACAACTTCAGCCTGTATCATTCTTTCTTATACAAGACAGAGTTAGTAGGTAATATAATTAGTGGGGAAAAGTGAGCCGCTATTTATTTAATTATAAACAATATGTCTTTAATTATATAACTGTATTTGTTATCATTTACAATGTTGCAGTGCAGACCACTAGTAGTCATTATATGACACTCAGTCGATCATATAGCAGTAAGTGCATCACCTGCTTAGAAAGTCTATTCTTTTCTCAGCATTTAGAAAGGATCCTTTGAGCAGCATATAATTTAAACAAAAAACCTGCAGCACAGGAAATAAGCATATTGTTTTTTTAGTGACCTACACAGCTCAGGGATGATTATCAAGATCCGCACCCTGCACACGTGTGATGCTTTTCATAGAATCAGTATTATACATTCATGTTGGTAAACTGATATGGCAACTTGCTGATGTTTAGCACATGATTCTTGCTATCTGTCACATTTTGACTTGTTTGCATGGTAATATTGATTTATTAATGCAGAGCAAAATTTAAAGTGCAGTTTGCTAACAGGATTTTTTTTAATTCTAGGGAATTAAACATGCAATTAAACAAGCTGACTGCACTCCACGAGTGCAGTCAGCTTCTTCAGCCAGTAGGCGTGAACCATGTTGGGGCCTGGTGCCAACTCTTCATACTGGAGACCCTTTCTTGGATGTCTGCCACTGTGATGGTTACTGGACCCTGTTCAGGGAGGTTGCTGTGGCCTCCCCTATGCTCTTCCAGTATTGCTCCGTCTCCAGCCTTGGTGGTGCTGTTTTCATATTGTTCCCCTGCCACTGAGAGTACACCATGGCTGGTTCTGTGGAGAACAGCTGGTTTATTCTCCTGCCTTCAATCTCTCTAGTGTACCTCTTTAAGTGGCTGGCCAAGGCTGCCTCAGGTATGGACAGCTTGCTGTACTTCTTAGGCACCTTCTTTGTCGCACCTTTCTGCAGCTCCAATAGTTGGCTAACCTCTCTCCGTGCTACCTTGATCTTAGCCTCTAGTCTCCTTCTCCATGGTTCAACTTATAGCCCAGCATCTCACTGATCACTGCCGCCGTATTGTAGATCAGCTTGTTAGAGTTGGTAATGATGACTGTAGGTATCGTCCGCAGTGCTGCATTAACATCATCTAGCAGACCTTCTGAGGGTACTTCACATAGTCTTGATAACCAGCTACGGGTGATCCAAGTTTTAAGCTTGGCCATGATCCTATCTTTCAGTTCCTCTCGCACTCAATGATCCTGCTTCTATCGCACTTGGGGCTTGGTACCCAGTCTCAGGCGCGGGTGATGATATCTCTCCCCTGACCTGGCATCCTGGCTCCCCCTTGCCATAGTTCAATTCAATTCAATTTTATTTATATAGCGCCAAATCACAACAAAAGTCGCCTCAAGGCGCTTCATAGATACAGAGAAAAACCCAACAATCATATGACCCCCTATGAGCAAGCACTTTGGCGACAGTGGGAAGGAAAAACTCCCTTTTAACAGGAAGAAACCTCCGGCAGAACCAGGCTCAGGGAGGGGCGGCCATCTGCTGCGACCGGTTGGGGTGAGAGAAGGAAGACAGGATAAAGACATGCTGTGGAAGAGAGACAGAGATTAATAACAGATATGATTCAATGCAGAGAGGTCTATTAATACATAGTGAGTGAGAAAGGTGACTGGAAAGGAAAAACTCAATGCATCATGGGAATCCCCCGGCAGCCTACATCTATTGCAGCATAACAAAGGGAGGATTCAGGGTCACCTGGTCCAGCCCTAACTATATGCTTTAGAAAAAAGGAAAGTTTTAAGCCTAATCTTAAAAGTAGAGATAGTGTCTGTCTCCCGAATCCAAACTGGAAGCTGGTTCCACAGAAGAGGGGCCTGAAAACTGAAGGCTCTCCCTCCCATTCTACTTTTAAATACTCTAGGAACAACAAGTAGGCCTGCAGAGCGAGAGCGGACCTACTTGTTGTAGCATTTGTGTTGTACCTCGTCAATAGCTGTGAGAGCAGTCCCTTCTTTCGAATGTTGGAACACTGAGCTGCTAGTTGTTTCGCCGTCATTGTGGATGTTGGGTGTCGAAGATTCCATAGGTCTCTCATCCTATTCATGTAACCCCTTCCGCCAGGGTTACATGCGTAGTAGCATTCCAACAACGCCCTAATTTCATCTCTTGCCCACCGATGCCTTCTTGTTCCAGTAGCCCACTTCTCATTAGGGTGCTCTGGTTCCTCAACACCTGACGCGGACCTTGTTGATCCGGGCGATGGCGCCGGCATGCCTTCATATTTATCTGTCTCGCTCATTTCTGCGGTAGGCTTGCTTAGCATGGGGGGTCTAGCCCTGGGAACCTTACTGGATACAGACCCTCCGCTCCAAAGGCATGTAGTCTTACAACTACGCTATCCAGCTATATCTATCTATCTATCTATCTATCTATCTATCTATCTATCTATACACACACATATATATGTATATAAAACAAAAAGTTCAATTTCACTCTCAGTCATTGTCACTTAACAGGCATTTTATTTATGGTCTGTGTCTTATATATTCAATAACAATGTCTCTTCTCAGCAGCAAGTCCCGACTTAAAAAAAAATTCTCAGACTGTTTGTTGGTATTTTAGCTTCAAACCTTCTAGTGTGACATGCACTGTCTCTCTTGAATCCCTAAACTAATATTCAGGCTCTATAATGACTAGTGATCCATTATAAAACTGTACCTCCATTGCAATAAGACTCTAAAAATAAATGGTCATTTAACAAAATAAGTTAATGGTTTCTTTCAAACGAGGTTCCTGAGTTGACAGTACGTGCTCAAATCACCATACTTGCCCACGAAGGAAAACAAGTTAACAATTAAAGCAAGTCTGAATAATCCTTCAGGCTCAAGGGATTAAACAATAACACATGTAACTTAAGAGTTATGATACCTAACTGTACTGCAAACTCTAGATGATATAGGAGGCTTCATTTTTTCAAAGATGTCTGTCCTGGGATCCCTGTCACATGTATAGTAGTGCCCATATTTGGATGTGTACACATGCGAGATTATCTCGCATGTGTACATATCCAAAATAAAATCAGAAATCCTGCTAAAAATGTAAATATAATTCAGTTCAGTTCACTCTAAGATAGAGATATATATACTAAAAAAACAAAAAAAAAAAATTTCCTTTGCAGTAAAATCTGGGTACATACAGTGGCTTGCAAAAGTATTCGGCCCCCTTGAACTTTTCCACATTTTGTCACATTACAGCCACAAACACAAATCAATTTTACTGGAATTCCACGTGAAATATCAATACAAAGTGGTTTACATGTGAGAAGTGGAACGAAAATCATACATGATTCCAAACAGTTTTTACAAATAAATAACTGCAAAATGGGGTGTGCGTAATTATTCAGTCCCCTGAGTCAATACTTTGTAGAACCACCTTTTGCTGCAATTACAGCTGCCAGTCCTTTAGGGTGTGTCTCTACCAGTGTTGGGACTAACGCGTTATTAAGTAACGCGTTACAGTAACTACGTTATTATTGTGGCAACGAGCACGGTATAACTAGTTATTATGCCAAAACCGGGAACGCGTTACTCGTTACTGGGATTTAGATAGGCTCGTTATTCGTTACTTCGTGTGGTGGCTATCGTGGAGCTTCCACAGATTCAATAACATTAGCAAGTGGTGGAAGCCAGCACGTGGATGAAGGAAAAGGGAGGCAAGAGGGGAGACCCGAAGCGGCCGCTGGTCCGAGTGTCAGGTGAACTGAACTTCAGGTAAGAAGTTATAACCTGCAGTCCATCTGGGTCAGATATGAACCAAGTTTAGTTGGAGTTTATTTTCGTTATGCTGACTTTTTCGTACTGCGTGCTAGCTAGCATGGTCATGATATCGGTGTGGTTATCTGGTGAGAGGGAAACATGAAGATGAAACCAGGAGATGTCCTTACTGAATCATCAGAGCTGAACAGGTGATGGAGAAACAGGTTTACCTTTTAGTTAACATGAATGAGTTGAAGGGAAGTTATGAACTGTTTCTGAGAGACAAATAACCCCAGGATCCTTTTCTATGTAGCTGACAGCTGGTAACTGTGCAGGGGCGGGTCTAGCAAAGTTTTGCCCGGGTCCATGTAGGGCATTAAAAGGGGGGCACAAGGAAATACTTTCTTATTCTCATTTAAAATGTCTCACTTTTAAAAAAAAAATTATCTGAGTCTTGCAACAAACAATTGATAGATTGATACATATATACCATCAGAACAGTGTACATCACTGTCACAACAGTGTTTATTTTCATTCAAAGGCTTTATGGTTTTTCCTATAATGGTGGTCAAAATGCCCGGGACGATTTTTTTGTCCCAGTCCAGCTCTGTATGCAGCTCATCTGCAGTCTGGTGTTACCTACATCTTCCTATTCAGAAGGCAGAATTTCTGAGTTCTGAGTACAATCGAAAGCACCACGACTGCAGTTTTTGTGTTGGATGTAAAAAGCAGGCTAGGATAGAATCAGGCGTGGGATTTCTCTCGTGGAAATGTGCACATTATTTTTTCCTTTCTATTGGTAGGTGGCACAGTGCACTTGTGGAAAGTAAGCAAGCTAGAAGACTGGCACTCTGGCTGGGTATCCAGTTACGGAAGCAACACATTAACAAGAGCATTCTGAGTAAAACCAAAGTTACTTTCCCTAGTAACTAGTTACTCTGAAAGTAACGAGTAACTTGAAGTAACTGAGTTACTTTTGATAGAAGTAACTAGTAATGTAACTAAGTTACTAATTTAAAGTAACTTACCCAACACTGGTCTCTACCAGCTTTGTACATCTACAGACTGAAATCCTTTCCCATTCTTCTTTGCAAAACAGCTCCAGCACAGTCAGATTAGATGGACAGTGTTTGTGAACAGCAGTTTTCAGATCTTGCCACAGATTCTTGATTGGATTTAGATCTGGACTTTGACTGGGCCAGTCTAACACATGGATATGTTTTGTTTTAAACTATTCCATTGTTGCCCTGGCTTTATGTTTAGGGTCGTTGTCCTGCTGGAAGGTGAACCTCCGCCCCAGTCTCAAGTCTTTTGCAGACTCCAAGAGGTTTTCTTCCAAGATTGCCCTGTATTTGGCTCCATCCATCTTCCCATCAACTCTGACCAGCTTCCCTGTCCCTGCTGAAGAGAAGCACCCTCAGAGCATGATGCTGCCACCACCATATTTGACAGTGGGGATGGTGTGTTCAGAGTGATGTGCAGTGCTAGTTTTCCGCCACACATAGCATTTTGCATTTTGGCCAAAAAGTTCCATTTTGGTCTCATCTGACCAGAGCACCTTCTTCCACATGTTTGCTGTGTCCCCCACATGGCTTGTGGCAAACTGCAAACGGGACTTCTTATGGTTTTCTGTTAACAGTGGCTTTCTTCTTGCCACTCTTCCATAAAGGCCGACTTTGTGCAGTGCACGACTAATAGTTGTCCTATGGACAGATTCCCCCACCTGAGCTGTAGATCTCTGCAGCTCGTCCAGAGTCACCATGGGCCTCTTGGCTGCATTTCTGATCAGCGCTCTCCTTGTCCGGCCTGTGAGGTGGACGACCTTGTCTTGGTAGGTTTACAGTTGTGCCATACTCCTTCCATTTCTGAATGATCGCTTGAACAGTGCTCCGTGGGATGTTCAAGGCCTGGGAAATCTTTTTGTAGCCTAAGCCTGCTTTAAATTTCTCATTAACTTTACCCCTGACCTGTCTGGTGTGTTCTTTGGACTTCATGGTGTTGTTGCTCCCAATATTCTCTTAGACAACCTCTGAGCCGTCACAGAGCAGCTGTATTTGTACTGACATTAGATTACACACAGGTGCACTCTATTTAGTCATTAGCACTCACCAGGCAATGTCTATGGGCAACTGACTGCACTCAGACCAAAGGGGGCTGAATAATTACGCACACCCCACTTTGCAGTTATTTATTTGTACAAAATGTTCGGAATCATGTATGATTTTTGTTCCACTTCTCAAGTGTACACCAATTTATTCATGTTTGTGGCTGTAATGTGACAAAATGTGGAAAAGTTCAAGGGGGCGAATACTTTTGCAAGCCACTGTTTCTTCAAATCCTCTAGTCAGTTTAGTAACTCTTTTCTCCCACCTGCTGGGCATGAGTGGGTACTGTAGAAGGGGCTTCAACTCCTGCACTATCAGAAATGGATAGAGACAGAAAGCAATTCCCTAATACAATTGTGCATAATGTCCAGAACTGTACTTTATGGATCTATGTAAACATGTAGTTATTCTGTTATAATTATTATGTTTGTCCTATTCTATAGATATAGATTTGCTTTACTGTATACAGTATGTTCTTAGTTGATGATATTTAGTTTGCTGTCATAGAGAACAGTGAATTTTCACATTTGGAAACACAGCGAAGAACCTTTTAAAATATGATCTTAATTGCTACTCAGATGTTTTAAAGTTTTACATAAATCAATAAATTATATTATGGATATATCGATATATGCAGCTAACTCTGTTTCAGCTTCTACCTGTTGTAACTATATTCTGAAGGAATATAAAATGTACATAAAAAACATGTAATTGTTTGAAACAAATGCGATAGAATAAACTAGGAGCAGTGTAAATCATTAATAATCTGACTTATTAAGTAGCTGTTGCACTCAGCTTTGCTGAGTCTTTTATTGCAGCGGTTTACGGTGCATTAGCATTTAATGGTGATGTTGCATTCAACATAAATGTATGCATGAACTCAGTTTGCATATGGTTTTCTTTGCCTTCCACAATAAAATTTGCATAGCGCTGTGCTTTATAATGTGTTCATGTAAAAATGTTTGCATTTTTGGAGGGAAATCTGCCAAGCTGCTATTATTGCTTATATGCATATTTTCTTGACTGAACGCAGGAATGATAAAGGGCTTTGAGCTATGTTTTAGTCATTCATCATTATTCAAACAGGTGTGCTGACAAAATGTAAGCCTGGAGTGCTGTGCCTGACTAACAAGCTTTCTGTCACTCTCTCCGAGGTGTTGAGTATGTCCTGCTTGGTGTTGATGCGTCCCCAAACCTTAGCTTTCATTTATGACAGCTGTTCTATAAAGTTGAAAAAAAAAAAACCCTAACTCTAATTTCTTTAATAAGCAGGTCTTCTACACACACAGAGATTCACTAGGTAAGTTCTCTTCAGTTGTGGCTTCTTCTTAATTTGCTGATATGTAAGATAAGCATTTGAACTAAATATGGATTTAACAAACGAGCAACCAGGTAATTATCTTTGAAATTTGAAAAACTAAAGTACAAAACTTCCAATATCCACACTGCATGCGAAAGAGTATGTCAGATGACTCAGGTGTTTATGTTTGGGATAGTCTGTCAACCTGTCTCGGATGTACTAGGCCTCTGTCCATATGAAGCTACGCTTCAGCTCCCCCCAACCCTAAACTGAATAAGTGGAAGAAAATGTATGAATGAGTAGATGTCATGCATAGAGGGAGCACAGAGGTGCTGGAGGCATTGTTACTTCAAAAGAGAAATTGTGGTTTGAACATCTCATAGTCAAGTTATATGTATGTTATATGTAATTCCATAGGTGTGAATGTGAGCATGAATGATCCTGTGACAGACTGGTGACCTGAAGTGAACCCTGCCTTTGTAATTCTGTAGTTATTAGGCAATTAAAAAACAGATGTCATCATCTGATGTCCAAAAAATGCACAAAAAGTCTAAATTCAATTCAATTCCATTTTATTTATATAGCACCAGACCACAACAAAAGTCACCTCAAGGTGATTCACATTGAAAGGTAAATACCCTACAACAATAAAAAGACATCCCAACAATCAAACGATCCCTTTTGAATGAGTACTTGGCAACAGTGGGAAGGAAAAACTCCCTTTTAACAGGAAGAACCCTCTATCAGAAATAGGCTCAGGCAGGGGCAGCTATCTTCTGCAACCAGTTGGGGATGAGGGGAGGAAGACAAGGCAAACGACATACTGTGAAAGAGAGCCAGAGATGAATAATTACTAATGATTAAATGTAAAGTCATCAGTGAGTGAAAAAGGTAGAAATACTTAAAGCATTATGGGAAGCCCCCAGTTCCAACCTTGTTGCAACATAACTAAGGGAGGATTCAGGATCACCTGATCCGACCCTAACTATAAGCTTTAGCAAAAAGGAACGTATTATGCCCAGCCTTAGAAGTACAGAGGGGGTCTGTCTCTCAAATCCACTCTGGAAGCTGGTTCCACATAATGGGAAAGTGTGTGAATTAATTTAGTTAATATTTTACTAAATACGTAAAAGCTTTTAGATGCTGCTTCCGCTCTCAAGGTTCTTTTTTTTTTTAAGATTCAGATTATATATTTTCTATTGTTCTATCACAGACTAAGGAATGGTGTAAAACATACAGTCCAAAAACCATCAGTCTGACCTAAGTAAACTCAAGTAAAATTAATGACAAAGATATTCAAACTGCAAACTAAATTACCTTTAAAAAAAAGTTTAATGTGTTTTTTAATATTTAATATGCATTAAAAAAATTCTTGTGTTACATGTTTATGTATTCTATGTGTGGATACGTGTGGTAGTCTCCTTGTCAGTCAAATAGATTAGGCTCTTGGGGAAATGAGGGACATGTAATGTCTTGGTTACTGTTAGTCATTTTCTTAAAGAGACATCACTTCTATTAAATAAAGCAAGCATTGCTTCTAAGCTCTCAAGGTTATCTCTGGTGATTATAATTCACACTACAAATACTGCCTTAATGTGGTGTGATGTGGAGAGATCACAGGTTTCACACATCCCTATTCATTGTTTTTTATTAATTTGACCTCACGCAACATTTAACATGATGGTGTAAAGTCATGAAAAAGAAAAGTCAGACTAAAGTGGGAATTGTCATGTTTGTTAAACAAGACTATCAAACCACATTACATCATATTCAAGACCATAAAATAAACCCCAGTCAATTGACTTGTCTCTTATGGAAATTTAACCATTACCCTCTCCTTTCTCTTCCATGTCATTTTTTCCATTTCTGCTCGGGGGAAAGCCGATATCTTCCATCTCTGCGGATTACTGCTGCTCTAAAACCCCTCTGGAGGACACTCGACCCTGAGAGGAGCAGTGAGCTTAAACCCCAATGTGCCCTTTTCTGCCCTATTCCACTCCTCATTGTCCCCAAGGAACACTGGCAGTGAGTCTCCATGTCAGAATGAGTCATTAGCTTACTCTGTGAATGAAACCGGCAGCAATGTTTCCATATATAGAGGAGAAACACAAGAGCCAGGGATATTTATCTTTGGTAAAACAGCAAATAGGCCACATTCTGATCAAACAATCTGATTTAAACAAATAAATAAGCAAATAAATGAAGACATATGAACTGAAATCAGCTTTACACTCTTATGGCTGATTGGAAACCTGGTGTAGTGATTTTTATTTTTGCTACATTTTGCATATTGTCCACACTTTGCATTTTGTCCACATATAATGAGGTCAAACTTACATTTTCTGAATGTAATTATATTACTGAACAACCCTAATGCTGTTTTAATGCATTTTAAGTGCATTAAGACGGCACTTAAAATTCAGCATGCAGTTTCTTGCGTACAGCCCTACTAATACAGATATTTACTAAATATTTACACTTAACACTTTCAAGTATAACAGCGAGGGCAGGAGTACCTCACTGTGTAAAACATCCTCATGATGACACTGTCAGAGTGAATATGCAAAAAAGAAGAAGCTGACATTCTTTTTAACATTAATTGTCAGTAGAGATATAGAAAGAGATTGAAAACTATGGCTAAGATGACTCAAAGTCTTCAAATTTAGGCCAGCTCAGTTTGACTAGATTTTGGAAAATACATTCATTATAGCATCCTGCAGGTGTAGAAATCCACCGCTCACTGTGCTGGAAAGAAAAACAACAGAGCAATTTGCACAGAATTTCAGTCTAAAAAATATCTGTCAGGGCACAGCAGCCTGCCCTGGGAGAAAAGCACTGCAGTGGAAATGATTGTCCTCTCTGAAACTGTCTCTCTTGGGACAGAATCCCCGCCTCCTAAAAAAACAAAAACAAAACACAACATGTTAAAACACAAAATATTAAAATCTTCACTTTTATTTCAAAAATTGCATGAATGGTAACTTTTTTTCTTATGTTCCTAAATTTCCTAAAAAGAAGGACCCTGCCTTCAAGCTATTTAGGAAAATAGCTTAATCTGTTACTCATGCTAATGTGTGCAAGTACTGTTTGTGCAGTAGTGTGCTCTTAAAAAATTAGCATATGTTATACTGGATTAAAAGCATTCATGAATCATTGGTGTCACATAACACTCACAGCGCTGTAAAAATACAAGAAAATGTAAATCAGCACCAGCTTACCTCGGTGTGCTTATTTGTGGTACGCTTGCTTCCACTCTCAAGATCATACAGTAAATATGTTGGAGAAATCCATACAAATCGGGTGACAGATAAACATAGTCACAGATAAAGTCATACTTTTGTCAAAGAGTAATAAGGGAAAAACATAGTATGGCTTATGAATGCCATACTAATATATATATATATGTATATCTATATATCTACATATATATATCTATATATATCTACATATATATATATATATATATATATATATATATGTATATATACATACATATGTATATATATATGTATATATATATATATTGAGCCATAGGATTGTGCAAGCAGTATCCTGTTGAAAGTCATCGGAGTTAAATGATTCCGAGTTTCACTTTCTTTCTTGGAAGTGTCCTTTTATCACAAGATGTGTGTGTAGCACATATTAGCATGAGAACTTGAGCTATGTTGTGTGTTTTGTGGATCTGACTGTCTGAAAATCAGCATATCAAGGCAAGTTGAGGCAAGTTACAAAAAGAAAGGAAACAAACATTAAAAACTAAAATTACTCTGACACAGCATCCTACACATCACTATGTTAGCTTGGGAATATTACCATGTTGCATTAACATTTATCTCAAGGCACTGGGTATTGCAGTTGATATTTCATTATTTATTTATTATTATTTTTTAAATAAAATCATTGATTATGAGAAAACTGGGGCTAAAGAAGGAATATCAGCATTTTCTCTGAAGTGGGGCAGCAAATTTTGGGGGGAGGCCACCCCCCACCCCCCCTGGTGGCACCCCTGCTAACTAATCTGGCTTTCACTATGCCTCATAATCAATGAGTTTTTCATAATTAATGAGGCTTTCTGCCTTTTTTCCACACAAAAAGGCACCAAAACAGGTAGCTCCGTATGTTTGAGCTGCCAGATTTAAACAAAAAAATATATCTCAGAAATCCTTCATACAACACATGGATTTATAGGAAGAGATTTACTCCTCTTTGGGTCGAACCAGGAATCTTTTACCTTACTTGATTGTGTAGACTGTTAAGCAATGCATCTCATACAGTGATCATTGCCTGGGTACAGTGAAAATAATTACTTTGGCCCCATTTGACACAAGGTGGAAACCTATATTGTTACCAGTTCCCTTTAATCCTATATTAACTTTTTGGACTACAGTATTATTCATCTACACAATCCAGTCCCTGTTCTTGTCAGATATAAGTATATTCTATTGCCATAGCTCTTGGAAGGGTAGGGCTTAATATATGATCAACATTATTTACCAGTTGTAAAATCACTTAATCTGCTGTTCAATGCACAGGTATAGTCTACAGTATACAGTGTAACTTATCTGAGCCTGTGAGCTGGCTGCTACCCTTAGCTTTTTTTTTCTTTAATGCTAGGGCTGATGGAAGTCACTGGACCTAATCCAGATGGACCATTGAACCAAAATAATGAAGTGGCTGAGGGATGCATGGACCTGCAGACCAGCTGCAGTGTTGTAATACTTCACCTGGAAGGCAGTAATCTGATTTGGAGGTAATATCATCTATTATATGATGCAGACTGAAGGTGGCGGACTTTTTTTTAGTATTGTAGCAACTATAAAAGGTCAATTAGCACTTTATATGTAAACCCGGTTTCTATTATTTGATTATGTGCAGCAAAATGATTTTTATATGCATATGTATACATATGCATGTATACATATACAAAAAATATGTATACATATGCATATACTGCAACGAATGTAAGCTGTGTGTTATTATATATTTCTGTGGTTTACAAGCTACGTTTTGTAGCTCTGACTATCCTCTTACAAATGTGGGAATATTGTTGAAAATCAGCGTATCAAGGCGAGTTACAAAAAAATCCACAAAAAACTTCTATTAAAATTCAAAAGAAGGAAGCATATATTAAAAACTGAAATGACGCTGACAAAGTATAATATGATTGGGGAATCTGGTGAAAATGGCTCACAGAAATGTTTGGAAACTAAACTCCTGACTGTGGGAAAGCAAATGAAGATAAATGCTGTTTTAAATGCATAAAAGCACGGGGGTTTAGATAAACAATCTCCACTTAAATAGAAAATGGCTTCTTAAAGAATTACTTAAAGACTTTATTTGTGCAGTTCCTCAGATATGTATGCTTTAAGTACAGCAGACATTTTAGCATTGATGATTTTTTTCCCCCAAATATCTGCCTCCAGCTCTACCCACTTCAAAAGCAGCAACAGTCATATTTTTTGCAGTGATTGTCTATGAGACACGTTAAATTGTTTTTCTTTGCCTCTTTGTGAGTTACACTAGTTGATTTACAAGCACAGTAAAGGTTGGAAATGACACTGTAGAACTACTTGTCGAACCGCTTTAAAATGTAGCACTTGAATTTGCACATAGATGACACTGGTTTAATTCACAGTGAAAGATAATCTCTGATGTGGATATCAATAAAAATGTAATATGTGGTCTGCCCTGTTTAAATTTATTTTATGGACCCATTCCTCTTGTCTTCTAGGGCGTGGACTGTGGCTGCAATATTATTCAGCAGTACCACTTTTCAAAATTAGCAGGCCCCAGATAAGTACACAAACTCAGCAGAATGCTCCTGCACAATTTCTATTAGCCAAAGTTTATAAACTTCTTTTGTGTATAGTAAATTTAAGTGCAAATCTCTCTTTGAAATGAATCAAATCACGTATTACATTTGACTTAAGTTTAACTTAATTTTGCTGAACTGGCTCATGGAGAAATACAAACATTCAGAAATACAAACTCTCCAAAGTGTCTCATTACATTAAAGCACTGACATAGTACAGACTCACACAGGAGCTTTCTTCATAACTGACATGAATTCTGAAAAGTTCTCCTCCTGCACAGCTTGTACCTACAATCCAACCTGACAGTCAGCAGCTATGTGAGGATTTCAGCATATTACGCTATCAACATGCAGGGGAAAAAAGGCTAAAGAAAAGGCTCCAAAAAAATCAGTTCAGTCACTTACCGACCACGTTCTCATACCAGATGACAATGTAATCAAGATGTTTAGAGCTAAAGTGCGTTTTTAGGAAAGCCTACCACTAGCTCCAATAATGTTAGCTTATAACCAGCCGTTGTTGTTGTTTAGCTGGCTTATTGTCAGATGTCCCGAGATGAGAGAGGGCCACATGTCTAATTGCTGTGTTAAAGCCCTGAAGATGAAACTTGAGCTGAGGAGGTAGAACTGAGGGAAGCAAGACAGCAGTGGTGGAGGAGCCAGACATAATGAGAAATAAATGATGAAGGATACATGCGCAAATATATAGTTTGAAAGAGCTATTTGTAAAAGTAACTTCTTAGGCTGGTCTCTGGCCACATAAAATGTGATTACATGGAACAGTGATCTTGACCAGTGTATGTATATATTTTTCATATAGCATCAAATCACAACAACAGTTGCCTTAGGGTGTTTTGGACAATCATATATTTTATTTATATATTTAGTATTTTATACCTTTATGCATTTTTAAGTCTGCACCTAAAAGTCAATGCAGAATTTTTGGGACTTTAAGTAAAAATTGCACCTTTGCATGTCGCATTACTTACATTTAAATGTACTGAACAGGGCTACTCGTACGAGGCTTCAAGGCTTTCAGAGGTGCTTTGAGCCCTCATTCCTTGTAACAGTGTTACACGACTTTCATTTTCAGTGTGCTTTATTTCTTCTTAGAGGGGTTTTTAATTAAATCCCGAGTATCGCCTGCTAAGAAGGTAATATCACAATCTTTGTTTGACATACTGCTCAAATAAAAGTTGCACGCACTCTTATTCACAAGCTTTCATCCAAAATTCCCCTCACACTTTATGAACAGTTCTATGAAACTACAAGGGTCTGTTTCACGTTGCTAGTTTGCTTTTTATGTCCATAAGTGTGTGTCCATGAGTGTGCTCATGGGTGTGTGCATGCTTCATTGCAGCCTTTCGTCATTTCATTGTTTTACTCAGAGACCTTTTATGAAGTTCAGATTGTTCGGGGATTTGGAGACCATCAGCACAATTGGCAAAGGCATAATGAATGCTTCTGTATTTTGTGCACCCTTGTGGCCAGTTTGCAGTTGTGAAAAGGTTTAGATGCATTGAACGTACATGTCCTAAGTGAAAAAAAATCTTTATTTCATTCATAAATGACCAAAAACAGTTTAGCAATTAGAATGAATCAAATTAACTAATTTATAGACAAATAAACAGAGGTTATATCAAACTACTTAACGGTAATTAAAAGGTAAAGCGACATTAAGCGACATTTAAAACAGGGAATATAGAATCAAATGCTTTAATTATAACAGTGCAAACAGAACAGAATCTCATGTACAAAATTAGATATAGAAATCTACATTTTAATGCAAGCATATTGACAAGAAAACATATTTAACTTGAGAAAAAGTGAAAATACATTTCTTATGGATGGTACTAGTTGAAGGTCACAAAGATCAGGTTCAAATTTGAGAAAATCCTTCATATAGGCTTTGACAGTGTGCAGAAGAGTGGAACTTTACTTGGGAAGAACATAATTCAAAGCAATCTCATTCCACAGGAAGAAAGGGAATAGTAAGAGTTCTCTGCAAAAGGCTTCTGCTGGTCACTTGTAACACAGGATAATGGCTATTAAACTGCACACAGGTACTGAAAAGAGTTCTAGACTTTGTGAGTTTTTCTTGGAAGCCATTTGAACAGAGTCTTGCACAGCTTTTTGCTTTTCAGCTTTGTCTTTGTTAAGTTCTTAATGACGACATTTTGGAGCAGGCTGAAGGTTAAAGGCTGGGATAGGTGCGCAGTTGAACGATTCAGAACCTCCAAGAAGCGTCTTTCCTGCTGCCTGAAGTCATACTCTACACTGGAGAGACACACACACAGCCCCAAATTAGTTATTCTCCACCTGAAGAAAACACACATTACAAAAAACAAAAAGTGTGTCAAACCTGAAAGCTTTCTCCGAAGATGCAAATGAATGTTTTAGTGTGTCATATCTGCATTTCCAGCTCATTTTTACATAATGCAAAAGCTTTTCATGCCTCAAAATCACTATAAACTGTGTTGCTACATTTCACTTTGCTTTGTGTGGTCTCCTCATGTGGGAAGCGCTGCACTTGTCAGGTTTCAAAGTGGCTGATTGGTTTGGGCAGGTAGACATTTCCCAGCAGGATATCCTCTTTTTTTGGAGGGTACACAAGTCTGGTTTAAATATTCTTATCTTCCCACTTGGCCTTTTAAGGACCAGATGCCCACACACACACTCCACACACACACTCCACACACACGCGCACACACACTGGTCAGCAAATCAACTTATGTAACACTCTTTTTGTCATACAAAAGGGGTTTTGGAAAATAAGGAGATCAACAGGAATGTTTTGAATATTTCACGATGAAGACAATTTAAGGTTTTGCTTTCTCGAGCTTGAGGCGTTTTTGTTTTCCGAAAAGATGATGAGAAGAATTTTAGATTTTCCTCAGCCCACTTAGTAATATTTTTTATTCTCCATTGCTTCCACCTGATGCAACATTTTAGTTATTAGGTGCAAACTATACCAGTGTTGGAATATCGTTAGCTTCATAGCATAAGTGCCTAAGTCATTGACTTAGTCAAATGACTTAGGCAATTATGCTATGAAGCTAACGATATGAGAACTAACCAATATTCCATGATAAGTCTTACAGGCAAGGGATGCGAAAGCTCTTCTCAGACAGCAGACAAACAATTCCTTTCACTGCTTTCTTTAATAAAGTTTGCAATGCACTGAAATGCAACCGCTACTGCTGAATTGCTGTCATGAAAACTAAGACAGTAATAGCTCAGTTTGCAATAACTACTTTTGATATATTCTCCTGCTTCCTACGAGTCATCGAATCTTCTAAAACATTTCATTTTAATACAGCATAACATCAATTAGTCTACAATCCAACTGACAATGCAAATTTTGACTTCATAAATCAGTATAAATCAGTTTTGTAGGCTGCTTGGACCTGACTCAGTTCTGTCTGCCTGCTTACATTTCCAAATAGACTATGCTACATAAAGCAAGTGCTTAAATTTGGCAGTTTTTCCATAAGATTTATCGTGTTCTCTGACAGGAAAATATAATCCTTCTGTTACTTCTGAGCAAGAAACTGCTTGCTAATGACAGTAAGTCATTAATTTTTAGAGAAATGAAGAGAACAGACTGGCCAAGAACTGGCAGCTGCAATGGCAAAGGTGCTGACCCATGAACTGAACTGTGTGCCTGAAACTGTAAATCTGTTGTCCGACTTTGTCCTTGAATAAACTGATACGTGTTCCTGTTACTGTGCATGCCATGCATGTTGATTTGGTTTGATTGGTTTCTTCATCTCTTTTATCGAATGAACACCAAAAGGGAAGCAA
Source organism: Aulonocara stuartgranti (assembly GCF_965226115.1). Taxonomy (NCBI): domain Eukaryota; kingdom Metazoa; phylum Chordata; class Actinopteri; order Cichliformes; family Cichlidae; genus Aulonocara; species Aulonocara stuartgranti. The sequence continues at coordinate 24,952,010 of NC_138946.1, forward strand.
GTAGCAAAATTAAGGTGTATTAATTATACTGTAGCATTCTTATGGTACATTGCAGCAGATTTGATCAGTTATGTGTTCAGACTTTGCATGTAGGCACAACTGTCATCTCACCTGTATACAACACAAGCAGTTTTCTGACACGTTGAGCAGTCTTTGAAGTCCTGTCCTGTTTTGTGGGATCGCCGACTGGAATACAGATAAAGCACATTTTATATCACAAATATTGTGAATAACTGCTTAACTCTGTAACCCTTCAGTGCAAGAGAGTATGAGCTATTAAGAATTCTAACATAACTTGAATGGAAAAGGAAGGATGAATTAATGTATGACCCTATCAACTATCAGCAGCTTACATGAATCATTGTGTCTTATTGTTAATGAAAGAAAAATAAACGATGCAGCTGATGTAACAACTAAGGTATATGATGTCTTTTTAAGTCATGATAAACCATAAACCCGTCCTTTTGTGTTAACCAAATCATCCTTTTAGATTTACAGTGTAATCATCTTTCCTATCACTGTATCCATCTGAGACACTTTCAGTCTATATAACATAGCGTGTAAGACATCAGTAGGTTATTAGGAGTTGGTTTTTCTAAAACATGACCTCAGAGACAGTCACAGCTTATTAACACAGCACACTGAATGAGAATGATTGACAGAGACACGTTGCCAGAGGCCTGTTTTAATTCCTGTTATTTGTCCCAGAAGAATTGCGTGGCTATATAAATCTCTGCCCCCCTGAAATGCCCAAGTAGGTTTCTATCATACTCAGGAGCATAATCACGGACCTGTTTTTCAAACCTGCAACAATGTTGCAATGCCACATAACTACAATTCGAATCAGATTTTTTGCACGTTTGTGAAACAGACTTGATAACATGTTAGCAGTACTGCCTTCAAATTGATTTGTGCAACTTAAATCACAGTGTGCGAAATTATTTACACGACTGAAACTCGTTTGGTTCAAATGTCATTGAGGTCTTCCAGTGCAGATGCTGGAATATCTTTCTTCCTATTATTTACTTTAGTTATAGGACAGAATGGGGAAATATGTGAGAAATATGTGAGAAACACGTGAAGCTCTGTGCTTTTGAAAAAAAAACTGACCCTGTTTTGGTTACTGTACCCTTGCTTTTGTACAGTAATAGATAGAAACATCCTACATCCTGGTTTTCTGTATCATTTTTGTCCTTGGCAATACAGTAATTAGTAGCTAATTAACTGAACAGTGGGTGAGTAAAACATGTGTTTATAAATTTAACAAATGCACAACTGTTTTCAGTCTAAAAACAATGGTGTTTGCATTGATATTCAATGCTGCTGAGTGTTTCCAATCTAAGTGATGACTCACTGTAAAGCCAGAGATCAGCAGAAGCAGGAATGCTTTTAAAATAATTCCTAGACAGGATTCTGGCTGCTGTACCTGTACTGGACTGAATATAAAGTATTACAGCAAAGTATTTACAACTCATCTCTAACAAAGCATGTTAAGTATATGCCATTCACAAATATGTAAAGCTCTATTGTACTAAATATTAGATATTCAAGTAAAAAACTGATGATCCTGAAGTGATAAAGAAAGCTCAACACATCCCTTATTACACTTCCACACACACTCAGAGCCCAGACACACACGCACATTTACTTACCCACTGGTTGGAGCGTGCCATGTCTCTAGGTCATGGATAATGTTAAGCAGAGTAGTGATCCTGTCCTTGTTGGCTGCCAGGCTGGCCTCCACAGTCTCGAGTCTCTGCTGTAAGGCTGCTGATTTGCAGCACTGTGGGGAAGATGGCAGCAGCAGGGCTGCATCAGCTGGGTGGGAGTGAGCCAGGCTGGTGTCCTCTGGGCATGGCTGAGGAGGAGCGGGGTTGTCAATTGCCTCCACTTTCTTAGACTGGAGGCGGAGATAGGATGCCAAGGGCTTTGTTGATGATAGCAATATGGAATTGCAATCAAGGCCTGTGTGCATACGGGGTTCTCTCTCACTGCTGCATGGGGCTGGCGCAGTGAAAGAACGCTCGGTACGTGTGAGTGTTTGTGGCGGTAATAATGTGTCAGAGTTTTGCTGGACTGAGGATTTGATGATGGGTTTGACATTTCTAGTTGAGGTGATGGGTCCACAGTTTGTTTGCACTGTTATAGAGGGTGTTGAGTTGATGGGATGTGTCTCTTTAACTACGTCAGTTTTAAGCTTAACATTTGCATGACTGGCTGATACACCCAAGGCAAACCGTTCTGCATTTGAATTCTTTTGCTGGGCTGTTGTTACCGGTGGGCATGTTGCACAGTGTCCCTCATGTTCGGTTTCTGCACATCCTTGATTATGTGCAGGCTTTTGTTGTTCCGTTTTTATGAAACCCTGCAGACAAGAGCTGTTTGACTTAATTAGGGAAATGTAATTCTGGAGGTTTGCGACCTGCGATGGATTTGAATTTTCATGGTCTTTTGACTCATGCACAATTAATTCATTGGTTAGATTAGCACTGAAGTTACTTTTATCAGAATGCAACTCCTCGCTGGGTTTATTGGTTGATTTAGGGTGATTAGTGCTAGCATCACTGCCCCTGTTATGATCTTTTGGCACAATTTGAGGCTTAGATAATGCATGCGGAAGTGCTAAGTTGCTTTCCTGATGACAAACAACACCACATTTACCAGGTTTGTTACTGCTTTGAGTTCTGATGTCTGGTCCTAGTGTGCATTGAGGTTTGCTTTTGTCGGGGGCTTCATTACAGCTAACTACCTGTGCTGTGCCTATTGATTGAAGCAAATTTGCACTTGATACAGAGACATTATTTTGTTTCTCTGTCAAGGCAAACAAATGCGTGCCAGCTGGGGTTGCAGATTTTTTCGAATTGAATGCTGTGTTCCTGAGAGCTATATTTTTGTTCAGGGTGCTGTTAAATCCAAGTCTAGAGCTGGAAGTAGTACTCACAGGCACCTTAACTTCCGAGTCTAGGAGATTGGATGCACTAGATGTTGTGTCTAGGAAAGATGTACAAGCGTGAAGCAGAGGTTCAGAATTTGAAGAGTTAGGGTGAATTATTTGTGCAGGCACAGACTTATCATCACATGCAATTTGATCTGAATTAGTTTTATAATTTAAAATGCTCAAATATAGATGCGGTATAGCTGGATGCTGTGGATTAGCAAAAGCTTGAATTCCAGTTGAGCTTATTCCTCTGTCAGTAAAAGGTATTTTAGCTAAAGATGTGCTAGCAGCTACTGTGGATGCCTTTTCTTGTAGTTTATGATGTTCAAGCAGAGCATGCGGTGGACCTGAGGGTAAAACGTGTGCAGGTGACTTTGATTTATGCATTTGGTTGAATGCATTGCTGGCCAGTGATAATGTGGGGCATTTAGGGCTAATTTGTTGGTTATTAGTTGTATTTATTTGACCCGCATGCTTGGAGTGTAGAGGCTTGTGCTGAGTATTGACTTTAGCAGCTATGCTTTCAGTGGACGTTGGTGCAGAATTAAAAACTGTGGTTGATATGAGTGTGTTGGTACTGGATGTATTTCCAGTCCCTGTGGCTACAGTATAGAAATGCGAAGGTGGTGACAGTGTAATCTCAGGTGCAGCATGTATAGACACACATACATTTTGAGATTCATTGTATTGTGTAGAAATGTGTTGTGTTGTCTTAATGCGCTTGGGGTAAGTGTGCGAATGTGGGTTGTTGGCCTTGGTAGCTATGGCCAACTTGGGGGTCAAAGGGAGAGTTGTTGGACGAGAGAGCTTATGGTCCTGTGGAGGTTTAGCACCAAATTTTTCACTGGAAACATCCTGTCTGGTTTCTATTGTTGCTTTTGTGATAGTGATGGTTTTAGCATGTAGGACGGTTGTAGGTTGGATTGATGTTTCACTTCTGGAAGGATTTATATTTGACAAAGTGACTTGATTGCCTATAGAGTGGACCGGGCATGCAGGGTGTGGTGTTTTTCGATACCTTAGTTCCTCATTAACGTATAATAATTGTGGATTGACTGTAATTTGGGTCCTGTTGTCAGTATTATTAATGCTGTCGGAGAGTTGTTGGTTTGCCGTAGGGTTTTTTTCAGTGTGGGATATTTGGAAAGGCGTAGAGGTCGAGAGTGAGGTGAAGGATGAGTTTAAAGAGTTCCCTCTAAGGAAAGCATTGGGAGTAGGAATTTTCTCCCCTATAATAACAGCTTTGTTGGTTACAGACTGTCTCCCTCCACAGTGGTTGCATATTTTTTGAGGCATACCAAAAGGTCGGGCAGCAGATAATGGCAGCGTCTTCCTACACAAATCTGTATAATGACCTTGCAATCTGGTCCGGTCTCCTCCACGACAGGTTGCTCCCTTTACAGGCTCGGCCTCATCATTGTGTACGGTAATCCCACCGATTGCCTCTGAGTCAACCACACTGCCATTAGTGTAACGGTTACCAGATTTACAATTAGACCTGGCATTCCCTGCAATGTGTGGATTTGTCTTGATTGCCCTGGTATAGCAATAAGTCCCTCTACTGTTCCTCTGACAGCAGGCCACATCCTTTGAGGCCTCACCTCCAAGTGCTTTGAAAGTCACTTCCTTTTTGGTCTTGGATTCGCCACTTTTCTGTTTTAGAATAGCCTTTTTCTCCTTGTCACTCTTTGTTAGTAGTATCTCCTTGTCTTCCGTTTCCTTGGTAATATAGCTGTTGGATGTTTGACTAATGTTATCTGAGAGTGTATCAGTTAGCTGGGTAGGAGGTCTACTTATCGCAGGGGATGTCTGAACACCAACACTGCACTGAAGTCCCCACAGGGCTCCTCCGGATCTGTCTCCTCCTGTTGCCTTCCAACCACGCACGCCAACCAAGGCAGGGACTCCTAAAACCGGAACCGAAGTCGTCAGGTCAGCTGCTCGTCTCCCCATTCCTCGACTGGTCGACTCAAAAGTCTGATAATTCAAAAAGGGGGTCAGCGTTTCCACATCATTACATCCATCTAAAAGTAAAAGAGGAACACGTTTAAAGCGAGAGACATTTTAGATGGCACTGTGAAGGAAATCCATGAGTAAGCAGGAAACAATGCACAGAGCTTGGGCTGAGACAAGGAAGCGCTTTAATAGTGCAAAAAAAGGAGGATAACTAGAGTTGTCAAGAATTGTGAGGATTGTGCTCTTACTTTCTTGGAATAAGACTGGAAAAAGCAATGACAATGTGCAAATGCTGATAACAAGAGAAGTGTTGTATATTATATCAGCACTTTGAACATAATGCAAAGATCCCACCCACATTAATGTTTCAACATAGCGCCTGGAGTAAACTCTAATGTCTTCTTTCATTACAGTATTTGCCATAGAAGGCAGCGTTCACCCCATTACCCTTCACGTTCAGCTCACCTTGAAAAAGAGTACCATACACTAATGCTATAGCCTTAATTAAGGTCTGTGTGCATTTAACCGCAACACCATTTCACGAAGGGGACAGCCTGTGTAAGTGTGTGTGTGTGTGTCTATGCGTGCACACAAGTTTTCTCATGTGTAGAGGAGGTCATTTTAATGATTTATGCAACAACAGTTCAGTTGTCAACACCAGGGTGATCATGTGTGGATTTTTCAGCAATTCTTTATTATACAGTTAAACACAGAGTGTGTGTCTATGTTAGCGCTTGCATGTATTCATTCATGACAAAAAAAGAACATGTAAATACATTTTGGTAAGGCTTTCTTCACTTTCTCCTGGCCTTCATACCCCTCAAACTCCTTTATCCAGATATGTCTAAATTGCTAGACGAACATTAGTCATCCACAGGGACTATTATTTTGGTTCTCGTGTCAACTGATGTTAGTTGAGCTAGGTCAAGTGACCCACGTCTGTAGTTGCTGTCTAATAATAAGTGACAACTGTCTTGTCCTGTTAATACACCATAAAAAAGCAAGCAGAGAAAAAACAAGCTATTGAAAAGCCGCAAAATGTTTACATGCCCTCAACTTAAGAATAAAACACAGACATACCTCAGTCTTTGTATGATCCTGCTGCAAGTCTTGGCTCCAAATGAGTTAGTTTTACGCACTCTCTTTTATGTCCTCATGGATTCTCAAGGTTCTGAGTGACTTTATTTTCATATGTTTTTATCCCTTAGCTGCACAATTCAAACTCAGTGCAGTCCACAGGCAGTCATCTCGGTAAAGCAATACTGCTTAATGAGTTCTCTTCGTAACTGCTCAGATTCTGAACTAATCTACCTTTTATTGATCAGGCATAAAGCCAAGCTGTGTCCTCACTGCGCCCGCTTCTTGTTTTGGTCCTGCTGCTCCACACTGCTCCATAGTATGCCACAGTATGCTGTCCTCCAACACACTCTGCCCTACTATGCCTTATCTTTTTACCTCCTCTTCTCACTTACTCTTTCTGCGGTGCTCCCTCTCTGCTCTTTCTGCTACTGTCCTCCTTCCCAGCATTCATGTATCCTGGTCTATAGCTGGGTGGAGAAAGAGAGCAAGAGAGAGAAAGAGAGAGAAAGAGAGGGAGAGAGAGGAAGTGACTTGCATCAGTGGGGTAGGGACTGTGTGTAAATTACCATACAAGTTAAAAAACAGGAAATGTAAATGACAGCAAATGTATGTAAACAAAGTTGTAGCAGTCTGAAGAGGCGGTAATTACAAATTAAGCCTCTTTAACACTATTACTAATTTGAGTCTCTAATTTCTTTAATGTATGTGGTTTCTTTTACAGAGAAGGCACTTTTATTCTAGATTGGGCTTAGTCCAGGTAGAAAATAAGCATTCATGTATAGCTAATGTTTGATTTTTCACATTTTGGGCACACATCCTTTTATTATCAGGATGTGTGGCCCCATGTCTTCAGTGCTCTGGGGGGTCTTCGGATGCCCTGGGTCTCCTGGGCTTTTCTCTGTCTGCATCTAGTTCCCAGAGGCCATTGTTTCAGCTTCTCACTGCTCATTATGTACATTTCATGACCAGTGTTGGGGTTGTTATGTACGTATTTCACATTACTTTTCTTAAAAGCAATCAAGTACTTTCTTAATTACTCACTGGAAAAAGCAATTCAATACACTAAACATTACTTTCACTTTATTCCAGTAAACAATATATACCTTAAGCTAATGTTCTACATACCAACACAAATCCATATTCTAATGAGGACACATCTTTGAGGATGAGGATCTCTCTTTTAGTGATTAGATATGAACACAAAATCGACAGCACAAAGCAAAGTTGAAAACCAACCCAAAGAGAATTCAAAGTGATCGTCACAGTGATTCTACTTTAGCATGTAAAGACAGAAATGGAGGCAACAGTGTTTCAAGCCTGACTCCTTATCACTTCCTCTGTTATGCCACTGCCTCTGTTGAAGTTCAGGGTCCAGTTGCAGGGCTGGGGCTTGGAATCACTCAGCTTCAACATCACTCTGGGTTTGTTTTTTTTTTGCCAGCTTTGCATTAGCATGCTGTCTGTGCAAATGTTCGCAAAAAGGAGCCAAAGTTATGTTAGCAGAATAATACAGATGTTTCTGTCCTGTACACAGTTTGCATTTCACCATCACACCCAGGTCCTTTGGCACAACAGTGGATGTAGACCATAATTCTGCTTGGACAGGACACCCTTAAAAAAGTACTTGTAATTAACATATAGTATTTCTATCGTACAGTGTACTTTTCTCCACATTGGCATTTAAAGCACTTCACCACATGTGTATTCTTACTTTTATGAATATTAATTACTTTTCAGATTCAGATTTTTTCTTGTTTTTGCAACTTTATTATGTTGTTGTGCAAAATTTTTGATGTCTTCACAAATAAATAAAAATAAATAAATAAATACATTTAAAAAAAATAAGCTTTGAAGGTTTTTTCCTGCTGCTGACATTAAAGCATGGTTTCTACCTTTATCAAGTACTGCAGTTAAGCCCTGTGGAATTCTTTTCTTTTGGCAAATTTCTTTAATTATAACAATAATTTGAATATTGTCTTGGGATAATGGAAAAAAATATTATTTTCCATAGCAAACATGCAACATTCAAGTACATGTTTTAAGTGAATAAAAGTTTAATTTAATATCAATTAATGTGTATTTAATGTGTATTTTAAAAACCATGTATTTTTACATCTGACAAATAATTGATAAAACATCAAAATGTTTCTCATTTATGGATTTTAATGTGTCGTATATAAGCCCTTTGATGTATGTCATTTAAGTTTATGGACACTAGAGCCCACAGCCTCTAACATAATTTATCACTGTCACGGTCCGGGGCAGCGGCCGTGTGGAGAGTGGAAGGAGGACTCAAAGCGCAGCACTCATTCAGGTGTGAGGGTGATTTATTGATAATAACAAACATAAAGAGGAGATGGCAAAACAGAACTACGGATGAACTAAACTGGGTGAAACCACACAAAGGAGTGGCAAACCTGAACACAAAGGGAGAACAGCAGGGAGAGCACGCAGAGGATTTCACAGGGTAGATGCAGAGTACGCAGGGTAACACAGAGGATGAACACAGGTAGGAACACAGACGACGCGACGAGGAGCAGAGGAAATCACACGCTATAAATACACAAAGAGACACTGGGAAATCACACACAGATGGGGGAAACAGCTGGACCTGATTAACCTGACGAGACAGGGGAACACTAACACCAGGGACCAACAGAGGGAGCACAAACCCAGAACCCAGTGTCTAAAATCCCAAACACAAACCATCCCAAAACAGCCATGAATAATAATGAAAGTAATAACAATAAGTACATAAACATAAAGTCACTGAGTCATGGTCGCAGGACCATGACAATCACCATGCCTGCATCAACAGGATATTCATAGGATATATTGAAATTATGAATAATCAAGTATGGTAATGTTTATATTTGCTGTCAAATAAATCAGGTTATGCACTATTATGGACATCATAATATTGATTATAGTCAAGTGATCTTTGTACAATCTCTAAATAATATATTCCTAAAATAAAAAGATAAGAATGAGTTGTTTTATTACTGTATGTTTTGATGTTCATGATTTTTTTGCACCTGAAATGATTTTTTTGCATCATCTCCTACAATTTTATTACTTTCACAAGATTAAATCTTCAGCCAGCATTAGACAGCACTGCAAATTAAAGGAGAAAAGAAAGGATAAATTAGACAGGATGAAGAGGATTGTCATGGATGTTAAAACCTCCAAAAACATTAAATACAAAAACAAATGAAATCAAACTAAGAATATTCTAATACTTTAATGTTTTATTTTCATACACTAATCTATTAAAATAATGAAAGTCCTGCTGCGCAAGGAAAATGCATCCATTCTGTGACTCTATATAGCATAGACGGGCTGCTGACTAATAATTTGGTTGGTAGTCAGCTCCGTTTAGACTGGAAAGATGAGAAATATGATGTGTAATATAATTATTTATCAGACTATTGTTATCATCAGATATTAGCAAATTTGACTATGGAAACCAGGCTGTGTGTTGACTTCTGATTTCAAGAGATTGCACTCAAATTCCATCACTGCAGCTGTAGGGAACATGAGGCTGACTTTGTGAATAAAATATTATCTCATAGCCTCGGGGCAATTACACAGTATTGTATCAGGGAAAATGCCTACAGTGAAAACGGTTTAACTGTCACTGTAAGAGTTTTGTGTGGTTTGCATTTATTCATCATAACAGTTGGTTATGCTTTAGTGAAGACATTTGAAAAGGAAAATCGCTTTCCTTTAAAAAAAAAAAATCTTGCGAGGGTGTATATTTGTATTTTGCCTTGTTAGCGTGGTGACAATAGACTGATAATTTGACAAGTGGGCTTCGAATATTAGATGTGGGTCTAAGAGATGCACATACATTTACATTTTACTAAGGCTCTTTCTCTTTTTTTCAAACATGTTTCCTTTAGGCAAATATAATGACATATTAGAATAATTATAGCCCATCTTTTTAAACCATGAGAACTCCTGATAATAGTCTGTACATGTGAATCAGAGAGAGCGACATTATTAATCCTTGGACTCTTGTTGTCATTTGTCACAATGCAATATGACTATCGAGAGTTTGGTTGTAGTTACCAATTAAGTTATACAAAGGTGATGAAGTGACATGGCTTGTGACTCTGTCTGGATCATATAAGACTTTTGCAGACCCGTTAGGGTGTTTCTTGTAAGTCTAAAGTTGTTGCCCTTGCCATCAAATATTTGAGAAGTTACTGAAAAGCTGTATGCAATTCAGCAGCTTTCAGAGTGCTATATTCTTGTTGAGTCACAATGGTGAAAACATATTTTAGTGAGGTTCAATAGCGTGCCATACAGCTGTAATATGAAATCCAAACCCTTAAATTAGCAATTTTGTTTTTCATTTTAAAGCTGCATTCAAAAAAACTGCCACAAGAGGGCAGATAAACATTAATTATGCCCCTTCACTGTTTCTTCCTCTTCTATTTTTTTACATCACTGACAACATGTCAGTATGACTGCTAATTATCATCAGTCTGTTGGAAAGGGACTGACATTTATGTAACATTTTTTCCATCATACTGACCGCTCAAAGCAATTCAGACATACCTAAATCACATTTAACCATAGATTCATGCACTACATTGTTCTATGCACTTTAACCATGTTATCTACCTCACACTAATGAGTTAAAATCCCCAGTTAGACTAACATACGTGCTTTTAGGCTTTTAGGTAGAGTTTGATGTCTTTAGATATTAATTCCACAAAAAGAAAGCCTTTTTCTATGAAGTGCCTTGAGGCGACTTTTGTTGTGATTTGGCACTATATAAATAAAATTGAATTGAATTGCCAGGAAGTACCCAGAAGAAAGCCAGCAGGCCTGGTTAGAATGCTAATACAGAAAAAGGTGACCATGAGGTTTGAAGCAGGGACTTTCTTGTTAACCACTGCCCCCCTGTGCTACCCAGGAATGGAGGAAAGTCACAATCCTATGTACAAGTGTCTTCAGAATGAATTGTGTTAGAATAAAGTCATCTTTAAAGTAGAATTTGATGTCTTTAGATATTAATTCCACAAAAAGAAAGCCTTTTTAGTTATTACATATGCTGCAAACAAAATGCTTATTAAATATGAACAGTATGGGTCGGCTGCAGCAAGAAAGCGGAGGAAGGGTGGTGTGCATTAATTACTTCTCCAGACAGATGGAGCCAGTGCAATGAATAGATAAAGGCTTTTCCTATTTTCCTAAAGAAAGACAAGTCTTTGTTCAAATAGAAGGGATGTTAAAGTCCCACGTTAATCATCATCCAGTCCCCTTTTCATGGCTTTGCCAACTTTAAAATGTTGAGATCTTGTTGACCTCGGATACTAATGCTGTATTTTCTCATTTCCTGCATTCCCATATTTCAAAATTCCACTGTTGCAAAAGTGGAGAGGAAAAAAAGGGCGTCACAGTCTACTGAAGGAGAAAATAAGCTGTTAGTTCAACTGAATTCAAAACACTGTTTGAGATATTTAAGAAAAAAAAAACTTTATTTGTGACGTATTAACAAAACACATTACCAGATTGATTAAATCATAAGAATCACTATGATCACCTTTACAATGATGAGCAGGTGTACAAAAAAGTTATTAACAGATCTGCACTGTCACAGTCGACTGGTATGTGCCACTCACCGCCACACCCAACGACTGAGGAACATTCACTATACACAAGCAGAGAATACATCAACTTTATTTTTTTTTATTTCATTTTTTTGTATTTTGATATTTTTTTTCTTATTTTTCTGCCTTTTTCTCTACTGGGCAAGGGAAAGGTACAGAGGGTGAGCAAAGTATATCATTTCACAATAGTGTCTTTTTGATCATCATTTCAAAGTTGAACACAAGTTAGTTTAAGGACTGATTTTCTTATCCATGAAAATCATATGGGTAAAAACAGAAAGAAAAAAAGGCATTTCATAGCATAACACAATAGCATTATGTATATCTAGAAGATTAAATTTATTTTCAACATGATAAGAAAATGTGTTTCTTTTAGGTTTTTCCACAAATTGCTGCTGCCATGTCTGTATTTACTGTATGTTTGTGTCTGTATGGAGAGGTGTGTGTATTGTCTTTGAGAATGTGTATCAGAGGTATATGTAAATATTCCAATACGCATTTCCCAGTGGAAAAACATATCTATGTATATATATATATAGTATCTATATAGGATCTGTTTCCTTTGCTTATAACATGCAAACAGCCACTTGGTGATCTGACAGCACAGAAGTACACCTGAAGAACAGGGCAGGTGAGGAGGGAATAGTGTGCATGGGAAGGACTGAGCAGCACCTATATACCCCTATAGTGATTGGTAATATGGTGGTCTAATAAAAGGAACAGTGAGGTGAGATTTTATGACACTTTCAATCATGTTGACGCTGCTCCCATTTCTACCACACTATGTTTATACACAATATCAGTGCCAAAACTTCCCAGCAAACTTTTTCCCCCCATGTTCATGTGGAGCCATAAAGCAAAAAAAGGGAAATTTTAAGGTGATGCCAGGTGAAGCCAATGAACTTTTGTCACCTTTCAGTCACAATTTTTATTATAATAGTAATTATCATAATTTGAATGCAGCCTCCAGCCTCTTTGTACTGCAGCTGAACTGTACTTCCCAGTCAGTGTTAACTGCAATACATGTGCTTGTGCAAAGGAGAAATGACTTGCCCAATAGTTTCTTTGTCTCCTACACTGTATCTACACAATGGACTACTATGACTACTATTTTCTGACTCTCACTCCATCTTGCCTCATATCTAGCACAGCATAATCTCAGTTTCTGCTAAGCTCTCAGGCGTCTTCGCAATTCAGTGCATACAAGTCATGCGAGAGATGACAGAGCTGTCAACAATGAGCAACCAGAGGAGACATTCTGGCAGAAACGCCTAAACTCAGCTGAAGTTGAGACAAAAAAAATGTCTATGAGAGTGTGACATGTGTCTATATGTCTATGTGTCTGTATCTGTGTAAATATGCAAATACACACATGTTACTGTTGTACAGTTCATTGAAGCAAAGTGGAAAGATGTCCAACCATGTTGATTTGAGGAAACAGGAGTAGAGCGAGGAAACAGGCGGCGGGCAAGCACATCCTACAAGCACTGAAGCAGGCGAGGCAGTGGCGCAAGGCTTAAAGAACAACTATTTAACATTCAAAGACAGAAGAGGACGGATCGGAACAGAAATGAAGCGACAAGCAGCGTTCCTGCTTCCTAGCCATATAATACACTCCCATGTTAAGGGTGGCATTGGCCTTCAGTTTTTGGAGTTTCCACAAAGGGCTGCGTATTCTTTTCGTGTATTTTGAATTTATGTGTTCATGTGTGCGTATGTTTGATTTGTTGGATTGTGTGTAAGCGGTAGAGAGAAAATCAGTGTTTGTGTACAGTAATGTGTCTTTCAGACTGGGTGTGCTAATTCAGACCCCATTAACCTGTGTCACATTCCAAGAGAAGAAGCCATGTCAGGGGCTGGTTGCATCAGCTGCACGTAGGTTCCCTAGTTATGGCCGAAGTCGCCACAATCCCATTTCAGGCATTGCTAAAATTACAAGCGGTACCACTACAGAAATCTGTCCAAACGTAACCTTAAGTAAACGCTAAACATATTAAGCAAGCAATAAAGCAGGTGCAAATGATACAAGTCACACAAATGCACTCACTAACAATAAAGAATCTAGTTTTCTGCACGCAGCATTTTTTTTTTCTTTAGCAGTTCCCTGCTGTTTTGCAACTTGAAGAGCCACAGCCATGATTTTGAATGTTTCTGTCCATTGTCTACACATTGCACAAACACTTTGGGCTATTTTCAACTATTTAGTGTGTCATTCCTTTTTTGTTGGCATTAGATTCCATGGAATGTGAAAAATAATACGCTGAGACTCGCCTTAGGTACTGTACCTAATCTGGTTAATTGTGTCAGTGCAGTAGCTACACTATAGTGTGATGAAAATACGGCTTAAAGCAAGGACAAAATTCGATGTGTTCAGTGTGAAACAGTTCCGAGTCTCAGCTAATGCATTTTTGTGCTATAGTCCATTAAAAAAAACAGGTAAAAAAAAACCCCAATAGAATTTCCAAAAACAAAATGATGTGCTTTAGAAAATGATTAGCCTTAAAAATGACTGGTAGAAAGTGGACTAAAACATTCAAATACTAGCATTTTCCTTTAAAAGTCAAATGAGAATCGGCCATGTTTTATGCCAATCTAGTCCCAAAACCATCCAGTATATTGCTATTACTTATTTGCTACTCATTCTAACTTTTAATAATATCAAAAGATCTCACCTTTGAACTCACGTCTTAATACCTACTCTATCATTGAATTTAGCGACATGCTAATTGCAAAGGAATTAGCAGTTATGAGGCCACCACTTTATACCCTAACCTGGGAACAAACTTGCGCATAGTTGGTGCAACCCAGTCCAGGTCCTCAGCCTCCACAATGTGCTATGTTACACTGAAACAGAGCTCTTTATTGAGCGTGGTCTAACTTCTTTCAGGCACCTTGTAGTCTCAAAGGTGCTAATCCTATGTTACGCATACTATATGCTGTTGTCTTTGCTCATTTTATTATATTTTTTACGTATTTATTTTTTATAAAAGCCCACATTTTTAGATTTTCTACAACGCCTCCATAATTCTGAAGACAATAGCCCCGTTTATTATTTTTTTTAATTTTAAAGTTATTTCTTTTACTTTTTACTTACCCTTGAACTAGTCAAAAAGGAGGAGGGCCAGAGATGTCATCACAGGCAGCCTCAGTGGACAATGGTCGTTACAAATAGTACACCTTTTTTGGGTGCTATTTTTGTTGTTGTTATACAAACTGGGGGTGGGGGAAGGGGTTGGGGAAGTGGGGGTGGGCAGCAAATCACAAAGGCTAATCTAAGACAATAAATCATTTTCTGGTGTAATTTGGTCCATTCTTTCGATAAAGAGCATTTGTTTAACAAGTTCGCATGACGTTTGGAGCCAGGCCTGGTCTAATGAGGATTTGGCCACTATACAATGTCTATGCAAATATGGCGCAAGGAGGCTCCCTTGGTTCTACAATATGCATTTGGCTTATTTTTCTGGCTCTGAAATTGGGTAGTTTGTTAATAGCTTTGCTGTCATATCACCACTTCTCTAGTCATCACCGCTTTCATCTTTTCCTTTCTCCTTCTTATCTTTCTTGTCCTTCTTCTTCTTTTTCTTCTTCTTGGCGTCCTCCTTCTTGCCAAAGCTTATGAATTCACCCTTGTCATCCACAGGACCTGGGTCGTGGCGGATAGAGATGATGGCTGGAGATCCAGGAATGATGAAGGCTTCAGGTGGAATCTCTCCTGGTTTCAGGGGCTGAGGAAGGCCATAGCCTTGTCCAGCGCCGTATCTGAAGTGCCAGCTGTTGCTGTTAACTCCAGCGCCCACTGGAGGTGATAGCTCTCCACCACCTTCTCCATCTACACACACGTGATTAAAAAATGGAAAAGAACAAAAAGGAAAAAGAAAAACAATGAAAAGAGAATAATTCATTACATTTTATTTATTTGTTAAAGGAACTGTTTAAAATTTTAGGGAATCGATATACTTAGCATTCTAGCTGAGAGATTCTGATTAAAAAAAGGAAAAAAATATTAACTTTTTAAAAACATCACATTACCTGGTACCCAGTTGCACCATAGAGATGCTGGTAAGCAGACTTAAATACCTTTAATGAGAGTTAGGCTAAAGCTATCCATTTGTTTCTAAAGCTTCCAAGCTAAACTATCCCAAAAGCCAAATAATGAAAAACTCAGCTAAATAAAATAAATGCAATATCACAGACCAAAATAATTTGGAAATCTTAAAGTAAGAGCAAAGTTAAATTGAAATGACAAAAAAGGAGAAAAGAGCTGAGATCAAAGCTATATAAGATATATTAAGGAAGTAAAATCTCAAATGAAAGCATCAATTGTCGAAAGAAGTGGTAAAGATGTGTAACTTGACTGATTTTGACTGATATCAATTTTCCATTAATCTTTTATCAATGAGGTGCATTTTGTTGGTACATTTACACATACGCGTTGTATACTCTTTCAATGCGGCCTTAACACGCAGCGATATTTTGATCGTTTTGCTTGTAAGTGGTAGAAGCATGATATGATACATTTGGCATTACAGGGTTAAATGTTGGCCTGACAATAGCCAAGATTCATATACTTTAAGGAGAGCAATGCAACCCAGTTCACTGAAGGGGACTGGAGGGGACTAACCTTTAAACCACAGGGATGTTTAACTTGGCAGTGCGATTTGTATTTGGATGATGGCTGCAGCATAATCCTACTCTCATTGGAAGCCAGAGACAAGGATTCAACAGTGCATGGATGTGAAAGATTAAGAAACCCAGATTGCAAATTGACAAAAAAATAAAAAATGAAGAAGGGATCTATAGCCTATATTGAATAATTATTTTGAAACATGAGAAAAGGACCCATCTATTGAGGTCAAAGGGTCATACATTTCGTAATGCAAAAAGAAAGCGGATGCTAGATGAGATGAAGCCGGAGAGAGAAGGGAGAGAGAGCGTGAATGAGAGAGAGGCAGTAAGAAAGATGGGGGTGGGCGGGTTTTGCAGACACGGCGCTCTCAGGCTCACACCAGTTCCCTCTGCGCTGACCTACTTTCAGCCTGGATAATATTTAGATCAAAAACGGGCCCCTACAAAAAGATTCTGTTTGATTTTTCTTTGTAGGCTATTTATGACATTGCTGGAGTGCTGAAATGATTTCAACCACTGCCCCACTGGGAAGTACACTATTTTGAAAATGTGCGCTCTTCAGACGCACAGTGTCCCACAAAGTCCCCACAACGAGTCCATTGAGTATAAAAATATATAACACGTACAGGCTACAATGACAGCAGATGTAATGGTCTCTACTGAACTGGTCAGTCAGTCGCTCTGCATTATTGTGCTGTTTAACCTCAGTGAGCATATAAAGTGTATAGGCATTCTTCATATATGATTTATCATTGACTCATTGCAAGTACATTAGATATTAAATAAAGAAACTACAATGCCAGAAAGGGTCATTGATTTTAATATAGAAGGAGTAGTCAGATAAGAGAGAAATAAATTATTAGTTCGAATTAGTTTCTGCTTGCAGAAGTGATCATTTAATTATTACACATGTTTAACATTTTATAATTAGCACATAGAAGACAAGGTGATGGGAAAAAAAGCCAAAATAAAACAGAAACAATGGGGTATAGCCAGGGGTCAAATTGGGATTTGGCAGATGGGGGAACTGGAAGCTTGGGTGTCGCAGTGCAACGTGGGGGAAAGAATTACTTCGAAATAAGTCAAATAATAATTTGTTTAGCAAGCTCAGTAGAATTTTCTTTGCATGTAGACTGCGATCAGCTGACCTGTGCTGCTAGTCCAATATTCACTGCTTTAGCCAAACGAATTCAGCAAGATTTAAGGTGATATTTAATGGGGTAATGAGGAATTATAAAAGGTAGATTCAGTGAGTGAATCTAATCGGCATCATCATCTTAAATATACATTTCTGTGTGCTACCCTTATTGTAGTATAAGCTAGTAATAGTACCCTAGACGTAACCAGCCCAGCATAGTGCATCACTATATCAACTATATGTTTTACCGACGTTTAAAATGAATGA
The DNA here is from genome assembly GCF_965226115.1 of Aulonocara stuartgranti. NCBI lineage: Eukaryota > Metazoa > Chordata > Actinopteri > Cichliformes > Cichlidae > Aulonocara > Aulonocara stuartgranti. Next base: position 24,969,636 of record NC_138946.1, read on the forward strand.
GGGTATAACATGTAAGATTCAAGTTTCTAGTCTATAAAATTTAACTTGCTGAGCAGTCCTTTGAAAATGATCTCCTTTCCTCTCTTTCTTACATGTTTCTCCATCTCTGACAGTGTCACACATTAACGTTTTATTTTCTCTCCGTGGGAAATACCGCAATTATCTGATGGATGCATTTTGTGACAAACTGTGCAGAAAGCGTTTGTTTGTTTGCTGATATTTGTTGAGCTGTTTGAAAAGATACATTCGAGTTTATGCTCCCTCCTGCTCAGCAGCTAGTTAAGCACTTCTACCAACTTTACGTCTGCGCCGTGAACGCATCACAGGGAAGAGAAAGGAAAAACGGGATGTGTTGAAAGTGTAAGCGCACTGTGGGATGTCATTATTTTCTTACCAGTGAGCAAATACCTCCAGGCTGTCACTGAAAGCAATGCTAGTCTGCAGCGCATGAAAATGAACTCATTCAATAGTAATAAGCATTAACCTGCCTATCAGATTTTATAAGTCGCCAACTGTGGGAGCTGGACTGCTGTTCTAGATCCTTCCAGGCCACATTAACACCTGGGTATTGCTACTGAAGGCATGCAGAGTAATCTGGTTGACCTTTTTTCTTAAAATTCACACAACTTTCTGCATTTTTTTTGTTTCTTTGCTTAAATAACCAGCTTCTTAGTAATTATTTAGTGTCAGATGCTATTATCTCACATTAACATTAGTGGACTTACTACTAATAAACTCTAATGCCAGTCATTTTAGGATTAGGATTATACCATTTGACAGTCTGTTAGCATATGTTTAATCTGTGCTCAACAAAGTCCGATTTAACTGATTCCATTGCTAAAGTGAGAAAGTCCACTTCTCATGTGGAGAAGAAAGAACTTTAAGTAATAAAATATGAAAAGATAGCTGCTCAGATGCACGAAAAACTGCGGAAGAAAATATAGTGCACTTTACTGCTCTATACATAGTATACAGTTCATTTTTATGTAACAGACACACCATTTCCTGTTACCTGATAAGTCCTCTTAAAGGAAGGTGATTTTTTTGCTTAAATTTTGGGAGTTCTAAGTAATATTGTCTTATCTGATAGTTAAATGTTCACAAAGGGTCTTTCCACATTTTACATTTCATTTTTACAGGTTAATGTATGTAAACATGCAATGTGAAAACACAGTATTAAAATTAATTTGGGGCAAGCGTTATAGCCTGCAGTTTACTTTTCACCATAAAATTACACGTGACACAGTAGTTTGGACAGTAGTGGTGACACAGTAGTTGAGAACAAGCCATTAAAAGGTCATTAAAATTTCAACCTCGTGTATTATGTATAATGTAGTCGGTGTAATTCGATGATTACCATACGAGTTAGAAACATTTTGTGTACTTTAAGTTTGTATTCTGGTGGTGAAAGGTCAAATTAGGAGTTCATCTTCATGGAATATCAAGTTTATTTAAATACATTTCAGGTGCCAAGGAAAATCCTGAAGTTCACCTATAGACTGTATATAAAAGAGACTTATCCATGTGATATGTGATGTCACACTGTTTGTGAATTCCTGTTCTGAAGGCCTGGGGTCCGTTCTTCGTACCTCGCTAAGTAGGTTAGCTGGATTTGATTGTTGACGATTTCGCCTGATCTTGGATCGTTCGGTTCCCCGAAGCTCATCCGGGACTTGCTGTCATAGCAACAGAGCCGTAAGCGTAAACCTGCTCGGGAGCAGGTTTACTTTATGTAAACAGGATTAGATCGCGGCCACGCAGGTATGTCCGCTTCATTTATACGAAAGCAACAGCGATATTTTACCACTGTTTCACCATAAATAAATATTATCAATGTAACTAAAGACAATGCAGCACCTGATCCATTTATTGATTTCACACAGATACATACAGGTCATTTCCTAAAAAAGGAAAATGTACTATTAACATTCTATCACATGTATGTGATTATTACAGATGTAATTCATATTTCAGAGTAGCAATTGCAAATTACTTTGTGTAATCAAGATGAGAGACCACGGCTATAAAAGCGAAGGTGGATTTGGGAAGTCTGTCGCAGCCATGTCCTGTCCGTATACGCAAGCAGCCCATTGCAGAAGGTGCAAGATTGATAAGGAGAGTTTTCAGAATTCAGCGTATATTGCGGGACAGACAGGATCCTTTAGCTCAGCGCGACAGTGTGCTCATAGAGAGATATCGATTTTCCCGTGAGGGTATTATTTACTTAACCAACTTGTTGACGAGGGGGTGCAGGACCACCACCTGTCTTTTTTTTGCTCTGCCCTTTTCTTGGTTGCTGTTATAAACAAACAGATTATTCCAGGGTCTCTTTCCAAGAGACGAAAAGCAATATAAGTGATAAATATTACCATTCTGTAGAACATTCTTATATTTCACTTTTACTTGTTCCCATGTTCAAGTGGGTCCTGTTGTGGCTCTAATGTGAAAGGGGATATAATATAACATATTATAATATAATGTAATATAATATTGGATAATATAGTGTAATATAATAAATCTACCCTACCGCCTACTGGTGTTGGCCAGAGGGGCCGATGGCGCGATATGGCAGCCTGGCTTCTGTCAGTCTGCCCCAGGGCAGCTGTGGCTACAACCGTAGCTGCCTCCACCAGTGTGTGAATGTGAAAGTGAATGAATAGTGGCATTGTAAAGCGCTTTGGGTGCCTTGAAAAGCGCTATATCAATCCACTCCATTATTATTGTTATTATTAAATTACTTACTAGTTTAATTTGTCAGCAACTTTCTGCCAGCCCTCGCTCCTTGCTTTTGCAGCCTTTGCAGTGTTCCCTTGCGTTCTGATTAAACTCTGAAACTCCTGAAATCCCTCACTCAAGAGTTCTTGCTCTGCTGCCGAAAAATACCGAGCCGAGTGCGCTCCGTCGACATTTTCGCCGACCAATCAGAGGGTTGCCGATCAATGTTTCCACTATCGATGCGTAGCCCCTTTTACGACACCCAGTGATGTCACATTACTGCGTCCAGCTGTACTAATCGTCAACAGCAGGTGTGTTCGGGGAACCGGAATAGCGAGCTCACGGTTAGCGCGATGGTTTGGTCTTGGATGTGTCATTTGATCTTGGATGTAGTGAGCGACGTACGAAGAACGGGCCCCTGATGCCTGCATGGCTTGTGTTCTTTTGTGTGTGTGTGTGGTGGTGGTGGTGGGGTTTGAACAAGCAGTGAGCATATTTGAATCAATGGATATAAAGATATCAGTTGTCAAATATCAAAACTCAAGCAGAAACTCTTAGAAGGTCTATACCTCACAGCAAACCATACTATTTGTTAGATAACTACACTAAAAATACTCCAGAAGGTACCAGAGAGACTTCCAGTTAAGTGACTCAAATTAGCTGAGGTAAAGCTTAGCGTCTACCTATCAGTCATAGGGGCCATGGGCCTAATAATACATAGTGTTAAGCCTTTAAGCAATTTAAACAGGTGATCTCAATATATTAAAACTCACTCTAGAGTTCCCATAAAGGCCAAATAATTTCTGGTCTCCATAGAGGCTGTAAAAACATTTATTTCTGCTGTCTGGCAATTTACCATTGGGAGGGAGGGATTGGCTTAACCTTTGAGCCAGCGCTGCTTAATTTTTCATCCTGAAATGTTGCTACTTGCGTTGGTGGAAACATCTGGATCTATAATCTGTAGTAAATAAATGTTTGGATGATCTTTAGATTTTCTACAATTTTAATTTTGATTTGTAACCATGTTACCATTACCTGCTTAGAGTACCAAATGTGTGTGGATATAGTATACACAGAGCAGAGGTCAAAAAGTTTGTATTTCTCTGCATGATGTACAGAGAAGTACAATATCCACTGACACAGCATACTGAAACAAATGGGTATCGCCTTAGTGTCTTGGAACATTCTAGGGCTTCATGCACTGCTTGAAAAAAATCCAGACCTCTGGCATTGTTAATTTAAAAAACAACCCACGTTTTAATTCAGACATTTCCTGTTTAGGTGTATATAAGCTCTTCATGTCACAGAGTGCAAAATTTTAAAGAGCTTTGCTGCCTTTGTGCTGCTGTTTATCTAACATGCTCCAGCCAGTGTTTCTTTTTAACAGCCTATACTTCACAGCAAATGGATTACACTGTAACTGCTAGTGAGCAGGGAAGTATAGCGAGGAGCATGTAGTGGCACCTGATGTGAAAATATAAGGGTGTCGGAAGCCTCATTTGGTGTAACCTACATTTAAAATAGGCTACTCCGAGACACGGTTCCATCTGAAATGAATCCCTCTGATGGTTTGTGGCACACTGACATGCGACAGTCACAGTGCTCGTACATATATGTGACATGTACCACATGTATTCTGCATAGGAAGCATAAACTTTGCTTTTCCACCTGATATCCTCTAAAATGCCTTTTCTTTCTTTCTTAAAACCACGATTTTGCCAAGTCCCCTTCCCCTTTACTCCTCTGTTTTTTTGTCTCTAAATATTCCATTCAGAGATATGACCGGTTGCTATGGAAACTGCCTTCGCCCACTCCCTGCTGATGGAGGGTGCGGCTGCTGCAGCAATCTCTCAGTTAGACAGTGTTGCCAGGCAACAGGTCACATGGTGTTCCCTAGCAACACCACTACTGCAGGAACCTGCCAATCCTCTTAACCTTTCTCTCTCTGTTTCTCCATCCCCCCACACCTCGCTTTTTTTCCCTCCATCCCCCTGTACGTCTCCTCTGTTCATCTTCTAATCACAGTTTCTTTAAATGTTGCCACATCTTTCTTTTTTTTACGGCACTTTCTTGTTTGTGATAACAGCACATCTCCCCCTCTGGCATCACACAAATGTCTCCTCATCTGCACCAAGGGTCACTTACATAAACACAGTTTTGAAGGTGCCACATTTAGATGCATCACAGCATGTCGGAAGACTTCATTGTGATAAATCGCAGCAAAGATTTCTGGCACAACTTCACCTATTTCCAAGGTGCATGGAGAGGATGAAAGAATTCACAATGCAGGAACTCCAGCAACACTTGATGGAAGATGAAGAACTTTAATAATTGGCCAATTATTAATAATTGGTCAATTATTAAAGGCTTCATTGTGATAACAGTTTGCTACAGATGTGAAAATGTGTCACAATAAAGGATGACGTGTAACAGAGAGGATAAACTTGTCTGTGCTATTGCATTAAGCCACTTCTAAAAATGTATTTCCTAATGCATCAGCAACAACTGGAAGGACCGCAGTATGCTGAGCACTTCGCTTAAAGATAATATTTGAGACAATATTTGAGTCTTTATAGGGGCGGAGTTGGCCAGATGGTTTCCATCTGCTGTAAGTAAAAAAATTGCACATTTTTTGCTGCACTCTGGCAGAGGGGAATACACTAGAACTGGGAAATGATGCAGCTGGTATCTCAAACAATTTCCCAACTTCCTTTTATACAGAGAGAAAAAAAATCTTTATTTATTCATGTTTACTGACAGGCAGTAAATTCATACTCTGTCCCTGGTTTGCCAAGTGATTTACTGTGATGCTACTCTTCACCCTCAAGTGTCTACGTATGTCCTAATTCCTGAAGCCAGACAGAAAATCAATGAATGGAAGCGGGGGTGGAAGAATAGGGGGACGGTTCACAGTGCTGAAACATGGTTTTGAAATCTTGCTTACCAAAGTCTTCCAGCCTCTGTGCCCTTGTAAAGTTCCACACACAAACTTTTAAGCATTAGCTCTAAGACACACTTTCTGTAAAGCACAGGTCTATGAGTCCAGCTTTCTTTACACATCAGTTGTGTTGCAACATTTTTCAGCACTGTCACCCACTCACTAACTCATTCTTATAAGAGACAGCTGCCTTTTCTGATTTCTAGCTCTTGCTTGCTGCTGTTGTGGAAAGTGACAATATTCTAGGTATGAAAGTGCTCTGCATAAGGGTCCAACGGCTCTGGTGGCTATCTGACTATGCATGTTGCTTGGCCTATGGAACTCTGCATACATGCTAATTTGTTTGTTTGCTGACAGTTACATGATGAGACAAATGTCAATTACTTATTTATGGTAAATATTAATGGTGGATAAAAAGTTATAGATTAGGGTGCTGGTTTAGCTGAGTGGGTGAGCAGGTGACTGGTTCACCTGCTCAAGTCTGACCCGTGGCCTTTTGCTGCATGTCTTCCCCTCTCTCTCTCTCTCCCCGCTTTCCTGTCTACCTACACTGTCTCTATCCAATAAAGGTTAAAAGGCCAAAAAAATGATCTTACAAAAAAAGTTGCAGGTAGAGATTGAACACGGGTTCTTCTTCAAAAGAGGAACCTGTCAAAATTAGGAAAAAAATCTTTAAGATTTTGGCATAAGGTGTTGACCTTCGCAGTGGGCTTCACTGTTCAGCTGCCCTTCAAGTTATATCATGATGTAAGGACAAAAACAGCTTCTCATCCATCAAAAAGTAGAACTTTTTCCTTTGCTTTATTTTATTGTTTTGTATTTTATTTTATTTCATTTCATTTTATTTTGTTTTATTGTGTTTTGGATTTTTAGTCTACTTTTTCTTGGGACACTTTTTTCTAATGTACAGTACTTTGGTCAACACTGTTGTTTTAAATGTGTTATATAAATCAACTTGACCTTGACCTAGATGGTTTAACCCAAATTATATTTTGGGCATCTGAACTATTTCTAGCTAAATATTCTGAACTACATCTAACTAACACAAAATCAGTTAAAAAAAATCTTCATCCTGTATCCTGATTCCTACATTTCCACTCACCTGCAGCACTAGATACAGTGGGCCAGTTCTGAACCAGCATGCCCTGGGCTCCCTGCATCACAGAGGACTCCTCCATGTGGACGGAACTGAAAGGCAATCACATTTAGTCAGTGAAAAATTTGCAAACATTCAAATATTTAAAAATAGGACACATTTTCCTTAACATTCGGAGATTTTGTTATGAAATTCAAATGATTGTTGGTGCAGACCCTGGAATCCATCCACAACTGAGCAATTTAAAATAATAGTCTAATAAGATGACATTTCTGTTTAATATAAGGCAAATTAAGTGGTATTCAAATAGCTTAAAAACTTTCAAACAGCAATACTGATTATTTTAGACATTGACAGTGGCTTTCTGGCTCTCCAGAAAGAGAAATTGTGGATACATTCATGTGGTCTTGTTGTAAGTGGGTACAGCCCCCCACCCCCACTTTAAAAAAAAAAAAAACCCAAACCCAAACCCAAACCATCCCACCCTTCAGGCTGAATACCTGTGCTTTGCCTCATATGACAGAATATCTAAAGACTCAGGGCTTTTGTAATGCATTTAAATTGGTCTAGGAATAGCTATGAAGAAAGACGGAGCACATAAAAGAATGAGCGACTTTTCACAGAATAGAAATATGCATACTGACGACTACTGTAGGACTACATGAAGTGCTCTTTAAACTTTGCTGCTTATAATGGAAACTGAAAATAGCTGTTCTGTCCCAGATAACCAGCTGTTTTATGTGGTTGTGTTTGTGGTTGAAGTTGACCAGGATTAAGAACCGCTGTGTGCCTTTAAAAAAAGTAATTCAACACTTTAAGTGACAAATACTTTCATATTCACTTTGAAATAATAGCATAATGTAGGTTAATGTAGTTGTTACATGTTTATACAAATACATAAGAATACTACTGATGGCAATAGTATATATAGAGCTTTTCAAATGTAGAGCTTTTTAAAAAGATCAGTTAAACCAGTGAAAAAGTCATTTAACAGTCTATCAATCAAATTTTTTACTAATTACAGATTTAGTACAGTGTGAGACTTTGTTTTGCCATCATTTTTGGGTGTGCTAGCTTTTCATCTTCCCTGTGATCTTTGTTTCACCTTGTGTGTGTTAGCAGGGGCTGAGCTATAAGAAGCACAGTAGGGGAGAAACAGGTGAAGTGAAGACAGCAAAACTATTTAAGTTAAAGAGCACTTGGTACTTTTCTACGAGTGCAATAAGCCTACCAACAAATGTTAATCCGTTTGCATCCAAGGATGAACAGATGTCGATCCCAGATGTCTGAAAATCAGGCCAAAAATATCAGCATTTTCTAAATCAGCCAACCTGAATCTGCCAGCAGTAACAAGGTTGCTAGAAGTTCTCCTTCTGATGATAGGAAAGCTAGTTCTGGCCAGTGCCCTAGCAACCCCCAAACAAGAGGAAGAGATCTGGCTTTCACCTACTCTGGCTGCTAGAGAGAAAGACTAACAAGGGTACAATTAGGTGCAAAAATAGGAATTTAACTCAGTTCTGAGAAAGAAAAACAATTATTTTAGTTTGTCCAATTTTCTGAGTGACTGAGCAAACCTGCCCCTTTCCATCCTGGTCTCCAGTTTTTAAGCTAAGGGAAGCCAACTGACAGCTTGCTTTATAGCGTTATCTTTACCACGCTGACACCGTGGTGTGAAAACAATCACATTTGAGGAAATGCATTTGGCAGAAAGTCCAAATATTTGACTAAATATGAGTGTATGAGCTTATATAAAACTGACACACCCACCCTAGCAAAAAATCTTTTCCCTCATCCATTTGTTATACATATATAGTTAATTGTTGTTGACTAGGTTTTTCTGCAGCACATTAATACTATCATCTGCAACCTGCATTATCTTGATTTCCCCATGAAGAAAAAATGACCAGGTGTATTCTAAGCAGTTTGATGTATACGAATATGACACAGAAAGTACTGATGTACTGCACTTCTGTCTACACTCAGAATATGGGTCAACAGTGCTGGTGTTACATGCTGTTACATTACAGCACGCCTGTGTTGTGGCTAAGTGTTGATGTGAGCCATCTCTGTGTCTCTGTGTGTTTTACAGTCACTGTCATTTAAGAAGTGGCAGCGGCAAATTGCAGTGATGATTTATCTGAATCCATGTCATGTAACAGTGACTTGATGACAGAGTGCACATGATCCATACAAATTAACACTAATATCCAATTAAATCAACTTAGACTAAGAAGATGACTTCACAAATGAGCGGTAAGCACTGGTACCATGAAATTTGGGAGAGTTTTGCAGAAAGTATAGGCGTGTGAATAGTAAACACATTAATTCCTGATGTCCCTGCTGTTTTTAGATCAACTTATGGGGAAATAAATGACATTTTCTGACATAATCATGGGAAAACTGTTAAGTTTTGTTTTTGGGTAGAATTTTTTCTAATCGTTGGTGCTTTTTTCTACGATCCTCTTCATTTCAGTATTCTCTGATTTGCAGCTAATGACACTGCTTAAAGTGTAGTGCTTCATTAATTAGATATATGTAGGTGGGAATACTCGAATATTCATGAAAGAGCAAGCACACTAAAATCACAGCAATCTATTGTTGACACAATACCTAGGAGAGGTTTCAAGCCCAAATCTTAGAAATCATGATTTTAGGAGAGGATAATCATGGCTAGAGTACTACAGTGTTTGTAGACTTAAAACAATTCAGATGTTTTAGTTTAATATGTCTTTGGAGGTGTTGTTTTGTGTGGATTTGGTCTAACAATAAGAAGTGGAAAAACTTAGAGATGTAAAAAAACATCATCTTTGCACAATAATATGTGATACACAGAGAAATGCAAACGCATGCATGGGGTGGTGGTGAGGGGCAGTTGTACATGCAGACACTGAAGCACATGTGCATGTGATAATCTAGGAAATGTCATCATCTGCCTGTTTGTCCTTCATGCTTCCAGCTTAAAGACTGCAAGTGAGGGAGTGATGCTCAGAATGTAGATGACCTATATAGTATTTCACTGCAGAGGACCAAGGCTATGAATCCAGTGACCGAACCGCAAAGGCCTTTTCCCAAAGGGAGAGGTTGAGGTTAAAGGTTCAAACAAATGCTTAGGCGCCACTCACAGTCATTTCTGAAAAGCTACAGCATTAGTGTTGCAGTAGCTTTTTGAATCATTTCCATAGAGGTGTAGGGATAAATGTAACTGTAACATGTGAATAAATCATTTGCTTGGGGAATCGTATATGCTATAGTTGCAAGAGCAAAATGAGGGGTCTCTCTAATGGTGCAGACTAGATGGCGGCAGGATGAGTAGAGTGGAAAGGTGGAACCTTTTTTGAGATGATAAAAAGTTGCACAAGACTTTAACGTGGAAAATGCTTACCTCTGCACCCCTGCCCTCAAAGATGCAGAATATCTCCAGTCAGCATTCGGGGCTTTGGGCTGAGCGAGCAAGAGGGAGAGAGAGGTTGCGAGAGAAAAGAAAATGAAGGAGAGAGAGGTAGAGACAGAGAGGGAGGATGAAGAGAGTAAGTTTAGCTTGATCTCATACTGTGCAGAGCCATGGCCTCATCAATTAATCATGATACGCATCCCAGCTCTGGACGTGATAGGAACACTGCAGTTGTGTCACTGATTACAAGCACAAACACACACACTTATGCACGCACGCACGCACGCGCGCGCACACACAAACACACAAACACACACACACGAAAGGACTTTAATAAGGACAATGACTGCAAGCCATATTGACAGCTTCTGGACAGTCTCTCATTCCACTGTTCTGTAAATGTGTGAGCTGGGAGAGTAATGCCCTTTAAAGGAATACTATGATGACAGTACAGACTGATGCGTATGTGTTTGTGTGTCACTGGAGTAAATCTGTCTGCTCCTGATGAACCTAGCTGAGTGCTTCAAATTCCCAGCAGCCCTCTGGTAAATAATTGCCTTTAAACTCCAATAAAAAAGAGAGACCAGCCACATCCACTATCTCTGGCCTGCATTGGTCCTTGCTATATTAAGATACGGCTATCTCAGCTATCAACACATAGTATTTATAAAAGTATTTCCTCTTTACTTGTGTTCCTTTTCTGAATATCTCATCTAAAACATTAAATTATCATTAATCAATGGTAACTGTATGGACACATTTTAATAGTACATAGCACATTCTATACTTGCACTGAAAACCTGATAAACAAAATTCCACATGAGCACAGAAATTTAAAAAGTATTGGTGAAGTTCAGATCTGGGGCTTGAGGCTATTCACCATTGAAAGCCTGCTAGGACTCCCAGAAATAAGTGGAAGTCCCAATATGACTTTGGTCATTGTAGATTTCACTGATGATTCTACATTTAAGTTCAAAGAACGTCCCCCTCTTTGCAATATAAATGGCATAGAGGGGCAAGTCATTGTTTTAATGAGCTAAAGCGCTATATAAATACAGGCCATTTACCATTTACAAGTTAATGCTTCACAGCCATTAATTATGCCGGACTCTTTCATAATCATGTTCTTCATGAGTAGGCACATGCACAACGCTGAATTTAAAAAAAAGCTGTGTTTAAGAAACAAACCTGCGCTGGCAGCAGCAAGTGTCCCAGATAAAGAAAGCACATCATGTTCCTTAGTTCATATCAGGGGGGAGTATTTTTTGCTGGTAGACCCAGCCCATTTGAGTAAATTTAATTTGCAAGGCTGATGAACACAGTGTGGAGGTTAATTTCATTTACACTGCTACACTTGTCTTGATCAGATTTATTTTTAAAATAACTAATTTACCAGAGACTGCCACCTGCTAATTAAGACAGGGAACTCGTGGAAAATCCAAACCTTCAACATCATATAAATTAAAAAACAACAACAACAAAAAAGCAAAAAACTAAAAATAACTGAAAAAATGAATATTTGCATCATCAGCAAGCATTAGTGATAAAAGCAGAATGTGTCACCCCAAACTTTTTTGCAAGAGTCCTTTAAGACATAATCTAAATGACTTTAGAATAACTTTAAAATAAACACAAATGGAAATAATGTGCTCAGGAAATCACATAAGCCAAACCCTTGATTTTAATATTGCCAGTTAAAAAGCTCTATTATTAAATGAGGTTAACTCATTAATGATTCTCTCTTTTTTTAAAAAAAATCACCCAGAAGTCATAAATGCAATACAGCCATAAAAATAAACCTCAAAACTAACCATAATCAGAAATCAAGTCAGGAAACCCCAACTGCTCCTATGTCACTGCCTTACTCAACACAACAAAAACACAGACAAATCAAAACTGCATGCAAAGAGGGTGACCAAGTAGTAGGAATGATACATGACCTGTTCCTGGTGTAGACGTGATGACAATCTCAAGGTGAAACACAAATCTCTGAATCATCAGAAATAACATAGGACCCTTGAAAAGCATCACAACTGACACTAATTCGGTGTGAGTGCTGAGCTAGGCTACACTGAGTGAGTTTGCAGTGCAAGTGGGAACTAAACAAAGAGACTGAAGCTTGCAGGGATTCAGTTCAGGAGAGGGTAAAAACCTGATGTGCAACATGTCATCTCCCTGCAGCAACAAAGTGACAGTGACAGAGAATATGGTAACACTGCACACTGGCACCATATTGGAATGAAAAGTCCGGTTTGGTATGTTTAAAAGTGCCTAATACTGCTTACACCTTGGTCAAATTCAAGACACTTTTTAAAACTTGAAGGTTCCTGACCTTCCGGCTATGCGAACAAAAGGTAAAAATAAAAAATTCATGACCCACCTCTGGGCAGATTTGGAGGGAGGCATCGGGCATGCTGAGTCTGCGTACAAATCCACTTCCACTGGTGAAAAAGCGGTCGGCACCGCTGCCCCAGGTGCCGCTGATGGGTCGTCCTGTGTTGTAGAACATGAAAGTGTCACTGCCAGACGTGGCAGTCAGGCAGGTCTTGTAGCAGTAAGTCTTCGTTAGGGAGCCATTCCCACGTACTTCGATGTAGTGAGGCTCCACTTTAAGGTCTCTCCGAAGCACCACATTGTTATTAGGCTGGCCTGGAGCTCCACTGCTGCCACCTCCGCCAGCACTCACGCTGCTGTTCCCACCATCTGGAGGGGGTTTCTGTGACACACAGCATGGGGAACAGGACCCAGGCTGGGTGCAGTAGGCGTGGCAGCGGACAATAGCCAGCACCACCACAGTGACCAGGAAAACAAAGGTCGTGGCACTCAAAGCCACGGTCAAGTAGACGGTCACTTTGGACAAAGGGATTGGGCCTTGAGGTCGCATAATCCTCTTGGGATCAGACACCACTTTTGGTGGCACCTCCATGACTGCCACGTTAATAGTAGCAGTGGAGGAAAGAGCAGGCTGGCCATGATCCTTTACAAGAACAGTTAGAGTGAAGGAGGTGGAGTTGTCTTCCAAGATCCTCCGAGTGGTCCTGATCTCTCCATTGTGTTCATGCACCTTGAACAAGTCCGGGTCAGTGGCTGTCTCCAGCACATACCCCAGCCAAGCATTTGGACCAGCGTCTGCATCGTATGCCACCACTTTGGTCACAAGGACACCAGGTTCGGCATTCTTTTGTACCGTCTCCAAGGAGCGCGTGCCATTGCCAGGGGGGTTGACTATCAGTGGTGCATGGTCATTCTGATCCATTATATAGATGTAGACTGTGGCGACGCGGCTGAGCGGAGGAATGCCCCCATCTTGGGCTTTGACCTGGAAGTGAAACTCTCTCAGTGACTCATAGTCAAAGGCTCGCAGGGCATAAGCCTCCCCTGTATCGGCCTTCACAGACACATATGAGGTGACAGGAATGCCGTGGTTGTTGTCATTGAGCACTGTGTAGGTGATGCGTGCGTTCTCTTTGATGTCGGCATCTCGAGCTTTCACAGTACACAAAGAGGCCCCGGGGGCATTGTTCTCAGCCACATAGACTGTATATGAGGTCTGTTCAAATCGTGGAGGGTTGTCATTAACATCTGCCACATCCACCTGTATAGTCTTCTGGGAGGATAGGGGAGGATTTCCTCCATCTGTGGCACTCAGAGTGACATTGTAGGCATCAGTGGTCTCACGGTCCAGAAAGGCTGAGGTAACCAGAGTGTAATAGTTTCTGAATGACTTGATCTTGAATGGAAGGCCTGCTGGGATCTCCAAGTTCACCTGCTTGTTAGCTCCAGAGTCTCGATCAGTAACACTAATAAGGGCCACAACTGTGTCTGCACGGGCATCCTCCCTCACGGGGCTCGACAGAGATGACAACACTATCTGAGGGACGTTGTCATTCACATCCACAACCTCTACTACCACCTTACAGTGTGCTGCCACAGCACCGGGGCCCCTGTCCATTGCCTGAATGTACATCTCATAGGAGTTAGTCTCTTCATAATCAACATTGTTTCTCACTCTTATCTCTCCTTTATTAGTGTCCATGCTGAACATCTGCCTCACTCTCTCCGGGGTGTAGCTGCTGAAGGAGTAATAAATCTCCCCATTTGTGCCCTCATCCAGGTCAGTTGCATTCAGTTTGATCACCAGGGTGTCTTTGGGGGAGTTTTCTAACACTTTCACTTTGTACACTGAGCTGTCAAATGAGGGAATATTGTCATTTGAGTCCAGTACCCGGACACTGATTTTAGTCGTCCCCGTTTTTTCCGGCGTCCCACCATCCACAGCACTTAGAATTAATTGATGGTAAGGCGTCTGCTCGCGATCAAGGGGCTTTTTGAGCACAAGCTCGATGTGCTTTGTATTTAGAGAGGGTTTGTTAGAAACCAGCGCGAAATGGTCGTTTGTGCTAAGCTGATACATGCGAACAGAATTTGACCCAGTATCTGGATCTTGAGCGTTTTCAATTGGGTAACGAGACCCCGGTAAAGCAGACTCTATTATTTCCAATTGATACTCGTCTCTGGGGAACTGCGGCGCATTGTCGTTGGCATCTACAATCTCCACCTCGACGTGGTGCACTTCAGTGGGGTTTTCAATCAGCACCTCTAGATTAATGAGGCAGGTGCTGGATAAATCGCACAGTGCCTCCCTGTCAATCCTTTCATTGACAAGCAATTTCCCATTTTTGGGGTTGACAATCACATTGCGTTTGCCGCTGTTGGAGGTTACCTTGATTTTTCGGGTGGCGAGCTTTCGAATATCCAGCCCCAAGTCATGCGCTAGATCACCAACCAGTGCCCCATTTTCTAGTTCTTCTGTAATCGAATATCGTAACTGTCCAAATGAAAGGCCACAAAATAATGAAAATATCACAAAATAAAAAGGCACATTATTCCCTATCCGGTTGCACAGCCCAGCCACAGCCATTGCAAGCTCACAGGATCCGCAGACGGATTAAATGCAGCCTTCCGCCTTTTTAGCTTGCAGTATCTCGCATCCCAGCACCTCATTAAGGTGGGCTAATTGGTGTCCCGGTAAATGAAACAGAAGCGGCTCATCCACTGTGATACCCGGCTGAAGCGAATCCTCTCCAGCGCATCCATATTACCTTTGTCCGTGAGGCGCTTTTTTTGTCTCCAATGCGCGCTGCTGACGGGTGTGTTTCCCTGTCGCTGGAGCCGTCAGATAATCAAGGCAGGCGAAGTTTTACCTTATGGAATCGGAAAAGACTGCTGTCCCTTTCAAAATAAAATTATAAGCGGTCTGTGCCCAAGTTTGCTTGCACTAGAAGAGAAGAAAAAACGATTTAACCAATCCAATGTGTGGGATTATTTTAGGCGCTGAAATAAAAGGAAAAAGGTCACAGCTTGGCGAGGAGTTCTGTAATTCCTTACTTACAAAAAAAATTGTAAAATTTTGAACCATTATGAATAATAATTTGTTCATAATCACATAAAAATTTGTGATATGTCACTTAACTATTACCATTTTAAATAGTTATTTTAGTATTGATTAAAGACTTTTATGTGAGACGTGATGCTTGAAATGTGTTACATTTTTTTTGTGCCTCATGTTGTATGACATGATTAAAAAGTATTATGTTTATGTATTTAATTTAGTTTAATAAATGGAACTATGAACCAAGCACTACGGATCAAATATTTACACAGTATGTTCTGTGCAAAAAAAGCAGTGCAGTCTGTTCATATTAGGTTTATTTTGAATGGATAACCGGAACTCATAAAATTCAATGTAGGTGACTTGACCTTGGAAGGACACTATCCGCCCTAGCGCGCACTCAGATTTCAGCTCTCTCCTCTCCGCTGTGGCGCAGCTCCCCGCTTCCCCCTCCACCCATTTCTCTCCTCTCATCCCCCCTGTGTAAGGTCTGTGAGCTAACCACATATTAAAGCACCTCCAGAAAAAAAAAGAATGGCGACCACACAAAAAGACCACATAAATATTTGGCGTATGCATCCAGTCTTACCAGACTTTCATCCGGTAATTAAAATTAGCTGTGCAGCATGTGGCAAAATATTAATCGCAGACTTACAGGGAATTGATGATATAACGTGAATATTTAGTTAAAATGTTTTATTTGGCAGATTCTCTTGGATTCACTATTGCGCAAGAAGTGAGGGGCGGTGGTAATGAATGGATCCGCCGAAATTCTCAGCGTAATAAAATACAAACGTGGGGAAACGTGTTCACAAACACAGACACATGTCCGGGAACTGGCTCATATTTGTCGTCCTTTGTCTGCTCCGAAGTCGCAAGGATGGTTAATTTGCCAGTGGCGATTCTGCAGCGCAGCCTACCGCATGGCGATCATTTAGGCAAGGCACAGCAGCAAGAAAGCATTGTACTGACAATCACAAGCTCCTCTCCACATGGATCACTGTCAGAGGCAGACCTCAGACTGTCAGGTCACATAATCGTATTAAAGAAGCCCCATAAATGACCCCATAAAGCAGAAGTCTCATTCCTTGTATGAAACGTGATATACGATGTACAGGTGAATGATGACAAAATGATGACTATATATATATATATATATATATATATATATATATATATATATATATATATATATATATATATATATATATCAAATCAATTTATTTATATAGCACTTTTCACAGGATAAAAACCACAAAGTGCTTCACAGTAATATAAAACAGAATACATTAATAATCAAACATACAGCACAAATCTAATTAAAAGCCAATCTAAATAAATGAGTCTTAAGCTGCTTTTTAAAAGAATAAATACAATCAAGGCAACGTAATGATGGAGGGAGAGCAGTCCACAACCACCTCTAGTCTTAAAACGAGTTCGTGGGACTACCAACAGCCTTTGATTAGATGATCTCAGGCTGCGAGAGGGAGCGTGGGGTTCTAAAAGATCAGAAATGTAAGCAGGGGCATCACAATTCAAAGCTTTAAAAGTCAGTACCAAGATTTTAAAATGAATTCTAAAATGTACTGGAAGCCAGTGTAATGAACGTAACACTGGTGTCTTAGTTAAAAGCCTTGCGGCAGCATTCTGGACTAACTGGAGACGGTCAAGATTCCTTTTGCCCAAACAAAGAAAAAGACTGTTACAACAATCTAAGCGAGATGAAATAAAAGCATGAATAACCATTTCTAACTCAGACTGCAAAGTTCGCAGTTTGGAGATGTTTCTTAGCTAAAAAAGGCAATTCCTAAACAACTGGCAAGAGTGTTGTTCTAGGGACATGGCAGAATCAAAGATCACACCAAGGTACCTGAGGCTCAGGTGAACAGATGAGCCAAGAGAACCAAGATGCTGTTTGATTAGAGATATCTAATATAATATATGTGTGTTTGTGTGTGTGTGTGTGTGTGTGTGTGTGTGTGTGTGTGTGTGTGTGTGTGTGTGTGTGTGTGTGTGTGAAGGGGGGGGGGGGGTAGTACTAAAGGAGCAACAGAATCATAGGAAATGATCATAAATCACAGAAAACCATGACAGAGGTTTGCTAGGTCAGTAACCATGGCTTGGGGTAGAGCCAGAACATAACACCTATCACACTATGAATACAAAGGAAGCTCTACTGATTACACATTATGAAGCTCAGAGCTTTATGGTGAATAACAAGGAAGAGTAATAGCAATTTGAGGTGAAAGCTAGCAAACCACTGGAAAAAAAATGACTTGTATCATTTCAATGTAAAAGGGCAGCATTTTGTTTCTGATTAAGCTAAGGTCTGGGAAATCGTTCCAAATCAGGAAAGCAAAGTCGGTCACAACAGCTGGCAAGGCTGTCCTGATAGCCTTAAGCAGAATAGATCACTGGATGAATGCATCCAATGGAGGAAAGCCATAATGTCTTCTTTGGCTATTTATGCACAGTTAGCTGGACCACTAGAATGTGTTGCAATAATAATCAAAGTTTTATCAGTATTTCTGCAACAAAACATCACTTTAATGTCAATGCCATATGCTACTGAGATATCATGAATCACCACATAGCTGAAGTAAAGAAAAAATGAGGAGAAAATAGGTTAAAACAGCCATCGATGTGTTTTTATTTAGTACACAGAAGATATTTTGCTACTTGCACAAAGCTGTTTCCCATCCTGCCCTAGAATTAGCATGTCTTTAGTCCCTAATTTGGATTTTTACAAGCTATTAAATTTCATCTTGGTGCTAATGCAGGGTTGTGATAGTGAAAAACAACAGGCACAAAAGAATTAAAGGTTTACAATATTAAGTCTCAGACCTCCTGTGTGAACTCCACACAGTTATGAAACAATATAATGATATGATAATAATGTAATAAAAAATATAATTAAGTAATTATTGAATATCGCCATATATAGAGAGGAGATAGAGGAGGTGGTGGACAAAATGGTGGTGGCTAACCAACCAGACATAGTGGTGGTAGACAAACATGAGAAGACGGCTGTAGTGATCGATGTAGCGGTTCCGAATGACAGCAACATCAGGAAGAAGGAACACGAGAAGCTCAAGAAATACCAAGGGCTCAGAGAAGAGCTCGAGAAGATGTGGAGGGTGAAGGTGACGGTGGTCCCAGTGGTAATCGGAGCACTAGGTGCGGTGACTCCCAAGCTAGGCGAGTGGCTCCAGCAGATCCCGGGAACAACATCGGAGATCCCTGTCCAGAAGAGCGCAGTCCTGGGAACAGCTAAGATACTGCGCAGGACCCTCAAGCTATATATATATATATATATATATATATATATATATATATATATATATATATATATATATATATATATGTGTGTGTGTGTGTATGTGCATGTTATAGATAGACACATTTTTCATTCAGATATTCTCCTTGCTGTTCACCTGGTTATAGGAACCATTTTGCATTTGTTGCATAAGACTTCTGTTTCCATAGCAACAGCAATTTGATGAATATGTGAGCTAAATTGGATGTGCTGTCCTCACACAGATCTATGCTTATTTATATTCCAACATAAAGAAAGGTCCGTGTTACGCTTACCAACAAAGAAAGAAGTGTGGGAGTACACCTTTCACCACAGAGATTTTTGAACTGATCTTAACTTTGCCTGCTGAGGAAAGTCTGTGCCTGTTCATGTTAATGTTCGATTTAACACAAGCCTTTTGTGACTTCTGCGACAGACATGGCCATTTTGCCAAACTGCACAGTATTTAATGGACTCCTGCTTGCATCTAAAACAACCAGCAGACGCATCATAAATGAGTGCAGCAGTAACCCCATGGCAAGGGCAACCATGCACATAGATAACCGGCCACAGGCATCACTCAAGATGGAGCATAAGTCACACTGCACTTCACTCCATCATAGTACATCCAGAAGATTACCCTCCAGTTCAACATTCACTATTTCCATCACTGGTCTCCCTGCGAGTGGGAAGCTTGCTTATTGGTATCCTGGTTATTCGTGTTTGTATATCCACATCTTTAATATTCAATACATACAACAAATTACAACAAACACACCAAAATAGACAGATTTTGTCTGTGGAGATCTAGTGAAATAAACGGTAAATTTTGTAGATTCTGCAACAGATTTGTATCAGTGTCTTGTCCAGTGTGTCTCTCTAAATCAGAGTGACAGCCTGGTCATGTCCTTTTCTGCAATAATGTAATAACTGTTTTATCTTTGTCACACAGCCTCCTCACAAAATCAAACAAATGACAGGGATACTTTGCAGGAAACCTCTTTAGTTTTCTTTTAGCTGTAGTGAAGACCAAAGCTCTAGGTGATAAGACTCATGACCCCATTGTGCATGGGCTCCAGCCAGGGTATCTTGGCTGCTCATCTGACTCATGCATAAATGGGTCAAGTTCTCACATGCTGTTTGACACTTTGACCGATAATGCTGCCAATCTAATAGCAACATGGGTTCCTAAATGAAACAACAAGGGTAAGCTTGTGTAGCAGGTAAAGCTGCTCTGATCTGACCTGATTAAATCAAGCATTTAAAATTGTTTTTTTCTGAACATCATATCCAGATGACAAGTGTGATAACTATTTTATACTGGACGATCCAGCATTGCTCCTCTTCCATCCTCAGAAGTCAGACTGACCCAGTAACTTCTTGCCAAATCTGAGTGATGTCTTTATTATCCGATTTTAACAAATATGGGTCAGGTAAACCTTGTTTAACTCCGCCGTTGGAGGAGTTAAAGGAGGAGGGTTGGGCCTGGGGTTAGCAACCCCACCCCAGAGAAAATCTCAACCACTACAGGAAATGCCAATAAGAAAAACAGAGACTAACTTTCTGGAAGATGGAGGACCCCCGACAGTTCAGGGACGAATGACGCTAGGTGGTGAAAGCCGAAAGGAAGCCACCGAACCGATTCTCCTTTCAACCAGGAGAACCACTCTGGAGATCTAACTTTGGTGGCCCATACCCTGGGAGTGGTGACGGCAGTAGTAGTAGAAACCTACGGTAGTTTAGAAAAAACTGTAATGCTAAGTTGGAGTAGAGATTCCCTGCTAAAGGATAATCTTAATATTGCAAATACAATAAGTCTTAAGAGTGCACACATTTTACCATTGTTCACATTGATTAAGAGTTTCTAAATAATATTTTTGCCAAGGTTATCTGACTTTGCCTGAGTGTTCTGGTAGTGTAAGCGTCGACCTCACAGATTTTTGCCAAAAGTATTTGATTGTCTGCCTTCACACACATATAAACTTGTGTGACATCCCATTCTTTAGGGTTCAATATGATGTGGGTCCATCCTTTGCAGTTAGAACAGTGTCAACTCTTCTGAGATAGGCTTTCCACAAGGATTGGAAATATGTTTATGGGGATCTTTGACCATTTTTCCAGAAGCAAATTTGTGAGGTCAGACAGTGATGTTGAATGGGAAGCCTGGCTTGCAGTTTCCGCCCTAATTCATCCCAAATATGCTCTATCAGGTTGAGGTCAGAACTTTGTGCAGCCCAGGCAAGTTCTTCCACACCATTCATGTCTTTATGGACCTTGCTTTGTGCACTGGTGTGCAGTCATGTTGGAAGAAAAGAGGCCATCCCCAAATTGTTCCCACAAAGTTGGGAACATGAAATTGTCCAAAATATCTTGATATGCTGAAGCATTAAGAGTTCTTTTTACTGGAACTAAGGGGGTCAACTAAGAGGGGGACTAAGGGGGCCTCCACACACCTCCACACCATAATCCCCCACTCTACCAAACTTCAGACAAGTTCTGCTCTCGTGGCAACTGCCAAACCTAGATCTGTCCATTGGATTACCAGACAGAGAAGCGTGATTTGTCAGTCCAGAGAACACGTCTCTAGAGTCCAGTGGCGGTGTGCTTTATATCACTGCATCGGACACTTTGCATTGCAACTGCTGATGTAAGTCTTGCATGCAGCTGCTCGGCTATGGAACCACATTCATGAAATTTGGAGGTCTGTAGTGATTGACTGCAGAAAGTTGTCGACCTTGTGCACTAACCCCGATCTGTAATTTGATGTGCCCTTAGTTGCGGTTGTTCCCAATCACTTTGTTACACATCCACTAACATCTGACGGTGAAATATTTAGCTGTGAGGAACATTCACAAGTGGACTTGTTGCATAGGTAGCATCCTGCAGTTTCACACTGGAATTCGCTGAACTCCTGAGAGTGACCAATTCTTGTTTGTAGAAGCCGTCTGCATGCCTACATGCTTAATTTTATAGAACTGTGGCCGTGGAATTTATTGGAACATCTAAATTCAAAAATTTGGATGGGTGAGTGAATACTTTTTGGGAATATAATATGGGCTTATATAGAGTTATCTAGAGTGGACGATCCACAATGTAGGCACCAGATGTCTACTTTATATTTTAGGTATAATATTTGGTCACTGACTCCTTTTTTGAACTTCGTTTATTGGAGAAAAAAAACCCTGCTTAAACATGTGTTTAAAGCAACTAAATCAAAATCACATTAATTCATAAAAAGGAGAATTGTTTTAGGTTGATTATAGTTAATGCAAATCCACACACTGAAGCTGATCTAAAGCTGATCTAAAAGAAGCTTTTACAGTGGCCAAAATATAGACTTGAGTCAGTCCAGATAATCTGGTAAAAATATGCTTAAGCAGCTTCCCCAAAGCTCTGTTTTGAATATTGTATCTCAGTACTGAAGATTAAAACACACTGCCACACTTAACGGATCGATATAGTGCTGTGTGATGAGCTAGCTGCAAACAAAAACATTTCTTTTTACTGTGAGGCAGATAGATTTTAAAATGATTTATAATGAAGCCCACACATTAGATATGGAAGCACTGCAGCATTGCAGAAAAAAGTGGTGATGATGTGTAATGGGGTGCTTAATTGCATACCTCTTCAGACCACAAAGTTGTCTGAAAAAAAAAAAACCCAAAACAACTTCTACTACATTACAGATTACAGCAGAGAGGAGTTTGTTTTTTTAAGTGCTGCTGCTTCACTATAAGTGCACTCTGAAAACACTTAACCTAACCTAACATCGGTTTGATTTTCCACATTTGCCTGCTCTGTTTGGGTTCACGGTGGGACAAGAATCACTGAACAGAGCACCCTGGGCAGGTCACCAGTTTTATTGCATTGAAACTGTGTGGATCCCTAAACAGATCAGAGCTGGGTGGCTAGACAGTGCTGCCCTAAATACTGCAGCACAGTTATCAGAGGTTTTGGCTTCCAGAGTGAATCATGACAGTTTATTTTTTACTGGTGGGAACTGTTTCAGTTTAGTCAGGATACAAAATCTTTTCTTTCCTCCTGAAATCTACTTTTTAATTTGTATTTACATTTTAGATTTTGGTTTACCTTTTAATTACAGTATGATGACCTTGTGCAGTACAGTACTTATAAACATTGTAAAACAGTTAAACATTCTAGGAACCAGTGTGATTAAAAGTACCCTTTTGAACTGTAGTTGCACTCTGCTCGTGTTTATCACTGGTGGGTTGCACAACAATTTCAATAACATGGACTGCGTTGGTTTAAAAAACGTAGCTCTCCTGAGGGAAGAGTTGGCGGGAACAGCACTCAGCACATGGGATGTAGCCACAGTTGCACTGCTCATTTGCACTGACCTACTTCAGGATCTTTTAAAGCACAAGTTACTTAAGAACTTTTGGGCCTTCTCTATAGTATTGTGTAATTTTACAAGGTGCTGTATTTCTGAACTGACCAGCATACAGCTGAGACACAGGACTGTTTCTCAATTTTATTATCCAAATCTACTAGATTTCAGTCAATACTATCCTTAATAGTTTTATTATATACAGGTATTGATTTTGTTTGAAAAGCAAGCCAGATCATTACTGTGAAAGACACTGTAAATCACATCAATCCAGGTATGGAAGTTGTTATTATTTAGCCAGATAACAGATAGAAATTTGCTGTTATTGATAGCAGTGGCAATAGCTAGTGATACAAATTCACAGTACTCTCATACATGAGTCTGCCATAGGACTACAAACTAAAAGCCCTGTGTGGCCACAGCGAAGAGCAGACTACTGCAATTTGGCTCATGGCTTTTACTAATCCTGACAAAGCTATTATTTGTCTGCTTCTGTGATTTGAACTGCAGGCGCATCTCCTTTATTTAGTTTTCAATTTCCAAGAATTAGTACAGAGCGTTATAAAGAGAAACTGGGTCAAAATGTGTGTATGTGAGGGAATTTGAGAGAGCAAGGAAGAGGGGGAAGAGAGAACATCATATTGAAGAAGTCACTTCTGATCACTTCAGCTTCATTCTTCATTAGAGAAACAATAGAAAGACAGATTAAAAAGCTTTATTCAAACTAGCATGATCAGGCAGAACATTTAAGCCAAATAAGCAACATCAAAATCTGACAATTGACTAGACTTGAAAACAAAGCAAGACCATTCTCACCCATACTGTCTTTGATTCATTAAATGGGATGGAACTGGCTAACATTTGATGCGACTCTCAAAGCATACTGTACAGTCTGACTGGCAAATAAGTGAGAAGGAGAAAAGTAAAAAAAAAAAAACTGAGCTGTGTACGCATGAGAATTACTCACGTTTACAATACTGAGCACAAGCACCTCCTGTGCCATTCAGTCACAGTGAATACAGAAAATATCAAAAAAGTCTACTGTAGAAAAAACAAAGTACAAAGCACTTCATTTTACAGTAAATGCATGTTTTTTTTTGTTGCTTTTTTTGTTTGTTTCTTTGTTTTTAACTGAAAACCTGCTCTGAAACCAAAAGGCTGAGCCCCACCCAACAAGAAATTCAAGGTATTGTATCATGGGTGTCAGTGTAATTTGTAATACTAGTGGAATGCCATTATTTCATTCATCAACAGTCATGTTTATTTTTTACAATGCAGAAGGCACACAAAGAGCTCATCGTATGTGCAATTCTAAAAAAAATCATTTTAAACACTGTTCGAATTGGTTCAGGCATGAATTAAACATATAAAACGTTCTTCACAGCGAGAAATCGTTTATTACGTGACATCGTTAGCCTGACAGACAGCCAGAAAGATGTGTTTATGTCTGGAAAGCCTGGTGCAAAAGAGAGGAAGAGAGGTTCAATTTCACTGACTCTAAATGTGAAGACTGATACTTCCTGAAATCTTCTACCTTCACTGCATTACTGAAGGGAGTGCTCCGATCACATTTAGATTCAGATTCAAAGTGCTGGCATCTGCTTAATGCTTTTCACGCTCCACGTATGGGTTCAGCAGATTTCTGAACTTGCAGAGTCTGCACTTTAATGCTGTGAGCATAATTAACACTGCGCTCTTCTTCTCATAATCCAATACTTTTACCACATACAGTTACATTTGATCAATTAGCACCCTAATAAGTGGTATTAATAAGCTCCTTGTTTCTGAGTCATGAAAGTCCTGGGCTTATTCGTAGTGCAACAGCGCTACTTTTGAGGTCAAGAGAAGTATTCTAGTTTTATTATTTATATATTAATATGTACACCATCAAAACAACATTACGTACACTAAACTACAAATATGCAACAAAAAATGCCCTCAAATAAGCTCACAAAAGCAGCATTAAAAGTTACTACCAAAAAATATATAAAAACAATAATATTCCTAAATTGCCATGCCTGTACCTGATATCCCTTTGTACCCTGGCAAAGATAAATACATTTGGATATACTTGCTCTATATTATTCCTTTGTTTTCATATTAAATTAATCAATTTGCACTTTGTGCAATGAGTGAACACAGTTATTATTTGAACTGTGAACTTTTAAGGAAATGAGCCCGAAGAGATGATAGCTTGTAATAAGCAAATCTTCTCACAGACAGTTAAACTGACATTTGATATTTGATTGTGTTTTTTCAAAATACGGTTCATTGTGTCTGAGAGTTGTACATGTCCCCCACTCTGGCCTCACCCCACTCTGTGATTACCTCAGTTAAAAAAAAAAAAAAAAAGAGGTGTAAGCGCACCCCTCCTCCAGACCCCTTGCTTAGTACAACGTAATGAGACAAGCTCAAACTACAGTGTGAAAATGAAAATTGTTCAATATTTGTGTAGTTCAATATTTTTGTGTAGCTCATACACGTCAGATAAAAAACGTAAATCTGTTGTTAGTTAACTTTTGTAATCTTGTTATCGTCCCTATACGACTAATCTATCTACAATCAAATGAAAAGAGAAACAATGTATCACCTATAATGTGATTGTTTTTTTTTTAGTTTTCTTATCTTTCATTCTTTTTCATCACTTTGACACATTCATAACTTCTCTAGTACAACAAATACTGTTTAAAAAATTTAAAATTGAATAAAATCTTTTTTTTGCTCTTTTTCTTAGAAACTTACTACAGCTGTTTTCACACTTGCACTGTGGGCCTAAACTTTCCTCAGCATTAACCAGCAGAGCTCTACGTGAGAAAGCAAATGTCATTTTGGACATTTAACAGTCTTTACCCTGACAGCTCTTTAGTAAAAACACCACGTAACATCTGAATGCACCCATTTGAGACTAGAGCAGGTAATTGCCCAGTGAATTCACAGCAAGTGTGCTTTCTGCACACTCCGCCAAGGCAGCACTCTCGTCTATCTGGTAATGAGAAAGCATCTGACACCGACTATTCCCCTTTTGTGTGCTACATGTGAAAAGGGCAATTGTAGACAATGTCCTTCAGTAATTCTCTCAATATTTTCTGGAGCACATGTGTGAAAACAGCTCAACTAAAAGCATATGAATCTTACTAACCAGCAAGACCCATAATAGAGTAGAAACGTTTTATTAAAAACCGAAAAAGAAACAAGACAAAAAGGCTGAATCAGTGACATAACCAGCTGCAGTTATGTTATATCAGTATTATGGAAGAAGTATATTCACCCTGATTCACTTGTATATTTAGGTTTAGGCATATTTTGAACTCTTGCTTATATGAAATGCTGCCTGACTTGAACTTAAGAATATTGCAAAGTACTGAAGGTTTCTACAACTACAACACTCAGCTTAAACTCTGGAGAAAAAAGGCAAAATTGTCTATTTAAAAGTTTCAGAACATCATGAAGGGAATGATTTATGACATGAGGTCTGCTCAGTAATGTCCACATATCCTGCCAGAAACTATTTCAAATTGTTGTCTGAATACTTAGTTGTAGAATCATGCAGATTCATGCTTAAAAGATTAACAAAGCTGGAAGGCTGAGGTGGTTAGTGGCCAATGGAGGAAGCAGAGAGAAAGAACAGCTGGAGCAGAGGGACTAGCAGATGTTTTTTTTGTTTCTGTTTTTTTTTTTTTTTTTTACATCTTCTTTGTGAGTCACAGGGAAGATTTTTTAGCCAAAGACTCCCATGAAGAGATGATTATATCATGGCAGTTCTCTTCTGGGCCCCTGCTGAGAGAAAGAACATAGAATTAGCCAACACAGGAAGTAAGTCTTAATATAAACTTACAGAAAGTCCTCACTCATGCAACAGTGGATCGTGACTGGTTACTGCCACCATCATTGACATGTCAATAGACGTTAGGGACTTTTAAATTGAAAGATAAGTCACTAAATCAATCATAATCAGGATTGTTTTTTAAATTTGTTTTTTTTAAAAAAAAAATCAATCTACAAATTTAAAAATACAAAAAAATTTGTTTGACTAACATACATGACTAAAATAAAATATCAAAGTCATTAACTGAAATAAGGGAAGCAGAAGGTGTGACTAAAGCATGCACAAGCAAGCATCACAATGTGCTATTTGGTATTTTGGTATGCCAATATTAAACTGTCTAATGTTTTTTTGACGTGGGGGGAGAAGAATAGGGCATAATTCATTTGCGACATTTAAAACGTCACCTAACAGAGTTTATATGTGGAGATCTGAGTTTATATAGTCACTGCTCTCAGGTATGCTGAGAATCCACTCAGGGCAATTCATTCTTTAATCCTTTTTTTATGTCTGTGCCATCACTTTTGCCCTGAATCTCTACCAAGCTAGCCAGATGTGCGCAACACAGATCTGACAAGCAGCCAATTTTATTCTAATCTCAGCTCTTGTTATAAGCTGATACATGGTTTTCTCACTTCAGAGACCAGCCAATTTAGATTTTAATGCTCACAGTAGCAGTGAATTAGAGGGGAGTGTTGTTTTTTTGTGGGCTAGTGTAACCTGTTCTATTTAATCAGGAAAATATCTTGGGAAATGATTTCAGCAAAAAAAAAAGGAAGAATCAGAAAAAAAAATTGTATAAAATCCAAATTTTTAGAGCCAAACGAAGAACGAACACCAAATAGAAAGAGATAGAAAATGTCTACACAATTATAGTGGCTCTACAGATGTAGTTAGCAACCAGCATACCTCCAGTTGTAGAATGGACTTCCTTTCATTTTGAGTACTTAAGAATAGAAAAAAAGAGACAAATTCAGTGGTAATGCAGACACTCGAACTCACGCTCACAATACATCCACATCATACATGGGTGTTTGTCTCTTTCCCTCCATATGCCCCCGTACAACATGCATATTTATGCTGATCATTCAGCGGATCACTCGATTCAGTTTACTCTGCAGGTCCAGCTGTACAAACAGAAACAACATCTGGATCATTTTTTTTAGCATCCATGCATGGTTGATAGTCTACAGTGTGCCAGAACACTGCTAGAGACTCAAGAGGCATCTCGCTTGTCCTTGAAGACAACCCTCCCACGTCTGATCTTCTTTGTAGTACTCCCCCTCTTGCACCTACCAGTTATGCTATTATTCTGTGCTATGCATCTGCAGTACATGACCTACATGCTACATAAGACATCAAAAAGTGACAATTTTTTGTGGGGTGGACTTGTTTGGCCTAATTATGCAATAGCAGCACTGATGATTTGCTCTAGAAACACATGCTTGATGAAAAAACTAAACTAAACTAAATAAATTGAGCTGTCCTCTTACTTGTAACTTATTTCCAATAATTTTGAAAATAGGTGCATTATTATTCATTACAATATACATTTCACTTGATTAATGTCAATGAAATTACTTATAGTCATTATCAAATTCATCCATTCTAAAAACTTTAGCCCCACTTTTATTTTCAACTCATATCAGATTTCAGACTGCAGAGAAAACTAGCCCATCAGACCCATGACACAGACCCAAGGTAAATAATAGAAAGCGCTTTGATTTTTCAGTCAGTCGTGTTATCCTGAATGCATTTCAAAGTACAAGCGAGGAGTCACTGCAGTGGAAGAAGTACTAAGATCCTTTGCCCAAGTAAAAGTACCAGTCCTACACTTTTAAACAGCCTGAATTAACATTCAAAATCCTTCATAAATATTATTATTAAACACACTGAAAAATGACACATTATTACATATTACAGTACGTCATTTGATTTATATACAGTTCAATAGTTTAAACTAAGCCAGAGGTTGGCCTCCTTCAGGGGATCCCGAGACTTGGTAAAATCTTCACTTCAGGATTAACCTCAAACTTGCAATATTTACTTCTGAAATGTTGTCGAGTATAAGTACAGTATTTCTGATTTATACTTGAATGCAGGTTGAAGGAAACTTCAACTCAAGTGTTTTCACGCTTGTATGCTTTTCATACAAGTTTCACACAAGACAGATACAAACTTTATAAGATTTATATATATCTTTTCCATATGGGCAATTTCAACGTTTTTAAGCTTTTTACCAAACCCATCCGATATTTCTACATACCTCCAGTGTTGATGCTCTGGAATCTGTGGTCTCACTTGGCCCTATGCTCCTGGGTATGCTGGAAACAAAATACCCAGCTCCTTTGGGAATTATGGGCTGTCTCACGACCACTTTGCCCTTCCTGGTCTCTGCGAGGAACAAGCTGTACCAGTAGGCATCGCTGGAGATCAGCGTGGAATCTGCGATAGTGGAGCTTCTCTGGCTGATCACGCTGTTCCTGCTGATCACGCTATTTCTATTGGCTGGAGGGATCTTGATGGCCTTTGGCTTTGGTTTTTGACACTTGAGCACAATAATAACTAAGATGGTTATCAGTAGCAGAAAGGACACGGCTCCTAAACCGATCACTAAATAGAGGTTTAGGTCAGTGAACATGTCATAGTCTAGTGGAAGCTCTGTAGTCTCTGAAAAGGCCATTGCATGTTCCACTGTTGATATCTTGATGGTGACAGTAGCAGAAAGAGAAGGTTGACCATTGTCTTTAGCAACAATTACCAGCCTCTGTTGTCTTGGATCTCTGTAACTAAACATCCTTGTTGTCCGGATCTCACCGTTGTACTGATCCAGGCTAAAGAGGGTTGAATCGCTGATCTGAAGTAGCTGATATGTGACTCTGGCGTTCTGCTCAGAGTCTGCATCAATGGCGATCACTTTGGCCACCAAATGTCCCTTATCAGTCGACCTCGGTATCACCTCCTCTATAACAGAGCCCTGTGCGCGCCAAGGTGACACTATGAGAGGGGTGTTGTCATTTTGATCCAGAATAATAATATGCACGGTACAATTGGTGCTCAGCGGGGGAACACCAGAGTCTCTTGCCTCAATGTGGAAAAGAAAGTCCCTTTCTCTCTCATAATCAAAGGTCTTCAGGGCATAAAGATCACCATTCTCAGGATTGATGGAAAACAACATCGACATAGAAGTGTTAACGATTTCTTTCTCCATTATGAAATAAACCAAGTACTGGTTCTCATTCAGATCTGGGTCAAATGCGCTCAGAGATGTCAATAATGCCCCCGGTGGATTGTTCTCCATGACATGGATTGTGTAGAACGACTGGGAGAATGTAGGTGCATTGTCATTGATATCCAGTATCTCCAAAGTGATGGTTTCATTTTCCGATAAGGGTGGCACACCTTTGTCTGTCACTCTCAGTATGATGTCATATTTGCTTATTACCTCTCTGTCCAGTGGTTTTGACACTAGCATTTCAAAGTAACCCTCAGAGGACTTGCTTAAGAGAAACGGTAACGTTTCTTGCCTATTTAGAGAGAGCTCCACTTCTCCGTTGGCTCCAGAGTCCCTGTCGCTCACACTGACCACTGCAATCAGCGTCCCTACAGAGACATCCTCAGTCAGCGAACTTTTCAGAGACTTGATAGTCACTTCAGGGTAATTATCATTGAGATCTGTCACAAACACTGTGACTTTACAGTGTCCGGACAGAGGGTTCGTCCCTCTGTCCTGTGCCTGTATGTGCATCTCAAAACTCTGACTCTCTTCATAATCGATCACCCCCTTCACCTTGATCTCACCTGAATTTGGATCAAGTGAGAATAGCTCTTGTGTCTTCTCCGATGTGTACAGTGTGTGTGAGTATACCAACTGGGCGTTTGTGCCTTCGTCTAAGTCTGTTGCATTTAAGGTCATGACCACCGTTCCTGCTGCCGAGTTCTCCGAGACATTGACTGCATATACCGGCTGACTGAATATGGGGGCGTTGTCGTTGATATCCAGGACGTTAATAATGATGCTGGCTGTGCCGGAGCGAGGAGGCACACCTCCATCCACAGCGGTTAGAATTAAATCGTGAACAGCATGCTCCTCACGGTCCAAATTACCACTAAGCACTAAATCGACATATTTGGAGCCATCGCTGCCGGTCTGGATGTCGATGTTGAAGTATTTGCTTTCACTGAGATAGTAGGTCTTGATTGAATTCGCCCCCACATCCGCATCCACGGCGTTTGTCAGTGAGAATCTCTCACCGGGAAGGGTTGCCTCCGAAATGTCTAAGTGCATTGTCTTTCTGCGAAACACCGGCGCGTTGTCATTTATGTCCATAATTTCCAGCTCGATGTTAAAAATGCGAACCGGGCTTGAAAGTATGACATCCATTTTCAGAAAACACGAGGTTGTTTTAGTCATGCATATGCTTTCCCGGTCTATCTTCTCGCGGATAACCAGCTCCCCCGTATCTTTGTTGATGTCGAGGTAATTTTTACTGTGAATGACATCGAGTTTTGCTTTGCGCTCCTCCAAACTGCGAATATCCAGACCCAAATCTGTGGCCAGATTAGCAACAAAGGAACCCTCTTCCATTTCCTCCGGAATAGAGTACCGAGTGATGGAGAGCGCAAATCCCCACATTGCAAAGAACGAAAAAACACCCACCACTAACCGTGTCCGTAAAGATGCAGGGATAAGCGCCATCGTGTTTTGGTATATATCTTATTATTATTTTAAAGGAATTAATGAAACAAATCCGTTCTTACGCTCAAGTTGTCTTGATGTAGGGGAGCGCCGGTGTCATTCTTGCCTCCACGACTTGTAGCTGTAGCTGCAGCAGGCCATTTACAGCACAGTGCCGCTGGAGGAGGAGAGGGGGGGCTCTCACAGCCCTGCTCTGCAGGGGCGTATGCAACGTCTGAGCAGGGCTTGAGCAGACTGGCGAGGTCTCCTCAGTGAAATTAAAGGGTGCCCATATGGAACCCTTCTTTCTTTCTTTGTGTTTTTTAAAGAATATTTTTGGCATTTTGTGCAACAGCTTGCATCATGTGTTGTCTAATAGAGCATAGAGCAAAAAAAAAAAAATAATTGATTGATTAAAAATTTAAAAAAAAAAAAGAAATGGATGGCTGGCTGACAGATGGCTGACTGGATTAAAAAACAAAAAAACAAAGAAAAAACAGCAACAACAGCAATAATAACTAGTTCCGGTTAATGTATTTTTTAAAATTAATATTTGATAATTAACTCATTCTTTGCATAATAGCAGCGTCTTTGATTAAGAGCATATCATAGGCTTTAGAAAAATCATAAATTTGGTGAGCATGTGTTTGCTCATCTCTGGTCCTCTGATGTTATGAAAGTCCATTCATTCAGTCACTTCCACTTTTCAGGGTCGCAGGAGCCTATTCCAGCTGTGATAGGGCAAGAGGCGGGGTACACCAGTCTGTCACAGGGCTAACACACAAAGACAGACAACCATTCACACTCAGGAATTGAACTCAGGACCTTCTTGCTGTGTAGCAACAGTGCTAACCACCGTGACACCGTGCTGCCTGTTATGAAAGTCAAACAATATAATCAATTGAGTCAGAAGAGTTAACAGAATCATATCCCTTTATGTCTCATTTTTAAAATCATGTTCATTTCATCACCGTCGTCGCTCTGTGATGCCTTTCTGTGTGGAGTTAGCATGCTGTCCCCATGTTTGCGTGGGTTCTGTCAGGGACTGGCAGTTACTGGGGTTAGGTTAACTGGTGATTCTAAAATTTGGCATCAATGTGAGTGTGAATGTTGTTGCTCTCTTTCTCTGTGTTTGCCCTGTGTCAGACTGGTGACCTGTCCAGTATATCGGTGTACCCCGGTGTACTCCATCTTTCACCCTATGACAGCTGGAATAGACTCCAGGCCCCCTCTGAAGTGGAGAAGCAGAAGAAAAGGAATGGATGTCAGAAACGGACGCCATGGAGGTGTTGCCAAATTTATCTGCTGTAGCTCTCACTGTTACTTGACAAAGAAATGAAGGAGATGCTTTTTATGACCCTCAAAGGTGCTCAGCGGTAAACATGATACAGTGCAACCTAAGGCACCCACACGAAGAAGAAAAATGTACCAAAGTGCCCAAATGGATAGAGTATGTATGAAATGTAATGTTTTTTGTAAGTACCCAAACAACAACAAGAAAACACAATAAAGTGACTTTGAATGAAGAATGGGGCTTCAATTGGGGTGAGCTGAGGAAAAGTGGATACTGCAGTTCAGGACAGCGCCTCATTCATTTGAATGAAAGTTGCTTATCAGTGCATATACCAAAGGTCCTCCATGAGGTACTTACATCTGCTTCCACATTTTAGGCCCGTGAGCATGCACATTAGTTCTCATTTAGGACATGTGCAACCAAGACCCTCATTTGCTGAACTGATTGACTTTCTGTTGGCTCCCAGCACACATGAAAGGCCTCTGATAAGATAATCATGCAGCTGTTACAGACTCTCCAGAGCCAAATTAAATGAATTAAACAGCTTGAAAAAAACAAACAAACAATAATTTCGGATGCTCTGAAAAAAAAGTATCCATCATCTTACAAGAGTTCTTTTTCCAATGTATGTGTAAGGGACAAACGATCTTCGGATCAGTGTGCATCATGTGCATTGTTCGTGTTCTGCTTTTGATTCTATTTTCAGGTTTTCTTAGTTTTAGATATGATTACTTTTTAAATCATTAAATATAGTTACTGTTTCACTTTTCCTGCCCTATTGTGTTCTATGTGTCTGTGGTTTAATCTCAGTTTCGGTGTTAGGTGTGCCCTCATTTTGTTACATCCTGTTTTATTTGGGCAGCTTCAGTCGCTTGTGTTTGTTCCCAGCTTGGTTTCTTGTCTTCTTGGATTAGTTTCAGCAGTATCTCATTACCCTGGTGTTTCGCATATCCTCTCCTCCTGTGTCTGTTTTCAGTTTGCTTTAGTTCATTGTCCCTTTGCATTCTTTTCCAGGCTGTTCTCTGAAGACAGCCCTCTGCTGTCGCCCCAAGGTTTTGTGGACTTTGTTTTTGGCTGCCACTTGGAGTGAAAAAAGCTAATCACTTAATAAATCATTTGGATCCACGAAACATTCAAACATGACAGAGTATCCTTCTGACCACTTAATGCATGCATTTCCAGTGAAACTGCTCCCTAGAGGCCCATGCAAACTTTTTCAGTTTGCTTGAGCAACTGAAAAATGCAACTTGCATTTGCAACAAGAAAGATTTTTAAAGGGTTATTCTGTTATTAATGGCCAAAAAGAGTCAAGCTCTTAAAAAATATGCTAAATGGAGGTAATGATTCAGTCAAAGGTTAAAGTTCCAAAAGCAAGGGGAAAAACAGAAGATTGTTTGCAATAAGGACAAAGAGTCCAACTTGAAAATCCAGGCATATAAAAATATATATATATAAAAGCTTTAATCATTTTAAATGGTCACATTTTGTTTCATGTATATTTTAAAACCATCTAAAAGTGTTATTTTAAACTGGAGATGCAGTCTTTTTTCTTCTTCTTCTTTTTTACTAACTTTACTGATGAGATGTCAGTGAAGACAACCCGTCACCCTTTAGTTTAGCTTCTTTTTTTTTTTTTTACCTCCATGTCTTCATGCAGCCTGAGTCTCTTCTACTAATCCTGTGATGCAAAGTTTCCTTTTCCTTTTGAGCTAAGCTACTGCAAAGAAGCTTCAGTCTCCCCCTTTAATACAGCCTATGCAGCATACAGTGCTTCTCATTATTTCTCCTAGCTGTCATATTTTTACTTGTCAGCTTTTTCTGCAAGCTTAAACCATTTTGTGTTGACATGGCAGATGACAAGATGAGGGTGATGCTTAATCTCTCTCTTTTCCTTTGGCTCCATCCAGTGACAACACAGAAAATTACAGAAAACACTGTACATGCAAAGCACACACCATGTTGTCTTTAATGCATTTGAAAGAATTGCTCAAACACTTTGCTCCTGTGCCATATATGTAAACACTGTTATGTTTTTATTACTATCATGAATTCTTTCAATCTTTCCATGAGTTGACTTTGAGTCTGTGCAGAAAGTAAAATATAGTTCATTACATACCTTCTGTTGTTGGCTGTTTTCCTCAACTTATAACCGCGATTGCCAGGGCAGCAGCTTCACATAGCCCACTGTTTTTGCGTTTTAATTAATTTTAATTAATTATGACACGTTAACTCATTTTAACCTTTTACTCAAGAGGAGGAAGAGATCAAGCTCCTCACCAAGCGTAACAAGAAGCACCACATACGCCATCTGAGCCTTAATTAGGAACAGAGATTTACTGAATCAGTTTGTTTCAGCTTGTTTAATCATTTGCTAGAAAGATTACAACTACAGGACTGTGCAAAAGTCTTGAACCAACCCTAATTTGAAAAGTGCCCCCCTCACACCCCATCCTCCCATCCACATTAAATGTATTATTTAATTATGTATATATCCATGATAACTGGATACTTTTTTCATTTCATTTTGCGTTTTCAGCAGTCCTTGTACCTAAGCATTTTTTGTTTGTTTGTTAAACACTATCTATGAATCATTCAAACATAACAAAAGCATCCTCCTCAACCGATTAACCAGTGTTGTGTCTACATATAACAGACAACAAGCAAAGAACCAATTTGTTCACATTTCTTGCAAGTGGCAAGCTTAAAAATTAAATTTATTTATATGTATGTACATGTATGTATGTATGTATGTACATGTATGTATGTATGTATGTATGTACTCACTCATCAATATGTAAGGAGGCCAGGTACAACAGTAGCCATCTGTAAACCATGACAGAGGTTCTGTCATGCTTTGATGATGTGTTTCATTCAGTGGTCTTGCAGAACTTGTGAAAACTGACAAAATATGAAGGGAGAAAAGAACCATTAAATAATGACCTGCTGTGCAAATACTATCTGACTATCTGAAACATCTGATTGGCAACAGGTTAATTTTCAGTAATCTCAAACAGTGTGAAATCACCTTGACAGAGGACAGAACAAGAGACTACCCACGTCCAAAAAAGAGCTTTGAATGTCCTTCAAGAAGACTGGAGGACCAGTCCTGAAGACTACTTAGAAAAATTACAACAGAGCTTGTTTAAGAAATTTCTGGCTATGTTTTTTTTTTTTTTTTTTGGCTAAAAAAAAGGAAGTCATAACAAATATTAACTTTCCAACTCAGAGTGGTAAAACATC
Source organism: Aulonocara stuartgranti (assembly GCF_965226115.1). Classification (NCBI taxonomy): domain Eukaryota; kingdom Metazoa; phylum Chordata; class Actinopteri; order Cichliformes; family Cichlidae; genus Aulonocara; species Aulonocara stuartgranti. The sequence continues at coordinate 25,005,846 of NC_138946.1, forward strand.
TGTTTTTGCCTTATATACTGGATTTCTGTTTTCAGATGTATCTCTCTGTTTTCAGGATCTTGCCTTGTTCTGGTTTCTCCTGGCAAAGTTTTCAAATATATACTTTTAAAACATTTGGAAAAAGAAACAAAAACAATGAGGCATAAACTTCTCAGAATATAACACAATTCAGGTTTTAATTTTTTAAAATAATGGAAATAGTAGTAAAACTTTCAAATGAAAGGAGATGTGCTTCAGGGAACATAAATTAAAAATTTCATTTGAGTCTGTTTTACATAATTGAATTAAAAAGCTGCACTATCAATGAATCAGTGCTGACTTCCAAAGATGTACATCTAACATAGATTGAACACTACACTGATCAATAATTATATAATATATTATATCAATATATTATTAGGCTTTATTATTAGGCTTTCATAAAAATGTATTTCAATTATTAAGGAAATTTTAAGAAAATTTCTTCATCTTTTGTTATTTTATATGTAACAGGAAATAACAGCCTTAACATGAATTTATTCCACTCCTAAACCCTTGCAAGGTTTTCTACCAACTGATAACTCAATCACTGATATATATATATATATATATATATATATATATATATATATACACTGAACAAAAATATAAACGCAACACTTTTGTTTTTGCTCCCATTCCCCATGGGATGGACGTAGAGACCTAAAATTCATTCCAGATACACAATATAACCATCCCTCCCAAACAGTGGTCACAAATCAGTCCAAATGTATGGTAGTGGGCACATCTGCTATATTGAGATAATCCATCCCACCTCACAGGTGTGCCACATCAGGATGCTGATCTGACATCATGAGTAGTGCACAGGTGTACCTCAGACTGCCCACAACAAAAGGCCACCCTGGAATGTGCAGTTTTGTCTCACAGCAAAATGCCACAGATGCCACAAGCAATGAGGGAGCGTGCAATTGGCATGCTGACAGCAGGAATGTCAACCAGATCTGTCGCCCGTGCATTGAATGTTCATTTCTCAACCATAAGCCGTCTCCACAGGCGTTTCAGAGAATATGGCAGCACATCCAACCGGCCTCACAACCGCAGACCTCGTGTAACCACACCAGCCCAGGACCTCCACATCCAGCAGGTTCACCTCCAAGATCGTCTGAGACCAGCCACCCAGACAGCTGCTGGAACAATTGGTTTGCACAACCAAACAATTTCTGCACAAACTGTCAGAAACCATCTCAGGGACGCTCAACTGCATGCCCGTCGTCCTCATCGGGGTCTTGACCTGACTCCAGCTTGTCGCCGTAACAGACTTGTGTGGGCAAGTGCTCACATTCGATGGCGTCTGGCACGTTGGAGAGGTGTGCGCTTCACGGATGAATCATGGTTCACATTGTTCAGGGCAGATGGCAGCTGAGAATGTCCCAGTTCTTGCATGGCCAGCATACTCACCGGACATGTCACCCATTGAGCATGTTCGGGATGTGCTTGACCTGCGTATACGACAGCGTGTACCAGTTCCCACGAATATCCAACAACCTCGCACAGCCATTGAAGTGGAGTGGACCAACATTCCACAGGCCACAATTGACAATCTGATAGACTCCATGCGACGATGTGTTGCACTGCATGAGGCAAATGGTGGTCACACCAGATACTGACCGGTTCTGGGTCCCCAGACCCCCAATAGTGCAAAAAACTGCACATTCCAGGGTGGCCTTTTGTTGTGGGCAGTCTGAGGTACACCTGTGCACTACTCATGATGTCAGATCAGCATCCTGATGTGGCACACCTGTGAGGTGGGATGGATTATCTCAATATAGCAGATGTGCCCACTACCACACATTTGGACTGATTTGTGACCACTGTTTGGGAGGGATGGTTATATTGTGTATCTGGAATGAATTTTAGGTCTCTACGTCCATCCCATGGGGAATGGGAGCAGTAACAAAAGTGTTGCATTTATATTTTTGTTCAGTGTATATAACCCCTACAACCGTGCAGGGGCCTGTCCTTCCATGATGGTTCCTCGTCTCCCTCCTCTTTCTTGGGTTTCTGCTGCCTGAGGTATTCACTGAGCACTCGGTCAGTTGGGGCCATCTTCCCAATGTATTCTTGGATGTTCGTTGTCTCATCCTGGACTGTGGTGCTGACACTCACCAGTCCCCGGCCCCCTTCCTTCCGCTTAGCGTACAGCCTCAGGGTGCTGGACTTGGGGTGAAACCCTCCATGCATGGTAAGGAGCTTTCTTGTCTTTATGTCAGTGGCTTCTATCTCCTCCTTTGGCCAGCCTATTACCCCAGCAGGGTACCTGATCACGGGCAGGGCGTACGTGTTGATGGCCCGGATCTTGTTCTTACCATTCAGCTGACTCCTCAGGACTTGCCTGACCCTCTGCAAGTACCTCTTCATGGTTCCCATATATATATATATACTACTTGCGTAGTAGCATTCCAACAACGCCCTGTAAAACACCCAGCACGCCCCTGCGGGCGGTTTATCCTTCAAGCTCGGGTCCTCTACCAGAGGCCTGGGAGCTTGAGGGTCCTGCGCAGTATCTTAGCTTAGTGCAATATATATATATATATATATATATATATATATATATATATATATATGTATATATATATATATATATATATATATATATATATATATATATATATATATATTGCACTTCCTATCAAACCACAAATTAGACATAACAACTAACTTACCAATTAAAAGAAACAGGAACGTATTTAATATTTATTATTATTAACGCATTTAAGACACACCAAAACACACCAGAGATGTATGAAGTAAACGCGCCCTCTGGTGGAGATTAGATGAAATCCCTGCACTTGGCTGGAGATGTGGGAGCTATGGATTGGTGGGGGGAATAGTCACTGGAGATAAATGAAAATAAAGCAGCACAGATTTGGCTGTGAATAGATTTTACACAGAGCAGAAGCTGGGCATATGCTGTCTGTCCCTGCTTAGAGCACATGGGACTGCTAAGCTCGGCTGTTTTTGGTTATGATACAGTCAAAGATAAATCTTGGCTTCGTTATCTGTCATTTCTGGCAGGATGTTGTTACGGGCATAATTGGACTTGTTTTCTAAATTCCTAATAGTCTCTGTATAACAGAGTAAAATTTTCTTTTTTTTCCAGGTTTTATCCTCATGACTTGATTTTCAGAGTCCAAAATGGCCCTTGGCACTCAGCTTGAAGCAGTTCACTGAGGCAGTCAGGCCCTAGCCCATGATTAACCCACTAGCCTGTAATAGCTCAGTTAAAGACAATGGATCCTGTGGATAATTCCCACAGTGCAGTTTAAAAGCCGTGTCTTTACTAAGGAAAGCTTCATGAAGAAGGTTAAAAGGCATTCAAAGCCATATGCCCAAACACATCATAGTTTTATCTTTAAAATATGACTGGATGCTTCACCTCTGGAACCAGTGGAGCCCAGCATTAGTGTCAGCAGCTGGCAAAGAACAACTGATTTAATGTGAAGATTAGATTTTTACTCATCGTTTTCTAAAAGCGTTTTAATGGAAGACCACATTGAAGTGGTGTCTTTTAATAGGTAGCAAAAAGAACATCTATTTGTTTCACTCTTACACCATAGTGCACTGATGTAAATGGATGGGATCTTATATAAGACTTTTGTACTCTATCTGAACACTCTAAGCGGTTTACCTCATTCACGCTAACATTTACACACATTCGTACCCCCACTGGGGCACTGGAGAGCAACTTGGGGTTAGTATCTTCCCCAAAGACATTCAGGATGCACACTGGAGCAGACGTGGTTCAAACCACCAACCTTCAGATTACTAGTTGACCTGCTCTACTACCTGAGCTACCCCATGTGCATAGTTATTCATGGTGAAAGTGACCATCACTTTTGAGTCACATTAACTTCCAAAGTTAACTTTGGTTCTTCACATAGCCATAAAAATGTAGCAGCTTTGTCGAAAGAGCCCCCCCCCCCCCAAAAAAAGAAAAAAAAAACCATAACAAAAACAAATGAAGTTTTTTGAGCTGGTCTCAAGTTTATTCATTTATTCTGTACATAGCATATATACAGAGTAATAATTCCTACTAAGAATAATTATGTAAACACTCATTAATATACAAGCCCAACCACTAATAATGAATACATCATGAATACATGCAACCCATAAGTGAATTATGTGCTCTTATGCTTTCCACTTACTGTCCAGGAGCTGTAAGTCTTTTGCCATAACCTTACAGGATCTGCATCACTTCACTGGCGTTATTGCCCTTCAAAATGTCACCAACAATTCACTGTGACGTGTTAGTGTGATGGTCGACTGCACGAGACAGAGGAAATATATTATAGCTGTGATGTTATTCCCTGTAACAAAATCCCTCAGTGTAAGATGTACAGCTTCAGTGCTTACACTCTTCAACTTAATCCTCTTTTTTATTTATATTTGACAGATTAATTGCTTTAATTAAAAAAAAAAGATGTTACATTGCTTTTCTCGACTTCTCTTTCGGTACATTTCCATACTGTTTTGCATTGCCTGTGCATTATGGACAGTAAATGGATAAAGACATGCAGGATACTAGTCGCACAAACCTTTTATTGTCGTAGTAAAACAGTTGTAGTTTTATATTTTAGAAAATAAATCACACCTTAAAAGTACATTTGTTAAATGCTGGCTATTAATAGAAACCTATGAAAGGTACTGCTAGCACAGTTACAGTAGTTTATTCACAGCTTTGACACACAGAGAAGCTACGGAAACATGACCAGTACATTGACAACAAGTGTTTGGCATGTCGTCGCTGACGTTTTGGATTACTTAAATATAGAATTACTTATATGACTGCCATCTTTGTCAAAAGATTGTTCATAGTTTGAGATGAATTTCTTTTTCTTTCCAAAAGTGGAGAAGGTGTTGTATACGTCCAGTTCTCCTCTTGGTGCCAGCTTCAGAGTGCTGTATCCAGTTGTGGTGCCCGGAATGTACACGTTGTGCTGGTAGTCCGGTGTTTCAGGATGAGGCTGTGTGGACTTGTTAGTCCATGAATAGTTTGGAGCTGCTCCCTCTTGAAGAGGCATCTTGCAGTCTGTAAAAATATGCATGCATTAAAATTTGCTTTTGGAGATTATTTCTTCATATTTAAATACAGTCTTTTTGATTTGAATAAGGCGGTTTTAAAGGCATTTTCTTAATTTTTTTTGTGCAAATAACACTTCTTTCAGGGACTTATAATCCTCATGTTGATGCATTAAAATTCCCCCGGTTTAGGGGCCTGGTATTATCTCCCTTTTGGTTTTTAATGTCGCAGTAAATCCTCAGGCACAGAAATCCCAGCCACACCGCCACCCTCGTTTACATGAACAATAATGTGCCAAAATTGCACATCTACCACCCACCATTCATGTGGTTCCCCCAAGTCCAGTACTGTGGTGCCACAGAGCAGGAAAACCCATCAGAGTCAAATTTTGGTTGGCGTGAAAGCGTGCCCTCCATATTTGCTGAGCTATACCTGGAAAGATAAGAGAAATAACAGAAGTGTAAATTCAAGTGTGTGTGTGAGTGTTTGCCCAACTGAATCAGCTATGTACTCACCTCTTGTATGCCGAGTTGCGCTGGTTATTGGTCCACGTCCAGTCCTTGTTTGAATACTTGAGCTGCCAGTTTAAAACATAAAGAAACTTTGAATATCAGTGAGAACTTCAGGGAGAACACTGCTGTGTAGGTGTAGTCTTGTTGGCTGTCAGCGGTGGATAGGTTTGAAGTTAAGAGAAAGCCAACAGAAAGTCAGTTTAAAGCTTTAAACCTGTGACACATTTTTTTCTGTCTTACATATCTTTTGCGACTGTCAAACATAAAAGTAAGGCTTTGAAAAGTGATAAAGGAGTTACTGCTTAATCTGAGAATATGTGGCTAATGTGAGGTGCAGACACTAATGCTGCTGACTAGAGCACAAATGCGCCAGGAGTTGTGTTAACATCAAAAGATAGCTTCAAGTTGGTGATAAAAACGTGTATCTCTTTTATCCCTGCAGCACCTTTTATGCCCGTGTTACACACCTTGTCACACTGTGATCTTCCAAACAGCAGGGTAGCTTACTGCTACAAGGTACAGGGTTGAGGCTGTATTTTCTATTTCATTAGTTACTAGGTGTAGAGTCAACCTCATTTGTTTTATTCCAAAAAAAAGGGATGAATAAAATAAAGTAGTAAAGTATATAATATATGTATGTATGTATCTTTATATGTAAATGTATCTATGTGTGTGTGTGTGTGTGTGTGTGTGTGTGTGTGTGTGTGTGTGTGTGTGTGTGTGTGTGTGTGTGTGTGTGTGCGTGTACACAGCATACATAATAGCATCTAATCTGACTTTGGGATTTTACAGATTAGCATACATGTGTTTGGAAACCATCAGTAAAGTAAAGTAAATGATTTTGCTCCATCTTCTCCCAGCATATTAGATGTTTTATGGCAGTTATGCCTGTAGAAGGCCTATAAAATGCAGCATGGCAGGAAGAGGGCTGGGATGAGACATGACAGAGTGGATATAGTTTGTGATGCCTTAAAGATAGTAAGACAGAGAAGGAAAAGCACTGTCTTAGTGTATTCATTCACTTCATTTCAGCACATTACCTCGTTTGGGGTTGCTGCTCTTTTGTTGGACAGCTCATTGTGGTCCAGCGCGCTCCATCCAGAAGTCAGGTAGTCTGTGCTCTTGGCATTATTCTGCTGAACTGACATTACCGGGCTGCACGGTTTTAGGAACATGAAGTCGCTTTTGGATGATTCCGGTGTCAGGCACATTTTGTAGCAATAGACCTGGGGGAGTGCGCCATTGCTGTTTACCTCTGACGCGCCCGTGGACATGCGGACATTTAAGTTGGACTTTTTGAACACCTCTGTGGTAGTGGATATTTCTGAACGAGAGCAGCAGCAGCAGCAGCTGATGGAGGGGAACTTGGACTCTTTGTTGGAAGGTCTGCCTTTCAGTCTCCTCACCGCAACGAGGACGATAATAGCCACTAGAAATGTGAAGGACACTGCGCCCAGAGACACGATTAAGTACAGTGTAAAGTTGGTGCTGTGATGTGGGCTTAGTGACAGGTCACCCAGATCGGGCGGGGAATCTGGCAGGCTGTCAACCACTGACAGAATGATGGAAACTGTGGCCGAGAGGGGTGGCTGACCATTGTCCTTCACCAGAATGACCAGTCTATGCCTCGTGGGGTCTTTCTCCACTAACTGGCGTATCGTCCTGATTTCGCCCGTATAAAGAGCAATGCTGAACAAACTCAGGTCTGTTGCTTGGAGCATCTCATAGAAAAGCCTCGAGTTCTGACCCGCATCTGCGTCCTCCGCGCTGATTTTGGTAACGAGATAGCCGGCGTCAACTGATCTGGGCACAGTTTCGCTGGGCGCAGTGCCGTTTTGCGGAACATGTGAAACTATAACAGGTGCATTGTCGTTTTGGTCCAAAATGAAGATGTTCACTGTAACGTTGCTGCTCAGAGGCGGGAATCCCGCGTCTTGAGCTTGAACCGTGATCTGAAAGTTTTTGAGTTGCTCGTGATCAAAGGATCGCAGCGCGTAAATGTTACCGTTGTCTGAGTTTACGGACACATACGTGGACACGGGCATTCCGTGTATGTCACCTTCTAGGACTGAATATGACAAGTACGCATTTTGACCAGAATCGGGATCCAGTGCAGTCAGCGCACAAATAGACGCCCCCGGCGCGTTATTCTCTGTCAGATACACAGTGTACGAAGGCTGTTTAAAGTTCGGCGTGTTGTCGTTCACATCAGACACTTGCACTAAAATTGTTTTCCTGGTGAATAAAGGAGGGGAACCCATATCTCGGGCAGTGAGAGTGATGTTGTACTCCGCGACTGCCTCCCTATCCAAAAAATCGCAGGTAACCAAAGTGTAGTAATTCTTAAATGACGAGTGGAGCTGAAATGGGACGTGATGAGGAATCTCGCAGTCCACATTCCCGTTTTCACCTGAGTCTTTGTCCATCACGCTTATGACGGCTATTACCGTCCCGGGAGGAGCGTCCTCCTGCACAGGTGTGGATACAGATGTTAAGATCACCTCTGGGAGGTTGTCATTTTTATCCAAAACGCTGACCAGCACTTTACAGTGAACTGCTACGGCAGATGGGCCTTTATCTTTAGCCTGGACATAAATTTCATGCATCCTGGTCTTTTCATAATCTATCACTCCTTTGACTTTGATCTCCCCCGTTTCTGAATCCACGCTGAAAAGCTGGCGCACCTTGATGGGAGCGTGGCCACTGAATGAATAGCTGATATCAGCGTTGGAACCCTCGTCAAGATCGGAAGCGTTAAGTTTTATAACAACTGTACCTTTGGGCGCGTTTTCGGCCAGCCTCACTCTGTAAAACGACTGATCAAACACAGGCGCGTTATCGTTTGCGTCCAGAACGGTGATGTCAATTTGCACAGTGCCTGATCTCTCCGGTGCGCCTCCATCCACGGCCGTGAGCACCATCTGATGCGCACTCTGCTGCTCTCTGTCCAGCGGGTTTTGCAGAACTAGCTCTGCAAATTTACTGCCGTCACTGCGCGTCTGTATATCCAAGAAGAAGTGTTCGTTTACACTTAACAAGTAGGTGCGGAGGGAGTTGGATCCCACGTCTAAGTCTTGTGCGCTCTCAAGTGGGAAACGGGAACCTGGCGCAGATGACTCTGATATGTCCAGATTAAATTCGGTCCACGGGAAATTAGGGGAGTTGTCATTCACGTCCAAAATTTCTATCTCTACCCTGTAGAGTTCCAGTGGGTTTTCTATAACCACTTGCAAGTGAAAAGAGCAGGACAAACTCTGCTCGCACAGTTCTTCGCGATCAATTCTTTCATTGACGAACAAAACTCCATTTTCCAGATTTACCTCCACATACTGCTTCTTAGTGCCAGAGACTATCCGGAATCTGCGCGCGGAGAGCTTATCCAAATCCAAACCCAGGTCTTCTGCAATATTGCCAACAAAAGCTCCATGCTCTAGTTCCTCTGGGATCGAGTAACGTATCTGTCCCCAGACTGCATCCAATAAATACATGAACAATGCCAAATAGTAGACTACATGCCATTTCCCACTCAGTCTTTTCATCGCGCCCTGTATGTCCATCTGTAGGCAGAAGCAATTCGGCAACTCACAAGGACTATGTCTGTAGTGTACTCATAAAAGATGATTGAATCTGAACTGTCCAACATACAGCCGGGATAAAACTTGACACTGGCTGGACTGGAACAGCCACTGCCTGCCCGAGAGAAAAGAGAAGAGAAGAGAGAAAGGGACGCGCAAGGGCTACTCGCCTGCCTCAGATTACTGTGTCTGTGAGTGTGTGTGTTTATTATTGGCCCCACTGTTCCAATAGAGGAGAAACGACATCTGGTGGGATAATCTTTCGCCTACTAGCCTGATCAAATTTATGTCACAGTCTCTAGACTTTGACTGCAGGTCAAAAGTACAACATTCAATTTCTTATAACAGAGTATAAAAGTGAAATGAAATCGGACATAAGCACACCTTACTGCAGTGTAGTCACGCTAACCCACAAAACTGGCAAAAAGTTATAATTGTGCAATGTAATCAAACTACTTTCAGATTTTCAAAAAATGCCTTTACTATATCAAAATAAGGAAATAAAAAGAGAACAAAAATGATCCTGCTACAAATGACTGAGAAATTAATAACACGTGTAGAAACTCATAAACTTGTTATCTTATAAAAAAAAAAATGGAACTGTGATAACGATTTATTAGAATAACATCGGTGTAAGAATCTCGTTTTAATCTTTGTCAGGTTAGAGGAAAATAAAAGGGAAAAACAATCAGTATATATTCATTTATGGCAAAACATCAATGAAGTTTCGAAAGGTTAATGTCATTCTGACTGCGAAGTCTGTAAGCTGTAAAAATGTTATGAATAAGCGCAAACCCCATCAAAGTACCCTGGCAGGCACTGTTACTGTTTAAAACATCTTTTTCCGAACATATTTCAGTGTATTAGTACTTAAATAGAGCAGTTGCATTATGTTTACTACCCACCTCAATGCTTACTTCACCCATTTGCTCAGAAAAAAAGAAAAAAAAATCCCCATTCCCCTGTTTAAAACTGAAAACACAATCTGTCCGCAGGAATGAAACTGCAGCAGATGGTGAGGTTTTCTACTGGCTCATGCTCTTTTTAATTAATGGAATGGAGATTAGAGGGCATTTTCCCTGGATCATTAGTGAACAGTGGAATTAAGACATTTTGTGAGGAATAATCCCACGGCTATCCATGCGATGCACATGTGGTTTTCTCTCAGTGGTCATACTGACCTGCTTTTCATAGCCTAAGTACATGGCATCACTTACGCATAGCAGAAACTAAGTAGCTGGGATAAGGGGACACAACCACCACATTTAGGGATCAAAAACACAAAAGAGATTATCTTACTGTCACCCCCGACTCTTTCTCTCTCTCTCTCTCTCTCTCTCTCTCTCTCTCTCTCTCTCTCACACACACACACACACACACACACACACACACACACGCACACACCTCACTAAAGGGCTAAAGTAGACTATCAATCCCTTTGTCTTTAACCACTTTTCAGCTTTAAAACTGCAGGATTAGAAAAGGTTAGCCTACTTTTGCCTTAAAAAAACCCCAGAAAAACGTTGGAAACAGTGTTTTGCATTCTGCTTAAATGGTCTGCTCATCATGTAACATGCTCTGAGTGCAACTAATCATTTTGAATTCCATTTAACCCTTTAAAAAACTATTGCAGATGTTACGCATCAACTGGCATGAAACGCCGACAGCCAACTGACAACAATGTCTTTTCACATGATCGACTGTCATGGTTCCAAGGAACATTCATAGCTACCTATCCTGTTTTTCTTGCCACAAAGTGTTTAGATCCCCCTCTTGTGTTCCTGTTATTTCATGGACAGTCACCGAATGGGGAAGAGGTGCTAAACACAAACATTGGATGGTTTGTAAATTGCTATGAACAGCATAAATTTCCACAGTCTGGTAAACAGGAAAAGGTTGCTAATAATATGCCAGTCTAGTGTGCATACATTCATATAGGGTAGATAAGAAAGTAAGTGGTGATTTGAGTTCATCAAATGCACCCAGTAAAAGAGGAGAAAAAAGAGGGTTTACTTCAATTTGTGTAATCCATCTGTAAACACAGATTTTCATTAAAAGTAATTGAACAGTCTTGAAAAGATCCATTTGGATATTACCTCATGCGTGCGTTTGATTGTGTTTTTTATTAAAGTCTTTGTTGCACTGCAAAACTGTTGTTCTTTACCCCACAGAGTAACAAAAAAATCAGTTAATGAAAGAATGGAGAGGAAATTAGATGTTAAGGCCTTTGTCTTCATTCGATTTTTACAGAAATTGCTGTGCAGCAAGAATCGGCATACTATTCATCATAAAACTAGCACAATGACAGGTACTTTTTAACATAACACAGCAGTAAAATCACATTGTGCCTGTGCTGTCTAAAGTCTCCTCAAGGTTTTACATAAAACCCTTTCCTCCCTGGACCAATAAAGCAGAATTCTTTTTTACGTGATAACATTATGTCTTGCTTTATCTTTATTTTGCATTTCCCCGAACTAAAAAACACAAAACAAAACAAGTCAAAAAGAAATCTTGTACTAATATCACCCTTCATTGGAAAAAATGAGAAGTCAGAAGTCAACATATGAGCCAATTAGTGGATATAAACCCAGCTCTACTAGAAGGACCTCTGAATTGGACTGTTTGGCAATATACGGATTGAGTGTAATATTATAGTAATTAGTATTCTTTCAGCATCTTATTTCTATATCTCTTAAAACCAAATAAGAGTAAAAACATGGCAAGGTGCAAAAAATGGATACAGATCTGCAATTCCAGTTAGATTCAAATAATTCACACAAGCTTAATTAGGCAAATTTAAACTTTATTCATTTTTTCATTAAGATTTTATTTGCAGATGACTAAAACTATGAAACACGTAACCCATGACTAGACCGTTTATTAATATTTCTTACACAGGTCTATTATTGCCACTGCAAAGTCACAACATTTTCTGACTTTGCAGTAAATAATAATAGTCGTAGTCATCACAGGTGAGAAACATACACACCCTAACAGCAGGAAATGCCTTTGCCTCTAAAGAAGAAAGTTCGTCTTAATCCTTCAGGCTCAGAGATTATGGAATAATTCAGGTCACTGCCGGATACAGACAGCCTAAACAATTGCCCCCGCCAACAAGCAGATGTTTCTGTGCTACAGCTCACAAGCATGCTTCAACTCATAGACTGCTCACTCTGTGTAGAATAGTATTCTTCACTCATAGGACAGTCTGTATAGCATTTTGAGAAGTTTCTCCTTTCTTGCTGTATTCATAACTAGCAGGGATGAAGAATCAGACTGGAGACAGGAGTTGGGACTTTTCTTCAACGTCTTTGACCTGCATTGTTAATTTATCACGATAGCTTGGTATCTGTAGGTTGTTGAAAATGTTGTCAATGGCATTCTTATTTTGTCACTATAATAATTTGAAACAGGATGTGTGAAAAAAGACACTTTGGTGAAAATGAGGGTCTCATAGCTGATGACTGAAATTTTTTGTATTACTGATGATATATAATAGGCATATGACACTGTCTTCAAAGGCACTGAGTGAAATATTAATTGTGTCTTTGGATGTGTTGCAAAAGCCGCAAGATCTTTGTTCCCTGTTTGTTTTGTTCAACCAACAATCTGGACCGAGCATATTTGCAATCATACCAACCAGCTAAAGTGGCATTTCCTCACACTGGACATGTCTATTCAGTAATCAGTATGTCTATGTATTTCTGCTTGGGGTTTAGTAATTTTCATTTTCATTTTCAGTTGCCATTTTAACTTTTTTTTTTTTTTTTTTTTTTTTTTTTTAGCAAAACACACCTGCTGCAATTACATGCCAATTCACTGGCTTGCTCAAAGAAGTAAACTCACACTGCTGGTTGTAAATAATATGGCAGGTAAAACCGATTTTTGTTCTTAAAACCCAGAGCTTGAGTCACATGGTGTTATTGCAGTAACCTGTAAACATTGGATTTAGGCATCAATGATTTTGTAAGAGATTTGGCCAAAAATTAACACAAAGTAAACATCTCAATTATGTGGCAAGTTGGGAATTTTAGCAGGGGTCTGTGGGGAGTGACTGACTTTTGAAGCCAGCTTCAACTCGTCATTGGCACTGACTTCATTTTTTAAGTCCCAGAGGCTGCCACATGGTTGTGTTCAAGCTTGATGAAAAGATACTTTTTAATTTTCCTGGGATTTTTTAAAATTGTAAAATTTTTATTCATTATTAAATGAATGAATACCATTAAGCTGCTTTCAGGAACTATGCCTGTTTGCTCACTGTTTCAGTGTCATGGTATACAAAACTTTTCTCACTAGTTATTTACTCACTGGAATTGTGGCAATTGTGGCATTGGGCCAAGCAGCACGCACTTGAGCCGCATGAACAAGTTTGTGCGAAACCTTCTGTCAGCACGATCCGAGAGTTTTAAAAAAAATGTCTTGTGACTTCAAGAATGCTTTGCTCTCTCAATTCATGAATATTGAGAGGGGTGGAGGTTAGATGACTGTAGAGAAATATCCATATCTTTCAGTACTCTTTGGTCTTCTAGTAGTTCTTGCAAAACTTTGAGGTGTTTTGGGGCTCATTATCCTGCTGCAGCATACTTCTCGATTCCTCCTCTCTCTGTTTTGTTTTATTTTGTCCTGTGGTCTGCCTTTCATGTGCCACAGAACAGGAACTTGCTGTAAACAAATTAGTCAGATCAATTTAAATATAATGCTTCTGAATTATTTACCAGTGAAATGACGTGGAAAAAACAAAGAGACCTATAGCCATGTTTTGATGTTCAGAAAGTCCCTCTTGGCTTAGAAAAACAATTTTACTGTTTGAATCTCTTTAACCTAGCCCTGATGTTTCCTATTTTCATACTAATGTTTAGTAAGTAATGCTCAGCCGTAGACTTGACACACAGTCGTATTTCAAAGCAAGTGAAGAATAGCTGCATGCTGACAAACCTCTGATCTGTAGTTCTAATGTACATCTGTGAGGTGGTGTCAGGACTGCAGCATGATCCATCCACCCATCAAGCCATATTTCATAATTGGTTATCCAATTCAGGATCTTAGATTGGCTGGAGGCTATACCAGTTGTCATAGGGCAAGAAGTGGGGTTCACCCAGGACAGGCCCACAGTTTATTGCAGGGCCAACACATAGAGTCAGACAAATATGTACACTCACATTCACTGGAATCTAGAATCACCAGTCAACCTAACAAGCATGTCTTAGGACTGTGCTGGGCAGCTCGAGTATCCGGGCAGAACAGGTAGAACATAACAATTCCAAACTGGAGGATTAAAACTCAGGACCTTCTTGCTGTGAGTTGACAGTGCTAAGTACTTCTAGCCCCACAGCATGATCTGCATTTCAAAACCTTTATCAGAAAAATAGTTTAGCTGGGTAGTAATTGCTGTTGGATTGAGTAATGTCACACTGTGTGAAATCACTGTTTAAAAGTCTCTGGATTTTGTCATGTTTTGGACCTTATGTTGAGTGGACTGCAGTTAAGGTGTTCACTCAGGTGACTAAGTTGCTGAAATTAAGTTTTGTTGAAAATACACTGAATTAGAACCAGACACTCACTTAGAATTGGATTCTAAAATTTGTTTTTTTTTTTGTAACACAAACTTCACACCAAAATTTATGGCATTGAAATGCAGCAGCACCTGAGGACCCGAGGGGGACAGAGAAAATGAGGAAAAGCATCCGACTTTAGAGATAAAACCAGAGAAGCTAACATTTCATCTATGATAAACCGGGTCAGGCACCCCGGTTAACTCCTCTCCTGCCTCTCCACGGTCTGCGTCTCGAGTCGCAGTAATGGGCCTACACATGCATATCAGCGAATTTTATTCAAACATGTACTGAGATTCTGTACCCGAGTTGCCACATGTGAATATTTCTTTTTCTGAAAACATAATGAAATGTAAGCCATAATGCTTCACACATGCATGACCTATTTTGTGCTGCTGACCCTCCAGAGCAGCTGTAATCCAAGCACACTAATGAGTGGAAGGTTATTAAGATATTACGCAGAGATGGTCCATGCTGCCCCCATTATTTATTTTTAGGAAAATAAATGAAAATGGAAATGGAAAATTATGCTTTTCATTCTACATTACAATATGATTTTTTTTTTAAAGTTTAGTTTCATCACAGTAGTCTTGAGTGAAGAGTGCTCTTTAGTCAAAAAAATGAGTAATTTTAAAAAAATATATATTTAATTTAATTCCTGAGTGGAAATGCACCATTTTGGTGTACCAGTATAGCTTGCACACCACACATAAATATTGATTTAGCTGATTTTCAACTGTGTGTGTTTCACTGACATCACTTCTCTGTCATCCTCTTATCAACTCAAACCTATTATGCTATCCCTCTGCAATATGCACACCTCTCATGGCAGATAATCTATATATATCTGACAATTACCGAGCATGCCTATTTTAAATTCTTTCTCTCCGTCGCTTACTTTTGGTGTTGCTGAGTGTTATCATTTCTCTGGCAATAAATCTTTCATGTCTCTGAATATGATTTACCACTTATGCTCATTCATGACAGTGCTTCAAAGTACATAAGCATGCTCACAGTCAATACAGGGTTGCAGCTTGGACTGCTCAAACAAAAATACACACAGATTTACAATAAAGCCTTAATTCTTATGCAATATAACTGGTATAACTGAAATGAACTTTATATGATTAGAATCATCGCTACAAAAGTGATCAGAAGACGTATTTTTAATAAAGATCTCAGACTAATGGCATGCTTTTGTTTCCAGATAGCTAAAGCTGCACATGTTCATTCAGTATCATTTTTGAACATGTCTTAACACAGCAGGTTGATAGCATTTGCCAGTGTAATGTTGCTTCTATACCCTGTGCTGTAAGCACTCTCCTCTGTCTTGCTAAACTCTATGGAATAAAGAAAGAGCCAAAAATCATCTTTTGTATTCTGTTTGTGTTTTTATGTTAAACAAGGCCTTGGGCAGCCAACCTCAGACAATCAGCAAAACAATGTGGTTTTGACACTTGATTTCATCAATGATCCAGTTAGCACTTATGATAAGAGGGGCAAACATCTGTAAGCTTTGAAGAAAATTGCGTTCTGTGAGACAAAAAAAAAAATACTATATTCATACCACAGGAAAAAACAAGCTGATAAACCATATCTTAAAGCATTACAAGAAGAACAGTTCAAGTTCACATTTGTAGCAAACCACAGCTGCAAAGTGGCACAAATTAAATACAATTCATAACAAAAGTAAACATGCTTTTTTTTTTTACTCTTTTTTTCTTTGAAGAAGAGAAAAGCGTTTAGTAGGCTCCCTTCTGTTGGGTCTGGGGGCAATTTAAAACTGCATAATTTAATAACAGATAAAAGTACACTGTATTGAACATCATAAAAAGCTGGCAGACACTGTCCTATTGAACCGCCAAAGCAGGTCTCGATGAGGACTTCATCCTGAGTCACCCCCGTGTCCATAGCTCATGATTGATCGATAATTTGCCAGTGCCTTCTCCAGTACTCCCAATACATCTCCTTATATTTTTGTAAGTACACAACCATGCTTAACTATTTATCTAGCTTTATTTCTATTTTTTCATTAGCTTTTTTCTTACTCTTTGTTCCTCTTAGACTGAACAGAGTTGTGCTTAGGAATGATGCACACACACACACACACACACACACACACACACACACACACACACACACACACACACACACACACACACACACAAAACACACACTCATTTTAATGTTTATACCAAATTATTATTTTGTTACTATTTTGTCCCGATATCGCCTTCTGTTCCTTTCTTTGGTTTCAAAATAAAATGTATAAAAAAATGTAAAAACACTCAAGTAAGCAAAATCAGTATGATCAAATACCAAATGGTCCCCATTAACTAATGAACTGGTTCAAATAGATAGTAGCTTTTACATTACAATTTGGGAAAGTGAGATGTTGTGTGGGAATTTGGTAAGAAAGGCTGCTGATATGCTGGAAGAGCTGTCATTATTATTTCAAAACCGAGCCAGAGTGCAGACACCAGAGGTTTGTCCTATGACGCAGGATTAGGGGCTTAGTGAGGTAACCTTAACCTTAGGTTTTCAGACCTATGAAAGCAATTTATGAACAATGTAACAAAAGGAAAATCTCTCTATGGACATTTAAGTGTATAGCTATAATCATACTACAATCCTGTCAAAGCTTTTCTCTTTTTCTTTTATCAGTACTGTTGCTTTCAGCTTCTATTTTTCTTTAGCCAATATTTTGATCTTTATTTTTAAAATATAGTGCTCTGCTCTGCTGTTAGTAGGACTGTCTATGTCTGTGACTGCTTAGCAGGATTTCCAATGTTGGTGTAAGTGAAGCCAGATAAGGGAACAATATTGGGTAATTTGAACTTGCTTTGTACTGCAGTGGAGGCCCCAGGAGGCAGACAGGCATGTGGATAATACAACAAAAGTAATTTTAACAAACTTGTGGGGTGAAAAACAAAAGGTGTTGTTTGGGAAAGCAGTTAGGTCCCATCAAAACACCAACATACAGAATAAAAAAAATAAAAAGCTTGATGATAGTTGATGAGATGTATTAAAAAATTCTAAATTGTCACATGTAGAGGTTATGCAGTACTACAGGGTGGGCCATTTATATGGATACACCGTAATAACATGGGAATGGTTGGTGATATTAAAGTCCTGTTTGTGGCACATTAGTATATGAGAGGGGGCAAACTCCTCAAGATGGGTGGTGACCATGGTGGCCATTTAGAAGTCGGCCATCTTGGATACAACTTTTGTTTTTTCAATAGGAAGAGGGCCACGTGACACATCAAACTTATTGGTAATGTCACAAGAAAAACAATGGTGTGATTGGTTTCAACGTAACTTTATTCTTTCATGAGTTATTTACAAGTGTCTGACCACTTATAAAATGTGTTCAATGTACTGCCCATTGTGTTGGATTGTCAATGCAACCCTCTTCTCCCACTCTTCACACACTGATAGCAACACCGCAGGAGAAATGCCAGCACAGGCATCCAGTATCCGTAGTTTCAGGTGCTGCACATCTCGTATCTTCACACCATGGACATTTGCCTTCAGATGACCCCAAAGATAAAAGTCTAAGGGGGTCAGATCGGGAGACCTTGGGGGCCATTCAACTGGCCCACGATGACCAATCCACTTTCCAGGAAACTGTTAATCTAGGAATGCTCGGACCTGGTACCCGTAATGTGGTGGTGCACCATCTTGCTGGAAAAACTCAGGGAACGTGTCCGCTTCAGTGCATAAAGAGGGAAACACATCATCATGTAGCAATTTCAAATATCCAGTGGCCTTGAGGTTTCCATTGATGAAGAATGGACCCACTATCGTCCAATTTTTGTTTTGCCCATTCTGCAAATTCTGTGCGCTGATCTGGGTCATCCTCGTTGAGATGCTGCAGTAGCTGGAGTTTGTAAGGGTGCCATTTGTGAGTAGCTAATATCCGCCAAAGGGATGTATGACTAATGCCACTCTCCAGTGACATGCGGCGAGTGCTACGCTGTGGGCTCTTGCTGAATGAAGCTAGGACCGCCACTGATGATTCTTCATTAGTGACAGTTTTCTTGAGTCCACATTTTGGCAAATCCAACACTGAACCAGTTTCACAAAACTTAGCAAGCAGTTTGCTAACTGTAGCATAGGAGATGGGTGGTCTCGTAGGGTGTCTTGCATTGAAATCTGCTGCAATGACCCGGTTACTGCGTTCACTAGATATCAACACAATTTCGATCCGCTGCTCACGTATTAACCTCTTCGACATGTCAATGGCTGTGAACAAAGAGAAACTTGTAAATAACTCATGAAAGAATAAAGTTACGTTGAAACCAAGCACACCATTGTTTTTCTTGTGACATTACCAATAAGTTTGATGTGTCACATGGCCCTCTTCCTATTGAAAAAACAAAAGTTGTATCCAAGATGGCCGACTTCTAAATGGCCACCATGGTCACCACCCATCTTGAGGAGTTTGCCCCCTCACATATACTAATGTGCCACAAACAGGACTTTAATATCACCAACAATTCCCATGTTATTACGGTGTATCCATATAAATGGCCCACCCATTTATATGGATACATATAAAGGCAATCAATCTTCGATTGATTGCCTTTTCTGCTCAGAAGAATCCCCATTTGATTTAGATCTTGTAGAATGTCACATGTTAGTCTCTAAAATTAAAACTGGTGAGTGCTACTCTTGCAATCACATATGATTTCCTTTACTTGGCTTCTCCTCACTGTGGAGGACTGGCAACAGTACAAAGAAACTCTGCTAACTTTACCATTCTAAATAAGACTTAAAGGTCAGTGGTGTAAAACATCATTATAAACAGCTGACCAGATGACCGGTAAGCAGCAAGTTACAGCCTAAGCGAACCTTCTGAATGAGACCCCTGTGTCTGTCTTTAAACCATGTGCCAGTCACCATTAATGCTTGTTGCACCAGCATGGCTTTTCCTTCTGCCTGACACTCAGTTGTACTCAGTCTACCCTCAATTGCTGTCACTTGTGTCCTAAAGGCTGTCATCTCCACTTTGTGCTCCATTGCCGCCATGTCTTCTCCACTGCTCTATTTTTCCCAGTTCAGTCAGGCTTGTGGCTGTTTGTCAGTAGAGGCTGATTGCCCAGTTATTTGGTTTAGCTGTCTGCCTCCCTGTTGCTCTGCCACTACATTTTGTCTCCAGTGAGACATTTCATTATCTATCAGTGCCTCAGCAAAACCACATTTCTTAAAGTACCTCATGCTCATCATTTTGTTCCCTTTAATGAGCTATTGTTACCCTTTCTACAACTATACAGAGCATACAACCATGTATGCCTATAAACTTTGCTTAGTAACAGGAGCTTTGTGCGTTGCAAGCAATGTCAGTGCATCCTAGTTTGTTTTGATGAAAGCAACATTATGAGTCTCACAATATGAAGCGATATCCATCAACAATGCAAGGCAGCAACACACCTGTAGAGGTCAGCATCTGTCTAATCTTTTTCCCATGGAATATGGATATTGTGTTCAGTTTTAACAGCCTTTTCCTTAAAATTCTAAACCAGTACTTTTGACCACAATAACAGTCGGATGTGGTCTAGTCATAATAATAGTTTTAGAGAAAAAAAAATTTAAACAAACAATTTCCTTCTCCTTGTGTCTTTAAATTCAAAAGCAAGTGTATACTTTTCTGCTTGCAATATACGTTAAAACCTATCTGGTAAAAATAAATAAGTAAGCTGTAACACTAGACTATTTTCCCAGCTGAATTTGATGCATAGTAATCATTTCAGGAAATAATCATTTGATACATCTTGTCAAACAGATGGACTTATAATTCAGCAATCTTGTTTTGAGTAATTGTTTATGAAAATGAACTGTTTATTTGGCGCAAAATAATATAGTTGACATGCAACTATTTAAATTCTCTTTTTTTAATTGGCATAAGATGACTCGTTTAATATAGGCAATTTAGACAACTGTTGAACAGACGATTACAATTCTCAAACAAGCCGAACACATTTTTATTTCAAGACAAATAATAATTAATTGTATCAGTTCCTGTTAGTGCTCATGCCATTCTATTTGTCATTTCTCAGCAGAGTGAAAAGCCTGAAAGTTACAAGGCAAAAAAAATAAAAGCCCTCTGGCAACAGACATTTGTCAGTATACAATTCTTTAATTAACCATAATTATGTGTGCCATTTACCTATTTAAAACACAGTGTGAAACACAGTATATGTACAAAGTATATCTATGGGATGTAATCAAAATGCAAGTGGGATCACACCTGTAAAAAACAAAAGATTGCACGCTTCAAGTTAGTCTCCTTGGCAGGTTTTCACCACTCACTCGCCACTCATTTGGATCATTCCTTGGTAGTCCTGTTCTTACCACTTGCAGGCATACACAGTATTTGTAAGAAATTCTACATTTCACCCACTTTGTCAAAATGTTGACCCTTAAACTTGAATTCCATGTTGGGCAACAGTACAAGGGAGCTGTTGAAAACAGGATGTTCAGGGAGCCATCTCGGGGTAATAGGATCACAAGTAGGGGTAAATGTCCTAAGAGATTACCTTATACCTTAATAGAGGTCAAACTTAAATCAGTGGTTTTTACTTTTGAGAGACACAGTGTCATAAATTCTTATCACATTTCAAATATAACTTCACTCACTCAAACATTTCTATTTCCTCTTCTGTTTCTTCTAAGAAAATTTGATAAACTGAAATTACTCAGTGTCAAAATATGGTAGAATAGATTAATATCTAAATTTATAGATGGTGACTGCCTAAGGTGTAGCCTGTAATCTATAACTCAATTACACCACTTTGCTATTTAATTTGCACAGCACACTTGGCACAACCCCTTTCTGAATGTCAGGCTAGTATGTTTTTTTGCATTGTAGCCTTGATGAACATTACATTTTCTACTCTACTCACATTAATAAGAACATCCCTCATAGATACATAGCCTAATAATCTATTTCATGTGTACACTTAATTGGAAATGTCACGGAGCAAAACTGTCATCAGGATTGCATCTGGAATGTAATATCACTTTTGACTACTGCATCATCTCAAGGACTATATTATAAAGGACCATATTCTGTGTAAAGTCAGCATAATATCACTAACGTCACTCTTGTAATGTCACTCTTGTAATGTCACTCCTGTAATGTCACTCTCTAAATACTCCAGCACACAATTTAAAACCAAATCAAATGAACACACTGGAACTTGACAGGTGGTGTCACTGAAGGGATACTCGAGCTCATCTGACAGAGCTGTGGGTGGGAGTATATCAGACAAGATGATAAAAACACCCACAGGGCCACAAAAATGCAAAAAAAAAAGTTTAATATGTAATACTGCACACATTTGAAACGGAGCATGTTGAATTTGATCCCTAAACATTCAGCAGAGAAAACGTCTCAAAAGGTGACAATCATATGAGGCAATTGTGCTAGGGTGACTGCTTTAGGTGGATAAACAGCAAAAGATCATTTACAATGTAGGGTTTGCATGGAGGCAGTCAGATGAGAGATGTAGTTCAGGTTGGAAGGCTAGCTGAGTAGGCGGACAGGTATTGGGAAGAGCCTGTAGAAGTGGCAGGCAGAGTCAGTGGAGATGGACTAATTCCACCTCCCACAAATCCTCCAACAGTTGATTGCCTGGGTGGGCAGTGTCGGAGGCAATCCTCCCTGCCCTCCTCTTTGCTCTGGCATTAGGCGACTGCTCAGTGGAGAGCAACTGGCAAGCAATGACCCTCTCAGCTGGATGACACACTGCAGCTTTTCCCCTAGAGCAAGAAGAAATGGAGCTATGGCAGACTGCAGAGGATATCAGGACAGTCTTGATTGCCGATCTTTATCCGAAGACAGGATATGTTCTGATATGTTTATCCTCATTATTTGTCACAAAGAAAAATATGCCTTTCTTTTTTTAATGGAAAGCTGCTCAGATTTTGGTGCAGGCTTAAACGATAGTAGCAGAATTGTTTTTCATTGAACATTTCTAAGGCAATAATGCTACAGGCAAATAAGACGGGCAAAGGCTTTGTTGATCTTTTTACACTTCTATTCCATCCTAACATTATATTATGAATTAAATTCATTTTAGAAATAGAATTTGATGCTATGACATGTATAGCAGTGGTGCTGCCTGTTATAGCATCTAAAAGCTTCTGCTTGAATAGAGCTTGCTGGCTACTACACTGAAGCACTGTAAATAAAATGAACAATGAAAGTAATTCAGAGCATGAAATGACCAGCATTTTTTCTGTTCCAAAATAATCTGTTTGGAATGTATGGTATGTGGTATTCCCCTGTGGTCAGCTAGTTCATCTTGTGGTACTCATGGCAGACTATGAGAGAAAAAATAGAACTATACAATTAAAAAATAACCTTAATTACATCCAAAAAGTAGTGGAAATCTTTTTGTTTGGCAAATACACAATCTTCTGATGTTCTGATCTTTCATTGTTCTGCGATTCTCATCATTCCTCAGTAATGTCATACAGGTGTCTGATTGGTCCCATGTTGGTGATGAAAAACTGTTTATTCACACGAAGAGCAGAGTCCTGCATTGTCATGGAATTAGCCTGGGATTATAACATTTTCTGTTTAAAAATAGTCTGTTCTAAGTGGAATGGATGAAATAAAAATGGTAATAGGTATTCCTCTTTGGGCAGGTGTATATCATATTCAGTTAGAGTTAATCTTGTGGGACTCTTGGCAGAAAAAGATAGAAAAACAGAAGTACACAATTAAAATCTATGCTTGATTATACCCCCAAATGTAATGACCCAAATATACATTAATGTGTAACATTCCTGTTCTTTCATTGTTCTGTAATTTGTAGAATTCCTCAATATTGTCATCAATACTGGAGGTGTCTGATTGGTCCCATGTTGGTGAGGAAAAATTGTTTATTCAAATGAAAAGCAGAATCGTGCACTGTCATGGGATTTGCCTTGGAGTACAGAAAGACAGTGAGTGTCTAAATCCTGCAAAAAAAATCTGGAAATAGTGGTGTAATATTAAAGTACAAGCATAGAATTACCAAGGCAATAATAATTGCATAAGCAAGCAAAATTAATAAAGGTAACGTGGTGATTCTTGAGGTAAGGCACCTTTCAAATGTAGAAAATTAGATCACTATCTAGTGTGTATACTATTTTAATATTAACAGTAATGTATTTTATGACATTTCTTACAAAGCAGGCAAGGCTGCTATATGGCCATTTTTTGTTTTTGTTTTTTCAGAGTGCATCTGAATATATTGAATGAAAACTGATGTTGCAGAGGCTCTGGTGTCATCTTGTGTCTTAGATTAGTAATAATATGATGTAGCTTTGTGAAGTGGAATTATGAATAAGCCAGCAGGGAAGAAGCATTCCCGAGTAGAAAATACAGAGCACTATAATGCATATGTTGTCCAAACTAATACTAGTCACATATTTCAGTGTTGTACTACTGATGAAGAAATGTAATCACGGTTTCATCATATTCAAAACTGAATATACTGAATAAACCTCTGTAAATAGTACTCATGGCCACTGTTATGACAATTAGCATATTAATGATCATGAAACTGACCTCACGGCCCATTGGTAGTCAGTGGTGTCACTCATTGTGCAAATGTACTGTTTATGAGAGTGGAGGAACCTGCTGTCAGCTGAGACTGAAGAAGTCACTTGGATGAGTGATGAAACATTGCTACCACTGAAAATGCAACATCCAGATGAACAGAATCAACTTTTTGGGATATTGAACCTTTAGCTGACCTTTAGCTGTGACAAAGGCAAATGAAATATTTACTACAGAAGGAAATGATCCCATTTTAAAGACCCATGAGGTCTGTGTGTCTTGTAGCATAACTCGCAGAATGCTTTGGCCATAGAAAAGGCTGTACATAGTTCCTAATGCATTGCTTAATTTCACTTTAAAAAACAAACAACAACAACAACAACAAAACAGTAATACACTATTTTTTTCAGCATCCCAGTTGGATCTGTATGTTTTGCATTTTAAGGCTTACTGAAAAGGAAGTTTGAATTCCATTCCACATATTCAAGATTAATTAAAGGTTAAACTTTTTGATTAAAGGTTTTAAATGGACACTTAAGCTTAAGGTCATGAAATGATGGCCAGACGGTCTCTAGATTTTCTGGTAGAGAGCAGAATTCATGGTTCCATGAAACATGGCAAATAGTCCAGGTTATGAAGCAGCAATGCATCATCTTTTCTCTTGTCAGTCCTCAGAATAATTTCAAAAGTCTTGGAGATCATCAAAATGTTCTTTAGTATGTGTGAGAATCTTTGTGTTCTTTTTGGTCAGCAGGGTTTTCTTCTTGGAACTCTCGCATGGATGCCATTTTTGCCCAGCCTGTTTTTATTGTTAAATTATGGACTCTGACCTTAACTGTGACAAGTGAGGCCTGCAGTTTTTTAGACATTTTTCTGGGTTCGTTTGTGACCACCTGAATGAGTCATTAATGTGTTATTAGATTAATCTGGGTTGCCTAGCCACTCCTGGGGAGGGTCGCCACTCTTTAAAGTTTTCTCCATTTGTGGATAATAGCTCTCACCGTGGCTCACTGGAGTACCAAGGCCTTAGCAATGGGTTTGTAGCTTTTTACAGACTCACTTAGATTGTGGCATGATGTCTTTTCAGATCCTTTTGCCTACTTCACTTTGCCAGACATATTATGTTTAAGTGATTTCTTGATTCAACAGGTCTGGGAGTAGTCAGGTCTGGGTGTGTCTAATGAAAATGAACCAAGTTTTCCAAAAACATGTGGTTAATTACTGTTATTTCATGTTAATGGTAAATGGCCTGTATTTATATAGCGCTTTACTAGTCCCTAAGGACCCCAAAGCGCTTTACATATCCAGTCATCCACCCATTCACACACACACACATTCACACACTGATGATGGCAAGCTACATTGTAGCCACAGCCGCCCTGGGGTGCACTGACAGAGGCGAGGCTGCCGGACACTGGCGCCACCGGGCCCTCTGACCACCACCAGTAGGCAATGGGTGAAGTGTCTTGCCCAAGGACACAACGACCGAGACTGTCCAAGCCGGGGCTCGAACCGGCAACCTTCCGATTACAAGGCGAACTCCCAACTCTTGAGCCATGATCGCCCAAACAAGGGGTGAATTACTTTTTGGATAACAAATGAAATGATCATGCATCATTTAAGAACTGCATTTTCTATTTACTCGGTTATCTTTGTTTAATAGTGAAATTTGTTTCAAACATTGAAGTGTGACAAATATTAAAATATGCAGTCTTTGATTTTCAGGTTTTGCGTAGCTACTGTCATTTTCTTATTAGCAGGTTATCATAAATACTGTTCACAGAATAGCACATTTATTCATCCATAATTATTTTGAATGCATTCTTTGACTTGGCATAAGAATTTGCTGGCTGTATATGCCCTGAGAGCCAAACAGTTACAGTCTGAATTTGTGAGCTGTTAGAGCAAAAGTTCTAGGTGAGAATCTGTGACTTCCCTGCACACTGTAGGAGTTAGCTGAGCAGCCACCATGTAGATCTTGCAATGAACTGAGCAAAGCCTGCTTGGTTTTGTTCTGTCACAGTTGAAAAGAAAAGTACATAACACTAACATGTGCACTACAGACTTCATGGACATGCACCTGGCAGTAGACTATATTCTAGAGACACCAGCCTATGCTTTGCTAAATCGAATAGGAAATGTACTTGAAAAGATCAATAGCTGTAATGTATAAATGTATAATAAACTATACTATAAGAGGCAGAATTATATGTGCTATATGAATGTTAAATTAATATGTGAAATGCTGTTGTTTAAGTGCAGGTTCGCAGTATTTTGCATGCCATATTTGATTTAAATAACAGTAAACATCTTGTAGCAGATGAAAGCTATGTAGCATTGCTTGTTTTGGCCAGCTCAAATGATGTATCATTGGATTCCACATTATATTAATACAGTAAATCTCTGTGTAGTTAATAAAAACAGAAGCACACATACATGTTTTTGCTTGCATATACCGCCCAAATACCACCCAAGCATAAGCAAGTATTTTTTGTAGATGTACTGGGCATAAATATGTTTTCTGGAAACAATAATGCCCATTATTGTATTTATATGTAGATTTATATTTGCAATATTTGCTTATCCAGGTTTACTGAAGCACTATATGGCATTTACTGGCTGTATGCCCATTTACAGACTTGTTTGATGGTGGCATCTGCTGTTATTCATACTGGTGCATAATGAATGTGTTGTTTATAAAATACCACTTCATATGTCATGGCTATATGCTGGAACTATTATACATCTTAAGTTGTGAAAAAGAAAAAAAAAGTTTCTGTGATGTGACAGAAACTAGAAACCCAGAGCGTTCGATTTTTCATGAACTGACGTATAGAGGATTATCTACAGGCTCTTGATGAGATTATAATTCAACTTCTCCGCAGCAGTTCTCATTCCACATTACTCACTCTTATTTCATCCTGTTTTCAGCACTTGGGGACTTTAAACTAAATATCAACGATGAATTAGTAAAAAGCATACTTTCGTACATCAAGTGCAGATCTAAATGTCACATTTGGAGAGGCAGAGGCAATCGCTGCTTCTTTTTCTTGCAAACACGCACAATGGTCCATTCTAAGAGCAACCTGCATCAAAACCAAAGAAGAAACCAATGGTAGTTATCAAGAAGAAGCATGCTGACAATAGGCTCACCGTCTTTGTTGACCTAATAAGGGAAATCAAAAGCAAGGGCTGAAACAGACTGCTGAATCAATATAAAGCACTTACCCTGATTGGACACTACGACAGAGACATCGGTGTTAAAGCCGGTAAGGGGGGTTAGCTCACTTTTACTCCCTGCCTTTCTGTTGTCTCCTTTTCAAACAAAGAGTGATAACTCACATTGATGTAAACATCTATTATTAATACATCAACCACATATCATTGTTATGTTGCAGGATAGTTATTTTGTAATACAACGCAGAGCACATATAAAGAAATGTTACAGTACAGTTTACACTATCACTCAGATCTTTCTCATATGAAATATCCATTTGTTAAATGCAACTTATCATCAGTAGGACAACAGCTTACTACAAGAAGGCAAGCTGCACAACAATAAGAAGGCAATCTTTGTATAGCATTATAAAATACAATCATACAATCATAACTTTTCAGCAGCCATAACACAATAAAACACATTACAAATTTTACATGAGGAGGAAATCATCAAGTATCCACCATTAAACTTCATAATCTATGTGATGCAGCTTGTAAGGTATATTTAAAAAGTGGGATTGTTGTTCATGAAAGAGTGAGAGACGGCTCTTATCATGGTTTGGAAACTGAAAGGTTATATTTATTATTAATCATATATATAGTAGTTTCTCATAGCCAGGTACAAGTCCGTCTCAGGTCCTTACATGTTATGGGAGTCTGAAAGACCAGTTGATTGATTTCTCCTGAGGCTTTGAACTGTGCCCTCAAACAGCTCCACACTTTTGGCGAGTGGGAGCTGCCCTTATAAAAGCTAATGTATGCATGGTACGACACTGGGCTCCAGTACAATCAACGAGCACTGTTAACGGATGCAGTTCATTTTGTCCAATAATGTTATTTAAGTCTATTACAGTAATTCCATTCCAATTAAGCCAGCTAAATTAACTTACTCTCCTGTCTCTTTAAACCACATATTGAACACACACATAATCATTTTGGTAAGAATTATTAAAAACGATTTGAAAAAGAACAAAACTGTACATAGTTTATGTTCATAAACTGCATCAGTAAACATGCTGATAACACTGCTAACACTTTAGCAATCTTACCGCTTAAAAAATTTCAGCAATTAATATCTGTGAAGCTATTTTTCTTTAATCTAGTTTATTACACTTGCTTGGGAAGCAGGTGGGATAAAATTGTAGCTACAAAATTGTTGATATTAAAATGTTCATATTTTGTTTCATTGAAATTGTTTGTTTACATTTCAGCAGTCAGTTGAATCAAGTAATCACTTACAAGAACCTGTCTTTATTTGTATTTATTTTACCTATTTATTTTAGATTAAACAGAGCACTGTACTGGGGTACAGTTTGCTTAACGTTTTATAGATGCACATTTTACTGGACATAAGATAAAAAAAAACGGAGAATCCATGCTACCTGTGTGCTGATGACATGTCTCAGTAACACAAGCTACGCTCATTCCACCTCTTTGAATAGCGCCTCTCTCTGCCAACCTATCTGATGACATCACTGGGTAATGCAATTCTCTCCTTTTTTTTGTTTGAGTGTAACAACTGAATTCTCATGTGATGCAATTCATAGCAATGACTTTTAAACTATTGAAAAATAAAATGATTACAAAATCCCCAAAATTATATCAGCTGTAAACTACTTCTGTAAGAAAAAGAACCAAAGCATTTAAAAATACTGTATTCTGGGTCTCAATGTAAGAATAACACACAAATATATTACTTGGAATGTGAGAGAAGCTGGAAAAATTGAGGCCCTTGACAGACCTTAGGGTAAACTGAAATAGAAAGACGTTTTAATTTATCCAGTCACACACCACATAACTTGCAATATTTTAAAGTATCCAGTATCCAAACACTGCCTTAACCTCCTTATGAACTTAATCTACAGCTTTTTGCCCCTTTTCCTGTTTCAGTTTTTGTATTTATATGTACTTGATACCCAAGTGCATGACATTTGGGTCTAAGCTCTGAGATGTCAGACAAAATGTCACCCTTTAGGTGCTATAGGTAAAAATACACACTTACATTAACAATTTGACTTTTTTTTTATCCCCTTCTCCAATAAACCTACTCCTTCTACAGTATATTTGGTGCAACACATATATAATGTAAGGCTTTAAGACAATTATTTGTTTTTACTCATAAAGGCAGGATGCCACAAAATGAACTGTTGCTGAGTATTAAATTTCATTCAGGGCATTATGGGAATCAGCAAAATGCACCTGACTTCCACTGTGGAACTGCACTGCAGAAACCACTTATGGTGACAGAAGGGTAATGATTTATGTTTTCTTTAGAGTCCTCAGAAAATAGACTGTAATGTAATTTATTTATGTGAATCACCCTTTCCTTACTGTGCTTCATTATTCTTGTAAAGGATTTGTTTCTCTTAGAGACAAAGTTCAGGTCAATATGCAAGAAGGATATAGGTAACAACCAGTAATACAACTCAAACTCTAAGTAAATGTTTGCCAGATGGGCAATTAGGTATCATGAAACAAAAAAAAAAAATGCATTATTTTATTAATGGCTTTACAACTTGGAAGGAATTTCAGAGAGCATTTTTTCGTGGATTATTTTATGCAGATGTTTTCATTTTTTTTTAGCTATGCAAATTATAAGTGGGGCAAATATGTTTTCCAGTCATATCATTATAGATGAAATAGATAAGATTTACCACCCGCTTACAGCCCTCTTTGGCTTTAACATAATTGTGCCTTCCTGCTGTATGATATAACTGTATGCAAGCTGACAAGCGTGACCACAGTATATTAATGCATTGAGCAAACTGGGTCACAGATTCATCCATAATCAAAATACACCTTGTACAAGGTTTTTTTAATATTACAAAAATGTCAGAGATGACCATGACCAGAGAATGAGAAAAAAGAAGAAAATGCAAATATAGTTAGACTGTCGGAAAACAATGTGGTCTAATGAAATTCCACTAAGCTGAGCTATGATAATAGGATTTGATTTAAGGTTACCATCGGTTTTGTATTAGTGACTTACTGAGGTAATTAGCTTATATTGTCCTTTTGTTAATATGTAGACACTGGTGTTAAATAATACTTATCAATTTACTAAATAAAGGCCACTGGAATTAATCATCCTGGTATTAATTATTGGAAAATAGCCAAGTAAACGATGAAAGAAAACCCATTCATTGTGCTTGAAAGCAGGATAGATGCAGTGATGGGACTGATTAATTTACTTCTTAAACTGTCAAAGCAGAGGACTCGGTGATGGGGAGAACCATTTCAAATATTCAAAG
Organism: Aulonocara stuartgranti; assembly: GCF_965226115.1. Classification (NCBI taxonomy): domain Eukaryota; kingdom Metazoa; phylum Chordata; class Actinopteri; order Cichliformes; family Cichlidae; genus Aulonocara; species Aulonocara stuartgranti. The sequence continues at coordinate 25,036,573 of NC_138946.1, forward strand.
GGGTGAATGTTCTTGTGAAACATCTATTAATCATGGAGATTTTGGCCAGGCAGATGAATTGTGGTGTCGCTTTTCTATGCACGCTGCCACAGAATCATTAGCTACAACATTCGCTCAAGCCCGAACAGACACGGAGGCTAATCAGCAGCGGTAATGGACACACTTCATAATTGTCAGTCTTTTGGTAACGAGACCTAATCTGGGGAGACTGAGCGCATACTACGAAGGCAGCTTTGATCGTATGAGCTGAGAAAGCGATGTGCCTATATAATCATTATTTTACTTCAAGACTTGTGTCCAAAGAATACATCGGCTTTTCAGCATTTAATACCACAGTATTTTCAAACTACAAATGTCGTCCTATTCTTACAGTTACTGAAGCGAAGTGAGTTCTCTATAATTAAGGCAACTTTATAGGCACTGTTCCCAAGCGAGTGTATGTACGAGTACCTGTGTTAGATGTTTCATCTTTATTAGCCAGAGCATGGTAAGCCTGGCTCTTCATGCACTAATCCCCAGCTAAAGAAACAGCTTTCAAGGAATTAACATCAAAAGTAAAGCTTTGCGTGCCGGCGGGGGAGCTTTCAACAGAGCCTGCCTCAACTATCTCCTAAGTATTTTCAGAGCCTCAGGGATGAAGTGGAAGTTAAGTTTAACTTGCTCTGTGTTCTTCTGCAAGTCTTTGACCTTGTTCTCAGGTCTCTTAATAATCCCTGATACGTTTGAATCCGTACAGCATTTGCGGCGTTTCCATGAGGCACTGCCAGGGGGTGAGGAATTTTCCCTGCGGCTCATTGCCCATTCTTCTCTTTAACCACGATTCCTGTGATTAGCAGGTTAGGATACAAGTGCTTGAGGTTTCGTATCAGCACCTTACATACAGAACCACCAAGAGTGTTGAATACAGTGCACAGCAAATCTGCGAATTTCCAAATGTTGTACATGTTCATTATGATCAGCTTGGTAAGCTTACAAACAATTGCATAAATGTATTTATTTATTTTATATGACATTTATGACGTTGCAGGAGCTCACGGCTGATTAAGTTGTTTTGTGGAATCATTTTCTATCCATTTAAATAACACTGCAAAACCCCACAACTCTCTCTCCTTCCTGTTCACTCCCATAAGATTTTGCAGATGAATTGAACTAGAAAGTGTTTGGGCGTTATATAATCTTTATTTTTAATCTCTATAAATTTGAGACAACAAAGCAACACGTCACAGTTCTGCCTTTTAAAGCTCTTTTCAAGAGATGATTCTTTGGCCAGTAATGATTGCTTTCACAATACTTCCTCTTACTTATGTTCCCATAACTCATTTACTCTTTCATAGACTGTGACAGCTTGGATTGAGCTAAGGGACAGCGATGACTGATTCATTGTGTCTTTCCAAAGTACAGTTGCAGAAAATGACATTGGCAGCTTTGCTTTGTAGCTTAAAGCAATAACAAACAGTATATCTCCTGTCTTGTGAAGTCCACAATGAAATCTCCATGGCGCAATAAATTGCTTGTCTACCTGATGTTAACATCCCATCAGGCAATCATCAGCAATCCACTTTCTCCATTTGGAATATGTTTATATGTCTTCCTTGAAAGACGTGCTGTGGGATTTATTTTGTTAGACACTTCACCGGCTGCGAGCCTCTGAAACGGGCTAAACTAGGGTTGCATCTTAATACCCGGGGTAGCGGTCATGTCCGGTTAGGGGCTCTGTTGGCTCTCAGGTGACTGTTTCCTCGCGGCTGCGTGCAGCGGGGCTAGGGGAGGGTCTGTGCTGACGGACGTGGGTTACTGACCTGGTAGCCTGGCTGCCCCTGGGTGGGTCCGTGATGGGCGTGAGGTTCTGGGGGCGCTCCGTCTCTGGGCTGGGGCCCAGGCCGGGCCTCAGGGGCTTGGGTCCTGGTTGGTGTGTTGCCGGGGTTGTGGGCGGGTGGGTGCATGGGGGCCCAGCCCTGGAGCAGGGTGCCGCCGGTGCATCGAGCCACCTGGGGGGCTCTTCAACTGGTGGGGGAGATTGTCACATCTTGCAGGAGCTTTCCTCTCCTCGGGAGCTCTCTCTGCAGGAGGGGGAGATACAGGAGAGGTGGAGGAAGATCTCAGCCTGGGTGTTTATTGTCTTATGTAGTCTGGAAGATGAGTGGATGGTGGGGTGGGTGCAGTTTTCTCTGTGGTGGGGTTGGGTGGACTGTCCCGGGCTCTGTGGGGCCGGGAGGCGCTGCTGCACTGGGCCCCGGTCTGGATGGGCCTGGGCCCCCTTTCCCTGGTGGGTCGCGGAGTATGGGGGTGCCTACTGGGGTCAGCGGGGAAGCTGGCCCCAGGGAGGGGTCACTTGCCCCTCCCTTCCTTCCCTCCCCATCTCCAGCTGCCTCCCTCTTCCCGCTCCACCACAACCACCCACACATGCAGGACCTTGGAGTAGGGGTATGTCACCAGGGTGCAGAGGAGGCTACCCCCCCCCCCCCCCCCCCATCCCCTTCTGGCTGCCTCTGCCTCAATTTTATCCCACAACTTAGACATTCACATTACTCACACTCTCATTACACATACATATAGGATCTTGGGGGTGGGCACGATACACGGAGTCCAAATTACCATCAGGGTGTACACCTCACCCCTGGCGTCGTTGCCCACCTCTCAATATTAAATACACGTAGACATTGAGGGCTAGCAGGATGGACCATGCGCTTACCTGCTGCTCTCTGGCAGGTAGCTCCATGCCCTCCTGGGTTTTAAATGCACCTTAGAACACACATGCATCAACACTACAATGAGCGGGTGGAGGGAGGTTTGGAGTCTTCTCTCACCCCCATTCTCTGCGACCTGCTGGAGCGGGGGGGCTAGGAGGAGGAGTTGGCCGTCCGACTGCGGTCTGGAGTGTGGGGCCTCCCTGCTGCTGCGGAGTCGGGGCGGTCTGCCTCCCCCCACCGCAGGGAAAAGGGTAACACCACCTGGGTCTGGGTGCAGTTCTCCCCTCCAGGGACAAGGGTACCTAGACCCGGGGCTTAGAGTACGCTTGGGGAGTGTGATCGTGTGTACAGCGTCTCTTTATGTCTGTCTCCACGTTGGTTGAGTGTGGAGTAAGTGCATATGAGAGCATGAGGGTGGGAATGGATGTTTGTATCTGTGTGTGCCTGTATGTCTGTGTCTATATGTCAGGTTGGGTGTCAGGCGCCACCTCTCTGGGGACATCTCAGGCCCTCCAAGGTTTGGAGGCCTATCTCCCCGTACCACCACTTCCCCTGCCAGTGGCGGACTCCCTCAGACATCGGTGCGTTGGTGGTTCTTTGTGTCCGGGGATGGGCGTCCAGGTACACACCGGCTCACTCCTTGGCGGCCGCTTATCGGCGCCTGGAGCCTGGGGCTCGCTCGGGCCACTTTGGAGGTGGGGTGCCCCCGGCCTCTCGGCCTGGGGCTCGGTCACTCAGGCACGGCTGGCTGCCGGCGGAGCTCACGGGCGCGTCACTGCAACTCCCCCTGGCTTCTGCTCCGCGGCTGCTGAGTGAGCCCTCATCTGGGACTCTCCTCAGCTCTTTCTGGGACAGTGGCGCGGCTGCCCCTCTGTTGGTCTTCCTTGGTCTCTTGTGTTCTGGGGGCCTCTGGATGTCTGGAATTTTGATCTCCTCCATACCTGCTTCATACCCTGGACGGGGCAGTGGCCCCCCCACACCCTCTAGCAGATCATTACATGAAGGAACCTTTAAAAAAAAAAAAAACAAGCGCGTCCATGCTCACAGGTGTACACATGGGTGAACACACCCACAAACTACACCCTTTTTGGCTCCTACCTCAAAGCACACTGTGTTCTGTTGATCTTATGTGCTGCACAATAATGTTTAATATTTAGTATTTACTGTCATATTCCCATATATCATTGTGATGTTGTTTATTCTATTACTCTTGTTCTCTTCTGCTTGTTTTCTTTTTTTTCTTTCTCAGCAGGTGATCCAGGTGATTGATATATGCATTTTTTTCTGCTCATTCTGTTGGTTTTTGTTTTTTGCCCTTCTCCCCCGGTCCCTCTTCTCAGCTGTTTCTCTTTCCCTCTTTCTTTCTCCCCTTCTTTCCCCCAGTCAAGTCTGTCCCGTATTCAGTAAGTGAAAATAAAATAAACAATAAAAGGTGAATCAAATGGACCATTACGGCAAGGCTGGGATGGTCAATTTGGTAAAGTAAATCCGTTGGGCATCTTTCTTTGCCTTTAGACAAAAATTCTGATGGCAAAAGAGCCAAACGGGACAGGCAAAAAAAAAAAAAAAAAAAAAAAAAAAAATTACATTACACACTCATGACAAAATGAGGTAGTTGGACTAGGACACCTTTTTTCCACCAAAGTACAATATAGTATAATAGTATAATAGCTACTATTGCACAGTTACATCTGTCTTTGGCCATATTTTTTTTTTCTGTTTTTGTAACTTTGTCTGTGTACACTATTCACACTGTCCACTTATATTGTGAATCACACTTTTTCAGCATTTGGCTGATTCTCAGCAGAGCGTGTAGCTCTGTACACGTGTGAATTCTTCCCGATACTTTGTCAACAGTCATATCATAAATATACATTAGTGGCCCAGTTTCACTGGCACATGCCCATACCAACCTGTTTTACGTCAGCTGGTTTGTCTATGAAGATGTGATTGGTTAATTTGAATTTTTTCTCTATTTCTGGTCCTTTATTTAAGCACAAATTGCTTTGAAGTGATGTATAATAGTAACACATGACTCTCACCAGGGTCATAGTAACACATGACCCTGGTGAGGGTCAGAAGCCTAAACGCGTTGGTCAGTTAATAAAGTTGTTCCTCTTTACTTTTAAGTGTTGCTGGATTTCCTGGTTTGTTAGTTTCTTATCCTCTCCATGCACCTTGGAAGTAGGTGAAGGTGTGCCAGAAAGTTTTTGCTGCGATCATGCCTGTACCGTGCCATTGCCTCATCCATGTTTTACAGCCGTTACTTTCTATTTTGTATTTTTTTCTTCATAGTTCTTGATTATAATTTATCTTTGTTATCCCTTGGTTTAACCAGTCAGTATATATATATATATATATATATATATATATATATATATATATATATATATATATATATATATATATATATATATATACACACATATATATATATATATACATATATATACATACATACATACACACATATATATACATATATATACATACATACATACATACATACATACATACATACATACATGCATACATACATATGTATATATGTATGTATTCAGCTTTGATAAATGATAGCAGTGTCCTGTAGAGAGAAGGGTCTAGACCTGCCTATAAATCCCTGTGGAATTTATCAATATATTATTTCTTACTCATGAAATTGCAAGCACAACAATTGAGATATGTCTTTAGAGAGTTGCCATAATTTTTTTGGCATCCCTCTTGCAGACTTTTTCTTTTTTACTTGGACCTGGGGTTTGTCAGTATTTTACATTATACAATGTATTTACTTGTATAGTTGCTAAAGGAAGCAGCTCTTGCATGACTTTTGACAGCAAAGTTTTAGTGATTTAATGACTAGTTGGCCAACAAACTACTGTCTCTTTATCTACAGATGGGAGTCTTGCCACTTTATTAATAGGGTGAATATGAAAGTATGCTTTCAAATGTAAATTTATTTTACATGACAGAAGGGAAAGAGAGAGTTCTTATCAATAAAGACATGTGGTTATAGAAAAGAGGTGCATTTGCACTACAGATGTCTTTTATCTCACTCTTCTTTGCCTTTTTGGTGTTTACATGTAATATGCATGTGTTCAATTCATTGTGAGAAGGCTCCCTGGAAGCAGAAGTGTAGCAGTGCTGTAGATGGTAGTGCTCCTGGGAATTCTAAAAGAGATAGAGCATGTATATGTGCCGAGTAAGCTTTTTTCTGAGGAAAAAACATTTATGCTGACAATAAGGACACAAAACTTGATTGTCAGTATTAAAGACCACTGACTATAATTCCAACAAAATGCTTAAACCCTACACTACTGCATGTCTTATTGGACTGTAGAATGTTTGTTTCAGACTTTTACTTACTAACCAAATGTGGCATTAAATGTAAATGCCAGTTTAAATTTGTTTAATTTAATGATCTGCTGATAAGATATGACAAGGTTGCAGATGGTAAAATGTGCCTCTAAACTTTCTGCTAGACTGGTATTCTTAAGCTGTAGTTAATGATGTAGAACTGGTATATTTTTTCCTTTCCTTTTTCATTTGTTTTTTTTAAAAAACATATTCAAATAATTTTGTTGCTTAGAGCTAAGCAAGCCTTAAACCAAACCTTAAACCAAAATAATATTAAATGAAAAGGAGTATTTCCACCAGCCCCAAAAATAGAATATACATGTGTGTTGACACGGCTTCTTAATACTCATTGTTTTTAAAATACCTGTAGTAGCTGAGTTAAAAATCAAGGCCAAGTTCAAAGATGGGTGTGGTCCACCATACTGTATATCTACTGACTACTTTTGTAATATTATAACAGCCATGAAGGACTCATGGACCTGAACCTCAGCATGTTTACAAGCATTGAGACTGCTGTAATCTCATTATAAAATTGTCTTTAGCATTTATCATTCCACTGCAAACCACAATGCATAGTGATAGTAAGAGCTAGCAGCAATCAGCAATAAGCTTAGGATTTATGATTTTAAGTAATAATGATCTTATTGTTGAAAAACAAAACAAAAAAGAACAATACCTACTTTTTATACATGCTACTCTAGTTATAATCACTAGTGATCAAATGGATACTTGTCTTGATAAATAATTAGATTAGATAGAGTTCTGTACTCTGCTTTTCTATTGCTCTTATCAACAAACCAGGGATGTTTTGGCAATTATAATATCAGGGTTGGCGGAAGGAGAACCCAAATGCTGGATTTTTAGAATGGAGAAAGTGAGTTTATTTACACAGAAAAAAAAACACTCCACAGTGTGTGCTTTCCCAATTCCCCGTGCCGTGAATCCTCTCCATGATGCGTGGTTGTGCTTCGTCCTCCTCGCTGCCTGTGTTCAACTGTGTACTGCTCCCTCCACACGTTTCCATAATCACCCTGGAAACAAGAGATGCCACAATGAGTACTGCCCCATCCACTGGCCGACTAAACACGTTAACCATTCCAACAAGAAAGTATGGAAAACACGAGCTCCGCACTAACTGTATTTCTAGTTTAACAATCCCGCGCCAACTGCTGCTCCAATGCTCTCTTAAGTAGAGCCCCTTGATTAGGCAGATCAGCAACAGGTGAGTAATTATCACAGGTGTGGCTGGCTCCAAGGCAGGGACTCTCCAGACCTGGTGGGGCAGCAAAACTGACACAACAACACACAGGGAAACGAGGAACGAGGAGCAGATCACACCACAACCATAAATGATTAAGAAAGACAAATAAAACTCATAATATTCATTAAACTCAAAAAATAACACATGATCCCCGGGTCACAGACCCAGGCCCATGACATATAATGCATCTTTTTGCAAAAAATGTGTCCCAACAAAGTCCCTAACTCAATATACACTTGGACCAAAGCCCGATAATCCTTAACAGATACTTGTGTGGAGTCGTATCCCATTACTTACAGGGGTCTTTAGGCTTTATAAACCCAATCTGGGCCAAACACCATACTGTCTGATTGACAGGCATATTGCTGTGATCATGATCTGGTCTTTGTTATTATCTCGAGACACAGAAATACCCCTTTTTATGCTGTGGTTTGCATTAACAAGACTTGTGGTGGGATAGGTGTAGATGGTGGTTGTGTAGCAGTAAAGTAGATGGTAGTAGGGATTAACAAAAAAAAAAAAAAATACATCCCATCCCATCAGAGGGCATTTTCCCCTCATCCAATGAGAAGTACAAGATGGGTTCACAATTTATTTTGCCACATTACATTTAATAAACTGAAGTTGGCAGCTGTTGGATAGTTGAGACTGGCATACCATTTAAATACTACTACTACTAATAATAATATGTTTTATTGAATGTTAAATACTTTCTTTCAGTACTACTAACAAGCCAAGCAAATACTTGTGTTTTTAGAAGTATCTTCCCAGCACAAACATCTTGTGATTAGACTTTGGTGATTTGATGTAGGTCATTAATGGATAATACTTCGAAACTGAAACATCTTGAAAATAGCACACCTAAAGCATCCAAATACAACTCATATAGTTGGTAGTATAACACAAAATGGATCAATATATAAGAACACAATATGCTTAATAACTAACTATAAATATACTAAATATATACATTTGTGTAAAGCACATGCATATGTGTGTTAGTGTCACTCAGGCTCCTTCAGGTTGTGTCCTCTGGCACTTTTCACTCGCTCGTATATGAGACATTTCTGGTTAATTTTCCTTTTTATTCTTAATATATTCAGTATAATACTGTATATAGTCAGATGAAAAAAAAATAAAACCTTGGTTGTTTCTAAACACTTAACAGAATGATATGGACATGTAGCAATGATAGATGCATATATATTTATTCTTCTTCTTTACAAGCTACATAGTCTACTCTGTAAACCTTGGGTTTTGTGTTTACGTGTAATACCGTAATGTTGATATAGCAGGGGATAATCACCAAAAAACATAGGTATTTTGGTATCTGGTCAAAATGACATACAATGAAAGTGACATGCAACAGAAAGTGTAGAATCTGCAGGGGGATGATGAATTCATCATAATTTATATGAAAATGAAAAGATCACAATTTGTAATAAGCCTTTTTTTAAATATAGACGTTAACAACTTCTGTTTGTGTATTGCATTTTAATGACTCTGAAAAAGCATGTCTGGCCATCAATTTGTGACCTGAAGCTCAAGCACATTTACGGTATGCAACAGGACAATCATCTGAATGCACAAAGTCTACCTCTCATCTACAACAAAATACATACTCAAAGTCTAGACTTAAATCAGATTGAGATGCCCTGTTGTGACCTTAAAAAGGCTGCTCATATTCCAAAAGACTCACTGCCTAGACACCCTATACTAAAAGAAAACATTGCATCATATCGACATTGCAAACTGATCCATGTTTCCTTCTTCAGCATGCGCACAACTATGTGAAAAAAGGTGCCTTTTCCATCTAATGTAAACTGAAAGTTCCTGCTGCTGCAGCTTCTCATTAAGAACTAGATTTACTAAGTGGGAAAAATCAGCGTGGGGACAGTCGAAATGAAGCACTGAAGGAAGTTGAGAGTTCAAAGGTAATATACTAAGGATACACTAGTTAATGAACACAAACACAATTAGTTCATTTCTACAATGACCACCGCGATCCACAGCAGTGCAAATTAGCTGGTTGCAAGTTAACAGACCTGCAGTAGCGGTTTTTGATACGGGCGACATGGGCGGTTGCCCGGGGCGGCATCGTGGTGGGGGGCAGCATCACGGGCATCGGCAAAAAAAAATAAAATAAAAAATTGCTCGTACTCATGCTGCCCTGACATCAGCCAGCGCATATTGGGAATGGCATAGGCACCGATCGGTTTTCTATCGTCCATTTGCTGGGATTAAGGGCGCCCTTCGTTTGCGAGGTGCGCCTGCTGCTTGTGGCACAGGGAGGAGAGGGTGGGGCGGCGGGGGATTCTCTGGCTGGCTGGAGCAGCATCTAATAACCAACTCGCAAAATAAAACAAAATAAAAACAAAACAACAAACACGAAAACACCGGACATCATGATGCAGACTTATAATTCTATATGCGAAAAGTGAGCGCAGAGCACTCAGTGCGCCTGCTCGCTGTTGAAGTCAAAGTAAACTTTGACATACAGTCCAGTATATATAGAGACGAGACTGCTGCTTCCAAATAGAGCACATTTCATTTATAATGTTGTGAATCCAAAGCCATCAGATGCTCAGTTTAGAAAAAAGAGAAAAGAAGAGGAGGAGAAACGAGCTAAAGATACAGGTAAGCAGATGTGTCATTGGATCACGGCAGGTCATCCTGAAACAATCAGAATCAGAATACTTTATTAATCCCTAAGGAAATTATGTGGGTTACAGTTGCTCCAAGAAGAAATGGTAAAAATAGCAACAGTAACAGACTAAACTCCAAACAATACATCATGTTACAGATTTTAATATTAATTAGTCATTGTCAGTTGTTGATTTGTCCTGTTCTCATTGTATGACGAATTATGATGGCTGTTTGGTAGCTGTTTGCATACAATGCATACTCTTGCTCTCTTCATATGTGTGTGTGTGTGTGTGTGTGTGTGTGTGTTTCTCTGGCGAAATTCAGTATGGTTCCGACAACAGTTTTATGTTAATGTATAATCCTTTTTTTTTTTTTTTTTTTTGTGTGTCCCGTTTGGATCTTTAGCCATCAGAATTGTTGTCTTAAGGCCAAGAAAGATGCCAAGCGGATTTATTTTACCAAGTGGATCATCATGGCCTTGCCATATTGGTCCATTTGATTGACCTTTATTATAATTATGAATTTATTTTATTTTCAGTTGCTACAAACGGGACAGACATGACTGGGGGATAGGACAGGGAGAAAGAATGAAAGAAAGAGAGGGAGAGAAAGAAAACCAAAGGGGAGAAGAGACGGTGAGAAGGGGGGGAAGAAAGAAAAAAGAAAAAAAAAGAAAAACAAAACACCTGGATCACCTGTATGGAGAAAAAAAAAAAGAAGAGAAAGCAAACAACAAAGAGCAACATAATAAAAAAAACAGCACCATCACAATAAACTAGCTAGCAGTAGATATCAGTAGATACTAAATAATAAACGATATTGTGCAGCACGCAAGATAGACAGCGCACAATGTGCTTTGAGGCAGCAGCCAAGAAAGCTGTAGTCCGCGTCTGTGAATACCCATGTGTACACCTGTGTGCATACCTGTGTGGATCAGCATGCTTGCATTCCAAAGGTTTCTTCATGTAACGATCTGCTAGGGAGTGTGGGGAGCCACAGCCCCGTCCTCCAGGGTATAAAGCAGGTATGGAGGAGATCAAAACTCCAGACAGCCAGAGGCCCCCAGAACACAAGAGACCAAGGAAGACCAACAGAGGGGCAGCCGCGCCACTGTCCCAGTAAGAGCTGAGGAGAGTCCCAGATGAGGGCTCACTCAGCAGCCGCGGAGCAGAAGCCAGGGGGAGTTGCAGTGACGCGCCCGTGAGCTCCGCCGGCAGCCAGCTCTGCCTGAGTGACCGAGCCCCAGGCCGAGAGGCCGGGGGCACCCCACCTCAGAAGTGGCCCGAGCGAGCCCCAGGCTCCAGGCCCCCGATAAGCGGCCGCCAAGGAGTGAGCCGGTGTGTACCCGGACGCCCACCCCCAGACACAAAGAACCACCAACGCACCGACACCTGAGGGATTCCGCCACTGGCAGGGGAAGTGGTGGTGGGTGGAGATAGGCCTCCTAACCTTGGAGGGCCTGAGATGTCCCCAGAGAGGTGGCGTCTGATACCCAACCTGACATATAGACACAGACATACAGGCACACACAGACACAAACATCCATTCCCACCCTCATGCTCTCATATGCACTTACTCCACACTCAACCAACGTGGAGACAGACATAAAGAGACGCTGTACACACGATCACACTCCCCAAGCGTACTCTACGAACCGGGTCTAGGTACCCTTGCCCCTGGAGGGGAGAACTGCACCCAGACCCAGGTGGTGTTACCCTTTTCCCTGCGGTGGGGAGAGGCAGACCGCCCCGACTCCGCAGCAGCAGGGAGGCCCCACACTCCGGACCGCAGTCGGACGGCCAACTCCTCCTAGCCCCCCCGCTCCAGCAGGCCGCAGAGAATGGGGGTGAGAGAAGACTCCAAACCTCCCTCCACCCGCTCATTGTAGTGTTGATGCATGTGTGTTCTAAGGTGCAATTAAAACCCAGGAGGGCATGGAGCTACCTGCCAGAGAGCAGCAGGTAAGCGCATAGTCCCTCCTGCTAGCCCTCAGTGTCTACGTGTATTTAAAATTGAGAGGTGGGCAACGACGCCAGGGGTGGGGTGTACACCCTGATGGTAATTTGGACTCCGTGTATCGTGCCCACCCCCAAGATCCTATATGTATGTGTAATGAGAGTGTGAGTAATGTGAATGTCTAAGTTGTGGGATAAAATTGAGGCAGAGGCAGCCAGAAGAGGACAGAGGGGGGGGTAGCCTCCTCTGCACCCTGGTGACATACCCCTACTCCAAAGCCCTGCATGTGTGGGTGGTTGTGGTGGGAGGCAGCTGGAGATGGGGAGGAAATGAAGGGAGGGGCAGGTGACCCCTCCCTGGGGCCAGCTCCCCCACTGACCCCAGTAGGCACTCCCATACTCCGCGACCCGCCAGGGAAAGGGGGCCCAGGCCCATCCAGACCGGGGCCCAGCGCAGCAGCGCCCCCCGGCCCCACAGAGCCCGGGACAGTCCATTCAACCCCACCACAGAGAAAACTGCACCCACCCCACCATCCACTCATCTTCCAGACTACATAAGACAATAGACGCCCAGGCTGAGATCTTCCTCCATCTCTCCTGTATCTCTCCCTCCTGCAGAGAGTTCCTGTGGAGAGGAAAGCTCCTGCAAGGTGTGACAATCTCCACCACCAGTTGAAGAGCCCCCCAGGTGGCTCGACGCACTGGCGGCACCCTGCGCCAGGGATGGGCCCCATGCACCCACCCGCCCACAACCCCGGCAACACACAAACCAGGACCCAAGGCCCCTGAGGCCCAGCCAGGGCCCCAGCCCAGAGACGGAGCGCCCCCAGAACCTCACGCCCATCCCGGACCCACCCAGGGGCAGACAGGCTACCAGGTCAGTAACCCACATCCGTCAGCACAGACCCTCCCCTAGCCCCGCTGCACGCAGCCACGAGGAAACAGTCACCCGAGAGCCAAAAGAGCCCCCAACCGGACATGATCGCTACCCCGGGTTGAGCCCCCCAAGGAAGATGCCTCCGGGGAACCCCCCGACGCCCTAAGCCTGTCCCTACCCCCACACCAATCACAACAGTGAAGGCGGGACCAAACTATGATCCCCCACTAAGTGATGGAGCTGATCAAAGGAGCCCAGAGCAATTGATCTGATGTGGTGGCAGAGGCTGTATCAAGACTAATGTAATCTAATAGATAATTTTTATATTGGTTAGAATTAAGATTGTTTTTATTTTTCCAGTTCATGAGGACAGTTTTCTTGGCTATGCATAGGGCAGTGAAAACCATATGGGCTATATTCTTTTCTGAAGTGACATTATCTAAGCTGCCCAACAAACACACTAAGGGGGAAGTTGGAATGTTGGAATATCTCGCGCCAAAACTTCTGCACTGGTGGACAGAACCAAAGAGCGTGAATGTAATTGTCTGGTGTATTGCCTTGACAGTGTGAGCAGTTGTTGGAAGATGTAAAGCTCATCTTGAACATCCGATGACCTGTATAGTGCACTCTATGTAGTATTTTGTATTGTATTAATTGCAGACTGGGATTTTTAATCAATTTAAAGGTTTTTAAGCATACCTGAGACCAGAAGTTTTGGTCTAAGCTGACTGATAAATCTGCTTCCCACTTTGCAATAGGAAGGGATATTGATTCATCTAATTTAGAAAGTGTTCTGTATATTTTAGATAATAATTTGGGGGATTTAAGAGTAAGGAAATATGCCGCACTTGGTGGTGTTTGTAATTCAACTTGACTGAGGTTAAATTTCTTTTTTTACTATGGATTTAATTTGTTGATATTCTAAAAATCTTTTCTTGTTGATCCCATATTGTGCAACTAGTCTGTCAAATGGAATAAATTCTGTTCCCTCTAATGTATGTTCTAAGTATTTAATTCCTTTACAACTCCATTCTGGGAAATTAATCATATTATTGTTTTGTAATATGTCAGGGTTATTCCAGATAGGTGTACGTTTGCATGGGATTAATGAAGACTCCGTTATTTTTAGAAACTCCCACCATGCTGTCAGAGAAAAGCTGATGTTGATACTTTTAAAGCATTCATGTCTTTTGATGTTGGAGCTAATAAATGGTAGGTCTGAAATCTCTAGATCCTTGCATAGTGCCTCTTCAACATCTAGCGAGGGCTCATCTAAGAAGGTATGTTTTAACCATTCTGAGATGAACTGAAGCCTGTTGGCTAAGAAGTATTGCTGAAAATTAGGCAGATCTAATCCTCCTCTATCCTTGGTTCTTTGTAGCGTTTTTAAGCTGATACGGGGGTTTACCTTTCCAAAGGAATTTGGAAATATATGAATCCAGAGATCTGAACCAATCTTGTGATGGTTTGTTAGGGATCATCAAAAATAAGTAATTTATTTTTGGCAAGATCATCATTTTTATAGTGGCGACCCTTCCCATGAGTGATATGGGTAAAGATTTCCATCTAGTCAGATCACCTTCTACTTTCTTTAGAAGTGGGATGTGGTTTAATTTAGTTAAGTCTGAAAGCTTAGGAGAAACATTAATACCTAAATATTTAATATTTCCGGATTGCAGTGGGGCAGAGGAAGAATTATGGAAGGAGCAGTTAATGGGGAGAACTGTAGATTTTGGCCAGTTAATTGAATAATCTGAAACTCTTGAAAACCAGTTTATTAGAGTAATTACCTCAGAGAGGTTGGTTTGTGTGTTTTGCAGAAAAAGCAACACATCATCCGCATAGAGACTGATTTTATGTTCTATGTTCTTACATTTTATGCTCTTAATTGTTGTAGCCTGTCTAAATGCTGCTGCTAGAGGTTCGATAAAAATTGCAAAAAGTGAAGGGGAGAGCAGGCATCCCTGTCTGGTGCCCCTCAGGAGACAGAAGCTGGAGGATGTCTGGTCATTTGTTCTGATACGAGCTGTTGGGGAATTGTATAATATTCTTATCCAGTTTATGAAAGAGTTTCCAAAACCAAATTTGTGTAAAGTTGCGAATAAAAATTTCCAGTTAACTCTATCAAATGCTTTTTCTGCATCTAGAGATAATATTACGGTTTCGATGTTTTTATTGTATGAGTAGTCTATTAAATTAAGTAATCTACAAGTGTTTGTTGAGGAGTGCCGACCTTTTATGAAACCAGTTTGGTCAGGATGAATTAAGAGGGGGGTTATTTTCTCTAATCTCTTTGAGAGAGCTTTGCAGATTATTTTAAGGTCTACATTTAAAAGAGAAATTGGACGATAGCTTGAGGGAAATAAAGGGTCTTTGCCTGGTTTTAGCAGGAGACTAATGTTGGCAGAATTCATATTTGGTGGTAGTCTGCCATTTTCCTCGATTTCCTGCAACATTCCATGGAATACTGGTGCCAGAATTGTCCAGAATTCTTTGTAGAATTCTGCAGGGAAGCCGTCTGGACCTGGAGCCTTATTATTGGGCATACTTATCAGGGCTTCCTGGAGTTCACTTGGCGTCAGTGGCGAATCCAGTTCCATTGCTTGACTGTCTAGTAATTTTGGAAGAGTTACGTTGTCAAGAAACAGATCAATTTCATTTTTAGATGGGTTTATTTGTGGTGAGTATAAAGTTTCATAGAAATCCCTAAAAATGTTGTTTATTCTTCCAGGGTCATATATTGTGTTCCCCGATAAATCTTTAGCAGCACATATAGTTGTTTTTTCTTTCTTTATTTTTAACTGGTTAGCTAGAAATCGACCTGATTTGTTACTGTGTTCAAAATTCTGCAAGCGAAGTCTTTGTATAAGGAATTGTGTTTTTTTATTAATAGTTTCATTTAATTCTAGTTTTGTCTTGCGTATTTTGTTCAATGTTTCCTGATCTGGGTCGCACGCGTAGGTTTCTTCTAGTGATTTGATGGTTTTTTCTAATTCCTGAATATTTTTGTTTTCTTCTTTTTTTTTGTGTGATGAGAAAGAAATTATTTTACCTCTCATCACAGCTTTCCCTGCTTCCCATAGAACAGAAGCAGATATTCCGGGAGTGTCATTAAAGTCTAAATATGAAGTCCATTCCTTTTTAAAATATTTAATAAAGTCTTTATCTTTAAGCAATGATGTATTAAATCTCCAGTTTTTACTTGGCGTAGTATTATTCTTGTGTATTAATGTTAAAGATACAGGAGCATGATCGCTGACGGCTATAGGATGAATCTCAGTGTCTGAAATGTCACTCAGCAGTGAGCTGCTGACCAGAAAATAATCCAGACGAGAGTAAGAGTGATGAACATGTGAGAAAAAAGTATATTCTTTACTGTTGGGGTGAAGGGAGCGCCATGCATCGCGAAGGCCAAAGTCGCTCATATACTGTTTGATTATATTTGTGGATTGCCAATTGCGCTGAGTTCCTGTTGTGTTGAGCCTATCCATTTCTTCATTTAGTCCAAGGTTGAGGTCACCGCCAAGAATGAGTGTGCAATCGAGGTGTTCAGAGAGTGCACTAAAAAATCCGTGGAAGAATGAGGGTTCATCAACATTTGGACCATATATACTTACAATACATAGTTTTTTGTTCAATATTGATAGTTTAATAATTAGAAATCTACCCTCTGGATCTATAACTGTATCGAGTACTGTAAAATTAACATTTTTATGTATTAAAATTGCTACTCCCCGTTGTCTAGAATTATAACAGGCTGCAAATACGTTAGGAAACTCAGGTGTTTTAAGTTCGTTTAATCCTGTGACAGGTTTGTGAGTTTCTTGTAATAAAACAACATCTGCCTGTAGTTTTTTAAGCTGGTTAAATATCTTTAACCTCTTTCCTCTGGTGCCAGCTCCATTTACATTCCATGTGACAAACCTCAGCATGCCCATAATTGTGTGTGTATGTCTAATGATGTACGCTGGGTGTTTCGTTTAGACAGGTGGAGAGAATGTGGAAACATCCCTTGTTTGTAAATAGAAAGAGAGAGAGAGAAAGGAAAAAAAAAGTGTAGTGAGAGGCTCCATAAGTCTGACTATGTGTGTGAATATTCACTAATATGAACAAGCGTGGCTTGTGTTATGTGTTGTAACGTCGGGTTGCGTTTAGTGGTTGAGAGGAGGCGGCAAAACACCTAGCAGGGTAGCCAAAAGAATACACACTCACGCTGGCGTTGGGGATTCCACAGTGTGTTCTTTAATATACCTTCTCTTCATCAACCATATAAGCCCGGTTGAACGGCTGCAGCTTAACAAGCATAGCGCACAGTGTTCGTACAACCCATAACGTTGCAAACAAAGGTGTCTGGAGAGGTAAAACATAAAATCCGTCCCTCCTCATGTACTAGCGTGCAAGCACATGTCCACACCATCACAGAGAGAGAGAGCAGAGAGACCAGTGGCACACACTGATGACACCATCAACCCTCGACTTGGGTGTCTTAAAGGGACACCACACCATAGTGGCTGTTACAGTGTCCTGCAAGTCTGTGCGTGCTGTGAGGCTGTTGTGAATGTGCTGCCGTTGAGCGGATGTGTTTGCGTGATCGTGGTGTGAAAATATGGAGAAATAGAGGGTGTTGTTTGTAGGTGAGTGGGGAAGTAGGTGATCACAGCAGTGAAAGACAAGAGAAAGAAAGAAACCACATGAACTGTGAGCAACAACAAAAAAAAAGAAACGAAACGGAAACATTCCAATTAAAGTAATGACGGAGGGTGACGGTGTTATATCTGCTATAACATCATATTGATATTACTAGGTTAAACCCATGTTAAAGGAGAAAGTGTGAATGAATAAGAAAAGAGTGTAGCGGGTTCTTATCTGGAGTGCAGTCAATGTAACCACGGTGTGGTGCCGGGGTCGCGGTAGAGCTGTCCATCCACGTAGAGCCGGTCCACGGCGATGACAGCACGGGAGCCTTTCTGGATGAAGCTACGTCGAACTGGGAACAGGACCTTGCGTCGTTCCAGGATCTCTTTGGGGAACTGGTCGTTCAGGTCGTTCAGGTCGTTCCTTTCAGCTCTCTGCCGCGACTCTTCACCTGTTCCTTCTGTTTGAATTGACCGAATTTGGCCACAATAGGCCGTGGTCTCCCGGTCCGTGACCTCACGCCCCCCAAGCGATACACTCTATCGAAGTCGATGTTCTTTACGGTGTCCTCCGGCAGCTTCAGGTGGATTTTAATGAAGCTTTTCACCGTTGCCTCCGCGTCCTCTCCAGCAGATTCTGGAATACCAGAAAACACAAGATTATCTCTCATGCTACGGGCTTGTAGATTGATAACGGACTCTTTTATTTTTTTATTTTCAATGTTTAGCTGGGTCACGTTATCGGTGAGAGATTTGACCGACTGCCGTAGCTAGGGCTGCTCAATTAATCGAATTTTAATCACGATTACGATCTGGGCTTTCAACGATCATTAAAAATGACTGAGCCGATTATTAGCCCCTCCCTCATTTATCCGCGACACCTTAAAGGCCGGTCCGTGAAAATATTGTCGGGCATAAACCGGTCCATGGCGCAAAAAAGGTTGGAGACCGCTGATTAAGAGGACCCGAGGGAAGCTCGGAAAGCTAAGCAGAAGTTATTTGGAGAGTGACTGCCGTTGGTTGAAAAGAGAGTTTAAAAAAAAAAAACTTCAGTGGTGTTGCACACCATTTTGTATTATTTTTTTAAAGTCATTGTTAACCCTTTAAAGCCGGTCAGAGCAGCACGCTCCGTTTTGCGTAACTATTTTTAAATCCCTGTAGAACCTGAACCGCGTAAGCTAGCGCAATAATTTGTTTTGCATATGAAACCGGAGGAGTTGTACTTACATCTTATGCCATCAGCTTGTCCTCGGTCACGGTTTCGTTCCACATATAGCTTTGCAAAAATTGCATAAAAAGCGCTTGCAGGAACAAAAACATAATATTCCAGAAACACGCTTTGCCGTTCCTATCAGCTGTTCGTAACACTTCCCACAGTGAAATAATGCACATGCTGTTTTCTTTGCAAATTTGCATCATAGGATTGTTTTTTGTTTTTCCTGCAGTATATAAAAATTGCTGTATCTCCAAAATAAAACTATGAAGACACTCAAAATAAATTTCCTGTGGTGGGAAACTATTTTTTGCAACTTTATTGTATTTAAAGTTTTGAGGGACAAACCTCTTAAATTTCTCCAAGTAGAAATATATGTAAACAAAACAAAAGCGATTTTCAATTTTTTTTGTAGTTTATTGCACTTTTGTGCAATTTATGTAATTACTATGGACTTAATGCATACATATTATTAAAATATGGGCTATAACAGTTGTATTGATGTATAGCAACTTGAAATGCTCCCACAAATGGCACTACAGCATGTAAAAAAAATAATATAAGCTCTGGTGGACTTGGTTCTATAGTAGGTCTTAAAGGGTTAAATAAATATCGTCAAATAATCGTGATCTCAATTTCAGTGAAAATAATCGTGATTATCATTTTTGCCATAATCGAGCAGCCCTACCCGTAGCGTGGTATTTTCAGCGGCAAGCGTTTCCACCTGCTGCTGGCTGAATTCCAGGGATTCTCTCAGAGATTTAAATTCCCGGTGTAAAATCTCCACCAGGGACAGCCTTGCATCGAAACTGGACAATCGCTTGTCGATTGACTCCAGGATGTCTGCGATGTCTTTGCCGGCAGGCGATGTTGTACCGGGGGAGTCTGCCGGGCGACATCTCTTCGATGACGGCGTCTCAATTTTGGCCGGGGAGGATGCACTCTGGGCCTTCTTCATTACTAAATCGTGAAAACAGCGGTCGATGTAATCTTGGAGAGCGTCTAAACTCTCCCCGTTGTCCTCCAGGGTGTTAGAGATGATAGAACAGATGTTGTTAGTTATATGACAATTGATTAGTATATTTGGTAATACTGAAGCTTGAAAAACCTTTGTTAAACTCTATGCTACCATTTGCTTTTTTTTCCGCCAATTCTCCGGCGTCTGTCGTCACCTACAACATGTGTCGCTTACCTTACTCGTCACTTCCGTCACTTACCGTCTGTCAGGAGACAGTGGTTAAGTGATTAAGTAATGTATAATCCTTAATATGTTTTATATGTGTGGGGGTGGGGGCACGCGCCAGAGGGAGTGTTCGCTCGGGGCGCCAAACAGGCTAGGACCGCCACTGCAGACCTGAATAGGGAGCTACGCGCAGCTTGTTACTAGCAATGTGACAAACATAATACAGAGTAATCACAGGTCTACACCACAACATGACACGCAGTACAAGGAGAGACAACAGAAAAAGGATCTATATGCTTCAAATTCTGTGCTAGAAAGTGAGGGGTGAGCTGTTTTCTGCATGAATCGTGAGCTTAGATGAAGTACAAAATTTGAATGAAGCAGAGGAAAGCTGCTTCATTTCAAACTGTATAAGGCTGAAATTAGCTTCTAACAGATGATCTGTTGGATGTGTAGATGAACACGGAATATTATTAACACCAGGTCTGATGTTGAATAAAGTTGGTAGTGCTGTGCCACATGTGCAGATACCCACTTAACATAATTTTTCCTGCATGTGGTGTGATTCTCCACACATTTATTAAAGTCAAAGGGAAGAAAAAATTTATAAACAGCCAGCTGCAGGCAACAAATAGGACATCAGTAAAACTACTTATGTTTCTGTAAAATCTGAAATTACATCCAGCAACACCTGAATAGCAATATTGCCAGATTTGGACTTTAATCTGACACTCTTCAGATCTATCCGTGCACAATAATAGCTGTATTTCAACATATTATGTTCAATATGTGAGAAAAAAATAATGTAAGTTGATTTGTGATGTTGGGAAGCTTTGTGTGTGTTTTTCTGTGAAAAACACGTACACACTGAGGATTTGGTGCACTCTGCATTTTTGACTGCGGGACTCATCTATGCAAAAACAAGACTAATATTCTGAACAGCTACAACTTGCTCCATTCACCTCCAATGCTCTATGTTTAATTCTGTCATATTAAATTAACATTCAACATTCAGGACTCAGTAACAACCCAGAGGATGAACCCAAAGCTCTGGCACTGCTCTCAAAGCAGTACCAGAGCATCCATTTATTTTCACTTAAACAAGCAGCTGTTTTTTATGTGCATTAAAGCTATATAAAAAGTTAACAGTGCAAATGTAAATTTCTTGCTTAAGGTTTAACCAAAAAACATTTCCAGTAGAAATGGGCTGACATATCCTGAGCATAACCATGTATAATATCCACTGAAGTTAAAAAGAGGTGCTTTGCAACATTAAACTGCAGTGTGCCAAATAAAAAAAAGTCCAATACATATTTTTCGGACCATAAGGTGCACGAGATTACAAGGCACATTAAGCGAAACAAAGCAGTCAGATAAATCAAACTTTATTCAACTCATTCTTCTTGCTTCCTCCACTTCTGTACCATTGATTCATTAATGCTGTATTCTATCACAGCTGTTCTATTCCCATGTTGTTGTAGTATATAAATGACTAACCTCGTATTGTGGATGGATTATCTCAGTTGTTCTCCTGACTGAAGTTTGGTCCGTTTACAGCATCCTGCTATGCGATTGCATTTGTCTCTAACCATCAGGAACCCTCACGTTAACTTTTATCGAGTGGAAAAAAGTTAACGTTCATCCTCCAGCTTCCCTGTTTATGTTATGCTAACATAGCTGTGTCGCTAGCGATCATGTTGCACATCATTATATACCACCTAGCCCAACTTCAATAACCTTACAAACGTCACTGCTGTTTAGTTTTCTGTCTTCATTTATGTTGGAAGTGACAGCAGAGCTGTACGTTTGAATTTTTTCAGAAATCTCTCAGAACATGCTACATCATGCTTAGGTAACTAACAAAACTAGCGAGCTAACTTCCACTAACTTCCTGCTAACTTCTAACTCTTCTAACTAAATGTAATAAATTCTGTTTTCATGGATGCCTGGATGTTAAACTTCATAGTTACACCTGGTAAAGCAGCAATGCTGATCGTTTTATTAAAGGTGAAAGAATTTAGACAGTTTTTAACTCTCAGTCATGCTGCAGTGTTCGTTTGACTTTGGGACCTAAAGGGACGGAGTTGAGGACCCAGATTACTTTCAGATTTACCAGCACCTTAGTCCGACAAATACAGTAATAACGACAGCCCGCTTGCATGTTCTACAAAAAAAAAGTGCTTT
This sequence comes from Aulonocara stuartgranti, assembly GCF_965226115.1. Taxonomy (NCBI): domain Eukaryota; kingdom Metazoa; phylum Chordata; class Actinopteri; order Cichliformes; family Cichlidae; genus Aulonocara; species Aulonocara stuartgranti. The sequence goes on from NC_138946.1 coordinate 25,058,570, forward strand.
GGTGGGTATCTGATGGACAAACACCAAACCAGTTCCACATCACGGAAGTTGCACCATTTTTACAAACCAATTCTGGTTCATCCGTTTCACTCAACAATCCACTTTCTCCCCTCTCATGCTCCGTTGCCGCCATGCTTTTTCGGCCATGTGCGTATGAAAACAAAGGCACTGCGCATGTGCGTTTTACCCATATTCTATCGCGATATTTAATTTTCTTATCGTTGCCTAACATTGTACCAGTATTACCGTGAACGGTATAATATGGCCCAGCTCTAGTGTGAATCATATTAGTGAAGGCTGTACAAGGTATTAACTACCCAAACATGAAATCCCCTCTGTTGTGAAGTAATTACTGAAAATGCAATGTGTTTGCTTACCGTTACTTTCCCGTAGGAACGCTGCGTTACTGCGTTACTAAAACCGTGATTTTTTTGCGAGAATGTCTCATGACAATGACGTAAGTGAGTGCAACGTTCGTGACAACAGCTGTGCGCAGATCAACAATGGATCATATATCAAGTGCGGGAGAGAGTATGAGCGTGCAGCGTTTAAAGCTTGGAAGTACTGACCTTATTTTGAGTTTGATTGCATAAAAAGTGACAAAAACATTAGCGTCCGTTGTGCGTGGGAAGAAAACTTCTCTTTAAAGTGAAAAAAACCCCTAAACTTCCAAGCAAGCACTGGGAGTGCGCTACCACGTAATGGGAAACTCACAGAGAAACTCGCGGATTCTACCACTGACCGCTGCGGCACACCTGCACCAGGGCAAACCTCCGCCTACGCCACTCCTGCTTTACAGGTGAAAATAGAGCAACAGGACCGCTAGTCTTTGATGTTATTTATTTTCTGCTGTGTTTTACTTGCATCTATTTGAAAGAGTGAGTGTAAACACACACACACACACACACACACAAAAATTATGTGCTGGAATGTGCAGAAAATAAGTTTGTTATGCCCCCAGAAATGTGTTCTTTGTGTTCTCTTTATCTCGCTATCGTAGCTTAGAGCGGTGTGTGTATTTTCGTAACCATGACAACACGAGAGCAGTTTACGCTGAGAGTCAGGAAGTGAATCTACTGTGTGACTCGGGATATTAGCGTGTGGGCTCATTCAACCGCCAGCTCCGCCGTTACAGGATTAATCCTTTTCTCTTCGCTAAGGCATAGTCTGTGAGTATAATTCATTTTGTACAATTAAGCGGTGAAGCGTTTTGAACCGTTGTCTGTTATTCGGTTAGCTTATTGTGTCTCATATAAGCTATGCGGCTAGGCTGTCAAGCTGTGATAATTAGCCAGATGCTTTGAGCTTATTGCATCTATAATACATTTCATATATTTCATTGTATTGTGTTTACAGTATATTTCATTGTATTGTGTTTACAGTTTCACAAAAAAGTGCCCAGTAAAAACTTCTGGAATCCAATCGTCTGAGTCCTGGAGAGTGTTTAAGCTGAATGGAAACTTAGCCCATTACAGTGAAAAGACTGCAACGCAGCTAATAGGGATACGAGGATCGCCGCTGTATGGAGCTACTCATTATCGAGAGATAAGCAGCCTCCAATATAGCCTCGGAAAACTTCGCCGCAGCCCACATCTCCCGATACCGGAGACCCAACGGCACGCAATGTCACAATGTAGCAATGCTGACAAAGGAATTGGAGACAGCCAGTCAGAATGTGCGCGCTCAGGGAGCAGTCGCTCATCCGGCACGTCGTCTGGCTCAAAAATTAGCATAGCCATCGCCATGGCAAAAGCAAAGGCTGAAGCCGCGCAAGCTAGAGCGGCACATTCAAAGAAGGAAATCGAGCTTAAAGTGGAGCAAGCACGTATTCAAGCCAGCCTCGACGCACTAATCGATGAAAAAGAAAGGGATGCCGCCGTTGCTGAGGCGAACTCCCTAGTAGCTGGTCTGCAGGATATGGGTCTCGAAGTACGCAGCGAAGTTAACAGCCTGGTCCGCCAGTCTGTCAAAGACCAGCGCGTAGCCGCCTTTGTCTCCGAACAGGCCAGCCTGAGCGCCAAGGGTCTATCGGCTACAGAAAATAACCTTCCCCCTTCTCAGCCAGTCACTCACCCGCATAACGCGGCTCAGACCCAAGCTGCCGCTCCTGCTGCTATTACGCCACACCAAGCTCTTCAGGGCCCTTGGAGAAGCGACGCACCAACACGACAGAGCTCCAAGTCACCCTTCTACCCCCCTCCAACTCCACTCCTACAGCAGAACCCCAAACGAGATTCTACGTTTCCCACGCATCAGCCCGTCCATGGGACACTCTACGGAGGTGATTACGACCATTCTACAACCACTGACCTCATCAAATATCTCGCTCGTAACCACTTGGTGACTTCAGGTCTCACCGCATATGACGACCAGCCAATAAACTATTGGGCCTGGAAAACATCATTCCAGAACGCCATTGCCAATCTAGACCTGTCTGCTGCAGAAGAACTCGACCTCCTAACCAGACACCTGGGAAAGGAGTCAACAGAGCAGGTAAGAAGAATAAAAACGGTCAACATCAGGAATCCAAGTATTGGACTGTGCTCAGCATGGGGGGGCCTCGACGAACTATATGGCTCCCCAGAAGCCGTCGAACAAGCTCTGTTCAGCAAACTAGAAAGCTTCCCAAAGCTCACGACAAAAGATCCACGGAGACTCCGGGATCTAGCCGACCTGTTGTCAGAGCTACAAGCCGCTAAAGAAGATGGCTACCTCGCGGGCATGTCGTACTTGGATACCTCCAGAGGAATTAAGCCCATCATCGAGAAACTTCCATACAGCATACAAGAAAAGTGGCTATACCACGGGACGAGATACAAACAAGAACATTTCGTCAGCTTCCCACCTTTCTCCGTGTTGGTGAACTTCATCTGCACCGAGGCGAAAGCACGTACGGACCCAAGTTTCAACCTCTTCACGCCAAGCCCCCCAACCGAGAGAATGAATAAATGGGAGAGGCCCACGAAGACGTCCGTTCACACCCACAAAACACAAGTCTCAGGCACTGCCAAGTTCAAGTCTAAGGAAAGCAGGGAACGTATTGACCCGAATAAACATTTCCCCCTGCACAAAAAACCCCATCCTCTGAGGAAATGCAGAGGTTTCCGCGAGAAGAGCTTAGACGATCGCAAACAACTTCTGAAAGAACACTACGTCTGCTTTCGCTGTTGCTCGTCAACAGAACACTTTGCAAAGAACTGCACAGCCAAGATAACATGCACCGAGTGTGGTAGCGCTGCCCACGTGACAGCCCTCCACCCTCAACCACCTACCTGGAAATCTAAATCGTTCCCCTCCATCTCAGAGGATAGCGGGGAGGAGGACAAAGCTGATAACCAGGAGGTCAACGCAACGTGCACACAGGTATGTGGGGAAGGTCTGAGTGCTAGAGCGTGTGCTAAGATCTGTCTCGTCAGGGTGTTCCCAAACGGACGAAGAGAGGAAGCCAAGAGAATGTACGCTATATTGGATGAGCAGAGTAATCGCTCCCTCGCGCGGTCAGAGTTCTTCGAAGCCTTCAAGATCTCTGGGCGCTCGTACTCATACACACTAAAGACCTGCGCGGGACGTACGGAGACATCAGGAAGGAGAGCCAGCGGCTACACCGTAGAGCCGTTGGACGAGAAACTGAGTATCTCTCTGCCTACACTCCTCGAGTGTAACCAAATTCCCAACGTCCGCGCGGAGATTCCCACCCCCGGTGCGGCCTATCATCATACCCACCTAAAACGCATCGCTGACAAGATACCACCTCCGGACCCAGACGCCAGCATTCTTCTCTTACTGGGCAGAGATATCTTACGGGTCCACAAGGTCCGAGAGCAAATAAGCGGCCCAGGAGATGCTCCCTTCGCCCAAAGGCTTGACCTGGGATGGGTCATCGTCGGAGACGTGTGCCTCGGAGGTGCTCACAGACCACCGGAGGTGAGAAGCTACAAAACGGCCGTTCTAGGGAATGGTCGTACAAGCCATCTCCAGCCATGTAACAACCAGATCAAAGTGACAGAGGTGTTTGAACAAGCACGTGACTATCAACAACATCCAGCGCGAACCCCGACGACGCTAATCGGAGACGATTTGGGGCAAACCGTCTTCGCTCGCACTCCCAACGACCACAAACTTGCTCCATCCAGGGAAGATTTGGAGTTTCTAAGGATAATGGAAGCCGAGTGTTGCCAAGACAGCTCCAACAGTTGGGTCGCACCTTTGCCGTTTAGGTCACCGAGGCAGCGACTCCCTAACAACAGGAAACAGGCTCTCGAACGCCTCGTCTCACTTCGGCGCTCACTGGAAAAACGACCACGGATGAAAGCCGACTTCCTAGAGTTTATGGAGAAGACGCTCAAGAAGGCGCACGCAGAAGCTGCCCCTCCCTTGCAACCCGGTCAGGAGCGTTGGTACTTGCCCCTGTTTGGCGTGTACCACCCCCGGAAGCCGGACAAGATCCGCGTGGTCTTCGACAGCAGTGCATCCTATGAGGGAGTATCGCTCAACGATGTCTTACTCAGTGGTCCCGATCTTAATAACAGCCTACTAGAATCAGAATCAGAATCAGAATACTTTATTGATCCCTGGGGGAAATTATTTTTTGTTACAGTGCTCCATTTTAAACCAACATTAAGACAAGACACAATACGCTAACTAAGAATAGTACAATATATACATATATATACATACATACATACATAAGTCACTCATAAATAAATAGTTGGAAAAGAAACGTGTAGTTGTAGCAGCAAACAGTGTGTTAAGTGGATGCATTGTACAGGGAGATGGCCACAGGCAGGAATGATTTCCTGTGTCGTTCAGTGGTGCTTTTCGGTAATCTCAGTCTCTCACTGAACGTGCTCCTGTGACTGACCAACATGTCATGGAGTGGGTGGGAGGTGTTATCCAACATTGTCTTTATCTTGGACAGCATCCGCCTCTCCGACACCACCTTGAGGGAGTCCAGCTCCATCCCCACAACATTGCTGGCCTTACGGATCAGTTTATTAAGTCTGTTGGCATCTGCGACCCTCAGCCTGCTCCCCCAGCATGCAACAGCATAGAGGATCGCACTGGCCACAACAGACTCATAGAAAATCCTCAGCATTTTCTGGCAGATGTTGAAGGACCTCAGTCGCCTCAAAAAATAGAGACGACTCTGGCCCTTCCTGTAAAGTGCTGTGGTGTTTTTAGCCCAGTCCAGTTTATTGTCAATGTGTACTCCAAGGTATTTATAGTCCTCCACAATGTCAACACTGACCCCCTGGATTGAAACAGGGGTCAAGTGTTTCCTGGTCTTCCTGAAGTCCACGATCAGTTCCTTGGTCTTTGCCACGTTGAGCTGCAGATGATTCTGCTCACACCACGTGACAAAGGAGTCGACCACAGCCCGGTACTCTGTCTCATCATCCCTGCTGATGCATCCAACCACCGCAGAGTCATCAGAAAACTTCTGAAGATGGCAGGTCTCTGTGCAGTGGCTGAAGTCTGTGGTGTAGAGGGTGAAGAGGAAGGGGGAGAGGACAGTCCCCTGTGGTGCCCCTGTGTTGCTAATCACCTTGTCAGACACACACTGTGGGAGACGTACATATTGTGGTCTTCCTGTCAGGTAATCAACAATCCAGGACACCAGAGAAGCATCCACCTGCATCGCTGCTAACTTATCACCCAGGAGGGTCGGCCTGATGGTGTTGAAAGCACTGGAAAAGTCAAAAAACATGACCCTCACAGTGCTCGCCGGCTGGTCCAGATGGGTGTAGACACGATTGAGCAGGTAGATGATGGCGTCCTCTGTTCCGAGACGAGGCTGATAAGCGAACTGAAGGGGATCCAGATGTGGTCTTACTATGGGTCGCAGCTGGTCCAGGATGAGCCTTTCCAGGGTCTTCATGATGTGGGAGGTCAGTGCCACGGGCCTGTAATCCTGGGGGCCACTGGGACGAGGCGTCTTTGGTACAGGGACGAGGCATGATGTCTTCCACATCACCGGGACCCTCTGCAGACTCAGACTCAGCATAAACAGTTTATGAAAGACTCCACACAGCTGGGGGGCACAGGCCTTGAGGACAAGGGGACTCACTCCGTCTGGTCCAGCAGACTTGCCTGAGTGAAGTCTCCTCATTTGCATCTCAACCTGGTATTGAGTGAAGGTGATGGGTGGGGGAGGGGTGTCAGGAATCTCACAGGAGGCAACATGTGAAGAGAGAGGCTGGCACAGTGGTGTGGCTCTGGATTCCAGGCTGACTGCAGGTGAGGTTGTGGGGGTGGGAGCAGACACTGTGGTGTCGAATCTATTGAAAAACAGATTCAACTCGTCGGCTCTATTCTCACCTCCCTCAGCTCCCCTGCTGTTGGTTGGCCTGAATCCAGTGATGGTCTTCATGCCCCTCCACACCTCTCTCATGCTGTTCTGCTGGAGTTTCCACTCCAGCTTCCTCCTGTAATTGTCCTTAGCCTCTCTGATCTTGTCCTTTAGTAACACCTGGATCTTCCTCACCTCCTCTTTGTTGCCCCCTCTGAAAGCCCTCTTCTTGTTGTTGAGGAGGGCTTTGATGTCCTTAGTCACCCACGGCTTGTTATTTGGGTAACAATGAACAGTCTGAGCTGGAACAATGGAGTCGGTGCAGAAAGTTATGTAGTCTGTGATACACTCAGTAAGCCCATTGATGTCCTCGGCGTGAGGCTCACAGAGTGTTTCCCAGTCGGTCACCTCGAAACAGCCCTGTAGTTCCGCTATTGCCTCCTCTGACCACCTCCTAACAGTCCTGGTGGTCACAGGTTCCCTCCTCACAATTGGCACATAGCGGGGGGTGAGGTGAATCAGGTTATGATCTGACCTACCAAGTGGGGGGAGGGAGGAGGAGCTGTATGCATCCTTGACGTTAGCATACAGTAAGTCTAAAGTTTTCTCTCCCCTGGTGGGACAGTCCACATATTGTTTGAATGTTGGTAGTGTATTGTCCAGTGATACATGGTTGAAGTCACCCGAGATCACAATAAAGGCACTCGGGTGCTGAGTCTGTAGCCGAGCTATGGCAGAGTGGATAGTGTCACATGCAGCTGTGGGGTTAGCAGAGGGGGGAACATAAACAGCCACCAAGATGACGTGAGAGAATTCCCTGGGTAAATAATACGGCCTGAGTCCAACAGCACACAGTTCAGTGTCCGGGCAACAAATCCTTTCTTTGATTGTTATGTTGGCAGGGTTACACCACCGGTTGTTAACTAAAACAGCAAGCCCACCTCCTTTACGCTTACCGCTAGCGATGCTGTCCCTGTCCGCCCGAACAGTGTGGAAGCCTTCCACGGAAGCATTCTCATCGGGAATGACCTGGTGCAGCCATGATTCGGTGAAACACATGTCGAGGAGGGAAATTATTTTACTGCTATTGTTAAATAATTGTCATTGCATTAATAATATAATCTGCAGCATGGATATTGCATTCCAAGGTTTAAACAGTGTCTCTTTCAGAAAGACTGAGTTGCAGGCTGACAGGAAGTTGTATGCAGAAAGAAGCAGGAAGTTATTTTGAGCCGCAGGCTAAGACGAGGCTTTAACAATGTAACAGATAGCTTTAAGAAGGCTTTAAGCAGCTATGACTATTTTATACACAATGCATATCTGTGCTTATTAAAGAGTTGGAGCTCGGTCAATTAATTGGGGGTCGGAAGCTTTGTTCGGCGCGATGTTCGGACAATCTATTGTGCAAGTGACTTGGAGCCATAGAAGGAATTGCAATACATGCTTACAAAACACTTATATATCAGATCATTTTATATTAAGGTTTTAGTAGAGGTTCTTGATTAAAACATTTATTTAGTAGAAGACATACACATAGTCTCAGTGAGCTTCTGGTCTGGTAAAAGGCCAGAAGTGCAACAGGTGAATTGAGAAAGAGCATTTGAGGACGAGACACAGACAGTAGGTGAAGAGGTGACACAAAGAGCATGTGAGGTCAACACACACACACACACACACACTTTAAATTAGATTTATTTAGAGGAGAGGTTAGTTATGTTTGGCTGTAACTGCAAAATTGTCTTGGTAAAAGAGGAACCGTTTCTTGGTGTCTCGGCAAGAAAGAGGAACAAGACAAGAACTGAAAGGTAGACAGGAAGGGCTAGCCATGAAAATAGAAGATGATTTTCTAGGTGAAAAGTCATGATGATGTTGATCTGATCTATGTATAAAATGTATCTGTGACGCATGAAGGGGCGTCAGTAAACAAACCCTGATGCTATAAAATATCTGTTCATGCTTTGATTAAGTCGAAGACTACTTCCTGTCTGCGTACAGAGTTGTCTTCCCACGCGTGTATTCATTAAAATCATCGTTTGACTTCACCCGGCCGGATCGGTGTGGTTATTCTTCGATCACCTCTTGTACCCTTCCTCAATATTGAATCTTAACATTTGGGGGCTTCGTCCGGTTATTGAGGAGGGAGAGTTGGAGGTTTGGACGGAGAAATCCGGGGTCTTGGGTGGTCTGACGGGCAGACATGAATTCCAGTGGTCTAAGTGAGTGGGCATAAGCCGGCTTATCCAAAAGGTAAGGCACTACCTGTTGAATTATTTCCAAAGTGTGCCAAATTGGACATGATAAAATTTAAGTCTACTCACTGAAGTTACTGGTGGATGTCTGTTTTGATTTTGATGAAAAATCTCATGAGTTGAAGCAGTTAGAGTTCTGCTAAGAAGAATGAAGAAATGAAAGCAGTAAAGTCTGCTAAAGCAGTTTGAGTCTGCCAGGAAAAAGTTTAAATATTGGGTTGAAGTCCCAAAGAAATTGAGTTAGAGTCTCAAGTAGTTGGTAGGGAATTGGTTATTGTGTTGGTTAGAGTCCAAATTTGGTCATAAGAGTGGACCTGAGCGGTCATTTTGTGAGTTGGAGTCTCCATTTGACCACTAGGTTGCACCTGCCTCAGTTATACACTTGTTTTGGGTGTTGATTGTTGTTTCAAAGTATTATAAATTATTCTAGAACGGCAGTTAGAGTCTGCTAGGAAGCGCAGTTCTCGGAGGTAATGCTCCCTCCCGGCCAAGGACGCTTGGCCCTGACCTATCGGCGAATAGGGTTAGTACGGTTGGCAACCGGGGAGAACTTGGGAACCTCCAAAATAGCTAGGAGTTAGAGTCTCCTTACCGTTTGAAACGGTATCTGCGCTTTTTTGGCCAGCAGAAGTGGATTTCGGGCGTGTAACTTTAACCTAAAACTTCAAAAAGTTTGGGTTGGTTGACGCTTTTAAATTGAGTTAGGGATTTTAGAAATGAGGCCAGAAACAGTTAAAGTCTTGATACTGGTTAATTGATCGCAAAAAACGGTTATGTTAAATTTGTCGAAATTCGATAGGTGTTAAAAGGTTTAAAATCTGTGCAGTTGTAAATATAAGACGTCTCTGTATTAAAAAAGATCTCTGTGGGTCGAGTCAGCAATGCACTGACTGCCTGCTGCTATTCTTAGATGAAGAGTGTATGTGCATGCAAATGAGGCAGCTGATGCAGAGCGCATGAGAGGACTATGCTTTCGGTTTTGTGTGTCATTCAGCTCTATAACCATTGTTTGCAAATGTGGATAAATGTCTGCAGTTAAAATGCTGGCTTAGTAAATAACAACATTGTAAATATATGAATGGTGACAGCGTTTCAAAATAGAATATAAGAATGGTTTGTGTTTAAAACCAACGTTTAGGTAAAGAAGATTTAAGGTGGATTTGAAGGCATAAACAAAAAATAAAAGGGTTACAGTCTGCAAGGGTTGTTAATTCATGAGCTGACTGGATGCAGAGTAAGTGGAGTGGTCATCCTGAGAGGATTGAATGATGCTCTAACTCTGTGGTCAAGTCAGACATAGGCTTTAAGCAACCATGAGCCACTAATAAGCGTGACAAATTAATGAGTATGTGTAAATTGAACTTGTTAAATAGTTTTGATAGGAGTAACTCAATGAGCATGCAATAAAGTGGACTTTTTAGGGGCAGTTTATCACTGACACCATAAAAAGCAACTTAATTAGTAGTTCAATAACAAATTGGAAAGATAACCTTTGTTATTTGAAGAGAGAGAGAAAATTCAGGTTACATATAGTGAATAAATAAGGAAATGTTAATCTCTGCGTCATTCCACACTGAAATTTCAATTGTAGGGGATCATTTGGAGGTGAATTGTGTAGGACACGGGGAGACGGAAGAATCTCCCCATGAGTTTTCAGTGTGCATAGAAATTGAGGAGGCTGAACTGGAAGCCTGCCTGGGTCGTTGTTTTTGTTTATTTGAGGGTCTGCTGGAAGTTTGTGAAAACGACCACCTTGATATGTGGGAGCCTTCCCGGGCAGCGATTTTTTTGTTAAACCTGTGGCAGGCTGTGCAACATGGAGAAAGCTTTGACATAATGACATAAAGGTGATTTCGTGGTTTTAGATTTATTAGTACGGGATGCTTGAGGGTGTGTTGCTGTAAAGTATATAAGGGACGCGCAGCGCCGTTAATGGGTTTAAAATAAATGAAAAAACACTAATCCGAGGAACTATTGGAGAGGTAAGTATACGGAGGTGAGCGCGTTGCGCATAAGGGTTGCTGGTGTCATATATTAACACTTTGAGGGCGAATAATTTTGATTGAGTGTCAACGCTTGAGAACGCGAGGACAGCGTCTAAAGGGCTGGGTTAAACTTTGTGTATCACCGAGCAGGGGAAGAGGAGCCAGTGGTTGCGAGAACAGCGAGACGAAGACTGAAACCGAAAGTTAAGCGTGTCTGGGTGACCTAGACCAAGAAGGTGGAGTCGACCAACGCCATTGGAAGAGGTAATTCTGTGTTTCAGAGAATGGCTGACACCTCGGGTGCGACACCTAGTGGGAAAAGGGGATGCAAACCTCTGAAGGATCAGCTTGAACAGCTTAAGAAAGCTATTCGTTTGGCTTCACCTGGAGCATTAAAAGCAGCAGAGAAAGAGTGCCAAGCGATGGAGGTTGAGGTAAGTAAACTTATTACATCCCAACAGAAAGGGCTGGGTGATAAAATACCTCTGAGCTTGGTGTTAAAAACTGAAGGAGAAGTGTATGGACAAATGCATGAGGCCCTACGTGCGTCCATAGAGGCATTAACGGCATTGGAGGTTATAAAGCAGAGAGTAATGCAGGGAGGGCCAGAAGAGGAGAATGAAGACCGTGCGACGTCATCAGAAGAAGAGGATGATAAGGAGGACGAAGATGGAGGAGCTGAACCTCAACCAAGTACAAGCCTAATTTTGAGGAAAAGAAGTGTGAAGAGAGACCAAGCACAGAGACGGCCCATATTTAAGAGCTCAAAGAGTAGAAAAGTGAGTTTTGAACAAGGAGCTCCTGACCCTGGTTTAAGTCTGCCTCTAATAGCAGGTCCAAAGAACGAACCAGTTTATCGCGCCTATAAGGTGAGAGATTTGGAAGCATTGGTTAAACAACTTCCACCAATAACCAAGGGAGAACATTGGGAAGGAGAAGAATTAGCGCTGGGCGATTTTCGCGCTTTGGCCGGACGTTGTATGCTGGGTGGTGGGTTAGCAGATGTAGAGCAGATAGCTCAAACAACTAGATATGCAAATGACCTGAAATATCATGAGGTGCAGAATGACTTAGCAGATGCAGTCCGGGAGAAGGACCCAACTCCTAACTCTGGAGCCATTCCAAAAATTATTTGGGATCCCAAAAACACACCCAGAGAGTGTTTAGCTAAAGCAAAGGAACAATGGTTGTTAGGAACAGGAATACATCCGGGGAAGGAGGGTGAAAGTAGAGCGTGGTTTCGTTCGGCAGTGCTGGCAGGGCTGCCCAATCAGGTTGCAGTTGACTTGGAAAAGAACCCAGATTTTGCCGTTGCAGACTCGGTGCAGTGGGACAGACATGTGACCCACAGACTTCAGCAGGAACAGGATTTGGCAAACAAACAAAAGAAAGAGTTGGAGGAAGCCCAGGCGTGGCTGGTCAAGTTGCAGCTGGCAGAAGCAAAAAACAAAGCAGGAGACAGAAAGAAAGAGGATAAAGAGAGCGCAAGGAAAATAATGGTGGCAAGGCCTCAGCCCGATCCTGTGCCTGACTGGCCAGATCAGGATCCGGGTCTCTACCCTGATGACCGTTGGCCCGCCAATGCACCAAGGCAGCGTCAACCAGTAGGGAATTGGGGGACCGGTGGACCGCAGAGAGGGCGTGGTGGATCCGTGAGGGGAGGACAAAGGGCTCGGAATCCGGGGAATCCTGGCAGAGTGTCTTGGACTGCGTGTCTGAGATGTGGAGCAGAAGGACACTGGGCCCGAGATTGCCCTGAACCGCCGCAGAACTATCAGGGGCGAGGCTATCAATCCCAGGCACGAGGAGGCCCAAGACAAAGAGCTGCTTACAGGGGAGCACATCAAGCTCCAAACCCGAATGCAGCACCAGCCCCCCAGTACCCAGTAGCCGACTGGGGCTGGGAGGGGGAGCAATACTGACGGAGCCCGGAGAAACCGAACAGGGTGGGAACGGCAGAACCCATGCTGTCGATGACCGTGGAAGGCACTGAATTGCCCTTCCTGGTGGATACTGGAGCAACATACTCAACATTGAAAGACACACCAGACAGTGCAACACTCTCCTGTCACACAGTTAATGTGGTAGGCTTTTCCGGGATTCCAATGACACTGCAATTGACAAATCCAGCATTGACACAGCTGGGAAAACAGACTTTGAAGCACCAATATGTGGTGTCCTCACAGGTGCCTGGAAAATCTCATGGGCAGGGACCTGCTTGTGAAACTGGGATCACCTTCAAAGACTCAATATCTAGTCCAGAACTCTGAACAACCCACTGCCGAAATCTACTGGGGGAGGCTAGTGGAAGAAGGCATTCTGAGACATTATCAGCTATGGAAACCCTGGATAATGAGCCTGGCCGTCTATTCCCCTCCGCGAGATCCTTTCCACGTTACACTCTTTTATGATAGGGAAGATAACGATATCTATCGGGAAAAGTTCCAGTCTGATCTTGAGGGACAGACGTGGAATGTGCAAACACATAACATTTATGTTGGACCAGAAGGTGTGGCCGCGGCTGTGAAATTTACTGATGAACAACTGCCTTGGTACAATGTGGGAGAGGATTTAGCCCCTCACATTACATTGGCGGTCCACGAGGGTCATGGGCCAAGAGATCTGGGACCAATGGTCAAGCGGGCGCTGGACGACGCATGCTGGCAAAGCACCCAAATTCCAAACGTTTGGTATGCACCAAAATGTAAAATATATCGCATAACTTGTTTGTCCAACGATGCAGTGATCTTAGAACATAAAGAAATCTCCAGAATACATGGCAGGGAAAGAATGGATCATCCTGATGCAGTAGCTGAGCTCTCAAAATTGCCTGGTACTTTGTGGTCCGCAGGGCCCACAGATGTAGGTCTAGCTAACTGTTCGCCTGTCCTGTTCCAGCTGAAGTCTGACATACCATTTAACAGACCATAATAGAAGCACAAAACTGAAGACCAAAAGTGGTTCACATGTATTGACCTAGCGAATGCATTCTTTTGTCTCCCACTGCACGAGTCACTCAGAGACATTTTCTCATTCACATACAGAGGCCGCAAATTTAGGTACACACGCCTACCACAAGGCTTTGCACTCTCACCAGGAATTTTTAATCAGGTGTTGAAAGAGGCATTGTCCCCATGTCAACTGCCAGGGGGCTGTAAATTAATACAGTATGTTGATGATCTTCTTATTGCAGCCCCGTCAGCAGCGGCCTGTACGGCAGCATCGCTCGTGGTGTTGAACAGATTGGCGGAGTGTGGCTTCAAAGTGAGCAAAGAAAAACTGCAGTTGGTCCGGCCAGAGGTAACATTCCTGGGCCGGGTGATCGCACACAGATCAGTGGGGTTAATGAACACACACAGAGACCAAATTCTGACACATCCAGAACCAAGAACTGTGTAGGAGTTGCTTTCCTTTCTTGGCTTGACAGGTTACAGCAGGCAGTTCATTCCGAACTATGCGGGTAAAACGGCCCCTTTAAGGGACCTGATCAAGAAAGTTGGTGTTCGAAATCTGAAGGCTGAATTGCCTTGGACGCCGGACACAGAGACAGCGTTCATTTCACTAAAACAGGATTTGTCAAGAGCCACAGATCTGGCCACACCTAACTATGATGAGGCATTTTATCTTGATGTTTCAGAAACAAAGGGAGTTGTGAATGGTGTGTTGTTTCAGAAAAAAGGGGGAGGTAGGGATGTACTTATGTATGTTAGTATAAGATTAAATTCAACAGAAGTAAGGCATCCCACATGCACACAACACGCAGCAGGAGTAGCAAAGATAATTCAGAAAACAGCACATATAGTGAGGGAACACCCACTGAAAGTGCTTACTACACACAGTGTAGTGGCCTATGTGAACTCACAGGCATTCACAATGACTCCACTGACGCAACAAAGGTTCAGCAAAATTTTAGAGGCGCCAAATTTGATATTCACACATGAAGGAATAAATATGGCAGACCTAATGGGGTCAGGAGAACCACATGACTGTATTAAGAAAGCCCAGGTTGAAGGAAAAATCGAGGGACAACAGTCGGCCCAGAGAGCTGAAGTGATAGCCCTAACTCGAGCCCTGAGGTTGGCTAAAAACATGAGAGTGAACATCTACACTGACTCAGCATATGCGTTTGGAGCAGCTCATGTGGAACTGGCTCAGTGGAAGAGAGCCGGGTTCAGAACGGCCACTAATGCACCCATCTGTCACAAAAAGGCCCTGGAGGACCCAGACGAGGTAAGTATTATAAAATGCAAAGGCCACTCACAAGCAGACAGTATGGTGGCAAGAGGAAATCAGAAAGCTGAGGAAGCCGCAAAGGAAGCAGCGGGCTAGAAAGGAGAGAGACAACTGGTGCAGGTAACCCCAGAAGAGGAGGTTAGCACTAACAGCATGGAAGAAGTTAGAAAGGCTCAGGAGGAGACATCCCCAGAGGAAAAGGGGGTGTGGGAAAACAAAGGAGCCTGGCAAGATGGCGGTTTGTGGAGGGGGCCAGATGGGCGTCCCGCTTTAACGGCCAAAATGGCGGAACAAAAGGTGAATGAGGCTCACGGGCTTGGTCACGTGGGAGTGAAACAGATGGAGAGAAATTTGTGCCGATGGTGGCATCCTGATTTGAGAAGGATGATACTGGAAAAGGCCAGAACGTGCCTAATTTGTGGGGCACACAACCCAAAGCCAGCAGTAAAACCTGAAGCTGGTAAGTTTCTCATGCCAGAAAGGCCAGGAGAAGAGGTCGTGATTGATTATACCGACATGATTGATACGGGCCCAGGTGGGGTGAGGTATTTGTTGGTGTGTGTGGATGTTCTGACTGGATGGCCCGAAGCATGGGCGACCAAATGTGAAGATGCGAAAAGTGTGATTAAGTGCTTAATCAATCATTACATTCCAAGGCATGGGTTTCCCAAGAGAATTAGATCAGACAATGGTACTCACTTCAAGAATAAAGATTTGCAAGAGGTAGAGAGGATGTTGGGAGTGCAACATAAGTTCGGGACGGTCTTTCATCCTCAATCTCAAGGAAAGGTAGAGAGGATGAACCTAAATTTGAAAAACAAGTTGGCTAAAATTTGTGCGCAGACAGGGCTAAATTGGGTCGCAGCCCTGCCCATTGCTTTGATGACTATAAGATGTTGATGATGATGTTAACTTTGTATTTCAGGTGCGGTTATAACTATTTTATACATATTGCATTTTGTGCTTTTAAAGGAGTTGTGGCTCAAATTTGTCTCTGGAGGGTCACGAGCCTTTGGCTAGCGCTATGATTAGCCAATCTACTGTGAGGATAATATGAGTTCATGAAGGATTGCACACGCTTACAGACACAGAGTTAAGAAACACACATGACAGTATTGATTCCAGGCAAAAGGCCCTAAATTCATTTAGTTTTTAACTGAACTTAAAGAAGGACCAAAGAGGAAGGAAAGCATATATTTTGGTTAAGTCTGATACATTAGAATTAGAAGGTATTGTTACATTAAGGGAGCAAAATGAAATAAAAAGGTTATACCAAAACAGGTGATAACATAGGAAATGTGAGGTTTTAAAATGAAGTTAGTGTTAACACATAGGAGTTGTTTCAAGGCAGCATTTAGCTATGATGAAATGTATACAGGAGTAATTGCTTATATGCTTAAACATAATTGATTAAAGTGGTTGTTTTCTTTTGGAGTAGATTAACTTGCAGCAGCGACAACTTGTGCACAGGATGTTGATGATCAGATAAGGGAAAGTAGAGCGAGCAACTGGACGTGAAACCAGCGCTTAAAAGAATTTTAAAGTGATGAGTAACGTTGAAGAGTATACATAAATACAAGTCAATAAGTTAAGAAGGTAATTAGGATCAGGCTTTTGATTAAAGAGTCCCAGATAGGATAAGTTAGGGAGAGGCAAGAAAAGGTGTTTTGTTTCCTTTGCAGAAGATCGATCTCGGCGACCACAGGAGGGGCGAGGATCCTGGAGATCTCGAGGTTCGAGACCACCAGAGAAGGGTCTGCGTGAGGACACAATGTATTGTGACCTCTGGTGTTCCAGAGGTCAAAAGGGGGAGTGTCGAGGAGGGAAATTATTTTACTGCTATTGTTAAATAATTGTCATTGCATTAATAATATAATCTGCAGCATGGATATTGCATTCCAAGGTTTAAACAGTGTCTCTTTCAGAAAGACTGAGTTGCAGGCTGACAGGAAGTTGTATGCAGAAAGAAGCAGGAAGTTATTTTGAGCCGCAGGCTAAGACGAGGCTTTAACAATGTAACAGATAGCTTTAAGAAGGCTTTAAGCAGCTATGACTATTTTATACACAATGCATATCTGTGCTTATTAAAGAGTTGGAGCTCGGTCAATTAATTGGGGGTCGGAAGCTTTGTTCGGCGCGATGTTCGGACAATCTATTGTGCAAGTGACTTGGAGCCATAGAAGGAATTGCAATACATGCTTACAAAACACTTATATATCAGATCATTTTATATTAAGGTTTTAGTAGAGGTTCTTGATTAAAACATTTATTTAGTAGAAGACATACACATAGTCTCAGTGAGCTTCTGGTCTGGTAAAAGGCCAGAAGTGCAACAGGTGAATTGAGAAAGAGCATTTGAGGACGAGACACAGACAGTAGGTGAAGAGGTGACACAAAGAGCATGTGAGGTCAACACACACACACACACACACACTTTAAATTAGATTTATTTAGAGGAGAGGTTAGTTATGTTTGGCTGTAACTGCAAAATTGTCTTGGTAAAAGAGGAACCGTTTCTTGGTGTCTCGGCAAGAAAGAGGAACAAGACAAGAACTGAAAGGTAGACAGGAAGGGCTAGCCATGAAAATAGAAGATGATTTTCTAGGTGAAAAGTCATGATGATGTTGATCTGATCTATGTATAAAATGTATCTGTGACGCATGAAGGGGCGTCAGTAAACAAACCCTGATGCTATAAAATATCTGTTCATGCTTTGATTAAGTCGAAGACTACTTCCTGTCTGCGTACAGAGTTGTCTTCCCACGCGTGTATTCATTAAAATCATCGTTTGACTTCACCCGGCCGGATCGGTGTGGTTATTCTTCGATCACCTCTTGTACCCTTCCTCAATATTGAATCTTAACACACATCAGGCTACACTCTCGGTATTCCCTCTGACTCCGTACCAGTGCTGAGAGCTCGTCGATTTTACTTGCCAACGATCGCACATTTCCCATCACGATAGACGGCAGACACGGTTTAAACCTCCTCCTCGCTTCGAGCCTCCGCTGTCTCACCGTCACCTTTTTTCTTCTCTTCTGTCCTTGACCTCTGCATCCCCGATGTGTTTTCCTCCAAATTTCAGCTGGTACTTCTGCGGGCACTTCTGCGGGCCTGGCTAGGGAGCCGGCCGGCATCAGGGCGATCAGCTGATCTCTGGAGTAAACAGTCCGTGCGTGTAGGAGATGTGCCGCGGTCCCGTTCCATGATAAAAGTAACAGTTCCACGGCCACCAGAAGAACAAAAACTCTCTCAATCCACATGATTGAGTAAGAGATAGAAAAACGGAGGAAAATACAAGTCAGAAAAAAAAAAGAATACGTAAGAAAAAAGAGCTAAACTAAGAGAAAAGCAGGAGCGACTGTAACAGGCTGCACGCTGGTTGGCGCATGCGCACTAGGTGTTCTTATGAGGTTTAGGAAGGAACAGGTTGCGATCACCGCCGACATCGAGCACATGTTCCACTGCTTCATCGTGAAAGAAGACCACCGGGATTTTCTCCGCTTCCTGTGGTATAGAGACAATGACCCTACCTCTGACGTCGTGGATTACAGGATGCGGGTGCATCTCTTTGGTAACAGCCCCTCGCCTGCCGTCGCAGTGTATTGCCTGCGGCGGGCGACTAAGGCAGCAGAGGCCGACTACGGCAGCGATGCTAGGAGATTCGTCGACCGCGATTTCTACGTCGACGATGCCTTAAAGTCTTTCAGTACAGAGGAAGAAGGCATTGCAGTTCTCCAGCGAGCGCAGAAGATGCTCGCGGCTTCCAACCTCAGGCTGCACAAGGTTGCATCAAATCGTTCTGCGGTCATCAGAGCATTCCCCTCCCAGGATCGCTCTCAGGATTTCAATGGCCTGGATCTCTCCATCGATGATCTGCCTATCCAGCGTAGCCTGGGACTGTTCTGGAACATGCGCACGGACACTTTCACGTTCCAGATCGAGATCGATCAGAAGCCGTTCACCCGCAGAGGGGTACTCTCGACCGTGAACAGTCTATACGACCCTCTAGGGTTTCTAGCACCCATCACAGTTGATGCAAGACGGATCCTAAGAGAACTCACCTTGCAAGCGGAAGATTGGGACGCACCCCTTCCCAAAGACATGGAGACCGAGTGGACTAGATGGAAACAGTCTCTTCAAGACCTGGAGGGGCTCCAAATACCACGGCCTTATACGTCCCTCTCCACCACAGGCGCCCTAAGGAGAGAACTCTGCGTCTTCGCCGACGCATCGGTCAGAGCAATAGCGGCCGTAGCCTACATCAGGGTAACTGGCAAGCAGGGACAAACTGAGATTGGGTTTGTCTTTGGGAAATCGAAGTTGGCTCCCCAACCTAGCCTAACTGTCCCTAGACTTGAACTTTGTGCTGCTGTGCTCGCCGTCGAGATCGCAGAGATGATAGTCGCAGAGATGGACACAACGTACGACAACATCACCTACTACACAGACAGTAAGGTCGTACTGGGATACATCCATAACCAGTCAAAGAGATTTTATGTCTACGTACACAATAGGGTCCAACGTATCCTTCAGTCACCCTGTCCCGGCCAGTGGAAGTACGTTCCAATGCATCTTAACCCAGCTGACGTTGGGTCAAGAGCTGTAGCATCAGCCCTGCTCAGCAGTACACCATGGCTCAAAGGACCAGCCTTTCTTTGCGACGCATCAGGGCATCCATCCGAGCTTCAAGAGACGTACGATCTTGTCGACCCCGACATCGACGCCGAAGTGCGTCCACAGGTGACGACGAAACTCACCCATGTCGCTAAAGGCGTGGTACGCCCTCAACGCTTTGAACGCTTCTCCAAGTTCAGCACACTCCATGCAGCCATCGCACATTTGATCCACGTAGCCAGCTCATTCGCTCGCTCGACGCAGGGCGAATGTCGAGGCTGGCACATCTGTCGTCCTACAGAAGAGGAGCTGCTGAAAGCCAAAGTGTGCATCGTAAAGAGTGTCCAGGGTGAGTGCTACGCGGAAGAGCTCAAGTGTATCGGCTCTGGAGTCGACATACCATCTTCCAGCAGCTTGTGGAGATTGCATCCCATTATGGACCAGGATCGACTACTCAGGGTAGGAGGTCGGATCGAGCAGTCAGGCTTAGGCATGAACGAGACTCATCCCATCATCATTCCTGGCCGGCATCACCTCGCAACTCTGCTTGTGTCCCACTATCACGAAGCAGTAAAACACCAGGGGAGACATCTTACTGAGGGTGCCGTTCGGGCCGCAGGTTTTTGGCTCGTGGGAGCCAAACGCTGTATCAGCAGTCTGCTCTACGGATGCATCACTTGTAAGAAGCTGCGAGGGAAGGCCGAACATCAACGGATGGCAGCCCTGCCGGCAGAACGGTTACAAGTAGCACCTCCCTTCACCTACATAGGTGTCGATGTCTTTGGACCGTGGGGCATCGTTTCACGCCGCACAAGAGAAGGAGTTTCGAACTCCAAGTGATGGGCGGTGATGTTCTCGTGTATGTGTTCCAGGGCAGTGCACATTGAGGTGATCGAAGCCATGAGTGCCAGCAGCTTTATTAACACCTTGAGGAGATTCTTTGCGGTCAGGGACCCCGCGAAGCAGATACGCTCGGACTGCGGAACTAACTTCGTCGGCGCTTCCCGTGAGCTGGGGATGGACAAGGAAAACTCAGGGTTCGACAGGGTGGAGAAGTACCTCAGTAAACAGAGCTGCACCTGGGTGTTTAACCCACCCCATGCATCCCATATGGGTGGCGCATGGGAGAGGATGATCGGCATTGCCCGCCGTATCTTGGACTGCATGCTGCTTGAACAGAGAAAGTCTCGCCTGACGCACGAGGTTCTGACCACGCTTATGGCCGAGGTAGCAGCAATTATGAACGCAAGGCCGATCATTCCAGTGTCATCCGACCCCGAGTCGCCCTGCATCCTCACACCAGCCATGCTCCTGACTCTCAAAACAGGCTCCGCGCCTCCTTTGCCGTCAGGCAAGTTCGAGGAAGCAGATCTCTTCAGGGAGGAGTGGAAACAAGTTCAGGGCCTGGCAGACATGTTTTGGAACAGATGGAGGCGTGAATACCTCAAAACACTGCAACTTCGACACAAGTGGCAAGGGAAACAGCCGAATCTTCAAGAAGGGGACGTAGTTCTCTTAAAGGACGATCGGGCAGAGAGAAATGAGTGGCCCATGGGCATCATCACGAAAGCCTTTCCAGGGAAGGACGGTCTGGTCCGGAGAGTCGAAGTGGAGGTCGTTAAAGATGGAAATAGAAGAGGATTCTCTCGTCCCATTACAGAAGTAGTTCAATTCAATTCAATTCAATTTTATTTAT
Source organism: Aulonocara stuartgranti (assembly GCF_965226115.1). Taxonomy (NCBI): domain Eukaryota; kingdom Metazoa; phylum Chordata; class Actinopteri; order Cichliformes; family Cichlidae; genus Aulonocara; species Aulonocara stuartgranti. Next base: position 25,079,639 of record NC_138946.1, read on the forward strand.
ATAGCGCCAAATCACAACAAAAGTCGCCTCAAGGCGCTTCATAGATACAGAGAAAAACCCAACAATCATATGACCCCCTATGAGCAAGCACTTTGGCGACAGTGGGAAGGAAAAACTCCCTTTTAACAGGAAGAAACCTCCGGCAGAACCAGGCTCAGGGAGGGGCGGCCATCTGCTGCGACCGGTTGGGGTGAGAGAAGGAAGACAGGATAAAGACATGCTGTGGAAGAGAGACAGAGGTTAATAACAGATATGATTCAATGCAGAGAGGTCTATTAATACATAGTGAGTGAGAAAGGTGACTGGAAAGGAAAAACTCAATGCATCATGGGAATCCCCCGGCAGCCTACATCTATTGCAGCATAACAAAGGGAGGATTCAGGGTCACCTGGTCCAGCCCTAACTATATGCTTTAGAAAAAAGGAAAGTTTTAAGCCTAATCTTAAAAGTAGAGATAGTGTCTGTCTCCCGAATCCAAACTGGAAGCTGGTTCCACAGAAGAGGGGCCTGAAAACTGAAGGCTCTCCCTCCCATTCTACTTTTAAATACTCTAGGAACAACAAGTAGGCCTGCAGAGCGAGAGCGGAGCGCTCTAATAGGGTGATATGGTACTACAAGGTCATTAAGATAAGATGGGGCCTGATTATTTAAGACCTTGTATGTGAGGAGCAGGATTTTGAATTCAATTCTGGATTTAACAGGAAGCCAATGAAGGGAAGCCAAAACAGGAGAAATATGCTCTCTCTTTCTAGTCCCTGTCAGGACTCTTGCTGCAGCATTTTGGATTAGCTGAAGGCTTTTCAGTGAGTTTTTTGGACATCCTGATAATAATGAATTACAGTAGTCCAGCCTGGAAGTAATAAATGCATGAACTAGTTTTTCAGCGTCACTCTGAGACAGGATATTTCTAATTTTAGAGATGTTGCGCAAATGGAAGAAAGCAGTCTTACATATTTGTTTAATATGTGCGTTGAAGGACATGTCCTGGTCAAAAATGACTCCAAGGTTCCTCACCGCGTTACTGGAGGCCAAGGTAATGCCATCCAGAGTAAGAATCTGATTAGATACCATATTTCTAAGATTTTCAGGGCCGAGTACAATAACCTCAGTTTTATCTGAATTAAGAAGCAGAAAGTTAGCGGCCATCCAGGTCTTTATGTCTTTAAGACATTCCTGCAGTTTAACTAATTGGTGTGTGTTATCTGGCTTCATGGACAGATAGAGCTGGGTGTCATCTGCATAGCAGTGAAAATGTATGCTATGTCTTCTAATGATACTGCCTAAGGGAAGCATGTATAATGTAAACAGAATTGGTCCTAGCACTGAACCCTGTGGAACTCCATAATTAACCTCAGTGTGTGAAGAGGACTCTCCATTTACATGCACGAATTGGAGTCTATTAGATAGATATGATACAAACCACTGCAGCGCAGTACTTGTAATACCTACAGCATGTTCTAATCGCTCTAATAGGATATTATGATCAACAGTATCGAACGCTGCACTGAGGTCTAGCAGGACAAGCACAGAGATGAGTCCACTGTCAGAGGCCATAAGAAGATCATTTGTAACCTTCACTAAAGCTGTTTCTGTGCTGTGCTGAGCTCTGAAACCTGACTGAAACTCTTCAAATAAACCATTCCTCTGCAGATGATCTGTTAGCTGTTTGACAACTACTCTTTCAAGGATTTTTGATATGAAAGGAAGGTTGGAGATTGGCCTATAATTAGCTAAGACTGCTGGGTCTAGAGATGGCTTTTTGAGTAAAGGTTTAACTACAGCCAGCTTGAAGGCCTGTGGTACATAGCCGATTATTAGAGATAGGTTGATCATATTTAAGATCGAAGAATTAATTAATGGCAGGACTTCTTTGAGCAGTTTTGTAGGAATGGGGTCTAAAAGACACGTTGATGGTTTGGAGGAAGTAATTATTGAAGTTAACTCAGAAAGATCAATTGGAGAAAAAGAGTCTAACTTAATATCAATGGTACTAAGAGTAGCTGTAGATAATATTACATCTGTGGGATGATTATTGGTAATTTTTTCTCTAATGATAAAAATTTTATTTGTGAAGAAGTTCATGAAGTCATTACTAGTTAACGTTAAAGGGATGGTTGGCTCAAAAGAGCTCTGACTTTTTGTCAGCCTGGCTACAGTGCTGAAGAGAAACCTAGGGTTGTTCTTATTTTCTTCAATCAGTGATGAATAGTAAGATGTTCTGGCTTTGCGGAGGGCTTTCTTATAAAGCAGCAAACTATTTCTCCAGGCTAAATGATGATCCTCTAGATTTGTGACACGCCATTTCCTCTCCAGATTACGAGTCATCTGCTTTAGGGTACGTTCTGCTTCTTTCTCCAAAGTCTGACTCTGCCAATTGATGTGGGCTCTTAAAGACCCCAAGCGGGGAGTGTTATGCCCCCAGAAATGTGTTCTTTGTGTTCTCTTTATCTCGCTATCGTAGCTTAGAGCGGTGTGTGTATTTTCGTAACCATGACAACACGAGAGCAGTTTACGCTGAGAGTCAGGAAGTGAATCTACTGTGTGACTCGGGATATTAGCGTGTGGGCTCATTCAACCGCCAGCTCCGCCGTTACAGGATTAATCCTTTTCTCTTCGCTAAGGCATAGTCTGTGAGTATAATTCATTTTGTACAATTAAGCGGTGAAGCGTTTTGAACCGTTGTCTGTTATTCGGTTAGCTTATTGTGTCTCATATAAGCTATGCGGCTAGGCTGTCAAGCTGTGATAATTAGCCAGATGCTTTGAGCTTATTGCATCTATAATACATTTCATATATTTCATTGTATTGTGTTTACAGTATATTTCATTGTATTGTGTTTACAGTTTCGCATAAAAGTGCCCAGTAAAAACTTCTGGAATCCAATCGTCTGAGTCCTGGAGATTTTCTTGGGAGTGTTTAAGCTGAATGGAAACTTAGCCCATTACAAAGTTTAAATGTTAAACAAATTTCTTCCAGTCAGAGAATGTTGCATATAATTAAATTTTTTCTTGATGCATAAAGTTAAAAGATTAAAACTAATAAAACAAGTTTTAAAAAGAGACTTTTCCATTGGATTACATTTTGTATGATGGATTATGTAGAAAAAGTAGAATTGGGCTGAAAGATCTCTCGCTTTATCACCTTTTCAGGTTGTAAATTGCGTTTTTAAAAAGTAACTAAGTAACTAATTACTTTTGAAAATAAGTAATCAGTAAAGTAACGGGATTAATTTTTTGGGGAAGTAATCGGTAATTAGTTACTGATTACTTTTTTCAAGTAACTTGACCAACACTGATGGCCACAACACCTCACTCTTGGAGCACATGTATCGCAAACCACGTCTCAGCTGTTTGTGGAGGTAAAATAAGTATTTCGCCGTAGGCTATGAAAGGCGGAAGAGGAAGTAGTTCCTTTGAATGTAGACAATCCGAATGTTATAGTTTCTTTCCACTCTGTTCCTGTTAATGATAAACTACAATTTTTTTCTAAATTACTAAAATATCGATATTTTAATGTGAGAATCGATTCTAGAACATAGATGATTGGTATCGGAGGAATCGATATTTCAGGATCAATCCACACATCGCTAACGACAACTGTAATGCTAATTTGGGAAGAAAACCTGTTTGGTGCAGCTTGTGTTGCAAACTCATTTATAAACCTTGAGAATTTATAAAAAATGAAACACTTTAATAATTCTAAACCTTAGCATCTTCACAGATGACATTATGCTGCACCAGTGAATTCATCCATACTAAACTTTGTAACAAAAAATGAATGAATAAGTACTTTGTAATGATGGCAACCTCTGGAACTTAGTAGTTTGTGCTACACAACAATGAAATGGTAATGAGACTATAAAATATAACTAATACATATTACAAACAAATCTACACAACAACAAAATATACAATGAATGTTTACTGAAAATAAACCAGGGAAATTCTTCCAGAAAGGTAAACAATGTAATGTAAAGCCAAGATGACAAAATTCTGCCTTAAATAAAAGTGTCCAGTATTTAGTGTATTTACGATTGTGTTTTGTATTCCACATCTCTTGATATTTTACTTTGAGATAGAGAGAGTTTCTATTCTAATTTAAACATATTTTCACTGCTGTGTTCACACAGTGTTCTCTAAAATACTTTCTCCTTTTCAGTGTTAAACCATTTGAGAATTGATGACCTGAATTTAGCTTAACAGGGACTGCATGTAGCGCTGTAAGAAAAAAGAGATGAAGGTCATTCTTTGTTTTGTTTTCTTTCATTTATCGTTGATCAATGAAATTGCTGGAGATATGTTTACATAAGTCTAAGCTTCTACCCTTTAAGTGGACTTTTATAAGTTACTTACAAGAGCTGTCTCATTGTGCCTGCAGAATGATTTTAGTAACCACAGCCACCAACAGAGAAGATTTAGTTGGAGCTTCCACTCTACACTGGCCATGTTATGACTCGGTGATGTAGTTGAGAAGACAGTGCATTCTCATGGACAAAGCTGAGAACAAACAGGATAGCAAAAGGGACTATCCGTGTTGCATATATCTGAGATGCCCACGTCCCTCTCCGTACGGTAGGATGAAGCAGGCCTGAAGGGGGGTGATTTATTGAGTGTGTGCAGGGGCCTGACAGGTATGGCTCTCATTAGACAGACAGAGTTTTAATTAGTGGGAACACAGCAGTGATGCAGGTGTTTACATTTGTGTAGAAAACTATGCCAAGAGCACAGGGGCTCACACAGCTCTCTCAAATATAGAACAGCATGAGTGAGATGCTCTTATAACCTCAGAGGGCTTAAACTGAGCAATATTAGTAAGTGTAAAAAAAGAAAAGAAAATAATAATGGAAAAGTAAGACAAAAAAAAAAAGAACAGCCAGATTGGGAAATAAGAAGACAAGTTCGGTCTTGCTGATTGCTTGTGATAGCAAGCAATCAACAAGATATCAATTCTGCTCTTACAGTACATGCACAGGGAAAAATTGCTCTCACCATTCTTCCTGTGTGTTTAGAGTCTGTCTCCCGTAGAGGTGGTCGCCAACTGTCTCTTTTGATCAAAATCAGAATTTAGCCTTGCTTTACATAAATATTTTTCTGGAAGAAAATGTAGCAACTGTGCCATCCAAACTGGGTACACAGCTCCATACAAGCAAGGAAATATTGATCCCTATTACACAAAGCACATTTAAAGTTATCTAATTAATGTTCCCCAGCGTCAGTATAGTCCCATCTTGCAGTACATTACCAAATCAACCAAAACCCTGTTCTAAAAAAGAATGTTTCGCTTCACCATTGTCATAAACTGTGATCATAAAGTTTAACTGTGTCTCCATTTCTCACTTGTACTGTGAGCCATGCTCTGGTGAGGATGTGGATGTGTGTATTCAGTATAAGCTGCAATGAGCTGTATAGCAAACCTCCAGGCTCAGAGCTAGTTCTAAACTCCCAGAGGATAGTTATGTGCACGGCAGAACCAAAGAATATACAGATTATATCTATTTTTGTTTTCTTTTTGACTCTGCTTTTATTTGTCAGCATCGACAAACATTTCACTAGAAACATTTTTAAAAGCTTCATTATTCTCATTTGTGAGATTCTAATATATCCTTTCTAATTTCTCCATATTTTGAAATGCATGCATGTATTTCTGGAGATAAGCAGACAAGCTATCCTGGCGCATTATTTTATTAAATGTGTTTTGCCTTGTTGTTTTGCTTTTTCCATGCTATAGTCTGTGAACAGTCCAATTAACCTGAGTGTAAAGTGGAGTAAATACTTGCATCTGCCACTTTACACTGCCACATCTCTAACACACTAAGAAGGAAATAAACTGGATCCTAGTGTTTGAAGAGGAATGTAGTGCCTGGGTGCTATATTTGATGGGAGCAAAAGACAAAAAAGTACAAAAAAAATGCCCTTGCAGACCACAGATTGTAAATTTTAGGATTGAAAATGGTCTTCATCGGCTATTTATACCCAAAGCCCCTGTAATGTAAATAATTTTTGCTTAAGAAAGTTGGATGATTATGTCTGCCTGCTTTCTCACTATCATCATATCTGTGCACCATTAGCCCATGCCTCATTGGATACTGTCACTCTGAGGCTTTAAAATGACTTGTCGTGTTTGATTTTAAGATTAATGACTGACTGGCGCTGGAAGCTGAATTATATTGATCTCTGGTTAGATGCCATACCTAGTATCCATGGCAGCAGACCTGAATACTGTGAAGTTGCATATCAATCTGAAAGGTCAGAAACTGCATTTGTCATCAGTAGTCACTTCAGAATTCTACATAGTGCTTGAAAAAAAAATACCAAGACCAAGTCTTAATTTCATATTTAAAAAACCCCCCAAAACATATTAAAAGCTTGCATTCTATCTCATTGATGCTAAATATCAAAAGATCTGCTTGTCAAACAATACCTCTTTTTTATTTAGAGAGCACTGTGATTCAGAACGCATCTATCAGCTCTGTGTGTGTTGGGTGGATTTGTCTGTATCATGTAAGATTAAAAAGCAAGATTAGAAAAACAGTCACCAAATGAACATCATTTATCATGTATTTCTGGTGACAATGAAGCGTCAAAAACTGTCTCTGAAGATCAGTGATATAAATGCCCATCAATCATAACAAAAAAGGAAAAAGACTTGGATATAATAAGGCATACTGTAATGAGAAATGAAAGCAGGTCAGGCCTTTGGCTGACTGTTAGTGAGCCTTTATGGTCAGCATTAGCTGCAGTGCTGGAACAGCTCCTAAAGGCCATTAGTGCTTAATAATGACTACGTTATTACTTGTGTACTGTATTATTCATGACTTCCTCATTAGACGAGCAATTCTTAACCGAGAAGATCACATTTTTGTCCACGTTTGCTTAATTGTGAGTATGCTATGCTATGCTATGAAGAAGAATTGGATACAGCTGGTAGAACAACTGTTTACCCTAAATGGTATGTTTCCTATGTGGGCTAACTATAGCCCATGAGAATATGAAAGTATGAGATCTTACACTGGAGTTTTTCAGAAACAATCTCTGCAGTGGAGAGAAAGAAAAAAAAGTGTGTCTACCAATATGCCCAAAGCTTATACCTTAATTTTGGAGAGAAGCATTGGCGATCATAATGTGGTCTTAGACCTTACACTTAAAAAAAAATACATTGCTATGTTAATATAGTGTTTTTCTGTATCTGACAGGTTAATCAGATCATTAAAAGACTTGTATTATAGTTGTCTATTATACTATATACATTATGCTGTGTACTACTTAAGGTATCCTTTCAAGAAATAGTAAGAATTATATAATTATTGTATTGCCTGGTCACATCGATACTATGTACTCCAGTATTTGACAGATTAAATCTTCATCTCAGAACAACAATAAGCCGTAGTAATTATTAAGTAGTACATGATATAGTAAGTAAAATGCTACATGTGTCTAATAAGTCTAAGGAATTTTGGGGAGGCTTCTATAAGTTATGATAGTATGCATGCTACTATATATAATTCATTAAAAATAAATTTATTAGAGAAAGATAATTATCTTGTTCAGGTGAATACTCATAACATAATATGAATTTGATAATAATAGAGAATAATAGAAATTTTCCTGCATTTATGAAATTGCAACTTTTCATACAGTTTAAGGAACTTTAGATGTATCACACTTCCATTTATCTTCTATGTTTTTATATGTGCTGCATAGTGCACATTAGTGTGTAAATAAGAAACTGTACATTTTACATTTTTGATCACTGGAAATACTTCTTAGAACCCAATCTATCGCTAAAGTCTCCCCCTTTGATATATCTACATGATGTTTAAGCGGTAGTTACTACTACTTTAAATATTATTATGAAAACAAATTTGCACAGCTGGCCACCAATTTGACTCCATGTTCAGCAGTTATATTTACCTCAGTGACCACAGTGAAGACTAAAAACTGAGCTAAAAGAGAATGTTTTCTTTTTTTTAATTTACATTTGCCAGGTGGCTAGAAACACAAGATTCAAATTAATTATCGTTTTGCTCTGTAACTGCAGGATGTGAAAATAAGCAACTGTTTTCTAACAAGTTGCCATAGCAACTTGAAAGGTGATGAATGCGTCGTTCACAAATTGCTTCTGCTGCCCTGAAGCATTTAAAGGCATGCAATATGCCCAAATGTTTTTGTTTTTTTTAAATATACTGAATAGGGGCAAGTCAACAGTGCAGTGATATGTTTATTGAAACTAAGTCATTAGCAGAACTAAAAAAAGGCTCAAAATGGGGAAAGAATAGTTAACCTAAGAAGAAGAAGCAGTAATTTTGATCTACAGATATTACAGGGCTATGAGCAATGAGGTCATGTTTTGTTCCTCCTTCTTTAGCAAAGGTGTCTTAGAAACAGAAATTGTGTAGGAAATAGTTGTTTCTAGATATACTGCCTAGGCTCTCTTGTATGAGTACAAAGACACGGGCAAGGTTAAGAACTGGAAATGCAGGGGTCAGCTTCGGAAGCCGAGAGCATTGGAAGACAGACACATCAAGCTGACTTTCCTTTGAATTTGGAAGATTTCCAGCAGTGCCGTCACCTTAGAACTGGCAGAAATCAGTGGGATGCCAGTACGCCCTACAGTCTACAACCAGGAGAACCCTTGTCAGAAGTGCCTCTATGGAACACTTGCAGCCAAAAAGCCATTCATCCAGTGTGAAAGAAAGGCAAACAGCTCACCTATGCACAAAAACAGAAGAGCAGTGTGCAGATAAATGAGAGCAGGTGCTGAATTAAAACTTGAAACATTTAACTCTAACAGAAGATGGGTTGTCTGCCAAAGTCGTAGGGAACCATAATGAGTATCCGTATGCCACAGTAAAGCTTGGTGGACATATAATGGGATTGTACACCACTTATTTTTTATACATTGTGAGCTTTTCATGTGCAACTGTTTACACTGCTGAGTCGGGAGGTGTTCATGTAGCATTCTGTCAGAGAAAAGTGCGGTCCTCGTGTGGATAGCTTGGTACGCATTTATAAGTAAGTATCGTAATGCAGACCTATTTTGTTTAGTGTGAAATCTTGGTGAGGGTGAGGGTAGGGACGTAGATCGACCGGTAAATTGAGAGCTTCGCTTTTACACTCAGCTCCCTCTTCACCACGACGGACCGGTGCAGCGTCTGCATTACTGCAGCTGCAGCCCCAATCCGTCTGTCGATCTCCGGCTCCCTTCTCCCATCACTCGCGAACAAGACCCCGAGATACTTGAACTCCTCCACTTGGGGCAGGAACTCATCCCCGACCCGGAGTGGGCACTCCACCCTTTTCCGGCTGAGAACCATGGCCTCAGATTTGGAGGTGCTGATCCTCATTCCCGCTGCTTCACACTCGGCTGCAAACCGTTCCAGTGCGAGCTGGAGGCCCTCACCCGATGAAGCCAACAGAACCACATCATCCGCAAAAATCAGAGATGAGATTCTGAGGCCACCAAAGCGAAAGCCCTCCGCCACTTGGCTGCGCCTAGGGAGCTGGAGATCGACAGACGGATTGGGACTGCAGCTGCAGTAATGCAGACGCTGCACCGGTCCGTCGTGGTGAAGAGGGAGCTGAGTGTAAAAGCGAAGCTCTCAATTTACCGGTCGATCTACGTCCCTACCCTCACCTATGGCCACGAGCTGTGGGTAGTGACCGAAAGAACGAGATTGCGGATACAAGCGGCAGAAATGAGCTTCCTCCGAAGGGTGGCTGACCTCTCCCTTACAGATAGGGTGAGAAGTTCGGCCATCCGGGAGGGGCTCAGAGTAGAGCAGCTGCTGCTCCACATCGAAAGGAGCCAGCTGAGGTGGTTCGGGCATCTGACAAGGATGCCCCCTGGGCGCCTCCTGGGTGAGGTGTTCCAGGCTTGTCCCACCGGGAGGAGGCCTCGGGGCAGACCCAGGACACGCTGGAGAGATTATATCTCTCGGCTGGCCTGGGAACGCCTTGGTATTCCCCCGGATAAGCTGGAGGAGGTGGCTGGGGAGAGGGAGGTCTGGGCCTCTTTGCTTAGGCTGCTACCCCCGCGACCCGGCCTCGGATAAAGCGGATGAAGATGGATGGATGGATGAAATCTTGGTGCAGCTGATTTAGTATAGAGAGAATTCTCTTGGTGCATTGCTGAGTCCAGAACATCAGCCAAGCCACAGAAGCATAGTAGGGAACAGTGTGTAATATCCTGTCTACTACTGAAAGGATGGCTAGCTGATGATGCTTGTGAACCAAGGAGCAAACATTTAAGAATAAAATACATTGTAAGGGGGGGGTGGGGGGGGGATGAAGATTCCATGTTCTTAGCCAAAAAAAACCCACTAGCTTCAATGCCTTCAAGTGATTAATGTAGTTTACATAAAAATAGTCAAGCAACAGACAGATATACAGAGCGAATTCCTGTCTACACTGGATAGTACCATCTTGAAAATATAGCATTTGGCTGATTGCTGTTAAATTCTTTATGCACAATCATAACCCCCAAACATGTTTAGAAAACCATAAAAGAACAGTCTTCAGTGACAAGAAGGAGGCGGCTGCAATACATGGTTTAGTCCCCATGACTGACTTCCACTTCAAAAATATTAAGTCAGTCTGTGATTATTTGAAGAGACACAAAATGTTTTGAACACCAGAGCACATAATGTTTTTTGTATTCACTATCCACAATTGGAATTGGAGTTTGGAAAAACTGCTGTAATTTTTCATCTCGCAAAAGGTTAAGTTATAAAAAGAGGCCATAACAAGAAGAAGATAATGCATTAATGTGTACAAAGTATCATATTCAGCAATATGTGGTTAACGAGACAATTTAGCCTGGCAGACTTTAAAGCTCAGGTAAAGTAGTCAGCACTGATTTTTTTTGGTGCATGCTTTTTCTGGATTTGTGCCTACTAAGCTTTAACACAACTACATCATGTTTAGCAATTTTTTGAAATGGCAGTCAAGAATATGGATTTTTCTCAAAAGCATGTTCTGAAGTGTTTTTACGCTGCTTGATTGGTATACTGATTGCTTCTACTGTGCTAAAAATTACACCGCTTACACCAGCTACAATATTTGAAGTTGATTACAGTTTGGTTTGTTTGCTTCTGTTTTCTGTGCTCTAAAGGCATACTTGTGTAGCAATTTTACAACACCACAATGGTTTTCCTACAGTACAAAAACATGATGCTGTTGAATTCTCTATGCTATGATACTGCTTTCTCAGTAGTACTTACATTACTTACATTTGGTGTATGGATGTTTAAAGAGATTGTACTTGTAAGTTTAGAGTGCTTTAACAAGATAAACACTCTATAAGAATTATAGAGAGTCCTCAAGTGGAGGTTTTGGCTGAATGATTTATGCTAAAGAATAACTAGAAATGCTTATTATGCACCATGGCTGAGCTGCTGTAAAATATTTCTAGAGTATGTTTGTTTGTTTTTTAAACAATGTCAGATATAGACATTCATGCCATGTTGCTATGATTTGGTGCTATACAAATAAAACTGAACTGAAATTGGATTGAATTGAATTAAGGCAGTAGAAAAAGCATATTTTTATGAGAGATCACTCGCCTCCAATTATTACCCTGCCGAGTGTCGAAGAGAACAAAAAACAAATTAAAAAAAAAACAAGCAACTAAACAAAAACTATTCTGGAATAGAATGAATAACACACATCACTGACAAATTAATAAAGTATATCAAAATGAAAAAATAATTGTAAAGCCAGGTTGTACTGACAAAAATGATACTTAACAAAGGTAAACAGTTTTTAAAGGTGAAATATGAAGGTAAAATCTGATAGGTTCGTAGCATAAACCTATTCGCTGGAACGTTCAAGACAATTCTACTACACAGCAAAAGCAAGACTCAAGTAGGCAAAGTACTTTGTGTTACTCATGCATGAGGGAGACCCAACTGGAGCCAAGTGTCGTTCTGCCCACTTGACCTCCGTCAGACTCTCAGCCAGGTTCCCTGTAGCGCTCCTTTTATTGTGGTTACATGAATATGCATAGGTTCATTAACATATGACGTCTTACATAGGTATACATATGAACCAAGAGTACCTTGTCTGTGTGTTGTGTAGATGTGTGTGTGTGTGTGTGTGTTCAAGATGTGAACCTGTGAAGACTGCCCAAAGCTGGTGCCAGGAGTCTAGCGGTCCATCTAAACAAAGGGCTCTTAAACTCAAACAGATATACGTGTGTTTGCTATACCATATATCAGCAAGAGAAGATACAACCTCTCCTAGGAGGTGTGTGATCTATGCCAGAACACTCTGAAGAGGAGTGAACGCACTCCCCCCTTCATGCTACACAGAGTTGTTACAGACCTCCTAGGATGAGACATTCTTTCAATATGCAATCAAATACATAACTTCTAAGAATATATAAATATATATTTCTAAATGACAATCCAACAATATAAACCTGACAAAATCAATGTCAATGGTAGTCAAAAAACGCCAATTACACTGTTGACCCCAGAGGGTTAATTTTATCAGTAGGTACATGGCAGGTATCTTGGTAAATGGACAGTCTTAGATGGTAACAGACAACAATTTTCTCAAATGAAAGCCCAGTAAACTGTTCTGTCAGATTGAAGGATATAACAAACTAGCATTGGCCATTTAATGCTAGTAGGATTAATGCTGACATCTCAAATGCCAAAGGATGACATCAGTTATAGCCCATGTTGTCTTACAAACTGACGCTACATTGAAAAAAGTGTGAAGGACCTGACCAATTACCAAGGAACTGCACAAGGGCAGGGATAGCTCAGTAGGTACAGTGGTTGCCCCATGATCGGAAGGTCGGGGGTTCGACTCCACTGAACGGGTACCCCTGAGCAAGGTTCCGTCCCTACACACTGCTCCCCAGGCGCTGCATTGGTGGCTGCCCACTGCTTCACTGGGTGAATGCAGTGTTGCCAACTCCTCAGTAAGGAAAATCGCTATTGGTCGTCCTAAAAGTCGCTAGAAGTCGCTAAATGATGTCATCGCCTAATTTGCATAATTGGTCATGCTAATCTAATTGTAACCTATGTTGTTGGAGAGAGAAATAACATTGTGGAAGAGACATAAAGTGAGTAAAAAATGTCCTAAATGCATTTAGAGTTTATTTAGAACTACAAATTAAATTTCTTTTAGCAATTATTGTTTTTTTTAATGTCACAGTTCCAACCCTGCTCCTTTACCCGGGCTTGGACCGGCAAAAGTGACCCGAAATAGGCACTCTGGTGGAGTTACTTTGTGTGTGTGTGTTTATAAGTAATTATAAACCTTGTGATCCACAAAACAGCATAAGAGTAAAAGAGTAAAAGAAGAACTGACTGCGTTACAGCCAGTGTTGGGCAAGTTACTTTAAATTAGTAACTTAGTTACATTACTAGTTACTTCCATCAAAAGTAATTCAGTTACTTCAAGTTACTCGTTACTTTCAAAGTAACTAGTTACTAGGGAAAGTAACTTTGGTTTTACTCAGACTTCTCTTGTTAATGTGTTGTTAACTGGATACCCAGCAAGAGTGCCAGTCTTCTAGCTGGTTTACTTGCCACAAGTGCACTGTGCCACCTACCAAAGGAAAAAATAATGTGCATATTTCCACGAGAGAAATCCCATGCCTGGACCGTCGTTGACCGCCGCCATGATTCTAGCCTATGTTACAGCGTCATGTGCGCTTTTTATGTCCAACACAAAAACTGCAGTCGTGGTGCTTTTGATTGTACTCAGAAATTCTGCCTTCTGAATAGGAAGATGTAGGTAACACCAGACTGTGGATGAGCTGCATACACGGCTGGACTGGGACAAAAAAATCAGCCCGGGCATTTTGATTAGAGACCGGCCCACCATTATAGCAAAAATCATAAAGCCTTTGAATGAAAACAAACACTGTTGTGACAGTGATGTATACTGTCTTGATGGTATATATGTATCAATCTATCAATCATTTATTGTAAGACTCAGATAATTATTTAATAAAAGCGAGACATTTGAAATGAGAATAAGAAAGAAGAGTATTTCTTTTTGCCCCCCTTTCCCTGTTAATGCCCTACCTGGCCCCCTGGCAACACTTTGCTAGCGCCGCCCCTGCACAGTTACCAGCTGTCAGCTACATAGAAAGGATCCTGGTGTTATTTATCTCTCAGAAACAGTTGATAACTTCCCTTCAACTCATTCATGTCACCTAAAAGGTAAACCTGTTTCTCCATCACCTGTTCAGCTCTGATGATTCAGTAAGGACATCTCCTGGTTTCATCTTCATGTTTCCCACTCACCAGATATACAAACCGATATCATGACCAGCAGCTTTACAGCTGTGGCTCCAGCAAACATCAGCTGACACTAGAAAGTAATATTAAATAAATTCTAACAACAGCTGATCAAACGTGCTGCTGTTGTTTAACGCGACATCCGGTGGTTTCCTCTTTCTGGAGCAAAGTGGACGATAAATAAACAAGAGGGAAAAGCCGATCAGCTGATCATTGATCAGTTTCATGATCAAAGTAGCAACAGGAGAGGGAGGGGAGAGAATGAGAGAAGAAGAGGCAGCTGTGAAGCAAAGACAGAATAACTCCAGCTTTGTGTCTTTTTCATTGTAGCTGAGGTCCGGGACAAACTGTGTTCCTTTTCACCTAAATACGAAACGCGTAATAATTTCTCTGCATACGAGACGATTCCGTTTTTTAGGGAACGATTGGCAACTCTAATAATTAACCTATGAACAAAATAAAGTTCAACATCAGTAACATAGCACCCACTCAGCTGTATAGAAACCCCGTCATGCTAGCTAGCACGCACAACGAAAATAAACTCCACCTAAACTTGGTTTATATCTGACCCAGATAGACTGCAGGTCATAACTTCTTACCTGAAGTTCAGTTCACCTGACACTCGGCCGCTTCGGGTCTCTCCTCTTGCCTCCCCTCTTGCCTCCCCTTTCTCTCATCCACCTGCTGGCTTCCACCACTTGCTAATGTTACTGAATCTGTGGAAGCTCTGCGATAGCCACTGCAAGAAGTAACGAATAACGAGCCTATCTAAATCCCAGTAACGAGTAACGCGTTCCTGGTTTTGGCATAATAACTAGTTACCGTGCTCGTTACCACAATAATAACGTAGTTACTGTAACTGTTAGTCCCAACACTGGTTACAGCACCCGCTGCTTGTTGAGAGTAAAAGCAATACGCGCTTTCACGTCTTTTTTCACGACCCCTTAGCGACTTTTTTTTTAGAAAAAAAGTCGCTAAGGGGTCTGAAAACTCGCTAAATATAGCGACAAAGTCGCTAAGTTGGCAACACTGGGGTGAATGGGTTAATTGCAGAGGAGTAATTTTCCTACGGGGACTAACACATACACATTATTATTATTAAGCTTCAGTATCTTATCAAATGTGAAAACACAAAGTATGACCCTGGTGTGCATCAAGCTAACTTTACTTTTTAGATATAAGGAAGTCCGTTTTGTTAGTTAGAAGAAGGACGTGGCACTGGATGAACCCCTGGTTGGACCAGAGGTCTTTTACACTGTATTACAACAGAATTCACCTATTCATGTGTTCGTATAGTACAGTATAGTTATATGAACAGTTATATGAACAGTGAAAGAAAAAGGGCTGAGAGAAGAAAATGAGTTTATGTAGGCTTAATTTACATGTTATAGAATTACTAATGTGCACTAGAAATAAAATCTGGCTTGTTAAAGCCAAACTGAAAAAAGGCTTGTTGGCAAAGAAATGCTGAAGCTGAAAATAAGATGCAGTACTACTAAAAAAAAGGTTGGGGTGGGCGGTTGTATCTAGGGTATAATCTGCTTTTTACAGGAATCCTACAGATTGTATACTTAAGTGAAAAAGTAACAGTGGTGTCCAAATGCTCATATATTTCACAAGAGCTAGGTAAAAACAAAAATGTGATAAGACATTGCTCCCTAGATGTAATACACATCTTTAAGGAGTAGTTTATTTTGAAAAGGGAGAACAGCATGACAGACAGCGAGCGTCAAACCAGTAGAGATATGAATCACCACCTCTGGTTAGAACTGTCCGAATAAAATTAGGGAGAAAATATGATGCAGAGATCTGTGAGTTGGACCTTTTGCCTTGAGTAAACGTGACAAGCTTTGTATCCAGGCAACTATATGGGTGCATAATTATGGGATCACACGGTTTCACATGATTTTTGCCAAATCTGTCAGGAGAATTGTAATTCAGATGTAACTATTTGGTCTGACCAGCCACCCATGGAACTGCCACCCAAAACAATGAATAAATACACAAGAAAATAATAATTAGCGTCACTGTTCAAAGAAGAAATCGGAAATGAGTTAGATTTTTTTGGACCATGAACTTGACCATGAACTTATCATTATTAGTTTATTTAACCTGACGAAACAAATACATAAATGGGGCCCTTTATAAGCCCCAACTTCAGGTTTGCTTTTTCTTCTTGGCAGTCTTTTCACTCTGACTTTTTCCTTCTGTGCTGACAGGTTCTTTTCAGTGTCAGAGCTTTTCAGTTTCAACTCTCTGTCACTGTTTTGGCATTGGTAAAAGGCTTGAGGGGCTGACAAGAGCATGGTTTCCGTAGAATCTGCATATAATTTGCATACTGCAGAGAGAGAACATCACTTTTCCTAGGCCACCGTCTGCCTAAAGCCTGGATGTATTAACACACACAAACTGATAGATTGATCTGATAACATCCAGCTCTAACAGGATGTCAGTGGGTTTTTTTGTCCTGTACAGAGTGAAAGCTGTTGGCAACTGTCTGACTTGATTGCAGATTTTTGCTGCCCGCTTTCCAGGTAAGCCCCCAAAAAGCCTAAGGCCTTGCAACTTTACTGGCATGAGGTCAGGCAGTAAAAAAAAAACTCCAGAGAAAAGAAAAGAGTAGTATGTATGTATTTAGGATCATTATGTCATATTCTGGTATAGGGTAACGGACTATTTAAAAAAAAAATGTAAAAAAGATGGAAACCTAATGTTTAAATCATGACACCCAATGGTTTTACTTAAGTGGAAATTCCCCCAAAATAATGGGTGGGCAATTAATTTTCCCAAGGGACTACTTAAAAAACTGGTACTAGTTTAGAGGATGATGCCAATAAGCTGAACATGATTCTGCTCAGTATTAATTTATCTCTTTATAAGCTCATTGCTGCCACCCTCCACATCAGTCCAAGTTTTTCATGTGGCCCCTGGGAAAATCAATTCCCCCTTTTAATCATGTAAGAACATAGAACCAGAGATGGGCAGTAACGCGTTACTGTAATCTGATTACTTTTTTCAGGTAACGAGTAAAGTAAGGGATTACTATTGCAAAAACGGTAATTAGATTACCGTTACTTTCCCGTAGGAACGCTGCGTTACTAAAACCGTGATTTTTTTGCAAGAATGTCTCATGACAGTGACGTAAGCGAGTGCAACGTTCGTGACAACAGCTGTGTGCAGATCAACAATGGATCATATATCGAGTGCGGGAGAGAGTATGAGCGTGCAGCGTTTAAAGCTTGGAAGTACTGACCTTATTTTGAGTTTGATTGCATAAAAAGTGACAAAAACATTAGCGTCCGTTGTGCGTGGGAAGAAAACTTCTCTTTAAAGTGAAAAAAACCCCTAAACTTCCAAGCAAGCACTGGGAGTGCGCTACCACGTAATGGGAAACTCACAGAGAAACTCGCGGATTCTTCCACTGACCGCTGCGGCACACCTGCACCAGGGCAAACCTCCGCCTACGCCACTCCTGCTTTACAGGTGAAAATAGAGCAACAGGACCGCTAGTCTTTGATGTTATTTATTTTCTGCTGTGTTTTACTTGCATCTATTTGAAAGAGTGAGTGTAAACACACACACAAAAAAAATTATGTGCTGGAATGTGCAGAAAATAAGTTTAAATGTTAAACAAATTTCTTCCAGTCAGAGAATGTTGCATATAATTAAAATTTTTCTTGATGCATAAAGTTAAAAGATTAAAACTAATAAAACAAGTTTTAAAAAGAGACTTTTCCATTGGATTACATTTTGTATGATGGATTATGTAGAAAAAGTAGAATTGGGCTGAAAGATCTATCGCGTTATCACCTTTTCAGGTTGTAAATTGCGTTTTTAAAAAGTAACTAAGTAACTAATTACTTTTGAAAATAAGTAATCAGTAAAGTAATGGGATTACTTTTTTGGGGAAGTAATCGGTAATTAGTTACTGATTACTTTTTTCAAGTAACTTGACCAACACTGCATAGAACACATCCTATTCATAAACTGGGGCTAAGGTTCATGGTACCTGAGAGTCATGGGAAATATGACACTAGCTCATAATAATGTACAAATGCTATGCTGCACAATCAAAAAAGATCAGATTTCTCACACTTCATGCAAATCACAACCAGAAATCCTGAACACAGAAGTCTACTCAGAACAACTGTATATAGTTCTTAGATGCTTCACAGGTTTACAGCACATATTTTCAAGATTATATAACACATACAGAAACCGATCTCTGAATCTTCTTCAGAGAAACTTGAGCTTTATAATGTGCTTGTTTACCAGTTAACCCACACAAGCATATGGAAAAAATGCAAGCAAATTAAATTTGACTTAACAGGATTTTGACATTAACTTCGAGTCCATATTTTTTTTAGCTATACTAAAGATTCTGATTCTGGTCATACATTATGAAGGTAAGAATTTAAAGTGTTGCAAGATTCAGTAAAAGCTTTAAAACTCAAAATAGAACAGCGAACAAAGGGTTTTTAAGTATAAGACAGGCGTATGGTGTTTAGGGAAGCAAGAGATTGCAGGGGTTTACCAGTGAATTTGAGGAAGTGTGACATCTCATGGGATCAAACTGTGGAGGTGATGTGTTACCTCAGTCCCAGAGGAAAGACTGTGGTAGACACAGTATCTCAGGCGGACAGGAACAGTGACAGCTCTTCCTGACCCTTTTCTCACTCTGGCATCATTCCTTCCTGTTCGTTGATCAGCAGTAACACAGAGAAAGTATTCTGCCCAAGCTGCTGAGACAGAAAAACTGCTGTCTTGTAGTGTAAATAGGAGCTTGGGCTCATTGACAGAAGCTTTACAGTTGCTACGTATACAGTTTTTCTCTATTAACCATCTTGAAATAAAATAATATTCCAAACAATTTATTTCCATAAGAACATTACTTTGTTCCCAACCTTGAGAAAATTGCAAAGTCTTTATCCGTCCCCAGTAACGCTGCATTCCCACTAATTCAGCTTCTCAACTCCATCCTTTCAGATCAGAGAACCAAGCTGAATCAAAATCCCTTCCTGCCTCCTTCTCTGTTCTTAATCACTATAAATCCCATACCGTTTTGTTTTTCTCCTTATTTTAGCAAGTCACACCATTTACCTGAGCACATGCAATCCTTCTGAATCCATAGATCTCCCCTTTCGTTTGTCCCTCTGAGCCAAATTACTTCTGTGGCCTAATCTCATGCTCCTTTCAAATCACCGCCAACCATCCTTTCCTTTGGCAGCTGGACAAATTTTGGGTCATTAAATCACATTAGAGCATTTTACCCACGTCCTACGTCCCAATCACTGCCAGTGTACTCAGCAGCACTTTATAGTTTTCCAGCCACATCAACGTAGACGTTAGTACAGCCTATAAAATTATGTTTGGCTTTAATCGCTTAATATAATAATACCAGTATTTATCTTTGTAATAATTTTGAGAATTTTTTCTATAATTTTCTAGATTGACTATTTTGATTTTTGGGTCTAAGATAAATATATAAAAAATACTACAAAAGAAAAGATTTTCTTTTGAATATAAAGCATCCCTGAAACTTTTGGATAATATCAGATGCTTACTCAACATTTTCATGGCATGGTCTCATCTAGTCTAGTTCTGGTAGTGGCTCCTTTTTCACCGAAAGACAACAAAATCCTGTGTACATCCTGTTCAAGACCTTTACTAGTATTGTCACTGTATCACAGTGATGATACTGATACATAGGTACCTAAAATTCTAGATAAGCAAGCGTATCAGATAGTTTATTCTTCATATAGACACACACCAGACACCACTGCAAGAAACCTAAGACAAGCAAGAGTAAAAGAATAATAAATAATAGAACTCAGGACTTAAATACTAAAAAATGGGAATGTCAGTAAAAAACAAAACTTTGCAAAAATGTATGTGTCTACACCGTTTGTCTGGGTAGGTTAACAAACAGGTTTACAGACATCTTTTACAGACAGGGTTTGCGATGTTGACATGCCAGGACTTGTAAATGAACAAATGCTATATCACACAGTGCACATACACACTGCCACATGACAGAGCTTAGCGAAGATGTATTTTTTATTGATGAAAAAAAAACTATCATTGTACCACTACTAGTACTCATCAAATAAGATGTAGTTAGAGTTTTAATAAAAGGCTCATGGAATACATAAATAAATAAGTGAAAATGTTATTTCTGTGTTCACTTATTTTTATGTAACTCCTTGAATGTGTCTTCATTTATCACTAAAACATAATTAAGTAATGTAGGGTTGCATTATAGCCTTTTTTTTTTTTACATTTGAAAAATATGTATTGCCATGTAACATGGAAAGAACAAAGGAGACAAACTTTTTATTTTGCATATTTTTTGTATAGGTGAGCTCATTTCAGAATGGCTCCCCCCTACAGCGAGACTCAATTTCAATGCCTGCCTCCATCCACATTTCTCCTCCTGTGCAGAGCCTAGCTATGGGCTGACTATATCAGTATCTGTACCAAACTGGCAATCAGTAGCTGCTTGTTGACACCACAGTTAGTGCCTGCCAGGGGGATTCCAGTTGCTAGGGGATGTGTAGAGCATGGCACTCTGAGCCTCTAAAGCAAGCATCTTTTTTTGTACCCTAACGACTGAACCTACACATGAATATTTATTGCTAGACTTTAAACAAGAAACTGTATTGCTGGTTTGTCGAATAGTTTTCTATTCTTATGATGATAAGGCAAGTAACATTTAAATGTAAATACTGCCAAACACCCAGCAAGTGTCTCATGGCTTTTTTTCAGTGTATTGTGACTAGCACACACTCCATAACCTTGCATACTATTTACACATTGTAAGGACAGCATATTATTTTAGCAAAAGAATGCAAAGCAGCATATAGCATACCATATAGCATGGGTTTTCTATATTGTCTTCTATATTTTCCTATGACTTAGATGGAATAGTACAATACAGTACAGTATAGTACAGTATCTATCTATCTATCTATCTATCTATCTATCTATCTATCTATCTATCTATCTATCTATCTATCTATCTATCTATCTATCTATCTATCTATCTATCTCCATTTCTCTCTGTCTCTCCCTTATTTCCTTTGCAGTACCTAAGCTTCTGAATCATCTACATGAGTCATCCATCCTGTGCCATCATGTACTAACAGGAAGAGTAAGTAGTGGGGGAGACATCATTTGATAAGTAAAATGAGCTACATTATTACCTTTTTTTAATATCATACAACACAGATGTGGATAATGGATGGCCAGTGTTAGGATTTTACTGATAATGATACTTATTGATGCGTTTACTAATACTCCTACTGACACAGCCCTCCATATTTTGGTGTAGCATAAAGACAGAATTTGACACATCATCTCTGCTTCAATCTAAGCAGGCTAATAAAGGGCCATGGTGATATTAAAAACTGTGGTCAGGTGTTGTTGAGCACACAGTACCTAAACTAACTACTAACTACTACAACATAATGAAGGGTGTAAACATTTCACATTAGACTTGGGGTGAGCTTCTCCAGGTATAGCTAAGGAAACTATTTTCTTATCTTGTTTTCCTTTCACTTTCAGCTATGGGTGTCTGACTACCCTCCATCAGGGCTTAAACTTTTCTAGTAGTGTGAATAAGTTCTGGTATAGCAAAACGTTAGATTTAAAAATAGATAAGCATTCTTTCTCATTTTTTTTGTAACTGTTCCTTAATAGGAAAATGTCTGTATCTGTACATATACAACCAGGCACTTTATATAATCATATTTGTATTAATAAATTAAACCTAGTTATAAAAAAGATGACAAAGAACCATCAACAACAAAAATAAATAAATAGAAGAAAAAACTTGCATTGAATTATGCATTAGAACAGTTTATCATATTGCATATATAGTTTAGAAAACATTTAAATAAAAGTGCACTGAAAATAGCTGTGGGTGGTTTTGCTGGCTTTGAAAGAAGTTTGGATTATCATTTTAACTTTAACTGAACAAACACACACATCCACACATGTGCAATAACACTAAGTGCAATAATCTTTTCTGGCATCGTTGTATTTTTACTCAGTTGTATATAGCATTCGTATTCTATTTTTATCTTATTGTATATTTTTATTCTATTTTATTCTACTGTATATAGTATATTATTTTATTCTATTCTGTACAGCTGTGTACTGTATTTATTCTTATTGTATTCTAATTTTTGCGTCATAACTTTTGCACTGTCCACTTCCTGCTGTGACAAAACAAATTTCCCACGTGTGGGACTAATAAAGGTTATCTTATCTTATCTTATCTTATCATTCTACTGTTTCTAATGGAGGATCAAGTAATACGTCTTCTCTAAAATGATCATTTACACTTAATGCCAGCATTGTAATTTAGAAGGTTAGACTGTGTTCTGTAAGGGGTTGTGATTTTTACCACAGCGGACATAAGCTAGACTCTGATTTTGGATTCTTCACATCTTACCAAGGATATTTTTATTTTTTATTTTTTCCATGAAAACAGTTCAGGTCATATGTCTGTATATACAGTGGACATACTTGCTCTGAAGCCTGGGAGGGTTTTCATTAGTTCCCATATGGAAAAGATATATATAAATCTTACAAAGTTTGTATCTGTCTTGTGTGAAACTTGTATGAAAAGCATATAAGAGTGAAAACAGATATAAGATCCCTTGAAAAATTATATAATGAAACTTGTATGTTTTGGATACTTACTAAAAGAATATATGAACGTAATGAGAAAGTGGCCACTTTCATGAGTAAATCATGTAATCCTTATATTACATGATTTACTCTTATTTACAATAAGAGTTTTTTTTTTTGTTTTGTTTTTTTACTGAAATGTATATGCTGGTTTTTCGTCTTCATACTACTTCATACTACTTCATCTTCATACTACTCTCATGAATCAAACATTAGAGATGCCATTAAAAGCCTCTTTTCCCTCTTAGTGCTCTTTGATCAGTTAGTTAGGTTTAACTTCAATAATAAATATGAAATAATGTCAGAATGCAACAACAAAAAATTCTGTCTCTTTAAGGAAATTAAGAATTAAAAAAAAAATTCCACTACAGTAGATTCCTAAGAAAAACATCTGGTTTGATGATTTGTTCTGCTTTCCTCCAGAGCATTATCCATCTGTAGATTTCCAGATAGGAAGAGAGGCATCCTTTTCTATTTACTGAGATTGCAACACAGGGGTGTGGCTCCATGTACTTTTATCGCCCCATTACAGCCACCAGTATGTCACTTGAAACACCAACAATCCACCTACCTAGCATTTCTTCAGAGACACACTTCATAGCAGACAGCCCTGGTACATAACTGCAATTCAACAAACTGAAAAAAAAAGCTGCAGATCTCACCTTTGAAGTTGAAATTGAAATGAATCCTTGGACTTGAGTGGATTTTTCTTTGTTTGCGCTACTATTTAAAAATCAGGGCCTCATTGAACGAAGGTTCTCTGCAGGCACTGGATGTTTGTGGGTTCTCTTGAGGCCCTTTGGTTTCCTCTCACGGTCCAAACACACGCTTGTTAGGATTACACTATCCCTGCTAATGACAAAATATTTTAGCAATCAGTGCTTTCACATCAACAGTTTGAAACACTGATTTTTACTTTTATTTTTCTCTTTGCTCTCTCTTGTTGGATATATATTAACATATATTCATATATACAAATTAATCTTGGAGCTCATGAATGATTACCGCATCATGACTCACTGCTGAGGTCAAAACAATACTTTTGAAAACACTCAGGCAGGAAAAGTGTTCACTGGTGCTTCAAAAATAACCACAGTTATAAATGTGAGCATAAGTGATTGTCTGCCTTTTTGCAGTAGTATAGCCTGTGCTGACCTTTACAAAGTACAATTCCTCCACCACCCCCCATATAGACCTGTGATCTGTGGATGGATGGAAAGATTACAGTATGTTGGAATGTTGAATACTTAATCATATGTTGAAAGTATTTCTCTTATTTGTTGCAATTGTTGATTTGTTTTTAATGAAAAATGAAATGAAAATGAAATGAAAATAAAAATAGGTCAGTGAGTCATGGAGAGATTTCAGCAGAGTGTGGTTTTGAGAAATAAAATGCTATTTTGAAGGTCTATGCTGCATATGACATTGGAAATGCTGGATAGGGGAAAAGCTGCCAACAATGGAGAAATCATAGAAAGGTCACACTTCAGTCCATTTCACCACCAGTTACTTTTCTTTGAAAAAGCCAGCACCCGCAAAAAAGCCACTAGTCTTAAATTAGGGTACATCCAATATATCTACATACACAGCAGCTTAGGATGTGGTAAGGAGTCAGCACCTTGCTCATTGACATTTCAGTGGAGTAGATATTGGTCGACAGAGAGGCTTCAATCCAGGGCCTTTGGCTGCTGGTCTGTCTTTATAATGACTGAACCCCTGCTTGCCTGGTTGCCTGTTTTATAGTTGTGCTTGAGGCATTTGTAATAAGTTGAACAAGTGAATCAGTCGCAGACTTGTCTTGACTTGGCATTTACCTCAACAGTGCTGAAACTTGCAGTTTCTCTCTAAACCGAGCACTCTTCTGCACCAAACAAAGCTCAATGTTAATGTTTAACATTTGTACCATGTAATTACCTGCATATTTAATCCAGTAGAAAATGATGTATTATTTCAAAGGAAGAACAATTATAGATCCTTATTTTAAATGGTAAATTATTTTAAAAGATAGACCACATAACCAATCCAAGTAAACCTTCAATGAGAATGGATTTTCTTAAAGACCGTAGTTACTCTAAACTTACATTTTTTTTTATTGTCACTATTGTTTGTTCTTTTTAAAAAGTGTTTTCCTGATTGAAACTACATGCAGGCATAATTTCCTGCCTCTGTTAAGGCAGCAGCATCTTGCTAAACATAATCTGTTTATTTCTTAATGTGACCCATTTTAACTGAAAAGCTAAACTATCTTATGGGAAGGAACTGCAGAGGGGAATACCATCTATTTATAATACTTCAAGTCTTCATTTTAAATCACACAAACTTACTGTACATTTGTATATGTGGCTTGAAATTGAAAGACACAGGTGACTATAATCAATTAACATGTGATAACACTTTTTAATTAGTGACTCTCGACAAATATTATTCCATTTGATTTATTCTAAATGTTTGTGTAAGTGATTCAATGATTTTAGATGCATAATTCACACTATTTGAGTTTTCCTTTAACAAAAGAAAAACTGAATTCATATAGTTTGATAATAAAAAGTTACATGAATACAGAAGTAGTGTTCTATGCACAATGGAGTAGTATCATGTCTGAGGCATTTTGTAATGGTTAAATAAAGCACCTTCTTTATGGCACTGATAGTTTGTGTTTTTGTTTTCAAATAACAGTTTTTCTGTTTTAGTAACTGTGCTTGTTCACTTTGAGGAGCAAAGGTAGAAGACTGATGGCGCTTTCATATTTGTCCATTAAATATAATATCCTTGTAATGATGCAGATAAGTACAATGCTACTTACAAGATAAAAGAGTAATGTGATTTCTAAATTTGACTGTTTTACAGGGTAGGAATGGTCAGGATATTGATGGATAAATTAACCCCGTGTTCAGTTGGAACCTGGTGCAGGAAATGATGCTATTATCTTTACATGTTTAGCCATGCTGGCAGCATGCTTCTATGAATAGTAATGACTTTAGTGATGCCCTGACTTTTTCTTTGTGCCAACAGCAGGTACCTGCTAATATGCTGAAATGAGTCACAAACACTGCATTTGACTGACTTGTGAGTCAGTTTGCCGCCTGTTGGGTTTTTTGTGTGTTTCTTTTTTTATTATTATTATTTTTTGTGAGGTGCACTCTGTGTCCTATCCTCCTGTATTTTCTTCTGGTATGTAACATGTTTTTTAAAAAGTTGATATCAATGGTGTGATATTTACACTGCAAATGTAATAACACTTTTGTTATTGATTGATTGATAATACTTTATTCATCCTGAGGGAAATTGGGTTAAGGCTGCCAGCCGTGCCAGCGCCATCTTACCCTTATTATTAGCAATTGCTTTAATGTACTCCTATCTGAAGCTATGAAATACTGAGTTCAAAAAGTATTCACCTTTGTGTTGTGGTTAGCTCTTTCAGAAGAATAACTCTGAGACATGCAACTTGTCAGGGGAGCAGTCTTTATTGCTCCAGGTACTTAAAGGTGGTTGGCCAGTGTCTGTCCTTTCAACACAACAAAGAAGTAGTTTAGTCAGAGAGTGTGTCTGTGGTGTATGCATTGGCTATTTCAGGAAACAGCAACACTGGAAGAGTAGCAAGATGGTATATAAGCTAATTCTTTATTAAAAGATTTGCCTGTTGTTCACCTGTGTGCTGTCAGACTGCAGGGAGATGAAAAAGTAACTAAAAATATTCATCCTCTTATTAATGTATGAAGGAAAGAAAAAAAACTCCTCCATGTCTTTGTGAAGGTGTGACGTCTCAGATTGTTAATTTGTTATTGCACTTTTCTTTTGCTTTTGACTTCATGACTTAATTCCTATATTTAAAAACACAAGATAATAAGCAAATGAAAAAACTTGAACTGGGGTCACAAGCGTATGTATTAAATTTCATGACGGACTAAGATTTTTAATGACTTACACACTGCTTAATACAACATGACAAAAACAAATGCATTAATGTATTTTTCTGCCTTTTTTGTACACACAGTTTTAATTGGGACCCTATACAGTGTTTTAAGCCATACTGTCCCTAAGGCTCACAATCTACTGCAAGTAAATGATTATACATTTTATTCAGTCATGTACATGCCGAGTGTAACTGTGCTACAGGGTAAGGCCATTTGATTGGATTGGGGGAGACTGTCTACTAATCATCCTCCAATATGCAGAAAATGGCTAATTAATTTGCATGCAGCAAATAAAAAAATTATAATAATAACAAAAATTAATAAATAAGTAAATAGATAAAATAAAAAGTAAAGTAATATTAGTTTATTATTGCCATTACATCATTAACTTTTGGCATTTTATGTTATTGAAATGCCATGCATCATTAAATTACTATTTAAATTTTAATGAAACATTTCTCTAAAAGTAAATTCATAAAAGTCGCCCTATCAAAAAGTTAGACAGTAGCATATTAGTGGTCATTATAATTCAGAGTTCGGGCATATTTCTTGATAAATTGGCCAGAAGCATAGGCCAAACATCCGACCTTATCATACATAGCCTTTCCTCAGGGTGCTTAAAATTCAATTGAATGTCTCTTTTTATTATGACTTTAAATATGGATGCTTTAAAGGCAAGTCCAGTTTCTTTGAGACCATTTGTGGGAGTTTATTGTGCGCTTCATTTATGTAGAATTTGCACTTTGCCCATGCTAAAGGGTTTCTTTGCTTTTTTTAAGAAACGGCTGTGCCAAAGATCAGAATATGTTTTCTCTTTGCCTGCCTTTTCAAAGTTTGCTGTTTGAAGCAATTGCAAGAAATCACATCCGGTGTGATTTTTCCTGTTTTCTTTTCATTGATGAGATTTGACCTCATGATTTAGAGTATAGGATGTGAAAGAAGCCTTTTTATATCAGTGCTCTTCTTAAATGATTATTTTCTGCGGTCCTCGCTTGTAATAATTTACTATTCGTACCAATTAACCAGTTTTCAATTTACCAGTTAATACCAATGTTCTGAGACAAGTGTGGAGCAGAAAAATGACTGGCCTTTCTATATTACGACAGGTGTCTAAAGCCAATTTGTTGCCCGCCACATATTTTATTGAAAGGATGCCCATGGGAACCTCTTATCTGATGGACGCTTTCCAACAGCTTTGTGCAGACTAAAAGGCTTGGAAAAGTCAACCATTTACCTCAGCCCAGAGGTTTGGGATGGTTCTTTGTTTGCGAGAGCTCAAAGGCTTAGAAAGGCCAAATGCTTATCATAGACCAAAAGACCTTTAAGGCTTTAAGGCCACCTGCTCACAAAATAAAATCTGTTTTGTGACTGCTGCTGGTGATTAATGTTTCTGTGAGCTGACAAGAGGGGCATCCACTCAATCTTTACCTTATTCTTGTGGCATTGCTTTAACTAAGGTTATACTTTGGATTACAATAAACAAACAAATAAATAAATAATAAAGCTAATTATATATATTTTTTCCTGTTCAGTGACACTCTGTATAGGTTTACTATAGACTTGCCCTAATTTTACTGTTTTGTGATTTGGTGATAGAAAATAAATAATTGCATGTTTGCTATTCCTGTGCTAGAAGTAAGCAAAAGCTTTTGTGAATGAGCTGACAGGAGCTTATTACATCTCCATAAAGAGCCAGTGCATATCTGCATCTCCTCCTTGATTTCAAGGTTGCTTCCTGGCATGTGTGGCATTTTTCCTTGATCAAAGAGATATCCAGACTGCCCTCCAACCTGGTTGTCATGGGAACAGATGTCACATGACCTAAAGTGAGACAAACTTTGGATGAGAGAGGATTGGCTCTCTGGAGGGCGTCAGTCCCCCTCTCAATTCATCTGACATGGTTACCTAGGAAACAAGGCTGCGAGACAGGAAGCTGAGAAGAGATGTAAGCTCTTGTTTGTTTGGATAACAGCAAAGAAGCTGCCTGTACTCCAGGCATCAAGGGAATATGCTATTAGCTTGAAGATCTCGAAGATGCGATAAAATAGTTATTTATCTGTCTTTTAGTCTCTTTATCTGTCACCCTACTTGTCTACAGTATTCATCAGGTAAGAAAACATAACCACATCCTGTGGGATCAGTGAGCGGCAACTACTTAGTTTCCCCTTCAAATTAAAGCCCGTAACTATTTAACATCACACAACAAGGTTAATTGGTTAACAACAGAGGATGTTTGATGCCCCCAGCTGCCCTACATGACTGATGCTCATATTTGATTTGGATCACACCGAGAATGAGTCTGACAGTCTCTCGATAACAGTGACAGCCCATATACTGATGGGGGCAGTAATCAGTTTGCTTTGGGCTGTTTTACAGGTCCCACTGGCTGTCAGTCATCTCAAACTCCAGACATAGGGCCCATGTGTTATTTCATGGTGGTGTGGCACTGGGGCTTGTGAGTGAGGTTATGAGTACTCGCTGAGACTGACTCTCTGTCGAGTAATCTCTAAAACATTGGCAAGACTTTTTTTCTCCTATGCAGCTTTCTTGTTGATACTATTTATGGGGCAATAGGCCCCTTACCTACTTGATATCCATTCTTCATTCCATTTCTTTAGTACAAGGATCAGGACTACAACAAACAGAAGATCACATCCTTTCCTCACCTTATTCGTCTTTCCTCCTTTCCTCAAGAAACATGAACCTTCCCCCACAGTGAGCTATCAAAAGAAAGATCCAATATTGTATGATACCAGTGTGCTGCTCTGTGCAAGCACAAGTTCAATAATCAGTGACCCAGTTATTTTAATTGCTTACCCACAAACACAAAGGGGAAAAAGATAAATAACACAGTGTTGTTCCTGCACCAGCATCTTATGGCATAAATAAGGAGGGTCTCCCCATTAACTCACATGTGATCAAGGCATTCTCTCACACAAACTCATGAAAGAGAATATTTAAACAGTATATTATCCAGAACTATGATGTATGTAAAAAAGTAAATACATATTCTTTTTTTTTTTTTTGAAAAAGGGTTGGGAGGCTGCAGAATCTAAGAAATAATGTAGACACTCTCTGACCTATTAACAGAAAAAAATATACAAATTTTCAGGTATTCTAAAACTGTTTTATAATCATTACTCTTTTTATCAATGAATTAAATCAGCGGTCCCCAATCTTTTTTGTGCCACAGACCAGTTTATGCCCGACAATATTTTCAGGGACCGGCCTTTAAGGTGTCGCGAATAAATACAACAAAATAAAACTAGTACCGGTACCGAAAAAAAGAAGATTTATTCATAACACACGTGAAAAGACGCAGGAAAACCGAGTTAACGATAAAAACGATAACAAAATAATGCTGAAAACCGATAAAAACCCTGAAAACCATACATTTCACACCTGAGGCTCAACTCTCGCGGCCCGGTACCAAACGACTCACGGACCGGTCCGAGGCCCGGGGGTTGGGGTTGAATTAAATACACGACATAAAATCAATTTGGCGTCAGAGAAGCAGATTTGGGTAAACTAGTGTTCAGTTCTGATTATTACAAAATGCACAGAAATGTCTGATGTAGCAAAACCAACAAGCAGCAGTGCTTACCACCCACCAATCTTCAGGTTGGTGTTCCTTCCTTCATCAATATTATGCTTATTCAATTTAGCCTTTGGACAGATGTATTGCAATATGGCTTTAATAGCCATAGTAGTAGACAGTTTACTTTTGACGTCAGGCTTTAATAATAGAGTTTTAGTTTTAACTGGGTTCTCGGCTTTGAGATCTTTCTCTTGTTATTTGAAGATAATGAATAAGGGAATAGATTAATGAATTTTTCATTTAAAAAGTCTACAAAATCAACACACTCTCATCTTTGTACTTATTTCATAATTAAACAGTTAAAGAATCATGTTTTAATGTTGATTTAATCCATTAGAGAGAGTGAAAGAGAACTGGGTTGGAGCACAAGGCCCTGCTGATAACGAATTCTCTTTTTGTAGGGTCCTGTTTTGATGTTAGCTTTGGAAGTCTTACGAAGCAGCACAAGCAGTGGGATCATTCAATAGTTGATATCTTTGTATATCGTCTTTGCTCTGGGATTAGTTTAATGTTGTCTCTATGTCTCTATGTGTTGTTGCATGATATACAACTGGGCTGGAAGCCATTTTTTATAATTAATGTCTTACCATTACCTTGTATACTTTCATTGCTCGTGTACATCATATTGCAAACATATTACTACTTATACATAAAATTACTTTGTTGTTTATATTCATGTGACCCTTTGGATGCCAGTGTAATCATGGAACAGTTATTTCACGAACAGAAATTAAAATTTGTCTTAATTATTCTTTAATATCTCCAGAGGATTGATCCCACTGACGTTTGTGATATTGTGACTTATCCTTTTATGACATTAGTTTTACTTTTGCAACTTTCAATGACTTGTCTCAACAGCGGTGGGTTAAATTGTTATGGTTTTTGTGGCACACATTCAATTCCTGCCCCAAGTGGAGGAGTTCAAGTATCTCGGGGTCTTGTTCGCGAGTGATGGGAGAAGGGAGCCGGAGATCGACAGACTGATTGGGGCTGCAGACGCTGCACCGGTCCGTCGTGGTGAAGAGGGAGCTGAGTGTAAAAGCGAAGCTCTCAATTTACCGGTCGATCTACGTCCCTACCCTCACCTATGGCCATGAGCTGTGGGTAGTGACCGAAAGAACGAGATCGTGGATACAAGCGACAGAAATGAGCTTCCTCCGAAGGGTGGCTGGCCTCTGCCTTACAGATAGGGTGAGAAGTTCGGCCATCCGGGAGGGGCTCAGAGTAGAGCCGCTGCTCCTCCACATCGAAAGGAGCCAGTTGAGGTGGTTCGGGCATCTGACAAGGATGCCTCCTGGGCACCTCCTGGGTGAGGTGTTCCAGGCATGTCCCACCGGGAGGAGGCCCCGGGGCAGACCCAGGCCAGCCAGGAGATTATATCTCTTGGCTGGCCTGGGAACGCCTTGGTGTTCCCCCGGATAAGCTGGAGGAGGTGGCTGGGGAGAGGGAGGTCTGGGCCTCTTTGCTTAGGCTGCTACCCCCGCGACCCGGCCTCAGATAAGCAGATGAAGATGGATGGATGGGTGGATGGATGGACATTCAATATCGATTTTTGTTTAGATCTTGCAAACAAACAACATTCTCAGCAGCCAGCAAATCAGTAATGTTTAGTGATTATCTTTATTAGTGCATGCTAGAATGCTAACAGTATGGATGATTCAATACTCAAGCCATTTAACATTTACTACAACTTTATTATTATGTTTAAAATGGACTGAGCTGGAAGTGTATCATTTCTAACAAGACAGCTGCTCTCTTGTTAGAAATAAAGAGCAGCACTGAGAGACAACATAAATGAACTTGTATGGTTAGACCAGCTGTGATTTAATTCTTGGTCTGTTTGCAGGACCTTTGTTGTGTTTTTTAATATATTATTTTCTCAAATTCTCAATCACTGCCTGTTACCAGTTCTGCTTTCTGAACAAGGCAACACTTATCCATTCTGTGAAAAAGAAGCTTTATGCCTTTTTATACAGTCTTGGTTAACAGAAGGAAGTTGATTGCTCTGCAATACATTGTTGACCTGTTCAAGTTGTGCTGGTATAGGCTCTAGCCCCCTTTGCCCTGGATTGTATAAGTGGAAAAAAATAGATGCATGGAGGAATTCACTAATTTAATCTGAAGTGCTTTTTATTTTAACTGAAATCCATTTACTTGGATAATTTTAAATTCAGTTTTTGGCAATCTGAGTTTGAAAAACTCACATGATATATTAGAGAAATGGCTATGATCAAATACAATTATGAGTAAGACATAAGTCAGAAGCTGCTCAGGCAATAGGACCTTGCAACATGAAGAGTATAAACATGAAGAAAACACATCTGCATAAGTAATTACTTTCTTATTTATCATTTTTCTTTTTTAATCAGCATGTTTTTTTTCTGTGCATATGTTTTTATAGATGGACTAACGGTGCAAACAGAGCAGAAATCTGCCATTCCAAACTTTATCAGACATAACTGACATTTGCAACCTTTATCACGCTCCCTCCAGGCCTCGTGTGAATGAGCTGGCATCTGGATTGTAACCTGTGACATTTAGACAACAGTTGGAGCAATTTCAGTAGCCATCAAAACACTTGTAGGGTTTTTTTCTTGGGGGGGGGGGGGGAGCTCATGTATGGGAATATCTGTGAATATTCACTTAAAAAAGTAGTCATGATGCTTAAAACCATGTATTATTGGTTTTAATTTCATTTAAAATGTTGACCATGTGATTATGACTTTTTTATTATTAAGGCTGGCCTGTTTGGACAATTTAGCAAACAGCTGCTTGTTTGTATAAGGATTTGATGAGCAGTTGCACTGCCAGCTGTGGAAACTTGTTTACAGTAATACCTTTTTTTTCCCCCCACTGAAACTAATCCCAGAGAATGATTAAATCAAGCAGTATATCTCTGCTGTGGTTAGTTGAAAATTGAATTGAAATTTTAAAAAAAAACCCCAAACATGACAGTAATATCTTTGTGTTGGTATCTATTACGTCACGTTTAGTGGGGATATTGATACAGTGGTTATATATCAGGGTGCGCTGACATGCATTTTATGGGGCTATATAATCAATTTCACAACTGTATGCCAACATTATAATAACATCATCAAGTTCGTGGTAATTATAGCTGCAGGCTCTTCATTGATCTCAGGGCAAAAAGGGTGATCCCTTTTCAGCTGCAGAATAATAGCTAAACCTTTAACCTTGGCTTGAATCAATATAACTGCAGGATTCTACCGCCACTGTGAATAAGCAACACTGCTGGACACCTATTAGACATAACAGTCATGAAATTTTGCCATTGTCTTCTTCCTCATAAACTTCATCCATTACGGGGGGAAAGTTATTGTGTTTGATTTGTGGTGAGCTGATTGTTCTTAATATTAATTCGATTCAGAAAACCAGGAAAATCTGGGTATGGATGAATAATTCATGTTTGTTTTTGAACCAGCCTTGTGAAACTGGCATTCGCTAAATAATGTATGACTGTGTGTCTTTGATAATAGGGTTTGCATTAGGAGTAATATGCTTTCCTTCATTCCACAGGGCAGATTCTTGCCTGGCCGAGTTATTGTGGAAAAATTGATTCCCCTAAAACACAGTGTGCCAGAAAACATTAGTCAGCATTGTCTTGGAGCCAGTTCATACATAGGAAAGTGCTAAACATGTTATGTTGGAAGGTTAAGGATAGTTTTGAATCTCATATAACTTCATTAAATCTGATTATTCCCATAATAAAGAAGAACTGCTGAACAAAGTGATCAATAAAATTTAGCAGTGATGAGAAATCATGAGAAAATCATGAGAAGCCAGGAGAAATCCACACTTTGATGTTGAATTCGACCTATGTTTGAACAGTGTTTATTAGCTATATCTTAAAATCCAAATGAGAGTTCTTAGTACTAAGTGGCAAGAATGTAAACCTTTAACAATTAGCATTTAAGATACGACCTGCTCACTGAAGCTTGAAGGCAAAGACTGAAGCACATGTGATTCTGTAAAACGTGTATAAATTCAACTGCTTTAATGAGAGTTTAAATAAAGCAGGGAATTGAGATGATGTGCGTGCATTTAAACTTGTACTCTGAATGGAAATAAAACGGTCCTCTCGTAGAGGGAATAATTATGAAAATAAACTATGGATAATGTTACAAGCAGTGCTTCTAATCAACACTGAAATATTGCAATAGAAATAGAAATGTATTTTATTCTAGTTAATATTGCTAACAGAAATATATAGCATTATCTAAGGCTTTTTCCTCTGTTGTGTAAGGGGAAAAATGACATTTGAGTGAACAGAGACACGCAAATAGTTTTCAATCTGACATTTGTAGGTTTCATGATATTTTTAGATGCTCTGACACAAGCACAAACATGACAGAGCATTGATTGTTGCATTTGTCACAGAGAGAAAGAAGGGAGAAGAGACTGTCAGGAACAGATTTCTGTGGTTTAATTGTATGTCATGCTCAAATTCACAATTACAAAAACATTGACATAGAACTGGTTCATTTTTCCCATTTATTATTTCAAAGCTGAGATTAATCACATGGAGGGAAATAATGACTAAACCTAATCATGGACTTCTGCTTCTTGCTTTACAATAATTACAGTGAGACTAGCTGTTGAGTTGTATGATTTATGACAGAAAGTGACAGATATTAATGGATTTTGTAATTGGTGCATGTGCTTATAAAAAATGGCTTTCTGGCTTTGACCATGTAAAAAAAAATGATTATTTTGAGATTTTGTACAGGGACACAGAGTCAGCATTATGCTAGATATCTCCACATTCAATATGCAATTGGTGGCAAAGACTATATAACATGTGTCTCAAAGTGAATCACGTGTCTGGTCAAATGAAAAAACAAAACAAAACAAAAATCAAGCAAAATAAAAAACACAGAGAAAAGGAAATAAACTTGTAGCAAATGGTACTAAGTGCAACATAAGTTAAATGTATTTCTGTCTGCAACTGCTTCTCTTCCAATTACTTTTCAAAATAAAGCAGTCTTTCCAGGACAAATTTAAAAGTTGGAGCAGAAACTGTTAAAGGCAGCCTTTATGTTACCAAATGATTTATTAAAGCATTCCTACTATGCCTCAAACTGCTGAGCAAATGATAAACCAGGTAGCCATTGTGTTGATAGGTTTTCTGGGCTCATGTCACACTTGATTTAATCAAATTCCTTAAATTACAAACTAAATTTAACAAATAAATAAGTCAAACTCTTTTTAAACTCTTCCTGGCTTGCTATCTCATGACTACAGTACTGGAAACTACTCAATAGAGAGTGATAGTAAGAGAAAGTGAGGGATAGATGGTTAAGTGAGTAGCTTAGAGAGGGGTTTTTTTCTCTCTTTTTTTGATGAGGTGTGCAGTTGTGTGTGACAGGTTGAAGAGACAGAGGCAGACGAAGTCAGACCAAGATAGACGTAGAGAGAAGGAAAGGGTAGAAGCAGATAAGAGGTAAAGATAGGTAGGTGAAGGAGCAGTCAGGCTGTTTACACTGGCAAAATGGATCACTGGAATACCATGGAGATGCTGGTTTTCTAACCCCGTAACTAGTACTGTGATGCATGAGACTACAAGGTAAGATATGAAATAAAAAGAATGCAGGACAATAATACCAAGTGCAATAATCCTTTCTGTCATCGTTGTATTTTTACTCAGTTGTATATAGTATTTGTATTTGTATTCTATTTTTATCTTATTGTATATTTATTTTATTTTATTCTACTGTATATAGTATTTTATTTTATTCTATTCTGTACAGTTGTGTACTGTATTTATTCTTATTGTATTCTAATTTTTGCCTCATAACTTTTGCACTGTCCACTTCCTGCTGTGACAAAACAAATTTCCCACGTGTGGGACTAATAAAGGTTATCTTATCTTATCTTATCTTATCTTATCTTATCTTATCTTCAGAAATCAGCACAAAGATACACATTTTGTCATGTTTCCACTCCTGGTAGTCGAATATATTTAATAGAAAACCAAAGGAGGATTGTTATGAATCTGTGCACCAACTGGAAATACTAAGTGTTTGCTGGTGTAACATGTGATATATCGACGTTTTATAAAATTTCCGAGGTTCATTTTTTTTGCTAAAACTTCTTGGTTTAAGTTTAGAAACAATCATTATTCATCATTATCTATCAGAGATTTTACATGCGAGTACAACTGCAAGATTTCACCTACATAATGCTGATTACTTTGTCTATTGATTATCAGAAAGGAGAACACACCTTCTTTCCCAGTAGTAGGTAATGAACCTGCCTTCTGCTCCTGATATATCAGAAGTGATTTTGACCTGTAATGGCAAAAAAAAAAACTGTTCTGGATTGTGACTAAAGACTAAGAAGTCTCACACAACAATTCAAGAGCAGATTGTTTTTAATTTTAGTTTTGCTTTTTTATGTAAAAGCTTTTCCTTGGCCTCAGTGTCTATAGTAACCAAGTAATGCTTTGTTGTCTTTGAGGCCCACAAGGACTGAAACTTGCACTGGAATAATTTCATACACTTACTCAGGTGAGTGACAGGAGAAAGTACTTTATCATCAAAGACAAAGTTTTATAGTGCACCTTGAACACATAAAATATATTTAATGGTGAACTTCTTACTAGTTTCTGCACCTGTTTCAAAATTTAATCTGATATTTTTTCTTATCCAAGGCATTTCGTGGCTTTTTAAAGAACTTTTAGAAAGAACATTCCTTATGACAACATAGAGCAGAGCCCAGCTATAAGCCTGGACTAATTAAAATTAGCGAGCCAGATGTTTGCTGCTATTTACTTAGCATATCCCTTTGACATGTATAACTTCATGCCAAAGATTCTGAATGAGATTTTTGAATTCATACATAATTGCGTGATATTTTATAAAATGGAAGGCTATTTTGCTTGTATTTTCCCTGTAGAGGTGGGTACAGTTGCCAGCTGTACTCAAGTAAAAGCATATTTGCTTTTAGACAACTGTGATTTAAGTGTAAGTGAAAAGTCCTTGCCAAAATAATTATTTTTGGCAAGTTTCTTAACACCCAGATGATGCAACTTGGACATATAATCACTGACAAACCAAGGATCATTTAGTATTTTTGGATCTTAGCACACTTAGCAACCTAAGTGAGGTTGATAAGTCTCAGGCTTCTATCCAAGCATTGACCTGCTCAATGGCTCAACCAGTTAGTCCAGAAGCAGAGCAGTTGAAGAAACTGTAGCATCTTTAGTTCGTATGGATCAACTGGCATTTACCCCTTCCCGAGGCTTTATCATTGTAAATTCTTGTGTAGCTACCAAGCTCATCTATGTGCCACAGAGACAGAACAGAATGCCGTCTCTCACCCTTGCTTCTGCCTACTTCACTGCACTCTCTGCCCACTTCCTCCGAGTTTAAAATTTAGTTCCTGCAGAGGAAACTTTGAAGGGTCTCTATATAAAGAAGCAGCTAAATGACATGAGTGACCTCCAATTCCTCTGTCAAGACAGTGAAAGGAAGCTGCATATTGTTGATGTGCCTAAAAAGTCCAGTGCTGCTTGGACTCGTATGCCCAGCTACTTGCGGGGGAATTGGCCAATAGCTGATGTCTAGCTCAAAGCCTTTCACAGTGGTTATTAGAACTTCATATAACAGCAGTGGCTAGAGAAGTCTTGGCAGGATGCCATACTGATAAATCCATGCCTGACTTCTGCACTGACTGGATCCCTCAGTTGTAAAATGACCTGCAAGAAGAAATCGGGCAATCTAATAAACTTTAAATTATATTTAAAACCTACCACTTTACTTTATTTGTTCAATTATATTTTGTTTGATTGATTTAATAGAACTGGTTATAAAACCATCTTCCATTGCAATAGCTTATTAACTGTTACTTACGTAAAGTAAATTGTAACTTATTGCCCTATTATTATTATTATTATTATTATTATTATTATTATTATTATTATTATTATTATTACACTAAAGGGTCCAAATGTTTAGGTAAACAAAGACAGCAGTGCATTTTGTTGCCATGGAATTTTGTAGGCTGGAAAGGAAACAACAACGACCTTCCAGTGTGATTGGCTGCTGGCAGTTGAATCCACCATGACTGGGTTGCATCCAGAGCAGAACACACAGAGAGAAAAATAGAGAGAGAACAACTAGAGGTGCACTGAATCAAATTGTTGGAGTCAAACAAAAGTCAGGCTGAATGAATAAAAATAAAACATTTATCTCTTTTATTTGTTTAAAGCATCCTGCCATA
Organism: Aulonocara stuartgranti; assembly: GCF_965226115.1. NCBI lineage: Eukaryota > Metazoa > Chordata > Actinopteri > Cichliformes > Cichlidae > Aulonocara > Aulonocara stuartgranti. The sequence goes on from NC_138946.1 coordinate 25,118,343, forward strand.
CAAATGAAGTGCAATTTTGTGAAACAAAAGTAATTCAAGAAAATCCAACTGAGTAAATGTACTGCTGCCACACACTTCTGTGTGTGTCACATTGCTGACAATACTAGTCAACAGCAGCAAAAAAGGAGACATTATAGAAATTCAGAAGCCGCTACAGTACTTAAGTACACGGAGAATCTTGCTTGTAGAAAGCTATCATATTTTCATATAAATGCATCCCATCACTGTCCCCCAAATATTGCGCATTGCTTTCAGTATACTTACAAACAAATGTCAGGGATCAAAAGTCTCTCTGTGCAAAATAAAAGGAAAGAAAGAAAAAAATTTAGCCATATTTTCATTGCAACACCTCTCTCCAGTTACCTCCTTTACCAGCAGTGTCACACTCACAGTGTTGTTACCCCATCAGCTTCAGTTTGACCCAGCCTCGCTGGTGCTCACCTCTGCCCTTTCTTCTGTGAATTTTCTGATCTACCTTTCCAGCATTTGAATTAACTCTGCTCCATTACTATGTCGTCTGCTGCACCAGGAACTTCAGAACAACCCTTAGGTTATCCATGCTGATGCTTCTTCAGCACTCTGCAACCCGACCAATTGCTCTTCATCTCCTCGGTGTCCTCTGAAAAAAGGTGCGTAACATCATATGTATCATTTTTGCATGTTTTAGTGTACCTATGGTTAATAAAGGCAAAATGATAGTTTGTTCACATTTCTTGAGCATGCGAGCTATATTACTCTGCAACAGTGAACACATGCAATTCAGTCACAGGTGGCAGGGTGGTCGAGCAGAGGCTGAAAGAAGATTTAGCTTCTCTGTCAGAGTGGTGATCTTACTTATAGTGTGTGTGCTGTGCCACTTCACTCTAAAGCAGTGTGTGATAGCCTGCTGTGGTCTTGTTTTCCTGTCTTGTTTCCTGCTCACCTACCTGGAAAAATCTCCTCTCCGTGTTTTCAAACAACCCCCTCAGGCTAACTGATGCACTTTAAGATGTGTACATTTTTAAGGGAAAGCAAAATAAAAATAAAATAGCAACAACTTTTTATGCGTGCCCCTTATGTCTGTTTTGCAATATGGTTAGACAGTGGAAAGAGAGAGCGAAAATACACCATACTGATGTTACCGAGGAGTAGCTCATTTTGTTTGAAGGCATTACTATTATAGCTGTGTAGCAGGGGGCAACATTTTGAGTCAGTGTGAAATCAAATAGCATGCTGACAAGTTTAAGATGTTTAAATTATGAGATCATTAGCAATCTTTTGCAGTTCTTTCCGTTCTAAGCCCTCTTTGAATTACGCATATACAATAGATTGGCATATGAATGGTAAACAAGGAAATAAAGTTAAGATGACAGAATTTGACACAATAACCAAATAATATGAACCCTGCATCCTTGGGGTGTCTGTTGCTGTGATTTGGCGCTATACAAATAAAACTGAATATTGAATATTCTAAGATCATCATTCTGTACATACCTGGCTATTTCTGGGGATTTTTTGCCTTTCTTTCACAATCCTTTATGTTGTCTTTTCTGCTGTCACACTTTTCAGACAGAGTAGAACATGAGGACACAAAGCCAAGATTATGATAAAGACCTCAGAGTCTTGCTGAGACTGACAATGGTGTGGCTTGTTATCCCTGTAAGTGTAAAATATGAGCAATTTATCAGCACCTGTTAAACAAGCACAGCGTAAATTTGCAGAAATGCGTCATCTTCGACTGTTCCCCAGCAGTCAACCTGCTGCTTCCTCGCATCTTGCAGCCGGCATGTTTTACACAGACATCTGGTGCTTGTTAGGCTAATAGCAAATTGATGTGGAAGAGCTTAAAACCAATTCAAATTATACGCAACAGTTCAGCATGTGTCTTAAAGTTAGTTAAATAGTAATTGACTTCAGTGTGAAACTGCCCAGGCCATCTTTTTTACTTACAGTGGTACCTCAACTTATAGAGCAGCGTGTTTCTTTTCTTTAGGAGAAAAATATGTATTTGCCGCATGCTCTTACCAAATTTATTGGACTTTCCTGTGTCGGACCACATATTTGATTGTGAGGATATGTAATATGATAATAGTTGGTGCATCAATTTATTTACTAGTCAGCTCACACTTCACAATGATGTATTTGATAAAACTAATATTATTGTTTGTCATATCAGAATCTAACACAGTTCAGTCCTGAAAAAAAAAAGTATGTACCCATTTATTGCTTGCATAGAAATTCAAAGGGTGAGTAGCAGCCAGATCCCGCTAATCCAGTTGACCTGATTAACTGATCATCGGTGCATTTTGAGTTGGTCTGGTACATTCAGGTGTGTTGATACAATGGCACAGTCTTCCCAGGAGTGGACAGCCCAACAAAATCTTCCCAAGGTTCCAGGACAATCAAAGCCCAGAGAATCGTCTCAAACTCCACATCCCTCCATTAACATGTTAAATGCTAATGTTCAGGAAGGTACAACATCTCTAGAATATTTTGCATCAAAAAACCACAATTGGACATATAATAGTCCCAAGCAAATCCTCAATGTAATGGCTACCCCCCCCCCCCCCCCCCCCAAAAAAAAAAGACCTCATCCTGATTGAAATGTTACGGTGGGACCTTACGAGAAGCAATGTTGTAAAGAAGAGTAGGCCAAAAGTTCTCCACAACAATGTGAGAGACTGATGAAGTCATACAGACATACTTCAAGTTATTGCTTCTAAAGTTGGTTCTGCAAGCTACTGAATTGTGAAGTGTATTTAATTTTTCACAGGACTCCATGAAAACTGTTTTCACAAGACAGTATATTTTGTCAGTAAGCGTGAAGTGCCAAATCAGCACATCGCTTTTTAAAAATTTGGTTAAAGAAATAAATTGGAAATATCTACCAGCAGAGCCACTGACTTAAACAAGAAGCAATTTTCCTGGTTTGTTACTGTCTCTGAACGATCCACAATTCTACATGGAAATGAGTCATCAAACCTACATGATGACGTGTGTAATTAGGTTTGTAAAGTACCCTAGAAAGAGATCTTTAATAAAGTTAGCAAGACAGCCATGTCATATCACTCATTTTTCTTTATCACACAGCAATATGATACTGTTTTTGTTAAAAACTGAATACAGTGTGATTGCATTGTTCTCACTCTATATTGAAGCAATTTCAAAAATTTCCATCCCAAGAAGTTTAATAAAAAGCACCTAAAAACACCAGCATATTTCTCCAAGTACCACTTGTTTAAAATTCCACTGAAATGAAATTTCTTCATTGCATGTTTTCTCCATTTTTTATTTTATATATGAGTGTATGTCTATCTCTTTATGCAACTGATCGACTGATTGTCTCAGTGCATGGACTAAGCATATATCAACCATTCTGTGAAGTCACATTCTGGTCTCACTCATCTTAAAAAGAGGAGCAATTAGAGAAGTCACTGAGGGAGTGTCATTTAAAATGTAACTGAAAAACTGTATATCCATGGTTCCTTGCTCAGAGCTGTAAAGAGAAATGTGTGTCTTGATTTTAAAATACTGACCTACTTCCACAAGTACCAGACGTGACTGTTTTCTAAAGTCTAAATGCTAAAACCAGAGACCATTGACAAACAAATACTCTATCTGAATCTTCCAGTGTTCACCCAAAATAATTTTGACACGTTTTATGAATTCCACATGACAGTATCTCATCCTTAAAACCCCTAATGCTACACTGTTAAAAAACAAAAAAAAACAAATCCTAAAAAAACAGTAATATTCCGGCAGCTGGGACGCCAAAATACTACCGTAAAATAACAGAAAATAACTTTCTCATAAAAATACAGTTATTTTCAGTAATGAAAATAGAGTTTGTTGCGCTAATTTTACATGGGATTTTACATTTTCCAAGTGCTTTTAGACATTGAATTAGGAACATTTTAACGTGAGTAAACAATGAAATTACCTATAAGCAAGGTCAATGAATGTGCCAACATGAATAATAATGCTTAAATTTACAGAAATATACAGTTGGGTTAAATAACATTATTTTATGTAAAAAAAATTGTATATTTAATTATATTTGATGTAATACTACATTATACAGCACAAAATAATTTATCTTTCAAAACAGGTCAGAAAACTAGATATTGGCTTTAAAATTACAATTCACTGTCAATTTTACATAATATCACATGTAAATTTAGATTTTAAGTGTAATTTAACTTAAATTTCCTGAATATTTACTGGACTTTCAGTTTGAATTAAGTGCTAATTAAATGCTCCCTGTAAGATTGTGGGTTTTATCTGTCACAAAACACCCAAAGAACCCTTATTAAACAAAACCCCTGATTATAATTACATCAAGATTATGTTAATTCTTGATCATATGTTGTGTATGAGCAGTTTGTATAGGTTTATTTTACTTATAAGACATGAGACATGGTTTCAATCATTAACATGGATTTTATTGACAAGAAGATAACACTTCCTGGAACAATCCAAGAACAACTAACACTTATGCATAAACAAAGGCACGCAGAAAAAAAGAATGTAATGCAAACGCACATTTGAGTACAAAAGAAGGGGGCGATGCCACCTCGAACGTTCATCTGCCTCCCCACATCTGGAGCAACGAAAAGGGGTATATTTGAGGCACATAACCTGCAGGTTTAGAAGTAGCTCTAGCTTTCTGAAAGTCTCACATTCAGGGCTGCTGCTGGCCATTTGGGTTCCCTTGGAGAAATTTTCAAAGTAATCATATGCAAAGAACAACACGAGTAAAACAAAAGCCTCATTGTTATGCTGATTATACTTAACTGATGTATTGATATGTTGTAAGTTGTCACTTTAACACAAACTTTTACCAAAATAACTGAACGAATGGGACTGTGTTTGCAGAGCAAGCACCACAAGTGTCAATGAATAGCCTATTACAATGAACTGAGATGAAGATAATACTTAAGACAATGCTACACCTAAAGCAGGACAGAGTGACAGAGAGCCTGTCAGCAGACAGTAACATACCAACTGGCTAGCACTAATGCTAGCTAAATGTGAATAGGATTTGCAGCCTATATTTCACTTTTCCCCTATCAACCGGGCCACCCGTGCTGTTGACATTGACCATGAACCAGAGACCAGTGTTACTGAACAACAGATATAGTTATCCTCAGGATAAAAATAAGAACTTTTTATGCTCTCCACTCATAGTCCGCAATTTTGGCAATCAACGTCAGAACCTTTGGATTGACTGCAAGGTTTTTCTTAGATGTGTTCCACTCCACTTTGGATCCCTTGTCGGGGTTTAGCTTAAGGAATCTGTCGAATGAAAAACAACAACTTCATTAAGAAACTGAGGACTGGACTGTATGTGTTTTTTTACATTTGCAATGAATCTAAGTGTAGATTGAGCTTGCTTTTGAGTGCGCGTTTGGACATACAGGTCATTGTGGAACAGAGGGGTGATGCAAAGATGTTTGGTTAACCTGTGAGTCTATTGCAAATGCTGTTTCAGGGTAGTGAAACATCTGTGAACATCTACTACTCAAAGGTCTCTTTCTATAACTTGACATGAGCATGAATCAAGGATATTTCAGAGACAGCCATCTGAAACATAAATATTAGTTATTTGTTGATTTATCAATCTGCAAATCATCTCAACACTCAAGCATTGCTCATTCTTATGTGTTTTAGCTGCAAATGAAAGGAGATCTGATGATTTGATTTGGATTGCATAACTTTAGATTTCACTGTCTCATCATTCTTATGTCTCAATGCATAAAATTGACTGGTGCTGCCTTACCGTTGCAAGAATTCCAAGGTTGCTGCCTGGGCTACTGGATAAGAAATGTTCGTGCAGTAGTAAGAGCCAAACATCAGGATAAGTGCGTTGCTGAAGATAGTGATATGGCCATTCACAATTGCCTGGTCCACAGATAACATGAAGTGCTCGGCTACCAAAGTAGAGTTTCCTGTTGTGTACATGAACAAGAGACAAGGGGACAAAAAAACAAATCCACACATGACTCAAACAACTAACTGCAATGTTACAACTGATGTATATCAATTACATACACTGGCATGCAGTTTGGGCCCTACGATCAACTACAAGGTGTCTAAACTTTTGCTGTGGGCCTTTTCCTTTTCTGTTTAAAAAATTATGAAAATGATTTTATTTAAAATTAATTGTCATCTATAACTTTAAGCCATTTGGAGATTATTTCATCTTCTACTTGCTTAACCGTTCACATGAACTGAAATTTTGACCATGGGTGCCCAAACATTTACATTAAAGCACCATAACTGCGACAGGTGTAATCTTTTGACATCGGTAAATGCAGCACAATACTCACCTTTACAGCTTACTGAATAAATTTGAGAACTCACGCTACTAATCTGCAGGGGAAGAAACAAAACCTTATGAATCATGAAACCTGCCAAAATTCAAATACGTGTATGCAATGTACGTTTAAATGTAGTCAAATAATTCGCCCCAGCTGCTTTAGCCCTACTTCCTTTCCACAAAATAGAAGGAAATACTTGGCTTACATGTCCATTACATTTTACAGGGCAAAGCTAGCACAGTGGGCTATTTCTATTTCCTATTTCTCTTACAGCACATCTTGGCACGCACGAGCTCTCTACAAGAGTGCAGGTGCGTTGCTAGAGTGGAACAGGTCGCCTATTAGCTCTTATGTTGCATACTTACTTTCACATTAAGACAAATGCATCAGTGGCCACTGTCATCGTGGGCCCCCTAACGGGTATTAGTGGTGTAGAAACTATCCGCGTAGCAACTGCTGTGTTTACACGGTCACAGAAATTTGACAGCTAACAAATTAGCGAACAACAACTCTGCTAGCCAGAAAGTTAGTATACAGACCAGCCGCTAACTGCACCTTGAACTGACAGACGCCGTCCTTTATCTTCATAGCTAGGGATTCCATGCCTTTTACCGTCTCGGTAAACTACGAGCCATAATGGTCAAGCAATGCCAAGTTGATTCTACTGAGCTGAGTTTGATATACTTGCCTTGCAGCACTGCGTGGATGATCTTTCAATCTATCTCTTCCACCGCGCTTTCCACAGCCATACCTGCGACTTTGTGGTTCTAATTCATTGGCCGATGTTTATGGTCATGCCGTTGACATCCAATGGCATGTCACATTGTTTTCATGACCGCGCCATCACCTCAGGTGCAATGTATTTTCACAATCTGACTATGCATATGTACAGAGAAATATATTTGGGTAACAAGGAGATTATGTTTTATTACATTTACAGTGATTTTATGTTATTTTACATTTCACATGTGAAATCGCAGTCGATTTATGTAAATTTGATGATATTGTGGAAAAACAGTACTCAACTGTAAAATACACAGTAAAATAAAAAAACATTACTATTTTTTGGAACAGTGTAGGTGTGAAACTCCAGACTGAGAAACTATCCATCTCTAAGTCTTTTGGACTTTCTAGAAATGTACTCAGAGCTAAGCTAGTCTCAGAGGTTTAGTCCAAGCTCAGCTAAAGCTTGACAAAGAAACGAACTAAAACATGTGCTTACCATTAAACTTTAACTGACACCTAACTATCATTCAAACTGTAAAGAAGGCTCAGGAAATTAAAGGAACTTTCACAGTTTTCTAAAGGCACTAAATTAATCATCTGTAAACAATAGAAGTGCAAATATATATGTTGTTTTCTTATGCCGTATTACATGTCCCATTTTGATATTACTAAACTGCGAGACTACATGTAAAATGTGAAAACCAGTTCTTGACTTAATGTGTATGACTCTGACCTCATTCATTCAAAAAACAAAACAAAACAAAGAGAAGAACTTCTTGGGTGGTTACCACAAACAGGAGGGATTACAGTTGTTTCTGCTAATGCTTCCTATACCTATGGGCATGACTTGAACATAGATAATTAAACAGATTTTTCTTTGTTTGCCCAAACATAATCAAGGTTAAAGTTCCTTGGATGCAGAAAAGCCCATCCTCCCAGTCTATTAGAAATAAATCCAATGCAAGGCTTCCCCACCTGTCTGTCTTATCCCTTATTCCCCCTCATTATTTTATTTCCATACCTGAACAAAAGCATCTAAAACACTGAGTGTCCCAAACCATAATAGGACACAGAAAGCGATACTGCTCACGAAAATTTTGCTTATTCTGATATGTCAGAAGCTCTTTGTGACACCTGGTATTGCCCTTTACTAAAATGTAGGGTTAATGCCACACGAGTCAAGCTGATTTAGCTTAAAATATAGCAGATGACTGCACTCAGCATTTTTTAATTAAAGGTCCAGTTATCGTATATAATATTGCGCTCTCATTTCTCCTCAGCACTCCCTTTTTTTATTGTCTGTTTCCTCCAGTGAGAAGGGCTGGCCAGTGATGCCAGCCCAGGGTTGTTTCCGTGGTAATGAGCTGTCAAGGATATAAAGAAGGGTGTTCTTTTTTCTTTGCATATCTCTTCCTTCCAAATAGGGAATGTAGACGAGAGAGCTAGTCTGGCAGCAGCATCTGTGGAGAGCACGCCCTGGGGATTCTAGTGTCACAGATGCAGTTTAAGAACCATGTGAATGGAGTGGCTCTCCCTGACTGCAGGCTGTGGGTCTGGCATGATTAGACCTTTAGATGTGTTTTTGTTGAATGAGAACTGGGTTTTGAGGTGCTCAGAAGAACTGCTCTAAAGAAGTAATTTAATTTACCAACCTCTAATGACAATAAACATAATTTCTGCAATCAGTCTCTGCTCTTTTGGGTTTGCTGATATGTTTCCCTTTGATTGTGTAAGTGGTAATTGCATTTTAGCTTGCCACAAAGAAGCACACTTATTCGTCAGAAATATGTGCTCTTATTGAGACTAATTTTAGATACATTTTCAGCATTTTAATTGTTCACTCTTTATGGCTTTCGCACACAGACACATTGCTTCCTATGATTCTATATTTTTCCTGCACAACAGATGTAATAACCAACTGCAACGGAAATCATAATTAAGATCTGCATTATTAGTTGTTTTTTGCAGTACCTATATAATAGACTTGGAATCAGCATTGTTGATGGACAGAATAGTGATGTGAAACCACAGTTGTTTTCAGGCATTGGTAAACTGTGTCCTAGTATTCCACAAATAGCACAATAAGGAGAGAGTAATTCTTTGAAATTAATTGAAGCCGGTCTCTGGCATCAAATATGCAAACTAGACTGTTGCAATAAAGACCCTGCTGACCCTGCTGCTGAGTGAAGCACAGCTGATAAGCAAACTCTGGACAACTTTACTTAAGATTTTTTTTTCTTACCTAATTTCTGAAGCCTTTCTTTTATTTCAGCAGTGTCTCTTTTGCAGGTTGATAAAATCTATGGTCATGCTACTTTCTGTCTTAATTTTTCTCTGCTGCTGTCACCAGACTTCAGTTTATGATTGTCACCATGTGCATGAGACAACAGCACAACAAAGCCCTGAGTGCAGTACTGGAAAAGAGAAGATAGGGTTACTCAAACTGATGAGAGCTCATTAGCCTGCAACACAATCTCTCCAACAAGTATTAATTAGTGTAAATTAAAGATGCACAGAAGCTTGCTAACGCCAAACTGGGGGAAGGGAATCAATGCCAGAACCACCTACCTCCCCAAAAAGGCAACTTAGAGCTGTCATGGTCCTAATATAACTGAGGTTGAATTTCATTTTCTTGCTTTTCATTCAGCTCAAGTTGTATTTTTTGGTTTTTTCAGTTTATTTCCCTATCGATCTGTCTCATATTCCTGAGGTTATGCTTTCACACTCCATTTGTGATGTGAGTATTCTTATTTCAGTGTGTACTATTTGTCCTCAGTATTTGTATTTTTGTTACTTCTTGTTTGTCGTTTAAGAGTACTTATCGTTTGAATCATGTCCTGCTCTGATTCCCTGATTAATTATGTTTTTCTTGTTTCACTACCAGTTACCTATCAGCCTTGAGCAGAAATGGGCAGCGTTACTGTAATCCAATTACTTTTAACTGTAACGAGTAAAGTAAGGGATTACTATTGCAAAAAAGTAAGATAAGATAAGATAAGATAAGATAAGAAGAACTTTATTTATCCCGAGGGAAATTCTTTTGTCATACACATGCTCAATGCAGCAAGCGAGACAGAGGAGCAGAGGAATAAGATATTCAATATGTACAATAGAATACAAGTGTGCAGTAATATACAGTGGGATAGTGCAAAATATAATATCAAATAACTGTAACAAGTAACAATATAACTAATTAGATTACTGTTACTTTCTCGTAAGCATGCTGGATTACTGCGTTACTAAACTGTTGTGTTTGTGAGAGTGTCTCATGACAATGACATACGAGCGTGTGACATCTGTGGCAGCAACAGACGTGTGTAGATCAACAATGGATAACATGAAGCGCAGGAGAGAGTACGACCATGCATCAATTATAGCTTTGAAGTACTGACATTACTTTGAGTTTGACAAAAAAAAACATTAGCATCCGCTGTACACTCTGCATGGGAAGAAAACTTCTTTCTACAGCAAAAAATTCCACTTCAAATCTGAGCAAGCACATAGTATGAAAGATAAGCGCCAGTTAACAGTCTTGTTTATTGCTCTCATTATTCAAGGAAATTCTTTTAGATCAGTGTAAACTACACTTAGCACAAGTACTTTTAATATCCTTTTGATAAGTAACAAGTAACTTGTATCTCAAGGCTGAAGGACACAAGTTAAAACTCAAAACTGCCATAGCAAGTTACCAAGTTCTTATGCATCTCTAAATGTAACTAACACTCACTTCCCGCTCAGCACTTAACACTTATTTTGTCAAGAAGCACTCTGCTGCAGACTGATGCACACTTTGCAGAATTTAATTAGAAATAACTAGGTTACATATGTTCATAATCCACACTGAAGATGAGATTCATAACACTTGATACGGATCCTAAGTGTACAGATGCAACAGTATATTCAGCCATTTGGTAGTCAGAAAGTCTCTGGAATATAGAAAAAAAATCCTGACAATTAGATTTAAACTTTGAAACTAAAGGCAACATGTCCCAAACTGATAGCATTTTTGTTAGTCGGCAGGTCATTACCATAAATCCAGATATTTATTTGTTCCCCTTTGGCACACTCTTGGTAATGTTTAATTGTTATTATTACTTTTTATTTATTTAACGTATAAATTACTTCTAAACACATGAAAAAAATAACTAGTACTTGTATTTACAAAACCTTTGGTACCCATTTAATTTATAAAGCTGTAGAATTTTATTAATTCAGTAAGGCTTGAATGAGTAATTTGAACTGCAGTAGGTCAAGGAGGAATTGTCAGCTAAAGATAACTCAGAGCCTGGTAAATACTCTGACCTTTTAAACCTTGTTGCACTCAGTAATCACAGGCTCTTCCTCCAGGCAACTGAAATGAAGCCAATGCCTACAAAGAACATAAAAGCTAAAAACATATCAAAATTTATACACCACAGTACAGCAACTCTCACTGCCTGAAATGTCTGACAAGTTTCAGTGAACGCAGCAATCACAGGGTTGATGCCAGCAGATTGCAAAGCTGATGGCAGACCAGGCCTCGGATAACCTCAAATTTTTAAATGTATAATTAATTTAAAAATTTTGAAGAGACCCAGTCTTCCATGATATTTCCTCTTCATCATTGCCTGTTTTCGGTTGCCTGAAGCGCTCTTGTAGCAGTTCATCTCAGGGGTGCGTCTTCCTGATGCATTCATGGATGCTCCTTGTTTCTTCCCAGAGTGTGACTCTGACTCACATATCCTCCTCCTCCCTCTTTTCATTGCTTGGAGAGTCTCAGAGTGTGGACTTTGCATGAGACCTTGTGTGCTGTCGAGTTTTCATGTTTTTGAATGAGCATCGTGAATCTCCTCATTTAATCACCTAACTATCCCCGATGGGTATTTGATGACTGGTAGGACTTACTTGTTGATATTGCCGATCTTATTTCTAAAACTAAGCTGGTTTCTTAGCACCTCTCCTACTCTTTAATAGTATTTAGCTATTGCTATGCTCCTTCCTGACCACAGTTCCTGTTGTTCTGTGAAATACCCAGCTACTTTTATCGGTCCTGTATGCTATCCAGCTTTCTGGTAATTCCACTCCTTTGGTCCTGATCACCTTCACTGTCTTTACCAGCACACTCCATTCCAAATTACATAACATTGTTTTCTTCACTGTAAAAATCTAATGAGGTGGGAAAATGACCTGAGTGCTCATTCACTCCCGGTTTATAGCTTGGTGTCATCAACTCAGTGATCGGTCAGTGATGGTCGCTCCACTTCTGGATCTATATTATTATCCACTTGTTGTGATGAGCTACAAGAGTGGGTTGAAGCCTGTGCAGATTTGGTATAGCATGCAAGTGATGAATAACATTTTTCGACCTATGTGCTTACTTAAGTGTTACAACTTGGCAGGTCAAGGGGAGGTCTTGGGCAGGTCATTGTAAGTTTGAAATTGTTGCTTGAGGGGATCCTTCATCATCAGGATTATTTTGTCGTGTGTTGGACAGTTTGAGTTACCTGTTATTAGTAGTGCACTAATTTGTGCTGTGAGCTTGATTATGCAGATGGAGTGGATAATGGCAGGTAGTATCTCAGAATTTAAAGTTAATTGGAAATTAAAGTGTGTACAAATATCTAAATAAGAATCTTACTTGGCTACTAAAAGCAATTAAAAGCTTTAATAACTCAGAAGTGTAACTATTAGTGTTGACTTAATAGGGCGCACAAATCTTTGCATGTGCCATGATTAGTGGTTAACTTTTTGTCAGTACAAGTTTTGTTTCCTTTCACTTGAAAAAATAGAAAATGAAATACACACACACACACACACACACACACACACACACACACACACAGATACGCACAACTACAAGCAAAATCTGTGATTTCCCAGACTTTTATGTTTAAAACAAACAAACATGTGTGTGTATGTATGGTAAATGGTAAATGGCCTGCATTTGTATAGCGCTTTTCTAGTCCCTAAGGACCCCAAAGCGCTTCACACTACATTCAGTCATTCACCCATTCACACATTCACACACTGGCGATGGCAAGCTACATTATAGCCACAGCTGCCCTGGGGCGCACTGACAGAGGCGAGGCTGCCGGACACTGGCGCCACCGGGCCCCCTGACCACCACCAGTATGTATGTATGTATATATATATGTGTGTGTGTGTATATATATATATATATATATATATATATGTATGTATATATATATATATATATATATATATATATATATATATATATATATATATGTATGTGTGTGTGTGTGTGTGTGTGTGTGTGTGTGTGTGTGTGTGTGTGTGTGTGTGTGTATGTATGTATATGTGTATTTAAAATCACTCTGCTACCACTCCTCATCTCACAATGTCTGCCAGTGGAAATCAAATTAATTTTCCATCAGGACTGCCATATCACTAGCCAGACAAGAATGATGTATTGAACTTAATATTCATTTTTCATCATCTTTGGCAATCTTTGTACTTTTAGCAGTCTAATAGAGGTCTTCTAAGAATAAGGACATCATCCATTTCAAATTCTCAAGATAACCACTTATGTCCTATAACTGCTCTCGCATGTGACTTGCAGAGATGTTTTTTTTTCTTTTGTCTTCTGTTCCTTTGGAAGAAAATTTTCATTAGTTACAAGCCACTGACAGTTGTTGAAAAGAAATGCTTTGTAAGGTACCACAAACAGAGGGGTTAACACTGTGACTTTTATCTGTGAAATAAAATATTCCAAGCATATAAAAATAACGGGGCAGGTTACAATAATCTGACAGACACTTTCGATGCAGTCAAATTTCCTTGTTTTCCATAATTCCATATGTTATATTTAAACAGGACTGGAGGACTCTAAAGCAGGAACACTAGGAATCAGGTTAACAGCCTTATTTTAATGAAGTTCAGAATGTGCAATGAGGAGTCTGGGGGAGGGGAAATAGAGGTCTGTGAGAAAATGGTTAGGGAGTGGGCAAGCAGTGAATCCAAATCAGGGACTATGCATAGCTTTTGAACAAGAAGGGATCTAGATCACAGACGAGACCCATGGCTAGCCATTGAAGAAAAACACACAATCAAAGAAGCTAAGTTTTCCATTAAAAGTGTGAGTGTAATGCTATAATTTGTATTTAAATGCAGCAGGTGGGTGATGAGTAGAGTGCAGACAGGTGCACCAGCCAGGAAACCAGAAAGTGGCCACACCTTTGCAGAGACAGAAGTGCACACAAACAGAGCTCATGCAGAAAGTTAGAAAGGAACAGGCAGGTCAGCACTAGAGGCAAACAGGACTGTAATTGTATACTGTTCATTGAAATAACTATCTTTCCACATTTAAAGTAAACATGCACAATATGTCCATGAGTGATTTTAATCAGCCATCAAAGTCAGAATCATAATCCCAGAATTAAAAAACAATATTGTCTTAATGAGAAAGGACAGGGACCCATGTTAGTCCAACTTTCCAGGAAAATGAAAGAAGACATTAGATGAATGAGGAATTTATTTCATTAAAACTGTTGCTTTTAACTTAACACTGCCGTCGTCCCACAGGATAGGTTAACCTTTCCACACCATGAATGCATAGAGCATGAACCAGCTGATGCAACAATACTGTAACAAATATCCTTCATAAAACATGAACAGGATTTTTACAAAAGGCATGATATTAAAAAATCAAGGAACAACAAATAATGTTTCCAAACATCATTTTATACCTTTTTAGAAAATATAAGCTTATGACATATTGTAAGCAGAGGTGATGCCAGGACAAAATAAACAGATGGTCTCCTTCCTGATATAGCCTCAAGAGAGCCAGTGACAGACATATCCCCACCAGTGAGGGCACATAGCCTTACACTGTGAAAATACACAGAATGCATGCCCTGATATGATACCCCCGCAGAGAGGACATGTAAAGCTGTGCTCATAAATAGCATTAGGCTTGACTGACAAATGCAGTGATTAGCGCTCATTTCCTCACTCTGCTTTGTAATGCTGGTTGGTTCAATATTTAGAGGAAGCCATTTAATTTTACAGATAACAAAAGGGGAAGATTAGTTTGTAGTAAGTGCTTGTGAAGCGTGTGTGTACATATACTTATTTACATGTGTGCATACAGATCTACAGTAATTACTATACATACATAGACATAACGTACACACACGATCAGTCAAAACTCTTAGTACAAACTCATTTATCCAATTTTTATGTAAGAATGTAAATGCGAGTGAATAACTTCAAATGGTACCAAAGCAAGCACAATAATACAGTCTCAATCCAAAGATTAAGACCAGTTGAAAAATGGTAAAAAATCATATTTTGCATGGTTGGATCTTAACAAGGCTCCAAGTAGAGCTTCAACATGCAACAAGAAGAAACGGGAGTGAGGTTTTTTTGGTTTTTGTTGGGTTTTTTTTTTTTTTGTCATTTTTCAAGTGGTCTTAAACGTTTGATTGAGATATAAACTTCATAACACAAACAAATGAAATGAAATAAAATATTAATTTGGTTTAAAGTGGAACAACTTCTGCTGATGATATAGAGCCACTGTAAATCTAAAGACAGTGTTGAAGCAACACAGATTGAGTGGTTCATCTTATAGCAAGATAATAATACAAAACACTGGAAAAGATGAAATTACAGGGAAGCCCAGAACAATATTTTAGGTTTTAACTTAGTTTTAACTAAGTCAGTCATTAGCAGGTAACACAGTTTGAATCATTTGAAATGTAAAGAAACTCCGAAATATTTTCTTAACAAGTGTCCTGTCATAGAGCTCTTACTATACCCATTTTCTTTTTGTGGCAATTAGTCACCACACAGGCGCAGCTGTACTTGCCAACTGTCAGGTGTGAATATGTGACATTGCTTAAGTGTGAAGAATGACATTTTTAGAAAACGACTTGGGTTTTTTTTGTTTTCATGGTGTGTCCCTCTTTACCTGATTCTGCTTGAAGATCTGATAAACTCTTTTTTTTTTAACATTAAAGTGTTTTAAACCAGCAGTCCCCAACCCCCAGGCCACGGACTGGAGTTGTTTGGTACCTGGCCACAAGAGTTGAGGCCCGGGTGTGAAATTTATGGTTTTCAGGGTTTTATCGTTAACTCGGTTTCCCTGGGTTCCCGTGTCTTATGAATCGATTTTCTTTTTTTTTTTGGTATCGGTACTGGTTTTATTTTGTTGTATTTATGCGCGGCACCTTAAAGGCCGGTCCATGAAAATATTGTCTGACATAAACCGGTCCGTGGCGCAAAAAAGTGCTTTAAACCTCTGTCTTGAAACCTTACCCTAGTTTTTTTTATATATTTTGGATAGTGGTTTCTTTTTCATTCACTTTTAGTCCAGTCCTTGTACATGACTATTTCCTTTCTTTCTTTCTTTCTTTCTTTCTTTCTTTCTTTCTTTCTTTCTTCTTGTTAGACAATTTAACAGTGACCAATGACTCATTCTAGCATAATAAAGGCACTAAACTCAAGGAATGAACCAGTCTTGTGTTTATGAATAACAGAAAATTGAAAATCTATCTTTAGGCACTTTCTTACTACCAGCATTTCACAAAAGCACTAAATTTTTTCAACCTTCTTGAGGTAAATCTCTGAAAAATGCAAAACATTTTGACAGGCAGAAAATATTATTTTTGCACCAACAAGGAGATTCCCAAAGAGCTGTTAAACAAAAACACTGGGTTGGGGATCTTGTTAAAAGTAATTTAATTACAAACAGAAAAGTAAAATTAAATTTCAGTCCAGCAAGTACAATAGTGAACAAAAAAAAGCAATTAGGTGGTTTTTAAATCTGCAAATTCACTTCATATATGACTAATTTAAATTTCTCATCTAAACATAATTGAGTCTTATACCTTTGTATTCTCCAAGTATATTAGAATAAATCATGTTGAAATAAAAGAAAGTAGTCATGTTTTCTCCTAAAGACTGCCACTTGGAAAGGCATTCTGGAGGATAAAGGACTACGCTACCCTCCATTTTGTTTCGACATTAACTGATTAACTCATTATCAAATGATATGATAATCAAATTAGTAATTATAAACAATTGTGGGAGTTAACACGTGGAGATATCGCTAACAGACCAGGTAACAGGTAACCATGTAACAAGTGTTTTAACTGTTGAACTAATGTAGGGTTTTTACTTTACCACAACATAGCCACAGCCACTGTAAAAGTTCATGCAGACAAGGTGATGCAGCTACTGCAGTCTATAATAAATCCATAAAGAGGCTGCAGGAATAAGGGGAGGCAGCGATATACTGTAGTTAATGTTGCATGGATCTGACCTTCATTACATTTTGTGGGACAGCAAACACTATTCACTGAAAGCCGCTACACTTAGAACACTGTTACACTAAAACCTTTGCCTGTTGTTTGGATATCTCTCTGTCTCACACACTTACAAAAGAAAGCCATACATTTTTTACAAGGATGGGCCAACATCTTCCACATGCAACCCACTTCCACTAGTAATAATAGCTTAACACAAAAAAAGTAATCACAAAAAAATACTAATTAAAAAATCTGATAGGAACTGCACTTATAGTTAATCTTACCTATGTTTAAGTTTAGGATGAATTGTTTTTTCCTTGTTTTTTTCTCATTTCCGAATATATAATGATGTAACCCATTATTTTGTTGCTGTATTGCTATCTGGTGTTGGTCCTGATGTGCATTGTTCTTCCAGAGTTATTTCTACTAGAGATGGACCGATCCGATATTACGTATCGGTATCGGTCCGGTACTGACCTAAATTACTGGATTGGATATCGGAGAAAAATAAAAATGTAATCCGATCCATTAAATTTATTGATAGAAAGTGTGGTTGGTTTGTTTGAACTGTTGTACCAAGTGTGAAATAAATAAATAAATGAAATGAAATATCATGAAAGCACCTCACAAAACTTGCAACAAGCCGTAACTCACCTCAGAACGTTAGCACGTCGGAGCAGTATGCATCACGTGATAGAGCGGCTGTGGCATGCGAGACCTGTCGGTGGTCTGGTTGAGCATTTGGAGCTTCCTACCAACCTGGCATTTCATCTCCGACAAAGTTATCCCAGAGAAAAGTAAAGCAAGTGTGTAAGTCCATCTCTGAATGTTAGTAAAGCATTCCCACGTTAAGCTTAACAACCGATTTATGGAGCGACTGCCTCTTCTCTCTCTCCCTCTCCTGCTGCTACTTCAATCATGAAACTGCTTAATGATCAGCTGATCGGCTTTTCTGTTGCGACTCCGTCTCTCTTGTTTGTTTTTGGCCCACTTTGCACCAGAAAGAGGGAACCAGCGGATAAACAACAGCAGCACGTTTAAGCTTGATAAGCTGTTGTTAGAATTTATTTAATATTACTTTCTACACCAGGATCTTTTCCTAGGTAGCTGACGGCTGGTAACTGTGCAGGGGCGGATCTAGTGAAGTTTAGCCAGGGGGCAGGTAGGGCATTAACAGGGAAAAGGGGGGCACAAAGAAATACTTTTCTTTCTTATTCTCATTTAAAATGTCTAGCTTTTATTAAATAATTATCTGACACCCAAAGTTTTAATTTGATGTAAAAATGAATAGAAGTCCGTTACTGTATATAGTAACTGTTAAGTCTAATATACCCTAGTAAGCTATACTACTTTTTCCTTTGGGAAGGCACCACCTGTGCAGTCTGCAATTCTGTTAAAGAAAGATGTTGAATCTATTTAATATTTCTTGAAAAATTAATCGATTTCTGTGCATTTTTTTTCACACTGCATCAAATTAAGGTTGATTACGTCGATTAAGCATCATGAGGTGGAGCGTGAGGGGTGGTTCCCTATTTTTTATTTATTTTTTGTTGTTGTTGCTGGGAGTTTGCAACCCTATTAGTTAGTACTCTTTAAAATACCAGAATAGGGAGGATGGTGTAGGTTTAAGTTTATTAGATTGATCAGTATTGCTGAACTATGAAATATTTTTTTTACATACAGGTATAACAGAATAGCTTTAGTGTTGTTGTTTTTTAAACTTGAGTATGAACTTATACAAAATGCAGCAAGATATTAAAAAAAAAAAACTGTTTTATTGATAAAAAAAAACCCCACTATATCGGATTCATATCGGTATCGGCAGATATCCAAATTTATGATATCGGTATCGGTATCGAACATAAAAAAGTGGTATCGTGCCTAATTTCTACTGGATTATTTTATGTTTTTAATTAAAAATTTTGCTAAGCATAATTTTAAGAGAGATCAGTGCAATTCTAAGTGTTATTGTATAGCTCTAATATGCAATTAACAAATAGGATTAACCTGAGTATATCTGTGATGTTTCTCTAATCAAAGCTTTTGATGGCCGCTTGCTTTGCTTTGACTGATCTGCATAGGATGTCAGTTCTTGGAGAATGTATATACCACAATTTTATTGTTTTCAAAAATTCTCTGGATGATGATGATTATGCAGAATTTCTTTCTCCTTGATCTGTACATCTCAATAAAGACACAGCTAAAAAATAATTGCTGGCCTAAAATGATTTGACGTAGATGTAACAGTATTTTTAAAAACATTCAGTCTTTTGACAGACTGAGACATTTAATGAATTGCCTGAAATCTGTGAGAGGCATCTGCTGTAAAAAGTTGACTCTATACCACAGACTTCCTGGATGAGTTGCAGATAGACAAAAGTCTTCACAGCTTTCACACTAACTTCAAGCTTCAGTTTATGGATGCATATTTTGGAAACTACTGAACTGCTCTTCAGTGAATGAAGCACACGACAATGGGACGCCTACTTGACCCTACGGTGTGCTGAGGTCACTTCCACTTCAGCTACTGCCTGCTCCCACTGGATCAATCTCTATTTCTGTCCAGTAGGTGTGTCAGTACTGGCATACTGACTTCACTTTACTCTGAGACATTCAGCTTATCCAGCTAAAGAACACTTTGGCTCAGTATCTTATATGTTCCACAATTTTGATTTGATGCAAAGCTCAAACCTCTGTAACACAGTTGTGATACTGTATTAATTTACAAGTAAGTTGTGATGTCCCATGGTTTGTCATAGGACATCAATATATTTTTTGGTCTTACCAGAGAAACTCTGGAATAGCCGTCGCTATATTATTTAGACTATTAGTAAATGTACTGGTACATACAACCCGTGTCCCAAACCGTAGGCTGCATCCTTCGGCCTTCGCGGTCTACGTGGGCCGGGTCCTTCGAAGACCGAGAAGGCCGGAAGTGCGAGGCTGTGAAATGGGACGGTCTAGCCTTCAGATTTATAACCACCGCTGTGTCGGTGGAGTTTAATAAACTCGGCCATCTGCTCCTTGCTATCTAAAATATAACAGGACACTGGCGTAAATTCTTGACCGTCTCACACTTTGACGTTTGACGTTTATTCAGCTGTGTGAAAATCCCGGAGGAACCCACCCAATGGATTAATAAAGTTTTATTTAATCTAATAATCGAATAACTTTGATCTCAGCCAAACCGATTTACTCCGGAACAAATACAACACCGAAAAAAGCCAAACAATTACATTTTTAAGTTATCTGAGTGACTTATATATCATGTTTAACCTGAGTAGCGAAAGACAGCGGGGGTCTGAAAATGATGAAGGCGGGAGTCTGCAGCTCTCGCCGGCTCGAGTGACCATTGAACCCCCCGGCTAGCTATCGAGCGGGTGGGTAACAGACATGTCCGAAAACGTCGGCGCACTTTTGCAAATATGCGATGTCTTGATAAACCAAGCAGATAAGTTTACACAGCTACTTTCTCGCCTGAAAATGTGTTAAAAGGTTATTTTGTGACCCAGAAAGATTAATAAGAATAATTTTAAAACTTAGTAGCGGCCGCCATTGTTGGAAACTGAAATTGGCTGGGCCGCGCTATGAATTCTGGGATATGGTGGGCCACGAAGGACACACCCGACCCATCCTTCAAATTCGGGGAAATGAAGGCTGCATTTGTCGGCCGCATTTGAAGGAGTTGACGAATTGGGACAGCCTTAGTGTGACGTAATTGGCCTTCAAATGCGGCCTCCGAAGGATGCAGCCGACGTTTTGGGACACAGCTACAGTGTTGGGGAGTAATGGAATACACGTACCAGCTTTACATATTTAAAAAACAAAGTATGAGTAACTGTACCAACTATAGCAATAAGAGGTTCCGACTGGAAATCTGACCGTGCAATGCAACCAACCTGCTCTCCAAGCAGCAAGCAAGACTCCACCTGCAACATAAAGAAACATCTGGAAGTAAGTTCTTTTTTTAAAAGTAATGTTAGCCTACTGCAACTACCTTCTTTTAGTTGTGGTAGCTACCTGGGTTATGTACCAGTTCACTATCTTTGATGTACTATTGCGGTGTGATTTTATTGCTATTAATGAAGGCTGCATTACAACCTGCCAGCTGCAAATAATCACGTGCAGTTCTGAAAGCAGACAGAAAGAAAACATGTTACTGGTACAGAAATAGTTTTCTATACAAGATCACTGCAAAAAGTGCAGCCTTACTTAATGTCCACCCTACTGTTACTCATTTTATAGTAAGTTTTATAAATCTAGTTGGCATTGCTTTCAGAACTGCACATGATTATTTGCAGCTAGCAGGTTGTTAATGCTATCCATCAAGTTAACTAACCTCAACCAACGACAATCAATCAATCTTTATTTATAAAGCACTTTTCATAAAGAAATGTAGCACAAAGTGCCTTACACGGTTAAAAGCAGCCCACCCCACCCCACCCCGCCCTCCAACTCACTCCCCACACTCTCATTAACATAAACATGGATACATACATACACATCAGGAGGCTGCGTGCCCAGCCTCTTCTTCAGAAGGGGCCTCACCACCGCCGTTTTAAAGGCAGCAGGAAAGACACCCAACTGAAGAGAGCAATTCATCATGTATAAAAGCTCAGCTTCAAAAAAATCCATAAAGTGTTTTAAAAAGTGAAGAGGGGATTGAATCTAAAAGACATGTGGTGGGTCTCACTGTGGAGAAAACTTTCTTAAGGTTCTCAGCATTAACCAGGACAAACCTGTCCAGTGTCTCCTCAGGTACAATCGAGCCCTCAGATGTGTTTAAAATCATATCACGAGAAGATAAAATATCACATCTGATGGCGCTGATTTTTCCCCTGAAGTGGCTGCAAACTGCTCACAGAGCGAGTCTGTGGGGGTTCTTTGGGAGCAGTTAAAATCAGGGTTAAATAAATGATCTATGGTGGAAAAGAGGACCTTGGGATTATTTTTGTTAATACTGATTATTTTGGTGAAGTATGAATTTCTTGAATTCCTTAATGTATTATTGTACATTTTAAGTTGCTCGCAAAGTATTTGATGGTTGATTACATTTTTATTTTTCCTCCATCTCCTTTCTGCTGCCCTGCAATTTCTTTTGAGTTTTTTGACTTCTTCGTTTCTCCAGGGTGATACATGTTTTACGTTAATCTTTTTGGTGGTGAGTGGAGCAACGGAGTCAAGGCTTTTCTTCAGTTTGCTGTTAAAATAATTAAAAATAAAATCGCAGGGTGCAGGAAAAATCACAGGGGGGCATTCGTCTAAAACCCTGGTAAAATTTGCAGCCACTTCAGAGGTTAGATAGCGCCTCCTCACAGTTCGCACCCGCTGAATAAAACCGGTGATGTTAAAAAACACACAGTAGTGGTCAGAGACAGCCAAGTCAATAACAGAGGACACACTGGTGGACATCCCATAGGTGATGACCAGGTCCAGAGTGTGTCCTCTGTTGTGAGTTGGCTGCGTGACGTGCTGGGTAAAATTCATACAGTGAAGAATGTTTAAGAATTCTTTTGATGCAGGGTCAGAAGGATTATCTATGTGCAGGTTAAAATCACCGGTTAAAATTATCATGTTATATTTTGAGTGTATCTTTGTTAAAAATTCTGAGAATTCCTTGATAAAAGCAGCACTGTCTTTAGGTGGTCTATAAATTGTGACAGATAAAACTGGAGGGCTGCTAAAAACAATAGCATGGAATTCGAAAGTGGTAAAATGGTCAAATAAAATTTGTTAAAAATAAACAGTCAAGTTTATTATCTAAAATTAAATCATTAATAATAAAAGACTTGTTCAACAGAGAGCGGACATTTAAAAGTGCCATACTGATCGAGACTGGTGGATTTTTGACAGTAGAGTTCAATGGATGTTGACATTTTTGAAGGGGCCGGAGGTTATTAATGTTTTTGCAGTTACTGGATTTATGATAATTCTGTTGCTCTCTGTTTGTGATTATGACGCGTATTGTGTTGACTGTGGGAGAGAGAGGTCCGAGTCCAGAGTTTTGTGTATTACTGTTAAAAGTGGAACAAATATAGGAACTGTGACCAGGGGGACATCAGTCAGTGGCGGACAGATCAGCAGGTAATGTCGGTTTGGGGTAATGACAGGGCCGTGTGCGAGAGTGCTGTACGCCAAATGCCAAATTGGCGGACAGCAAATGGCGTCCCCAGGCATCCCAGCTACCAATGTTAGCTCTGTGGCAAGTAGCTTTCAGTAATAGTAATAAATCACATAGCAATAGTACATTCATGTATTTGTAAAAAGCATGACAATATATCAAGTAATCCAAAGTATTCAGAATACATTACTCACATTAAGTAACTTAACGGAATACTTTACAAACTACATTTTGGGCCATGTATTCTGTAATCTGTAGTGGAATACATTTTAAAAGTAACCTTCCCAACACTGCTTACATTTCTAATGACTTTTGAGCACTTAAACCATTTTCTACTACAAGTCTAATTCACCCAGCCACACACACACTGGGTGTTTTGATCTATACCTAAGCACTTTTAGCTAACATTCACACACTCAAACCCAATGAATGTGACAAGGGCAACTTGGAGTTCAGCATCTTGCCCAAGGATACTTCAAGACATGGACAAGGATCAATCCACTGACCTTCTGATTGGTAGACAACCTGCCCTGTAACCTGAGCCACGCTTGCCCCCAATTAATTTTCTAACCCAAGCAACGAATTAACTACTAAACACTTACTTTGTACCTTACTTGTCTTCTAACTTTCAGCATACTTTTGACAGATTATAACTGCCTCCTTGCCGGTCTTGACGCTAGAAGGCAGCATACATTCATACAAAATACCAAAAGAACACCAAAGATGAATGAGTTTAATATTTTAATATGCAAGATTTTAATATTTTGTTGTCCTTTCCCTTATTTAAAATCACAAAAAATCAAGTTTATTTTTTTGACATAAAGATACCTTAAGAACCTATAGTGTTGTACTAGAGGTCTAGCAGTATGTTTTTCAGTGCTGCAAACAAGTGAGTTCTGTGTGTGCCGCATGCGTCTGGTGTTCATTGGAAGTCCAGCTTTATGACTGTGTAATGCTTAGAGAAGACAGATACTTGCTTAACCAAGTATGTTTTTTGTATTGCCCTTACAGCTTTTTTAGAATTAATATTGTATATGGTTTTGTATTTTTATTTTTGTACTTAATGTTCACTCAAAGGTTAGAATACTTGCTTCACAAGCTAGGAAAGCATTTACAGCTTCAGCAAACTGCATGGGGAGAACAGCAAAGCCTGTTTGTTCTCCTAGCCTGTGAAACTTTTCAATAACTTACCACCTGACGGTTCCTAAAACCTTCATGTTTGTGGTGTATCTACTGTGTGGTCAATGGGGAGTCAAAATAAATGGTCACACAACTGTAACTGATAAAATTTGAAACTTGATGGTCAGTGGCATGTCTAGAAATTTTTTTTTGGGGGGGGGGGCAGTTAGGGGCACAGATTTGGAGAAAGGTGGCAGATGTAATTGGCAGATAATGTTAAAAAAAAATCTACCAACCGTTAAAGATAATTCAATAACCCTATAAACCTAATAACCAAATGCGCTCTTAACTCTTATTAGAATGAGATTTTAACCACTACGGTGCAAAGTTTTTAGATACTGTGTTGATAAAGTACAAGAGATACAATCAGTGCTTTGTCAGTGTTTACTCAGCATTCAAGGACAGCAATATTTGCATAGTATTTTTACTGACATATAGTGCACATATGTTTTGGGCAAAAACATTTTTGAATATTAAAATACGAACATTTTTAACATACAATTGGCAAATTAGCCAATGCCAATGCAAAACTTTATCTGCCTATTATTGATTGATTGATTGATTGGTAATTTATTTCAACATGTGAACAATATACAAGTACATTTAGGAGAGAAAAAAAATACTATACAAATTACATACAAAAAAACATTCTGATTAATTTACATGTTGAAAGGGAGTGGGAAGAAGTAAACATTTATTTAATCCCACCCCTTTGCCATAAATCATCAGTTAATATTTAGTCAGCTTCCTTACTGATATAATTTGTAATAAAAATAGTGAACAGATTTCTGATATACTATATACTATAATATCACATCATGAGTTTTTTGTTTGTTTGTTTGTTTTTAAATAGAGACATTCACTTAATTTAAATATTTTCCTTTTCTTTATAGTTCGAGAAGATCATATTTTTACAACTCTTTTTGAACAGTTTTATGTTTGGATATTGCTTTAATTCCATCTTCAGACTGTTCCATAGTTTCACTCCATGAACAGAAACACAAAAGCTTTTTCTTGTAGTACGTACGTTCATTGTTTTGAAGTTACAAAAACCCCTTAAATTATAACTTCCTTCTTTCAAAAAAAACATACTCTGAATATTACCTGGCAGTTCTTTATTTTTTGCTTTGAATAGAATTTGTGCTGTTTGGAATTTCACTATATCGTCAATTTTCAATATTTCAGACTGCAAAAATAGTGAGTTTGTATGTTCCCTATAACCTGCATTGTGGATGATTCGAATTGCTTTTTTTTTGAAGAGTAAAAATTGAATGTAATGTGGCTTTATAGTTATTGCCCCAGACCTCTGCACAATAGCTTAAGTATGGTGAAACCAGTGAACAGTAGAGAATATGAAGTGATGTTCTGTCGAATACCTGTTTTGCCTTGTTTAGTACTGCAATGCTTCGTGATACTTTGGAATGAATATATCTTACGTGAGCTCTCCAGTTAAGTTTTTCATCTATTTATTTTCTATTTATTATTATTTATTTATTAAATTTATTTTCACTGACTCTTTCAATATCAACACCATTTATTTGAATCTTTGCATTTGTATTTAAACTACTATTTCCAAATAACATAAGTTTAGATTTATTCAAATTTAATGATAATTTATTTTTATCAAGCCAGAACTTCACTTTACTTATTTCATTAGTCATATCCTCCAATAAATTCTGCAGATCATCACCAGAGCAAAAAATGTTTGTATCGTCAGCAAAGAGAACCATTTTTAATACTTTGGACACTTTACAGATGTCGTTAATGTACAAGTTGAAGAATTTTGGACCCAAAACTGACCCTTGGGGTACACCACAAGCAATGTCCATACATAATGAGCAACCACCATTTATTTTCACAAACTGCTTTCTGTCACTTAAATAACTCCGGACCCAATCTAGAACTACCCCTCTGACACCATAACGTTCCAGTTTTCTTATTAATATATCATGATCTATAGTGTCAAATGCCTTTGTCAAGTCTATGAATAACCCAGCCACATATTGCTTTTTGTCTATGGAATTTGTGATGTATTCTATTGAATCTAATAGTGCCAATGATGTTGATCTGCTTGATCTCAGTGAGTAGTTTATGTTTATCTATAAATTTTTCCAGTCGGTTTTTAAACAGTTTTTCAAGAACTTTTGAGAATTGAGGTAGTAAAGAGACAGGCCTGTAGTTTGTGAAATGGTGTTTGCTTCCAGATTTGTATAGAGGTACTGTATAACTTTTGCTATTTTCATTCTGTCTGGAAATCGACCAGTTTGAAATGATAAATTACAAATGTATGGTTTTATAATAGCCTCAATGACTCTTTTAACCACTGTCATATCAATATCATTACAATCCAAAGATTTCTGATTTTTACATTTCTTGACAATTTCAAAAACTTCATTTTCATCAACATAAAAAACAAGCTGTTGTTGGATTTTGAAACAGGAAAAAAGAGGGGAAACAACTGAAAAGACTAACATTTGAATAAAACCTGAAAGCAAGTAAATACTTTCTATACTGCCTTATGGTAAACTTTGGTAATATTGATGTATAAAGAACAAGACTGGCTGATGATGAAATACAGTCAGCTGGCATAGTGACCCTGCCAGTATTAACCTGCAGGGCTGGACTGGGACAAAAAAATTGGGCATTTTGACTAGAAACTGGCCCACCAGGTATTAAAGCCATAAAGCCTTTGAATGAAAACAAACGCTGTTGTGACAGTGATGTACACTGTCTTTTTGGTATATGTATGATTTCTATACATTTTATGTCAGATAAAAACTTTGTTCCCAAGATTCAGATAATTATTTAATAAAAGCTAGATATTTTAAATGAGAATAAGAAAGAAAGGTATTTCTTTGTGCCCCCCTTTCCCTGTTAATGCCCTACCTGGCCCCCCTGACAAAACTTTCCTAGATCCGCCCCTGCACAGTTACCAGCTGTCAGCTACTTAGAAAAGGATCCTGGTGTTATTTGTCTCTCAGAAACAGTTCATAACTTCCCTTCAACTCATTCCTGTCACCTAAAAGGTAAACCTGTTTCTCCATCACCTGTTCAACTCTGATGATTCAGTAGGGACACCTCCTGGTTTCATCTGCATGTTTCCCTCTCACCACATATACAAACCGATATCATGACCAGCAGCTTTTACAGCTCCAGCAAACATCAGCTGATACTAGAAATTAATATTAAATAAATTCTAACAACAGCTGATCAAGCTTAAACGTGCCGCTGTTGTTTAGCGCGACATGTGACTGTGTTGTTTTCCCCTTGTATTCTATAATTGCATGCATGTTTACACTTTTTTAATAAATCATCACATCTCTTTGTTTTTATTTCCTCGCAAAATATAAAGAATTGAGATTATGGTTCCAGACTTTAGTACGGGTATACACACCACTGGCTAGTCAAAGCAAACTGATTCCATATCTATTTGCTTCAAAGCTAACTAAACTAAATTACTTACTTATATTACTCTGCAAAATGACCTGAAACACACTCCCTTAAAAACACCAGTTAACAATATAAATCTTAAGCTACAGTGCCATGCAACAACAAAAGTCCCTATCCTAATGAGGACACACATATGATCTTTCTTTTAGTTCACATGTATGAAAAAGACAATACAAGGGAACATCAGAGTCGGGATGTACTCAGCTTTAATATCACTCCGGGTTCTTGACTAGCTTTGCATTAGTGTGCTGTTTGTACAAATGTTTGCAAAAAGTGGAAGTTGTGCTAACAGTAAAATTCAGCTATTCTGTCCTGAATGCAGTTTTCACTTTACCATTGTGCTCTTGTCCTTTTGTGTAATAAAAAGAAAAGATAATGTCACTGCTCCATTCATGCAGTATCAGCATTACAGATGGGCCACAGGGTCTAGGCCCACCCAATACAGTCACCGTGGGCTTCAGCTGAATTCTTCTGATACTCAATAACTATAAGTTAGACTAATTCATCGGTTTGGCAACGAAAAACACAAGACCTATATCACCGATAAAATAATGCAGTGTAAACTCAGTTTAGTTGTTCTGTTCACAGTAGTTTAGTACTTGACTGCAACAATCGTGGTAACCAGCATGCCTGAGGAAGCTACTGGGCCAATGCAGGTCAGAAAAGAGGTCATTCATTAGTTTGTGCATTTAGTTTTAAAGCACGACCCTACTCGAAAATTGCAAAACAAATGGAAATGTGTGAAGAACATTGTGCCGTCTCAGTCAACTGCCCTAGTGTGTGGTTAGTTCACTGAGCCACTTCTTCACCTACAGGAAATATCTCTACTGTTTGTCTCCTGCTTTGCCTCTGCAATTTTTGCACTTTTAGAACTGTGGCTACATTTCTCTGGAAATATTGTTCTAAATGTGCATAGCACCATTTAACAACTGTCAAGCAGTTTTTATGAGACATGTTATGTTTGTTGGAGGAGTGATGATTTGGAACCTTGCAGGCAGTGATTTGACCATAAACTCATCTTTTTATCAAATTATTCTAAAATCAAATGTGAGGTCTTTTTTCCCAACAACTAAAGCTTATTTCAAATCAGGCCATGCAGCAGGACAATGGTCTCAAGAACATCAGCAAATCTGAAAAAGAAATGAATCAAGGTGTTGCTATAGCCCAGGTGCAGTTCACCTCTAAACCCGATGTGGCAGGACTTTAAGAGAGCTGTGCATAAACAATGCCTGCAAACCGCAATGAATTGAAAAAGAGTGGAAGAAGAAGAAGGTGCGAAAATTAAATGCAAGAGACAAATAAAGCCAGTCATATTTTAAGTTATTGCTGCTTAGAAGTGGTTGTACAACCTAATTAATCATTTGGTATACATATTTTTTTTTTTTATATGACTGCATAGAGTTATTGGAAACTTTCCTTTTCACATGACTAATTCTGGAAAAAAAACCCCATAAATAAATAAAAACAAAATAGAGTAATGAAATGGACAAATGACACCAGTAAGGGAACAGCTCATGATTATACAAATACGCCTATCAAACATGGTGGTGGCAATGTTATAGCATGAGTGTTTAGGGCTGCTACTGGAAGTAAGCCATTAGTGTTTATTAGTGTCACTGCTGATAGTTACTTTTCACAGTGCAAATGGATAATGATCCAAAGCATACTGCAAATGCAACCCAGTAATTTTTCAAAGCAAAGAAATGGAATATTCTTCAATGACTGGTCACCAGATGTCAGCCCAATAGAGCATGCTTCTCAGTTACTTAATACAAAACTGAAGGCAGAGAGACAAACAAGCAGCAACTGAAAGTGGTGGCAGTAAAAGCCTGGCAGAACATCTCAAGGGAGAAAACATCCCATTTTGTTATGTCCATTGAGATTTTGTTTGTTATTTAAGCTACAAAGTGAAGTATTACTAACTTACATTTAATTCAACATGCTACAATGGAAAATAATGTAGAAATTTCTCCAAGAAGAAATGGAAAGCATGTGGAGGTCAAATGGATAAAATTAGATATCTGTTATTGTCTCTGTAAAAAAGCAAGCTTTATTGCTGAAAACTGCAAAAAGGACAGACAAACTCTACTTAACTGATCTGATTGTTTGCTATTGAGTCTATGGATTGCTCCACAGCACTCCTACCAATTACTTACAGGCTTGTTAGCTGACATCCCAGCTTGTATGCTCACCTCCCCTTTAGACAGAGTGGGATGCTTATAGCTTCTACAAAACTCTAGACTGTTATCTGCTATTATTTTATCAGACATCACTGGTATAGTTATAGGGCTATCACCCTGAAGCACATTGGTGCTGTTAGAAAGTGTGTGTCTGTGTGTGTGTCTGTACTGCTAAAGTAATGCTAACAGCAGGGTTATGGGAGAAATGTCTATGTAATTGGTTGTGGCATTGTTTTTTTTTCCTTCACTCACAATTTAATGTAGTTATGTTTACTTTGACAACTCTGTTGCAACTCAGATATTATTTAAATAAAGGTAGAATGTCATCAATAGTTGTAGAGAAACTAGAAAATTAATTTCATTTGAATAATGTTTGTGCATATTTGCACTGCATATTTGATGCACTTAACTTAGATTTAAATCAAATATATAATATAATATATGAGTGCTGAAAATATATATCTGCTGTTGGGATTATATGTTCCATGACATTTCATGGGGGGGGGGCGCGCAAGATCTCTGTCTAAATAAATAAATAAATCTGGGTAAATTCCCAGATGATTAAACATGCAACTGTTTTGCTGGTAATAACTGAAATGAGTAAAGAAAATCAATAGCCTATTTATGCAAGATAATTCATAATTTTATTCGGGGGGTTATATTGGTTGGGTCTGATTATTGGGGGGAGCATAACCCCCCTAACCCCCTTGGAAACTCCGCCCCTGCCTGATATAGTTTAAATGCATAGTAGAGTTAATTTATATTAAAGTTAAGTTATATTATAAGTTATATTAAACATCAAGATAGTCTGTTTTCTGGTATGTGGAAACGTCTTTCAGTAATCCAGAAATTTCCCAGCCTGCACTAACTCACCTAGACATGAAATCACTTGCTTTGCTGTCTCTGAAACATCTCTGACAACATAAAAAGACTTTCTTTTTCAGAAATCTTAATGCTCCTGCTGAGATTTTCAAGTTGTCATAATATGAGGCAAAGTTGTTTTTTATTACCTCTAAAATGCTTGTTGGCAATCCAGATCACTGCAGGTAACTATTGCATGAAAGTGCCTGAAAATGAGTAATTTTACCTTGATATAATCTGAAGTATCTGAAGTTAAAACAATATCATAGGTAAACTGTTTCAAACCATACATCAGTACAGTTAATACTTGTCAACTGTGGCAGAACGAATAGTAGTGACAGAACTATTAAGCATTAACATTATTGTGCTTTGACAATAAAATTGACATCAGACTGCAAATTTGCAAAATCAGTGAGGGCAAAGATTAATAAGTATAAATTACCTTTTTATACACAATTAAGAAAATGTATGTATCCTCCGTGCTACATAATACTGCATGTTACATTGCAAAATGACATTTAACTTGATCAAACTGCCCTAATCCTATGTATTTGAAACTCTTGAAAATACTTACAGTTCAATGTACTAAACCCGACTTTAAATTTCTACCATAATATGCGAGCTATTTCACAGTAAGCAGTAAAAGAGTCTGCGTTTCTCAACTGTTAATAAAAAGATTCTGGAATCAGATTTTGTTCAGCATCTGAGAGAGGAGCCGCTGTGTTTGCTTTGCAAATTCTCAGTCAAGCCTTACCTGCAGTGCTACTGGCCAAGAAAACAGGCTTAAAAGCCAGTGCAGCTGTTACACTGCTCTTGCTTATTTTAATTGTGTTAATTTAAGTGTATATAGTTGGCACTAAAAATGAGACATAAAGAGCTGAAAAGATGGGCAGAGGAAATACAGGATTAGGCGCACAGTAATGAACACAAAGGGAGCTAGAGGACAGGAATAAATGAGAGTAGCAAAGATTCACAAAAGAATCACAAAATAGGAAAGAGAGTTGCAAGAGAAGAGTCAAAGGAAAGATACAAGGTGAATAATAAAATAGGAAGAAACAAAAGAAAGCTGAAAAAGTGCATAACGTTAAAGTACGAGTGGGTACTGGAAGATTACTACGGGCATATGCAAATTGTATAGAAAGTATGGATATGAAAAAAATATCAAACAACAAAAACAAGGCTATAGCATAAGTTAAAACCCCAATGGGATAAGTCAACATGAGCAAAAGTAATTTTAAATAGCACAAGAGTGGTCAGTGTAATAAGTAGGAAAATAAATGTCTCTAAGCATCGACTGGATTACTTTTATGAAAATATCATAAAACCTGGAATAGATTTAGGATCGTCGAGTGAACGTCTTAAAAAAAGTATTGTCAGAGTGGATATTTAAAGCTTTTTTCACTTATTGGATACATAATATGGATATATTCTCTTCATGAGCATATATATTCATCTGTAATTTTATGATAGCACAAAGAAACTTTCCCACTTCATCACAGCAATCAGAAAATAGTCTTCTAGTGACAAATTTGACACACATCAATCTACACACTGAAGGTCAAACACCCAAGGGAATTTATAATGACAAACATGGAGCAGAAAATATTTTTTTAAAAATATCTGTGATAAAAATGTGTAACTCTAAAGTTGCCACTGCTTTACTGGCAAGATTTATGAGCTTTTTTCCCCAATTGATCACAGATAAATGATGATGATATATCAACAACACCTGCCAAAACATGCTCCTTTAGCCTGTGGAGGAGTGATTCCTAAACTCTGCTTAAGTAATTTTAGTCCTTGTGAGTACCAGTAAAAACAACCTGTATCTGAAGCACTGCTGTTGTCTTCATTTTCTTTCTTTCTTTCTTTGAAAAATGAATAATTTAAAAAAAAATGGAGCATTTGGGTCTTATAAGCCCAGACCATTTCTTCCACTTTTGTGACAGTTGGTTTGATTAGATGCACATAGCTGAAAATAGCTGTTACAAGGAGGTGGTTGAGCACAGTGCAGCTCCTTCTGGAATATGATAGAGCTTGATTTTGATGCACACTCACAGAGTATCAGCGCTAACTGGGTCTTAATTCTGGTACTGTTCAAGCACAAAATCTGTGGAAGTATTAATTGGTACGATCTGCTTAGGATTATTGGATCCATCATTTAAATGCACCTCGATACATACTTACTAAACCCAGAATATCCAGTCCTTACTTGTAGTTGCTTTTGTAGGTGTTTCCTACATGTAATGAACAGGTTGAAAGCTTGTAAAACCTTGCCATAATCATGTTATCAGACGCTTTGTCAGTGATTGTTACTCAGTTTTGCAGACCAATCCAGTGCATCTGTCCTGGTTGGAAGTTCTTAATTACGGATTTGGCTGAGGTTGCTGAAAGGCGGCATAAAGTATTCACTGTTCTGTCTTCTCTAAGCTCTAGGCCATGTCTGTTGGCTGAATTAATGATTGGGCTCACGCATGAAAACGAATTAGTCTCGCCCAAAGGGTACACTGACCTGTCAGCTGGAATAATGACTGGATTGTAGCGGATCACTAATGAGAATAGTAAACAGTCAATTGTTCTATAGCATGGCCAGAAGATAGAAGAAGTTGTACAACACCCTGGTTGAACTGCAACGCAGTAAAAAGTGAAGAACACAAGGTTATAACAGCAGAACAGCAGTTATCATATTGTTGATCATTCAGAATGTTATTCAGAAGAATTCCAATTAAACCTGTGACACTGTATGTTGCCTTTGCTACAACAAGAAAAAGAGTAATTTAGTAATTTAAAAGGTACTTTTAAGAAATTAATATAATGACATATGTAACAGACTTACCCTTTACATGCTTTACCCAATTGAATAACTCTTAATAACTATTATTGATATCAGAAAACTGACAGTTGCCACAGGTTTTATGACATTTTCTCATGATTGACACACATATCATGTTATTACTGTTGTATTTGTTAATGATTACTAAATGCTGTTGTTATTTTAGAATAAATGCATTGTAGCTGATTTGTAATTCACAGTAGGTCAACATATGAGAATTCAAATGAACGCCTATTGTTAATTTTGTACCTTGAAGCACTATTTTTTTTGCATACAATGTTATCAATGTGAGCAGGTATAGTCTAACACATATTGTTGTTCTAAACTCATTCTAAACTCAATGATGTCAAGGAGTTATTTTGATGCCGAAGCCTAAACCAAACAGCTCGAAGCAAATTGCAGTAAATGGCAATTTAATATGAAAAAATAAGAAAAAACACGACTAGTTCACAGTCTTGTGATTTACAGCACTCCACATGCCACACTTAAAGGCTCTTTAATATTTCTAGAATTTCTATTTTTAAATAGACACACAAATAATATGCACTGACTACACAGCATTTAATAGCCATTTTGAAAAATGCATAAGCATAAATTCTAACTTTACATTATCACTGGTTATTTTCATGTCATATTTAAATGGTAAATAGCTATTACTTGAAGCTTAATTCACTATTAGTTCACTCAATCTATATCAAAAAGCAAACGATAATGCAAACAGTGGTGGTAGAGTTTGTCAATATTCAGTTTGTTGTATATTTGTTTGTAGTATAGCGATTGAGTTAGATTTGGGATATGAATATTTGCTTCACTTCAACTACAGAAATCTTTTTGGATTGGTGATTGCAGTCTGTGAGTGTAAGCTCTCACCTCTTTATCTTTCCAGCTACTTTGATCAGTGGAGACAGTTGTGCAGACAGGAGGGAGAAGCTGGCCCCTTGAATTAGTTGTCTGCCCAGCGTTGTTCTTATGGTTTGTTACTCACACACAGGCTGTGTTGTGTGAAAAAAAGAAATACGACTTTCTGTCACTTCTAATTTTTCATTATGGATGTATTATAGATGAAATCCCAACTTGTCAAATGTCTTTAACTTATTTGTAGAGTGATTGTCATCCTGCACAACCAAATGATAACTCCTGAGAATATATGCCAACTCATGCATTTAAGACTATAAATATCTGTACAACAATACAATTTTTGCATTGTTGTCTCTGTACCACCACAGTGGATTTTAAATTAAACAGTGAGAATATGATTGGAGAATAGACTTTAATTCAAGTCAATCACAAATGTCCTAGGTTAACTGTTTAGGACATATAGCCATGTTGTACACAATCCTGCACTGTTAGAAGCAGAAAAGTAATTGACAATTGACTGATAAGCAATTTCACGGCCAGGTGTTCAATTATCATGACAAATTAAGTAGTTAAAAAGATCTGGACTTAATGTGTTTAAGTTGCATTTGGTAGCTGGTTGATGAAACTCCCAATATGAGGTGAAAAGACATGTTGATGGAAGTGAAGGAGGCTGAAAAACCAAGAAATAAAGTGATTAGGGAAACAGCACAAACAAAGTCGCCATAACAACAAAAGGGAGAGTACATCCTTATCAGTCTGTTTACTCTCCTGCATCATATTGTATAAATCATATGTTTGTAGTGGCTGTCCTAGGGGGAAAAAAAGACAAGTTGTTCATGAGCTCGAAAGCACAGGTTTAAATCTTGATTAAAAAAAACATTAAAATATATTAATACCAAAAGATCAGTTAAATTAAAGGCTTGAAAAGTGAAGGAATGTAGGTACTGATAGTGTAGGTAAATGCCAATACCTACAGGGGAGATTAAAAAAATATTAATAGAAAATTAAGGTTGGCAAACCAACTGGTTAAATGTATTATTAAGACATTCTCATACATGCTTATCAGAAAGTTCTGGCTGAGCCAGCATCCGGTCAGCTTGCCTTAATTATTAGACCTGGTAGGAGATGCCCTCTCCATCACAATCAAAGCTTCCTTGGTAATGTAATAAATCAGTTTTTAGGACTTTTTTTTTCACATTCCATCTTCTCTACATCACACATGCTGGCCAGAGTGGTTAGTCAAGAAAATCAATCACTGAAGGTCGTTTACTTGCTAATCCTAGCTGTGCACGTGCAAATCATAACTAATCTCAGAGCAGTGAATGCAGAGCCAGCATCAGCTTGTCTAGTACAGTAGTCTCCCATCAGTTCACCATAAAAGATAAGAGGTTTATCCACAATATACATACACAAACCATCAGAAAAATAAAGTGCTGGCATCTCAGCTGGAGAGAGCTACAGTTCCCTGGGAGCATGAAACAAGCAGCGCTTGTAGCCAACTGTAGCCACTAGAGGGCAATAATATAAAGATGGATCCAAACAGGGCAGGAGCTTTATGACATACAGTAGCTCTCAAAAATGATAAGGGAGATTGATTTATTTTTTTGGTATATTTGAATTTGCTATATCGATTTTAGAATTTACATTTTTATTACTGTATCTCATGTTACTAAGCACGCCACATCATCCTTGAAACAAACTTATGTTATGGGCTAGTAAGGATGCCATTGGAACTGGGTTGTGAGTGTATAATAATGATGTGACTGTTGATTGAAGTAGCAGCATACATATTGAAGTGTAAGTTTCTCAAAGCAAAGAAATGGGATACCGAGTTACCAATAATGGATGCTTTTTGGAAAGCAAAAACTGAAGGCAGAAAGATCCACAAAAGAGCTCTAGTTGTAGGTGGCATTCAGCAAGGGCCTGGTGGAACTACTCAAGAGAAGAAAATTATGTTAAAATTATTTTAGATTCTCCAACTACTTTAGAGTTTCTTAAAACATCATACTTTTTTTTAATAAAAAAAAAGGTTGTGCATCACTTCTGTTAAACTACCTGAAAAGTGTGCAACAGAGGCAGAAGAATGCAAAAGTATGCATCCATTATATGTTGTGTGGGCTTCCACTGTCTATCTCACTGTTTCTTTCGATCTAGCTTGTCTTTTCGTACAAGTGTGGCTGACACAATGTTTCAGTTTTTACACCTGCTTTCCCCTGACACAAAATGTCAGACACAATTTCCTCTCTCACAGTGGTCAGTCTGCATTAATAAATCAGGCCTCTTTGCCGGAATGCCTTAAAGTACATATTGCAACAGACCAAACGTGTGATTTTCTGTGTTGCTGCGTTTCCTTCATTTTTCCAAAACCATTTCTTCTTGAGAACCTATGTGACACTTGATAAAGCAGACACTATTTGACTGTTTAGGGCCTGAAAGTAAATAGCATTTTGCTTACTAACAATTAATAATTAATTCTGTTAAAGGACTATTTATCTATTAAAACTATCTCAATTAATATGCACAAAAGATATTCAAATACAGACGTCTCGTTTCAAACCTTTGTCTTTAAGGAACTGAAGGCAATATTGCATATTTTAAATGTGGAAATCCTCATTTTCAGGGTTTTGTGAACATTAGTTTTTCTTATTTAAAACGTGGTCTGTTTTCTAATGACAATACTTGGCCAATGACATAACCTCTTGTAATTTGAGAATAAAAATATCAACTTCTGTAGATTACTGAAGTGAAAGCAAATTTTTATCTTCACAAAAGAAAATGTTTTATAATTGAAACATGGGCAGCAGTCACTTTTTTTAAAAAACTGTGCTGTGGTTAGGAGTTATGCTCTAGGCTGTCTTGAATAGACATATGCGAGTGTATGCAAGAGTCTTAAAGAAAGGTTCTTATTTTATCAGTCCTTATAAGACTGGTTCTGTTAGGCAAACCTTGCTGCTCTTTCATGCCTTGCTCATATCACCATGGCAACACACCAGCCCCTGCAGGCGTCTGCCAAATTGACAGTGTAAAACAGAGCGCACACATCCACCCATTCATCCAACCCCCTTTCTTTCTTTGGCACAGAGATGGTGCGTATATAGTTAATTAGTTTACATATACGTATCATAGAGGTGATTTATCTCTTGATACAAATTACCATACGTTGCTTATAAAATCAATGATGTTTTTTTTCCCCCATTTCCAAGGGTTAATTTGTTGGAATTCAAGAGAAGCAAATTGCAATAGGTGTTACTGACCAAAAGCCTTACAGGTTGAGATAGAATCAGGCGTAGGAGCAGGATCAGAGTGTAGGAGGATTTAATAGACCCTTACCTGCAGGGTATACAGGCATTTTCAGCAATTGAGCTGTGATGTTAGTAAGCTGTTATAAAGCTGGAGATGACACATGCTGTGACAGTTCACTGCTGTCTCGCTACATAAAGACCATCTATGTACTTTCAGCACACAGCATGCACCAATAGATATGCTTTTTAGCATTCTAAATCTATTATTTTTGACATTTTGAATTTTGATAAAAGAGCAAAACACAGATGTGAGTAACTGCTATGACTAACGTATAAAATTGCATGCAAAAATTCTAAAATATATATCTGGCAGTGTGATTTTGGATTGGATTCCGTGAACACAAAATGAACAGTGCAACCTTCAAAAGACTTTTTTTTCTGGGATCTGTAAACTATGAACTGATACCCAGCAATCTGCAAAAGTATTTTTAATAAACAATCCCAAAGAATGGCAGGAATATTCATTGTATGATTTATAATGCACTTGCCACTCTCAAAATTTCTGGTAGCAAAAACAAATTATTACAATTAAAATGTTGCTTTGCAAAAGATTTTAGATCAGTCAAGACAAGTAAAAAATGAATCCTATTTACATAGTAAATAACGGTTTTAATCTATTTTGAAATCGAACACTCATCTATATAATGACAGTTGCACAGACATATTTATTGCACACAATAAACAGTTATACCACAATCTGTACATTCTTATGAAAAAAAACATTTCCACATATATGGTCAAAAGCAGGTGATGAGGGCCTTGCTGTGCTAAAGATTGAGATGATCTATGCTCATTAACAGTCCCTCGTGCAGTCTAATTAGCATGTAATAGGACACTAAATCCAGCACAGGAGGCTTGTTATTTAAGGATAAAGCTCATCTCTCATTTGAATGCATTTTTCATAAGCTGCTCTAATTAAGTTTCATTAGCATTATTAATTAAACATGAAAAGCTTCTCATTTCCTCTGTATCTTGGCGTCTACTTCAAAACAGCATAGAGTGACAGTTCTCATGGTCATAAAAATCTCCATCATGATAAGCGATAACTATGTCACAAAATCTAGGAAACTTGAACCATACAAAATATCAGCTCATAATATGACTCATGACTGAGTTGTAAGGTCAGCTGTTCCGAAATATTCATTCATAATATTCAAAATAACTACCTGTGTGAACTTCTAGCCCAATGTGACCCTGTGGAACACACTAGTGCTTTAAAACATTATAATAAAAAGTATCACAATATGTGGTTGAGGACTCCAGCAATGGATTAAAAAACCCTGCTGCTCAAAAAACTGTTGATCTGTATCCCCTAGGTTCACCCAGGAAGGCTGTGAAATTCACAACTATTCATTTTCAGTCCAAAGCTGAAGCACTGTCATCCTTACCATTTCAAAGAAACGACTTTTAAAACCATCTTAATTCTGTCTCTCTGTCACCTCTAAATCATGTAGAGTCACAATTGTAGAGGCCATCTGGCATACTGGCAGAGTCTGGCCTTGATTTCAGTTAGTGCACATTAAATACAACTTATTACCACATGATGAGAATGAAAAGCCTTAAATTATCTTATGGCATTATTGTAAATTAAACCCCATATTATATTAAATTAAAAAAATATACAAATAAATATACAAATACATAAATAATAATACAAAGAAGCAGTTATATTTCTCGAAATTTTGAGTTATTTTCTCGAAATTTCGACTTATTAACTTGAACTTTCGAGAAAAGTAACTCGAAATTTCGAGAAATATAACTCAAAATTTCGAGTTACTTTTCTCAAAATTTCGAGCTAGCTCTGCCAATCAAAAATATACGTGAATGAGGTCGCTTTCTTGTTACCCGGAAGCATATGGCGCAGAGGAATGCGCACTCAAAAACGGATCCTAACAAATTGGCGCTTTCGCGAGTACGTTTGCTGATAGTAACACCATGTGATTCAGCTAATAACACAGGGCTTTCATCATTTGTGAAGCCAGGCTGAAAACACTCAGCAATCTGTGCATTCACGACTGGATGTAAAACCGGAAGCTTAGCTGTAGCATTTGTAGCTGAGGGCTTCAGCTTCCGGGTAACAAGGAAATGACGTTAATCATGTAGATTACTGATTGGCAGCGCTAACTCGAAATTTCGAGTTGCTTTTCTCTAAATTTTGAGTTAATAAATCAAAATTTCGAGTTAATTTGTCAAAATTTAGAGAAAATAACTCAGAATTTTGAGAAAATAACTCGGAATTTCGAGAAAATAACTCAAAATTTTGAGTTATGGATCCTTTTTTTTTTTGTGGCGGAAACGGGCTTCCATATACATGACAGTGACAGAGGAAAAGAAAAGAAAAAAACACAAATTGTGTTGCTGTTCACAACAGAAGCCACATTATCCCAAATACATTTATGTGTTTGTACCACAAAAAGTTGGCAACAAATGAAGTAGCAGTGTAGAAGGTGGCAGCAAAATAAAGAGTTGTGAAATAACAAACAAAAGGAAATGCAAGCATTATAGCTGCTGAACACACGCGTACTCCAAACACTTTCCATGGTTGGCACACTCTTCTGGTAATTGTCTTTTTCATTGCCTATTGGTGATCCATCCAGTAGATAGTTTGCCAAATGTATATCAAAACAATTTCAAACTAGCAATAGATACAGCTGTGGTCAGAAGTTTAGATACACTTATTATGGCAATGGATGTCACAGTAATTTTAGGCTTTAAGTTGTTTATTTAAACATTTTTTTTTCTATGGTGGAATGATTGTGCAGCATGCATCTTTAATTACTTTGGAAAAACAAGAGGTGGGTGCACAAGTCTGAATGTCTTTTGGACTTTCTCTAATCGACACAGGGTAAAAACTATGTGTTATTATGCATAATAATTACGTAGTGCTGAAAGTTCTAAAATTTCTTTTAGTTTGACAAGGCTAAGGCCGATTCATTTCTTGTTGGTGATCATGATTGACTACAACTGCTAGTTTCTCCTTGCCAGCTTAAAAAGGATTTGTTTGACAGTATACATTGGACGGGCCAATACTGAGACCAAGTGAAAAGTCCAAGGAACTCAGTGAACATCTAAGAAGAATTATAGTTTACAGAAGTTGGAGAGCTCTTTGGGAGGTATTTAAAAAAAACAAAACTACAGATTCAGTTTAAACAGCTGTGCAGAAGTACAAGCTATTCAGATGTCACCACTTTGTCAAGGTCAGTTTGAAGACCTGCACTGTCAATCTCAGATCTTAGAAAAAATGAACTATCCAGGAACCACCAAGGGTGAAGACTACCATGAACTGGAAACTGCTAGAAAAGCTCAATTGAAATTTGCAGCTATATTCATTCGTAGGCCAAATGCCTTCTGCAGAAAATCCTCTTGGAGATTGGCAATATGCAGCTACATGGGGAGGCAATCTGCCACTACATTAGACTTGCCTGGTCAGTATTGGATGGTGAACCTAAAAGACTGAAATGAGAGGTACCACTGGTTGTCCCTCCACGGAAATGGTGTAAATGAATCAGTGGGCTTCCAAATCAAATTCCCATCCAAATAAATAATATTGGTGTTTCTTCAGTGCCCTCTTGCTGGCTAAGTCTTCCTTCTCCACAGTGAAATATGTAATTTCACATGGCAACTAGAAAATGTTCTTCTCCTTGGGCCAGGACTGCTCCAAGGCTGAATGAGGGAGCATCTACTGGCAGCAGAAATCTTCTGCTGAAGTCAGGGCTCCTGAGGACTGGAGAGGGAACACAGGTAGGCTTTCAGAGTATCAAAGGCATTTATTACATGTTACTGGGTTCTTTTGGTCATTGCTGAAAGAGGGACTGGGGTAAATCTTCAACCAGTCCTAGAATGGAACGTAACTCCCTTTTTGTACGAGGCTAAGAGGAATTCCTGGATGGCTTCTACCTTATCCACCTGTGGAGACACTTTGCGTCACCCCACTTGTTAGTCAAGGTAGTGTGTCTCCTGCTGTGCACACTCAAATTTAGAAGAGTGTCAGTCACGCCCTTTGGTATCCTTCCAAGGACCTCTGACAGGTGCTGCAGGTGCTCTTCCCATGTATTGCAGAAGATCACCTGCACTGCAGTACTTGCTCCATCACCCTCCTGAAAGTGGGGGTTACCCTGTGCACAGTAAATTGGGAGAGTCCAGCTGGTGTTTGGAAGGCTGTGTATGTTTGAGAGGACTATTTCATTTCCACTTGCCAGTATCCCTTACACAAATCCAGAGTGGGAATGTACCTGGCATTTCCAATCTTCTCTAACAAATCCTCAATGCATATTCACAGCAACTCATCCTTCTTGAAGATTACTGGAATGCACCACTCTGAGTGGGAAGGCTCTATCACCCCAATCTTTAACATCTTCTCAACTTCCTGTTGCAATTTTTCTCACCAGTTGTTGTGGAACCCAGTAAGGATGATGCCAGATGGGTCATCCATTCTTTTGACCAAACTTTTGGTCATCCAAACGTTTGGCCGGGCTGGTATTCATGGTGCTGTGCCTGTTGGTCACACCAGTTCTTTTGTTTTTTTGGAGCCTTGTGCAGGTTGATCTCAAACTTCTCGCTGTGTCTTGCCAGTTAATCCATAATTTCGAGTACACACCATGCTAACCCTTTATCCCTTTTAGTGGAGCAAGGCGACATACTACCTAATGGGGAAAGATACCCTGATAGACAAGATGCCCAGTGGGAGGAGGAAATGGGTAAAGGAGGCCTATATCATTAGACTAAATGCGATTACAGTTACTTGTGGGTAACTTGTGGTCAAGCCGTCATGATAGGTTTTAGGATGGCTGAGTTATAGAAGAACTGAGTTTAGAGGATTTGACTTTGTAAATAGTGTATTTTTTTTCTTTTTTGTTTCTTTGTTTGTTTACAAATCGTCCTTTTGTGCACTTTGAGAGGTGGCATAATAAATTACACCTTCAGAAAATCGTTGCCTAGATTTTTCCCCGTCACCTATTGGACCAAGGTATAAAAAAACCCATTTGACATATGGTGTGACTGTGGGACATAAGGGGAGAATGTGTCTCCCAGTCCAGCACACAGGGCTTCCAGGTCCACCTTATTTAATTAAATAAGGTGGAACTGTACTTGTTGTAAATGCT
This sequence comes from Aulonocara stuartgranti, assembly GCF_965226115.1. Taxonomy (NCBI): domain Eukaryota; kingdom Metazoa; phylum Chordata; class Actinopteri; order Cichliformes; family Cichlidae; genus Aulonocara; species Aulonocara stuartgranti. Next base: position 25,161,504 of record NC_138946.1, read on the forward strand.
GATATCTATATCTTTGGCAATTACAATGCAATGCACAGAAATGGTAGTGTGTCAAAAGAGTGCTGTATGTTTTTAGATTGGAGATAAAAAGTTGGAATAAAACTACACACATGGCAAACCACATTTTAGTTTCTCTAACTTTGTATTTTTTTGTGGTAAGGCAGTAGTTATCATCTCCAACACTGGCAAGATGGATACTGGCTTTAATCTTTTAACACAAACAAGTATATAAGCAACTTCAGGATCCCCCTGGCAATTTTGCAGTATCGCCTAAAAGATATTGTATGGAGTACGTCAGATGGTAAAATGTATGTATCTCTTGGTTTCTTTAAGTGGCTTCCATTTTTCTTGTATTAACTAGTGTTACATTTCTCTTTTTGGTGGTAGAGGTGATTGAAAATTATGATACTGTCAAAACTCACTGCAAGAAGTTGCCCTGAATCCTCAGCATAGCGTATGTTACCCTGCAATTTTAATCACAACATTGACTAACACAGGGAGGGCTCAAATCACAGATAGAACTAAGAAACTAGCAATGTTCGGCCCCCAACTGATTACCTGCCAATGTGGCTGTTGGAAATAAAATGATATAACAAACTATTTTTAGTACAACCCACTTACTGGTATTGTACCACTGAAATAACAATCAACAGCATTGTCATACCACAAATACACACTGTGGAGAAATACAATCTCTGAAGAAAAATTAATATAACTACAGGAATTTCAAATTCAAACAAACAAAGAAACACCTAGGAACTAACTTTTTTAAATGCATCTTTCATTTCACCTCTGTTTGTGTGTGATTCACAACCCTAAGTTCTTTTAACAAACCCAAAAGTTCTACAGCATACTTAATGTTCTCACTGGTCATGACACAGTGGGCAGAAAAAGGGAATGTTTTATTCTGTGTCCAAGCTAAGGAGTTAAAAAAAGGGGGGAAAAAACTTGTAACTGCCAAGCTTTACATTTTACTGTGAATAAAGGCAAGAACAACCAAGTGTTGAGAAAAAACAGTGACTTCATTTTAAAAAGTAAAAAGTATATCCCTCTTGAGCTCAAGTTAGGGCAGTCTGACAATGAATAGTAAAAAAAAGAAGGAGTGCCCAAAAATAGGTAAAGACTGAAGAATCTTTGAACCCATTTACAGCAGTGAAGTAGTAGTGAAACTAAACTCAGACTAGGATATTTTTTTACACAACTCAAGGTTTTTGCTGTTGCTTTTCAGTTGAACTAGTCTAATTTGCTTATTTACAGTCATAAATCAAATATTTAAACTGACAAAATTACTTTTACAGTGTAGCTTCAGGCATCAAAATAATAACCAAAGTCCCAATCTATTGGCAAATTTAGCAAGTGGAGGCAGTCAACAGATAACAGGTTTACATGCTCATGATGGTTACCTGAAACTATTAAATGCACTGGTTCAAGCATTGAGTATGATGGCAATTACCTGACCATTTAAAGCCGAGGCTGATACAGAGTGCTGTACACTGAAAAAAAATATGTTGTTGGATTTACTTAATTCAATAGTGGACATTGGTTGCACACAGATGTTTTGCTTTGGCAGCAACTTAAACAACTGAGTTAAATTAACACATTTTATTCATGTTCAATAAACCTGTGCAATTTTTGTTGATAAAATGTGACTTAAACATGTTTTGATGAAGTAATTTGAGCTCAACAGCAAGACAGAGATTTGTGAACTTTTCAGTAGCACAGAAGAAAATGATCCCAGACAAAAACTCTTGACTTTTTAAACCAGTCAACATGCAACACCAGCATCTACAAAGCAATATCAAAAGTTCCTGTTTGACATCAACTTTATAGTTTCCAGAACATATATTTTTAAAAAAAGATAAATTTTTCTCATTGGGCCAGTAAATGCATGATGAAAATTATGGCATCCTGGAATCAGTACTCACAGGTAATAGTTGACTGTTTCAATGGATGCAGCATTACTGACCTAATGCAATACATATACAATTTGTAGTTAAAGAATTTTAAAGTTCTTACTGTCATCATGGCAGCTACATCCTTTAGCTTTGTGGCCTGTTCCCCCGATCACTTTGCAGACACTTTCAGCAGACTGTCAGAGAGAAACTCAGCTCCGTCAGAAACCTTGACTGTAAAGGCATGGTTGGGATGCACTGGAATGCTGCATTTTATCTGAAATGACATAAAATTATTTTGAAATAACAGCAGGCACTGTGCTTGGTTAATCATTAATGTTTTGTTGAATAAAACCTGTGTTTCCAGATCTTATGCAATTAAAAAATCCAAAGATGTTTGTTTCTGATTTGCAACCCAACAATCCACAAGTTACAAGCTCATTTTAGTTCAAGTGTGCATTAATGTGAGTCCAGTAATCACCTTTCTGACAATACATATAGGTATAAGTTAAACCTTTGGCAGATTTTGGATTTCTCAGTTGTATTAATAGGGTGGTCTGTTTGAGTATGCATGCACCTAATAATTAAAAAAAATCTATTATAATTAAGTTACAGACACCTTAAGCGAAAATAGAATATACTTTCTCACCATAACACCTTGAACCCACAATCCATCAGCTGACTCCTGGTGAAATGCAGAATAGAGGTCGTCTCTCAATGTGCAACAAAAAAAACAAAAAACAAAAAACAAAAACAAAAGGACAGCAGGTGAGGGCAGGAGGGGTAGGGATGTAAGCTAGCATAATGCCGCTGATGATATTAGCTAAAGCTGTTCAATGTCCAAAATCTCACTAACACCACGGTGCAGTAAATACACAATGTAACTGAAGAGTCAGTTGGCAAATCTATTCACACAGAAAACCAAATTATGTTATGAGTGCCTCGTAATTAGGTTTAATGTGATATTACGGCTCTTGTGCCAAAGACAAATTCAAATGAAAAAGCACCAATTCTTTGACAACAGATAAAACAGCAAATAAGCTAACGGCTCTTTTTTAGCATGTTACATGGCGACACTCTAGACGTTTAACTACATTTGGCTGAAATATGGTAAATATTAATTCAAAAAATCTAGACATACCAAAAAACGTAGAGTTGGCTGCTCGACGTGACTGAGATGGATGCCTTTTTTAAACCATGATCCAAAGCCCGCGAGATGAAATCACACGTGGTTTCATGAGATTTAATGTTGCTATCTTATTGACTTACTTCACCTGAACATGATATGAACAATTTAATACACCCTTTCTGCATATCATGTAGTTTTTATACTATATAGTTACATTTAACTTTAAATGGTAAATGGCCTGTATTTGTATAGTGCTTTTCTAGTCCCTAAGGACCCCAAAGCGCTTTACACAACTTGTCATCCACCCATTCACACACAGGTGATGGCAAGCTACATTGTAGCCACAGCCACCCTGGGGCGCACTGACAGAGGCGAGGCTGCCGGGCACTGGCGCCACCGGGCCCTCTGACCACCACCAGTAGGCAACGGGTGGAGTGTCTTGCCCAAGGACACAACGGGCCTCGAACCGGCAACCTTCCAATTACAAGGCAAACTCCCAACTCTTGAGCCACGGGGCGATCGTGGCTCAAGAGTTAAAAGATGAGGCAATTGTGTTAAATACATGCAAGCTGCTTACATAAATCCATGAGACAAGAGGCAAGGGAGGGATGTCTAATTACTTGACAAGACTGCTATCTAGCAAAATTTGCTCTGCCCCTGAATCCACTAATACTCGAAGCTGGGAATCCCAGAAGTGGAGGGCGTCAGTGCAAGCACGGACCGGAAACTCAATGACGGTAGACCGGAAGCACTGACCTTTCCTTGTTTCTCTTGCAAAGCCAATTATGTAATTGTAAAATGAGATCCTCGAAAGAGGAGGCCTTATCCCTGGATGTTAACTGATCTATCATATGATCATTCAAAGAGTTCAGAAACACACCAGCACATTAGCTGGCCAACCTGAACTTGTGATGAGAGTGTGAGATTCAATTATGTGTTCCACCGCACTTTTGTTACTCTGCCTAAGAGCTAGATACATAGGCACCATGACATCACTAAGAGGATGGTCAAATGTCCCTTAAGCTCTTTAATAAATGTTTCATAAGAACAAGCAGCAACTGTTCTGGATAGCAGGTAAGCCTCTGCCCGCATTAACGCTTTACAAATAACCGATCACAAAAGAAACCTTAGAACCATCATCTCAGAAAGAGAGAGGGGAGCGCACAAAAGCCAAAGAGCAAAGGGCAGAAACCATCCACAGCAACCAACCTCTCCCGAAAATGGCTCAAATGGAGGAAAAACGGCATCACAAAAACAGCCAGTGATGCTGCTCCCTCTGAAGCTCCAGTGGAAGAGACGGGGCAGTGCGAAGGGAAAAAACTTACTAACTTTGACACACTTTATTCAGTTAACTGGGTTACATGGTCTAGTCACTGAGTTGTGAGTTTATGTTGGGCACCAAGGAATTGAAGGGCGGGCATGTATTCCCACAAAAAGGCTCCCGCTTATCCACGGCTCTTTTGACCAGGTTTGGTGAGTCCATAGGTTTAGATCAGATTACACTGTCAAATTTAGCAAGGTATGTCTTGGTGCCTGTTCAGTCATCCAGGTAAGTAAATCCCAAAAGGTTGATTCTGTTCGTCTGGACTTAACATTTTCAGTAGGAGAAACGTTTCATCACTCATCCAAGTGACACTGGAAACAAGGAGAAATCTGTTAATTTGCAATTTGTACTTTGACTAATTTGTACTTTTTGCAATTTGACTAAGTGTCTTAGCTGGGTTGTTTACCAGGCTGGTGATCTGATAATCTCGCAAAGACTAATGGCCGTGCTGGTTATTTTGAACGGGTTTGATGGCTTGCAGGTGATCAGAGGTGGAGAGAGAAACTCCAGCTCCACCTCAAAACATACAGCAGGCTCACAAAACCAAGCCACTTATAACATCTACTAGTCTAATACTCCAATCTTTGCAAATTCTGTTACTGCATATGACTATTTTTAGAATTTCTGTTCTAGAAAATTCGTCACAGTATAATATTAATGCTAAACTAGCATTATTTCCTAAATAAATGGTATCCCACTTGAAACAAATGCTTTATATTTGATTTCATATCATGTTGTCAAGTATTCCTCAAGGAAAAGAAATGCCCCAGTACAGTATGTAAAATGATAGAAATCCCAATTGTAATTCTAATTAAAAACTGGAGGCCAGATGTTTTGCTACAGTCTTTTCCCCACAGTGTTATATTGGCAGCCTCTAGTCTCTGTATTTTTCAAGAAGCTGTTTGGATGCACAATAAAGCAAGAAACATTTCTTTCATTTTCAGCCAGTAGGTATTCATATATAGATGGTGTTTGCTGAATATTTCAACCAAAAATGCCCTTTCAGTCCACAATGTGTGTTTTACTGGCCTGATCTCTTATCATCATTTTCTACTTTATTACCAGCATAGTGAAGACTTTAAAACACTGGATTTGTGTGTCTTCTTTATATGCTACATTGCATCACATAAAAAAATGAATGCAAACACTATTTTTATTATTATTTCTTCCTTTACAATTGTTTCACCACTGCTGATCCAATATACACTCAACAAAAATATAAACGCAACACTTTTGTTTTTGCTCCCATTCCCCATGGGATGGACGTAGAGACCTAAAATTCATTTCAGATACACAATATAACCATCCCTCCCAAACAGTGGTCACAAATCAGTCCAAATGTGTGGTAGTGGGCACATCTGCCATATTGAGATAATCCATTCCACCTCACAGGTGTGCCACATCAGGATGCTGATCTGACATCATGAGTAGTGCACAGGTGTACCTCAGACTGCCCACAACAAAAGGCCACCCTGGAATGTGCAGTTTTGTCTCACAGCAAAATGCCACAGATGCCACAAGCAATGAGGATGCGTGCAATTGGCATGCTGACAGCAGGAATGTCAACCAGATCTGTCGCCCGTGCATTGAATGTTCATTTCTCAACCATAAGCCGTCTCCACAGGCGTTTCAGAGAATATGGCAGCACATCCAACCGGCCTCACAACCGCAGACCTCGTGTAACGACACCAGCCCAGGACCTCCACATCCAGCAGGTTCACCTCCAAGATCGTCTGAGACCAGCCACCCAGACAGCTGCTGGAACAATTGGTTTGCACAACCAAACAATTTCTGCACATGTGTTGACGATGTGTTGCACTGCATGAGGCAAATGGTGGTCACACCAGATACTGACCGGTTCTGGGTCCCCAGACCACCAATAGCGCAAAAAACTGCACATTCCAGGGTGGCCTTTTGTTGTGGGCAGTCTGAGGTACACCTGTGCACTACTCATGATGTCAGATCAGCATCCTGATGTGGCACACCTGTGAGGTGGGATGGATTATCTCAATATGGCAGATGTGCCCACTACCACACATCTGGACTGATTTGTGACCACTGTTTGGGAGGGATGGTTATATTGTGTATCTGGAATGAATTTTAGGTCTCTACGTCCATCCCATGGGGAATGGGAGCAGTAACAAAGGTGTTGCGTTTATATTTTTGTTGAGTGTAGCATGCCAAGGCTTTTGTTCATTGACCCATGAGATTTTTATAGGTAATTCTGAAACACTTATGTTTTATCATGTTATTATTTCTTTCATTCTCAGCACTTTAAAGATGAGGATTATCTTATCTTATTTTTCTTATTTGGACATTCTCTCATTCCTAAATGACAGCATAGCCGAAATGGACATGACTCACACAACAACACTAGTGCTTGCAGACTGAAATGCAACAAAGTTTGCTTTTTAAACCTGTACTGGCAGCATAGTCAAATGTATCCCTTTCTCCCTTTCTTCATCCTTATCTTTAGATTGTTGATTTATAGTTTTCAGGTTTACTTATGAATTTGTTTTTAGGTGTTGATTGTAAAGGTTTAGGCACATACAAAAAATGCTTGCTTAGTTGTAGGAAAACATTATGGTCTGGGTTTAAAATAGACCCTTTCACAACATTTACCACATGTTAGAGCGCCTTCTTGGCAGAAGGACTTGAAAGTAAACTTCTGCTGTGTCTTGGTGGAGTATCACACTGCAACTAAAGAACTACAGCTGATGAGGACAGTAGATATTTTACTTATACTTGTTCATATGACTGCATTAGGTCCCCTAATTAAGCACTGATAATTTAACCACAACTAACCTGTGCTGTTTTCTTTTGAGGTAGAGATGATTTTACAGAAAAACATATGAAGGCAACATATGAAGTGTATCTTAAAGCATTTAATCAAATCTGAGTCCAGACTTTGACTTTGCCACCCCAAAACCTTCTTTTAATTTTTAATTTTTTTTTTTGAAGGATTCAAAGGTGGACTTATTGGTGTGTTTTGAGTTGTTGTCTTGCTCTGATTACTGGTTACTCTTTAGCTTCAGGACATGATCTGATGTCAGGGCATTGTTCTCCAGCACTTTGCTGTAGAGAGAAGAGTTCATGGTTTCATTGATTTTGCAGCTCAGAAATATTATATAATAATAATATAAATACTGTTGCAACTGTTAATATTACGGAAAAAATAAATAAATAGATGATCAGCCCAATTTACAGGTTTTGGATAAAATACAACAAATATTTTATAAAACCCCAAATCAAATATAGCATCCTGTCTCTTGTAGAAGAAAATAGTATCTGTATCAAGACAGTGTTTGTGGCAAAGAAATTTGGCTACATATGTTATTGTGTCAAGCAGTAAATGTCTTGGTATATGTTACTGTCATAAACCTGTTAAAAAAATTTACTTGTTGGGTCATTTCATGTCAGACAGTTTAAAGAGTGTTTTTTTTTAGCGTTTTCAGTAACTAGAATTTACTCATTTATGAAAAACATTTAGACATTGAACTCTTGAACACCTGTTAAAAACCTTGAGATGTGTCTAGACATAAACTGAAGCTACTCAACCACTGATGAGGAATTTAGAAACTGTTGCGATTCATTTAGTGTTTTTGAGTTATTTTTACAATTGTGATGCAGTCATATAATTGCTAATAAAAATAAATAACTGAGTATATAAAGCTTAGTAAATGACGTTTTACTGACTACATTGGATTTTACAGTCTAAAAAAATGCTTCAGTAATGTGCTTTTCAAATTAATGTGTTACTCTTGAAGTTAAATATGATGCTATTTCAAAAACATTAACTAGGTTGCACATTTACTTTTGTTTTCAGGCAGTGGTAGCTCAGCTGGAAAAGGCTTAGCTTTGCTTCAATGGACTACTGTATAGTCAACAACAAAGACTTTGCAAAACTAGTAAAATTAACTTCAGTTATTGGGGGGGGGGAGTATTTTGTTATGATGGCAAAACCCATATCAACTTGGATTTTTTTCAAACTACAAAAGTAATGTCAGGATAAAATGAATAAAGTGCCTTTAAATAAAGTTGTGTGTGCGAGTTCTGATATGTTCTAATAATTCATTCTAAAGATTATTTCAGCCAACATCTACCACCGCTTGAGGAAATTAGTGGCTGTAGCATTTAAAAAGACAAAGGCAAAAAACAACACAAAACAAATTCATCAGTAAATGGTTCAGTTGATTTCATTGGTAACTTAGGTCTAAATGTGTCTGTTTCTAAGGAAACAGCCCATCTACCATCATATGGAAGAATATTGTATGACAAGGTGAGCAACAGTGGTTTATGTAGTCAGGTACACACAAACACTACTGTCTTTTTATCTCATGTTTGTTGCAAATATGGTGTTTGTTAAGTAGACTTTCACATTTTAAGCATGATAACAAATTTTTTTTGATTTTGACCAGTATCAAAATGTGGAATTTAGACACCATTTTTACCAACATCACATAATCAAAACAACAATATAGTCTACTGTCTTTCTCAGTGTAACTCCCACATATTTCCAATTTATATTATATTTATATTTAAAGTTTTATGTTTTGGACCTTTTGGAAGTTTTACAGATTTTCAGTATTTTATTTTGTGTTAAGACATTTAATTCTTTTATCCCTCAAAATATAGTGCACTATTTATTTAAGGGTTATGGATCTTTTTCCATGTGAAAATACACAAAAATGATCCCCAAGAGCCATACATGATAATACGTGTATGTGATCATAGTCTAATTTGCTTAAGTGCCTCACTCTAATGTTTGAACCAACTGGCAAAAGGAATAGGAATTCAAAATGAACAGCTAATTTAAAATGTTAAAGGGAGATAATGAATACCCAAATCAAAATGCAGGAAGTATTTTTGCAATAAGTCTTTTTTTACAAGCATTTTTTTCCTCAGATTTCTCTTCTGCAGCCGTGCCAACAGGTTAAAGCAGAGTAACTAAATACCAACCTGCTTCTTCTATTGTGTTGTTTTATTAGTAGTAACAGCACTGCCTAGCTTCTTTTATCTATTTCATCCATGTTAGACCTCTATGACTAACTAGACAGTCTTTATTTACGATTTTCTACATAATTTGAATCTTTATTAAAAAAATCAAAAATCAAAATGCTTAGTAGCTTAATTTAATCTCACTATCTCTTTCCCAGTTTCTGTAGATGGTTTAGGGTTAGGAACTGTGCCGTGTGACAAATGACTGGAGGGATGTTTAAAGCCTACTCTTTCTCTATCAGAAGTGTTATTTTTGCTGCTTTTTTAATCATGTGAATATAATCCAAACCCAGTAGCAAACAAAAACAATGAACACGAAGAAGAAATGCAAACTGCTCTAGCTCTTGGAATTCCTAAACACAAAGCAAACCAGCATGCTCCAATAAGAGGAACAGTGACATCCCTATAGCACATGGAATAAATGTAGCCTACTCAATATGATAAGAAAGCCTTAGGATAAGACATGAAGACATGCTTTCATGACAGTAACAGGATTACTCACTCGCACAGTGCTATATACTCATCATATTCACTAAAGTGTTAATTAATTTTAAAACATCTCCCCATTCGTTGGTTGTTTTGAGTCCAGTCTGGTGAAAATGAAAGTGCTATTTCCATAGCACCTTGTTTTCATACATTTCATTTACACAAGGGACGGGTTATGTGGATCTTCCTGCCTCTCAATACTCTGCTTGCAAGAGAGCTCTTTCTGTTAATTAACCAAACCACATGGGTCTAAACACAAGTCCAAGTGTCTTCTCTAACTGTAGAGTCTCCTCACTGAATAAAACCTAGCAGCATAGTCTGCATGTTATTTTTCTACCAACATATACTGTCTGTGGTATTCTACAAAGGTGAGGGTGAGGGTCAGACTTTGTACAAAAGGAATAAATTCACAAGAATAAGCAAAGCCTTAACCAATGACTGCAGCCAGTCTTGACTTTTTACCGATGCTTTGGCTTTGTCACTGAGCTGACAATCTCTGTATCTCCCTTCAAGAATATATAGCGCCCGTGTTAATGCTCCTCGCTGGTTTCATGTATGTCACTGTGTGAGGGGGAAAAAAGGAATTATACATTATATGTAACGACAACAGAACAGAATCAGGAGCTGCTGGTGGAAAATATTACTGCTAAATTGTTCAGTCTTTTTAACTGCAGATCTTAAGTGCACACATACACACAAACACTCTCTCTCCCACACCCAACGCCTCTCCCACACACTCAGACACCAAGGTAAATCTTGACAGGAGTGACGGTGAGTTGTTCATGTGGTGCTGACAGCTTTATAAACACACATCTTTTAAGTCTCTTCTGATGCCTGTCTGCCATTAGGAAATCAGCTGTCCATTACCACATTTTACTTGTTAGATCATTTCCACCTGACGTGACTAATATTGTTTCTTTTATTTATTTCATTTTTTGAGCTGTCTTTCCTATTGACATGAAAAACATCAAATTTAGAGTTTTACCACAAACTGTGGCTTGTATTGTGTGTTTGCAGAGGTATTAATATGTCTGCAATGATATAGGAACATTATATTATATATAATCCTCACTTTTCACTCATCACAAAGGAGGGATTTAAAGTTGTGTAATGAATCAGTAACGTCAAAATCAAATATGTGATATTTTCTGATATTCTAAAACTGTTTTCTTGGCTAAACTGAAAAAAAAAATGGATTAGACCATGCAGAATTACATCACTAGGGATCTTCATATAATTTGCACCAGATTATGGAACTGAAGAATAAAGAAATATAATGGATTAGCAATATATTAAGAAACAACAAAACATAAACCCCAACATTTTTATACTTGCGAGGTTAATAAAGTTGCTGCTATGATCAACCTGTTACTGTTACAGCAAATTGATGGACGTGATGGACGGTTTCTTTAATTCCAACAACTGATGTGCACAGAAGTAAAAAATGTGTTTAATTATTTATGATCTCAGTCAAAAATATTTACATCTTTTAAAGTTCACCTTCAACAAATGAAAATAGGTTCATGTAAATTATTTTTGATTTATTTATTCGTTTTGGTATTCGGTGACATATTTATTGCAATTTAACATTTTAACCATTTCTCCATGACTAATTATTGTGTCAACTTTTTTTTCATCCATCAGCATAATCATTTACCATTTTTTCTTATATATTCATTTTATTAGGCACCTGCTTCAATTGATCAATTTTGCTATTTATTCATTACTTTTAGCTTTTTCACCATTTTATTGTTGAAACCAAGTATCTATTACTTGAGGGTAAATATTCTTAAGACATCCCTCTAGCATTACTGCAGAATTGTTTTAACATTTATCTCTTATTTCTATAAAATTATGAATCTATTCAACAAAAATCAGAAACTATACATCTTTAAACAAATCAGATTTACATTTTTTTGGTCAAATCTTGCCTTATAAGTTTGTTGCTTGTCTGTCTCTCTGGGCTGAATGGCTAAAGAACAGTGAACTTTTTCTCTTCGCATCAGTGCTCCCTCTATCTGTCAGTTGACCCATATGCTTTGGCTCCACAAGTAGATTTTCTAAATATTTGAATGCATCATATTCTTCAACTGAGTCAGCCCAAGAAGGAAAAGGAAAAGAAAAGAAATATAAGAAAGATAAAGGATGCTCTTCCCCACAGCTGACATATCTCACTTTATTTTTATTGCAGTGACATTTAGAGAGTAAAGTCACTCCAGATCACATATGGCAGAGAACTACTGCTGCACTGATGCCTATGGGCTTAAATCTTGTAGTATGTCTGGCCACACCCTGTGATGGCACAGCGTGTCTGCTCAATCATCTGTCAAAAGGAAAAACTGACTGGGATGTGACAAGAGTTTCCCCAACTTTGAACATTTGTATCTATAGAGAACATTGTGGGAAAAGTTTTTTTTTCTTTTCTTTTTTTTGCCCATTATCATTCAGTATGGATTTGCTCATCAAAGTATATACTGACAGCATTTTCACCTCATTTTTTCTGCTTTTGATGTCCATTTGTGTTGCGTGTGTGCCACCTTGCTTCTGCATGTTGTTGAGTCTGTATTTGTCGTTTCTCTGTGTATGCCTCCTCCGAAAGTATGTGTTTGTGGGAGGAGGGACGGTGCTCCAGGTGTGGTTTATGATAAGAGAATAGATGTAAATGTATACAGATCACATTCACATGCTGTGTTGCTGTGTGCTTGTGAGAGCAAACAAACCACAAGCTTAGAATTCTAACATTCCATCTGCCTTAGAGTATTCAAGCTTACAAAAGCTTCCAAGTTTTTCAGCATCAGTTGACGTAATTGGAAATGGGTCCTGAAAACAAATTTTCTGGAGTACTTGCCAAGTTCTTAATTGATGTTTGTTGAATGTGCTGGCTGGACTAGGTCAGTTTTGAAATAAATCAGATAAAGCCAAGTATGAGACTGTAGTATTCAGGGTGCTGGCCACAGACAATGTGCTGGCTAGATTGTGCATGGTGGGCAGGCCCTTTTGGGAAATTTGAGGGCATAATCTGCCTTTCTTCTGATGCACCTATTACCCTTCCCTTGTCCTCGTTTTTTCCTCACATCATAATATGGCCACCAGGAAAAAGAGAATGGGAATCAAACCTGCCTGCGCTCTTTAAAGACATCAAATGCAGTGTTTTAAGCAGTTATACCTGAAATAGACAATAGAAATGTTAAATCATGGCCTTGGTCTGCCTCAGCTCTCTGGTTAAATAAACGCATGAATATGAATGCCAGATATCCTTATAAATTCGTTTTGAGTGAAGCTTTAACAAGGTCACCATACATGTAATCAGTTGTTTCACTTTAACTGTCTTGAAACACTGCCTTCAATTTCCAATTGTCTATTTAATTAGACAGGAAAAGATCAGCAAACAACCAAATAACAAAAATGATTCTTTAACACATCTATAATGAAATATAATAATTTTGCTCAAGTGGGTTGGTCACTTTGTTGGAACACTGACTCATAATCTCCTAATTATTTCGTAATTGATTTTCATTTGTATGCATAAAATGTTTATTTCTTCTCCTCCAACATTTACCCTTTCATTTTGTAGGCTACCTCGCAGTGTTCTTAGGCGCCTTCTGGGCCACCTGTGAAATTACTTAAATGTTATTAGTATGGCTGTTGAAAAGCAGCATAGCGGTGGCGATGCGTGGGCGGGAGCTCTAATATGATTGGCTCAGGGACACTGTAAGCCTGAGTGGCAGCCCTTAATGGGAGCCCTGGAGAGGTAACCCAACAGCTGTGTGTTTGCAGCTAATGAGAGATGGGGGAGGAGTAAAGGATCACAGACTGGAAACACTCTGATAAACTCTTGCTTCTGAATGGCTTGGGAAGATAGGAAATCAAGTTTTCTCCGGAGGACATTGCTTAAGGCTTTCCTTTGTGACAAAACCCTGCATTTGACTCATTACTCCTGGTCCATTGCTTTATGCCTAAGCAGTTATGATCACTGGCATCAGTGTTCAGGAAGAAAGGAAGAGAGTAACTGTGGCGTGGGATGAATTTCTCTCCCTGCTGAGCCATGCTGATTTATAGCCCTGAGCAAAAGCATTGTTTTTTTAATTACACTGCTGCAGTTTTAACAGATGATGCCACACATTACTAGTTTATTCCATTGTACACCAACAGCACAGTTTGTTTCACGTGCGGTTGATAGTCATTGTCTCCAAGAACAAGACAGTGTAGCGCATATTACTCCTACATCAAGCATTATTAACAGTTTCCTCAGCAGATATATGTGCTGCTTCTCTTCTTCCCTATCATAACCGCCTGAGGGTGGCGCCAAATGAATAAATAGTGGCCAAACAGCTTCCATTTTAGGCCGCTCATTTTGCTACATGTAATGCATATCAACAAGTAAACCGCCGGCACTGGCTACCTGTTACATCAATTTTGGACACGTTGTGCGATTAGTGAGCAGTTTTGAGGGGAAAGGAAAGACTGACACGAATTAAAATAGTGCAAGGCAAGCGGAGTGATTTCTTGATAAGCTTATTTAATAAGGTGCATCCCCCTGTTTGAGCTGACCCACTTTAATAAGATCCTCTTAAACTGTAGGCATCACATAATTTCCTGGTAGGCAGCCTTGGCATAATGTAGAGTATGAAGTTGCTGTGTGCTGCGGTGGATGGGAGCCCCACCTCCTCCCACGCTCTGATGAGTAGAGAGAGAAAAGAGAGAGGGAGCTAGGGGAGCAACTAACGTACCCACTGTATCTCACCACTTGCTGTCTGGAAATGCTTCAGATGGGCTTCTTGTTTAGGACCGGTTAGCGGTTTCTTTTTGCACGTTGCGAAAATGACATTTCTTTTGCTGTGTTTTAGACATCCAGTGCGTCCTTAGAGTGCGCTCTAAGCTACTTAGATCAGGGCTGGAGAAACTTGGACCAAAGGGATGCGACAGCGAGTGCAAATCTTTCCAAGGATCAGTTACTGAGGATTGAAAATGGCACACAGTAGGGCATCTTTATGGAATGAGATTCTTGGTTTCCCATCTCTGTCATAAAACAGTCTATACAATATAATTGCTCATAAGTTACAGCCGCATATTCTCACGGACTGAAAACTGTCTCTGTTCTTCACACTGTGGGACGGCGGTGAACGAAGGATTCTGAATTTTCATGCGGAAAGTTCTGAGTACTGTCTATGGATTTTGTGGCCGCTGAAGTGATTTTTGATCTCAGCACTGTGACGGAGGTTTGAGGGTTAGACACCTGCCTCTGGGAGCACCGCTGGACATATCAGCCGCGGGAAGAATTGGCTACGCGACAAGCGCTCACGTAAAAAGTCTCTGGCTCAGGTACTGAAATTACTGCAGAAATAATCAAGAAAGTTGATTCATGATGCAATGCCAATGAAGTTTATAGGAATGCATTTCGGACTTGTCTGAAGTGTTGTCGCTTAACACAGGCCGTGGCTCAAACAGATCGTTTATACAACAAGTTGCACTTTATAATAGACACACACAGAGCACAAAACAGCTGGCTGTTCGGTGTTACAGGTTGATAGGCGGTACAAAGGCTAGATGTGCCACCCGCAATAAGGATCCTCTGCATGATAAATTAGACGATGCATTTTAATTAAAACCTATGCGAGTAGACACGAGTTCCAGCCTGCGTCGGGGTTGGTATTAAGTCATTAACTCTGCATGTCATTGCACTTCAGCGACAATATGAGTGCGTGCGCTTTTCAAGCTGATCTGTACCGGCGATCGGCTAATTGCATTTTATTGCACCATTATGATTCTGTGAAGCAGAAAATGTGAACCATTTGTATCATCCTTCTTTCGCCATTTATCCCATACTAGCTGCAAACATCATACTAATTGCCTTTATTCGTGCATCTTGATTTGGCGTTGTTTACTCTAAACAATTTCTTGCAAACAATTCGGACTTCTCCTGCAGCCTGTCGTGTTCATAACTGTTATACAGTTTTAATATGGAGAGATTCGTGATTATAATTGGGGGGTGAAATCTTTGATCAGATCGTCGGGTTAGGGTTAACCCCTAATCTCCTGTGCTCTCCAGTGAGAGTCTGGGGTGTTGTTTCTCGCCACTCCACCGACCACCAGGCACATTTTAATAGTCTGCTCTACGTAATGATGTCGGTCTAAGTTCCCACACATACTTTAGGCTACAAGGCCGTCATAACAGAGCAGATCAAACAGGCCTATAACCTACTTGTAGCCCAGATCTGAGAAACTGTCTGTAAGACATGAACCTGTTAAATGTTATTATCTAAATCATTCAGTGAATGAAACTTCTATCTATCTATCTATCTATCTATCTATCTATCTATCTATCTATCTATCTATCTATCTATCCATCCCACATAAGAATAGACTGTAAGGCTAATTTCCTCTGCCGATTTTATTTTTGAATTATTACCAGTAGGGAACTTTCCTCTGAATATTGTACAATAACATGCAATGTGCCATGTAATGGGGTTGCTGAAGGAAGGGTAAGTGTGTGGTAAACGGATCAAATTGTGGAAAGGGCACAAAAGGATTTTTTTCTGACTTCTCCAGCAGGTATTTGAGCTTGAGGGAGTGAACCTTTACTGCACAAAAGCAGTACAATAACCCCTATAAGGAAATTAAACTCTGTTTTAATCATGTTACACAGAGCAGTGAGGAATCCAAATTATACGATCTGCCAGTTTCTTTATATCTTTATATAAAGAACCTTTTAATATTGGAATGTGGCCTTTTTGATCTCAGTGTATTTCTTTTTTTTTAATTTTACTTCTTTGTGACAGGAGTGACACAAGAGTGTTCTGTGTTTCAGCATGCATATGGATAATTCCAGTGCTCACGCCTTTAGAAAGTGTTTCCAACCAAAGGCTATTGCTTTCTCATTACCGAAACCCACAGTTTGCAGTCAGTATAAGAGTGCAGCCTTACATTTGGCAGTAAATTCCATTGGTAGATCAGCAGTGTAAGGAGAGACCCATAGCTGTGATACTACCTATCATAAATCATGCCCGTGGGAGGGTAATGGATTTTACCTGTTATACTAGCTAAAGGCGCAGAGTCAGCCAATACATCAAATCACATCAGTTGAGAAAATCATTAAATCATCTGTTATCTTTCCACACTCTGGCAAAGCAGGAAGGAGCACAGAACAGCGTTGTACAGCACAAATTCATGAACCTGAGTCCCAGCATGTAACAGGTGAAAATTCAGGTCCTGCTTTTATCAGTTGCTGCAAAACAAGCAGCTACTACAAAATATCCTATTTAATTCCTCTGATGATTTTTTTTCTTCCCGGCACAACTCTAACCTTTTTTCTTATGAGTAATTTACTATTATGCCTCAGTTAATTCTGCATGTGAGTCATTTCTGCTGGACCTGTGGAGCGGCCAACTTAAAGAGCAAATGTCACCCAGTCAGTCTCTGAGTTGACTCAGTCAGAAGATAGTCTGTCTCCATGGCAACCAGAGCAGGCGCACATGCTCCGCAGCACAATTATATTGTTCTTCATTTTTATAACTACCTTTTTTTTTTATGTATAATACCAACACTTACATAATCAGGCACAAACTCCTTTATCATTTTTTAAAATAATTTCATTTTAAGCCAAACATTGTTCTAAATCTTTCACAAACAATGCAAATTACTTTTGCTTTGCAATAAATTGTTACATACTGGCACGTAAAAGATGTGTTATTTATTTTTCAATTACAAAAATGAAAAACAACATAATCACTCCATATTTTATACAATGTTATTGTTAGCTGAAGTACTGCATTAACTTTTTTATTAGCATTTATCTTACCAATTATTTCTGTTTAATCAAACTTCACCCTCCTACTTGTATTTCCTTCCCTATATTTATCAGAGTTACTTACAGTAAATAAAGTAGTGCTAATTCTATCTCTGTCTCTCATTTGTCTCTCTTTCTCTGTGTTTGTGTATATATATATATATATATATATATATATATATATATATATATATGTATATTGTGTGTGTCCTCAGAATGAAAATTGTAGCACCATCTTTTATAGCAGTAAACAGTGGTAAAGATATCTCTGCACTTCTCTCCAGTTGATTCAGGACTGGATCTGTCATATAGGCTTGGATGGTACCAATTTTTCAGAGGTCATTTTTATGACTGGGTTCAGCAACCACAGCCTTAGCGAGGCAGGGACTTGTTTCCTTGGGAACCGCAGCACAACCTGACACAACCTAGGCTGGCACTTTGATTGTAGACACGCAGAAGTTGAAAAGTTCTCTTGAACAGATGGGTCAACTGGGTTGTGCACTGTGTGAGGGCTCAGTGGGAGGCTCAATCAGACCTCGTAGTTTGACTGATGTTTTAGCTGCCTGTGAAGTTTTTCACCTTCTCCTCAATGAAGAACAAAAAATTGCAGCGGTGGAGTGGAGGAGTCCTGCATTTTTATCTATTCATTTATTTTAGAACATGGTGAAGCGCATCAATGATTATTACTTCTTCAATCTATGATACGCAGACATCAGAAGGATAATGATGGAAGATATATTGTTAGGAGACAACAGTATTGTTCTGAATATATTGCTGAAATTCTAATCAAAACAGCATATTTTCCCACAGCACCTTTTGCATGTTTTTTCTGGCAAATAAGCAATGGTCATTTCTTTTAATTATTACAAAGGTCTATGGTTGTAGAAAAGACAAACTAAATTTAACACATAACACAATTTCACATTTAATAGTTCTATTTGTTTCTTTTTCTTTATAAAAATAATGCAGCAAAAAGTACCACAGTACTTTACCAGACACTTTTTTCAAGGTTTGTTTTTTTGCCTTCAGGTCAAGGAGTTGTGTAGTCAAATAGCAACCTCTACACCTCTACACTACAACTTGAACATAAGTGACAACAACCTCCCAGGTGTGAAAGTGGGCATGAGTGAGAACCACTTTTCTTCCCCTCTTAGAGACACTCTTATCTATAGAGATCATTGACAGGTGAAAAAGTATGCTTGGGTGAGCTTCTCCACCAAATTGTGAGTCTGTGTAATGATGGCCAAACTGAACATAAGTCATAAAACATTGACTCAATTGTTTGGACTTGTACTTACAGTTGGCACTCCTGATGGTCTTAATAAGCTAAGGTTTGGCCAGGCAGAGTTCTTGCTGTGTGGCAGGTCAATCCAGATAAACCTTGGGCTCTTAAACTCTACTGCTAAGCAGTTTTGCCTCGACTGCGTTTTCTGTTGCAAAGTTAAACATCTACACAAAACAAACAACAGACACTAGACCCATCGGGCAGTTTGAGGCTCTCTTTGAAAGTCCACCTCCATACTGTGGTACAGGCTGCCTTCAGCATTCATTTTTCAGTTTTTTCAACATAGCAACCATCTGGACCATTGCGTGATCACAGCATGAGGTTTTGTGGTGAGTGCTGCTTCACTGGTAGACTTAAAGTTCCCTCCTCAGTCAAACAGTGGATGCCTTGATTGTATTTGGAAGGATTTTGTTTTTTTCCCTAAGAATATGTGTTGCTCTGGATCACCTTCATAAGGTCTCTGGCTCAGTATGCTAATTTGGATTGTCTATTTGAACATGGTGTATTTTCCAACAAACAGTGCTCAAGGGAATTAGAGTCACCTAGGCAATACACAGTCTCTACAGTTCTGCCTCCTGGACTTACACAAGTTGTACTAGAGTTACCCAAGCAAGCAATGTCAAAGTTGTCCCGTGGAGCAGCTAGCAAAACATATTTTAGAGTTATAATTGGTTGTTCAGACGACAAATGAAAAAAAGTTTATATTCAGTGATTCTTTTTTAGTTTATTACAGCAGTGCTGCCACAATACTTGGTTGTTGACAGGGTGAATTTTAATAACCAAAAAGATTTCATTTTCTCAGCCTAGCACTTTCTCAATATTGCAGTCTTGCAATGTCTGATCCAGTTCAGTATTTTTATTCCAGAGCTGGCATTTTTATAGCTGATTTCATTCATTAAGGAAGCTAAAATCTTAATTTTGGAAATGACTAAGAAAAGTATTTGATTTTTTGAGCAGTTCAACAGGACTCAACTATGACAAAAACATTTTATCACTCTGAGAGAACTAACCTCTTGTTCCTCCCTTTGATTTTCTGCTGAATTATGTATCGCGATCTGCCTGAATCAGCTTGTAGTCTTGTGGGTCTACCATCTGGGATGACAGATGATAACTAAGTTTTTTGGAGAAAAAGAGCTGAGATGCAGGGAATGTCACTCCTAGTTGTGTTCAGCACTTCTAATTTATCAATTTTGCTGCTCAGGTAGTAAATTTCAGTGAGACATCCAGTAGTCCAAGAAGTTTCACATCCTCCAGTAGGGAAAAATCTCCTGTTTCCCTTTGCCACCACCTCAGAGCACTTTGAGATGAGAAAAGGAAATCTGGCACTGTCAAGCTTTTGATAAAATATTTGTGGGAAAGCTGAGGAATGTGAGATAAAACCCAAAGGCGTGGTGTCAATGATATTCAGCAGAGATTCTCGCTGAGTGATAGCAAAACGCATATTTTACGAACAACATGAATTTTAATGTAAATGTAAACAAAGAAAAAAAAGGACACTAATTCACTAGACTGTCAGGCATGGTGCCATCTGGAAGACAGGCATGAGGCCAACTGGAAAACATTAAGTCATGAGTGTCATCAACCATAACAATCATGTCACTATCAAAGCATGGCTATTCATTGCAGAAGTGGCTATAATATCAGGGGAGCAGTTACAACCAAACCATTATAAAATCAGCTACGGTATGCCATTTTTAGATGCCACATTGTATAAATACATTTGAAAACTTTGAAATTTAACAGTGAATTTTAAAATAGAAATGAAAAAAAAAAGATGATGCACATATCAAGTAAGCTAAAGTAATTTTTACTGAATTCTCCAAATACCAATTTAATTGAAGCAATACATACATGCACACCTCACATATCTTGTTGAAAGCATGTGTTTAATGGAATGGTAGGCAGCAGTATGAAACATTTACAGTGTGATTTATAATTCCCCTTAAAATTATATCCCATGGGATGCTGTTAATGTCAGTCTTGGGTATAAGAAAAGTGTATCTGCTGATTGCGTTTTTGCTTCTTCCTGCCTTTTTATACTGCAAACATGAACTGGAGAAAGCGCAATCACTGTTCATGCCACATTGACTACAGGTTCTCCTCACAAATGTAAAAAGGGAGACATTGATTTTTGAGCAATTAGTGCATCAATAACTAGCACTTTCAATTTTAATGTATTCAAAAGGAATTGGATTTTTCATTGAATTTCTGTATATTTGTGTTTTGCTGTCTAGCTTAATACTCATTTACCTTACTCCTGTATGGAACATTGCGGCATGCAGTTGCATTTTAAATAACTCCATTTGCTGTCGTGTATGTATATTTCTATCAGCTCTCACCCACACTGACTAGGGAAGCATTGATTCCTCTTGTTCTTTTCCTAATCCCTAACTGACGACATAGACCCACACTAGACTGAGCACCTGTGTTCTTTTCTGTTTCAGTTGAAAAACTATTGTGGAAATAATTGGAACTATTCACCTGTGTTTGGATTAACATAATGATTTACTTCTACATAACTTTTTAAACTAGAAGTAGCATTTTGTTTTCGCTGTAACTTTCTTTAAAAGCCTGTGAAAATAAAGAAATGCTGTAAAACAGTGCAGCATTGAAGAGACAGTGACTGCGACATGGACTGCTGTTGTCTAATTATAACCCGAGTCATTAAAGCTGGTATTGATCAGCATATTGAAGTTTTGCATTAGTAACACAAACATAGCACAATAAAATCGGATGCACTGAAATGAACTCTACTTGATTAGTAAGTGGACACTCACTGATTCAGCAGACACACAATTTTTTTAAACTGTTTTCACGATGAAGTTTTCCAGAGCATGAGACCTTGATACTTAACCCCAATGATTGCTCCTATTTCAATTACCAATAGGACTCAAACACACACACATGCATATACACACACACACAGAAAGAAAGAAAGAGAGAGAGGGGAAATAATTATACTCTGAAATCATTGCAGCATGAAAAAAACAGAAGTCTTTTGCTAGAGGGAGTAAAGATCAAAGAAGACACTAAAATAATGGGTCACAATTGTAGAGTTGAAAGGTTCAAAATCAAACACAATAATTACAGTGTTTGAGCTAGCCAGTGGCAATGGAGTGTGGAAATGTCTGCATTGTGCAATGCCAGGTGGAAGCTGGATGTGATGATAGTAGCAAAGTTGCATAATTGGCATGAGAAAGAAATTTGACTCTATGACCTTTAGTATGCAAGTGTTCATTGTCAGACGCCTCTTGGGTAAACAAATTGGTCAAATATATCATTTCTCTCAGCAGACAAAATCTTCGCTCGTAAGGGTGTATTCTTGAGCGTGGATTTCAAACCATAGGTTATTTTAGAGCTACATTGCTTCCCTACTCAATGTCTAGCTGTGTAATAAAGAAATAATGAGTCTCTTAGGCTGTGAGTTTTTGTATTACATTTTTATTTGATTATTCAGCTGAAACAATCCACACTGGCCCTGAAGTTTGTTTTGGATGTAAGCTCACAAGATATAATTTCTTGTTCCTACATTCATTTTTCCATGAATTTCATAAAGCTGAGATATTCATTGAAACTCTTGAAGCTCTGAGACTGAAAAGAAGCCATGCTGGGATAGCTATGATTGCATTTTTTTAAATGCCCTATTTTCTCTTTGTTATTGTTGTTGTCTAATTATTGTGTTGTTCTTCTAGGTATGCTGTATGTTTTACTGCAAGTTATTGAAAAAAAAAAAACGATTAATTTTATAGCTGTAGAGTCATTATTCAAAAACACAGTGCTGCTTGCTTCCCCTGTCTAATGTTTCACTTTGACCCTCTGTTAGTTTTTTTTTTTCATTTTTGAATAATTAAATAAAAAGTAACAGCTATGTAAATATTGCTTTATGGAGCTAGGTTTCAGCAGAAAGGGAACCAGCTTTTTAACCCATATTGTGTTTTTTTCATTTTACAGGCAGATCGTCTGATGACCTAATGGAACTGAATTTACAAGTGATATTGTGTTGGGTCGTGGTGCTGCATTGTGGCTCTGCTGAAGGCAGTATCCTGTACCGGGTCCAGGAGGAGCAACCTCCAAATACTCTTATAGGTAGCCTGGCAGCAGACCAGGGACTGCCAGACTCAGGTCACCTTTACAAGCTAGAGGTGGGTGCCCCTTATCTTCGTGTCGATGGAAAGACAGGGGACATTTACACCACAGAGATTCCTATAGACAGAGAAACCCTGAGGGACTGTCGCTCCCTGGCTAAGGGTAAACCCTGCTACCTGGAATTTGAAGTATCAGTGACTGATCTGATACAAAACCAGAGCCCACGGCTTATTGAAGGACGCATTGAAGTACAGGACATCAATGACAACACCCCCCAATTTCCTTCTTCTGTGCTTACCATCTCAGTCCCCGAGAACACGATCATGGGAGCGTTATTCTCCATACCTCTAGCTACAGACAGGGACTCTGACAGGAATGGGGTAGCTGACTATGCGCTGACTGCAGGGCCAGATGCTGCAACCCTGTTTGGTTTGCAAGTGGCTGATGACAGGGGAGGGAAGCTCCCACAGCTCATTGTCCTGGGCAACCTAGATCGTGAGTTAAAGGATTCTTATGACCTCACCATAAAGGCAGTGGACGGAGGAAACCCTCAGCGCTACAGCAGTGCATTACTCAGAGTGGTGGTGACTGATGCCAATGATAACGCTCCCAAGTTTGAAAAGTCCACCTATGAGGCAGAGGTTTCGGAAAATAGCCCTGTCGGACACTCTGTGTTGCAGGTAATTTAAAAACTTTTTTTGTATAATGTTGTAGTCTGGATTGCAAAGTTAAATTGTAACCAGCAATGTCTTTCTGAATAAATGTATAGTTTTAAATTTTGGATTTTACCTTTTTCAATATATTTTTGAAGAGAGCATTAGCTCATTATCCTTCTACAGGTAATAAATGCTTATATCTTGTATTGACAATGTAGTTGCAGAACAGTGTGAGATATTATTTTCGGAGTATAAATTGCTCTGTGCAGGATTTTCACAGCATGTTGCTGCGGATTTACACTGATTATCATGAAGGAAATGTCAGGCCTAATAATTTACAACCTTTCATTGAATCCTAGAAAAAAGAGAAAAGAAGGCTAGTGATGTAACTATCAAAAAACAGAGGAAAAGCAATAGCCAAAACAAAGTTATCTACATGCTGTGATTTAAAGTGATCAGACCCACACAGATTCCTGGATTAATTTATTCAGTGACCAATGATTCATTAGTTACATTCATTGTTAGTGTTGTAAATAACATTAGTTACAACACTAACTGTTGTGCATATTTAATGACTTTAACCATTGAATATGTTTTGATTACAGGTTAAAGCAAACGACTCTGACATGGGCCCGAATGGAGAAATTGAGTACACCCTTCACCAGGCAGTAGACCCAGTGCCGAAACTCTTACGAATTGATCGGTCCACTGGCATCATCTATGTCAAAGGACCACTGGACAGGGAGGAAATCAGCAGCTTGTCCTTCTATGTGATAGCAAGGGATAAAGGCCCTCAGCCTAAAAGCTCTAAGACATTTGTAACCATTGAAGTGACTGACCAAAATGACAATGCTCCAGCTGTGGAGATTCGTGGGATTGGCCTTGTGACGCACAGTGAAGGAGTGGCAAATATTTCCGAAGACATGCCAGTGGGAACAGCTGTTGCTTTAGTTCAAGTATCTGACAAAGATGAGGGAGAAAACGCTGTGGTCACTTGTGTGGTAGCAGGTGATGTGCCATTTCAGCTTCGCCCTGCCAGTGACTCAACCAGTGACAACAAGAGGAAGTATTTCCTACAGACCACCACACCTCTCGACTATGAAAGAGTTAGAGATTACCGAGTAGAGATTGTGGCTGTAGATTCTGGAAACCCAGCACTCTCTAGTACAAACTCTTTGAAGGTTCAAGTGACTGATGTGAACGATAACTCTCCAATATTTTCCCCTACCTTGTTTGAGGTTGATTTTGCTGAAGAAAACCAACCAGGAGAAAAAATTTTAGATGTTATAGCCACAGATGCTGACAGCGGCACTAATGCCGAACTTCTCTATAATATTTTGCCAGATTCATCCATCAAAGGCTTGTTTGAGATTGACCCAAATACAGGCGAAGTAAGAGCCAAAAGCTCTCTTGATCGTGAACACAAAGAACAATATGAGTTTCGTGTCACTGCAGCAGATAAAGGGTCTCCTGTCCATAAAGGAACAGCAACTGTTGTAATAAAAGTAATAGACCGCAATGACAATGATCCCAAATTCATGCTTAGTGGCTACAGTTTTTCAGTCTTGGAAAACATGCCACCTCTGAGTCCAGTTGGTATGGTGACAGTCCTAGATATGGACAAAGGCGAGAATGCCCACGTTCACCTCTCTGTAGAGCCTGATGAAGGAAAGTTTGTTGTTCAAAATGGAACAGGAACTATTCTCTCAAGCATCTCGTTTGACAGGGAGAAAGAAAGCAGCTATAATTTCCGTCTAAAAGCAGTGGATGGAGGAGAGCCACCCAGGTCTTCATATGTGGGTGTTACAATCAATGTACTGGATGAAAATGACAATGATCCCGTGATAACTAAGCCCTCCAACTCTTCCTTCAGACGCTTATCACCTCTAGCCTCCCCAGATAGCCACGTTGAAGTAGTGGAAGCTGAGGACCTGGACAATGGCCCTAATGCAGAGCTGGTGTTCAGTATCGCTGGTGGAAACCCTTACCAGTTATTTCGCATTTCCCCCTCAAGTGGAGAGATCACTCTAGCAAAGGAGATGACACGCAAACATGGTGGATTACATCGCCTAGTGGTGCGAGTAAGTGACAAGGGGAAGCCTGCACGCCACGCTACTGCCCTGGTCCACATCTATGTCAATGAAACCATTTCAAATGTCAGCTTAGTGGAAGCCTTAGTGGGACACAGTCTTTACACTCCACTGGACAGGGACATTGCTGGTGATCCCGACAATGGTTTTGCTGCTCAGCGTAGTAATATATTGTTTGGAAGCCTTGCTGGTGTAGCAGGTGTTGTAATGTTGATCTTGGTGGTGGTATTTATTCGCCACCGCATCCAAAGAGAAACCAAGAGTGGATATCAAGCTGGCAAAAAGGAAACCAAGGACTTATATGCACCCAAACAGGCCCCAAAAAACACCAAAGGCAAACGTGGACGGAAAGGCAAACCTCAGAAGTCTCCAAAACCACTCGGGGAAGACGAAGAGGTCAGCCTTCAAAAAAGTCTGAAGTTCAATCTTGATGGAGTCAATGATAGCCCCAGGATACATCTGCCTTTAACATATTCACCAGGAAGCCCTGATATAGGCAGACACTACCGTTCCAACTCCCCTTTACCCTCCATCCAGCTGCAAGCCCAATCGCCATCTGCCTCACAGAAGCATCAGGTGGTCCAGGACCTCCCTGCCACCAACACCTTTGTAGGAACAGGAGGAGACGACAATTCCACTGGCTCAGACCAGTACTCAGATTACAGCTACAAGACGGGCCAACCGAAGTATAACAACAAACAGGTACAGTTATCTCAAGCGCATAGTAAGGTCTGTCTGAGGAATGGGTGATTGGTTTGGTGGATTTTGTGAGAATGTTGAAAAGCAGTGATTTCATTATAAGACTTGCAATATTTTAGTCTTATTATCTACAGTCCTGAAAATCACAGATTCAACAACTCTCATTCATGACTACTTTGGCAGTTCTAGTAATTTGATATGATTTACTTTGACAATAACAGTCCCAAATTTGAATTATCTGAATGCCATTTTTGTCATTGTGCCATCTATCTGGATTGTAAAAATGTAAAACGATAGTTAAAAATTTAGTACAAATTTGTTACTGGCTTGTGTGTGATGATATACGAAGAACAGACCAAATCATTTCCAAAATTATATTATCCATTCTTTCTCTTACTAGTAACTGTCTGCTTTGCTTCTCTGGGTAAGGCATGTATATATGTAAAATTGCATAGACAGAAAGAAAGTTGCTGCAAGTATTTGCTCAATTGTGGCACTGCTAAAAAATAAGATTTTGTCAGGTTGGCAGAAGAGTTGAGCAGGGATGGTCTGTTCTCACTTACTTCTGCTCTTCTGCTTGACCTCTAGTACTCTGTAGTGATCTCGGCAGGTCATTTGCTCTTATCTCCCTGCTCCTTATGCTCTTATCTCCTCTTATCTGTACAACATTTGGGCTTGAATCACCATGGAAACAGAAATATTAATAGAGTCAGAAGGGATTACGAACAGAAAGATTTTAGAGAGTAAGGCTAGAAAGCTAGTGTGTCTCTGGGTTTCTGTGTCATCTGCAACTGTGTAAATGTGTGTCTTGGACTACACAAATATAAATTTGTGTGCAGGAGGGGATAAGGCAGATTATCATTATCCTTATATAGTAGAACATCCCTTATTATACAGAAAAATGTCCAGATGTCTTGATCCCACCAGTTACACAGCCACGCTTGAGCCACTGAAATGGATCTGTGGTTTTTATTTATTTACTTTTTTAGTTAAATATGTGCTGAACTCACATTCAACACAGAAAAAAAACAGCTAGTGTCAGTGAGAGGTAAGATGCTGATAAGACAACTTCAAAGAATACCCAGCACCAAAGACAGCTTTGCGCAGGGGCATTCCATCACAAACAACCACAAATTCAAAAACTCAGGGTATGATTAGCAACCTAACATGACTGATTCCTCTGAACCACACTGAGTGAAAAGTGATATATTTGTGAAACACACACCAACTAGATCTAACAATACTTTATTCATGTCGCTACTGTGGCATTCAAAGGATGGCTATTATTTAGTACTGAAAATATTTGACATTGATGTAAACAATTTATTTTCAACCAGGACGAGTTAACATGAGCTTTCAAGACACTTCCTACATTTCAGCCGTACAAAACAGTTTGACATTCTCCAAGGCTTTGCAGATAACGTTTGCCACATAAAAATTAGCAAAAATAGAAGGGGAAAACATGCCGCTGAGTTCTGAACATGTGTAGGTGACACATTTTCTGTGGAGATATCTTCAGAGCCAGTCTCACAGTTGGCTTGTTGGTAGTTTTAGCAGATGTTAGTTGACAGCTTAGGTGATCACAAGCCGTTGTGGGTGGAGTCAGTTTAGAGAACAGTCACCACTGTCTTCTTGATGGACAACATAAGGGACCAAAATGACTGCAAGCCACAGGGTGTGTCTGGGTGTTTGTGTGTAGTGCCAATCTCTCTGTTTGTATGTAGATTTGCTCCTTAATCTAAGAGTGTTAATTGTGTCTGGCACAGATGTAAGCTCTCAGCATTTAACAGTATTGTGTGTGCGCTTTCTCAATATGATCGCATAAATACATATGCAACATGACTCAAGTGAGTGACAGGCTGTTTAAAAACATGGACAGATGTTGAAGCTCATGTGACATACCTCAGCAGATGTTGTCTTGTGTATGGCATCCCCTCTCACATCAGGAAGAACAGATTGACCAAAATATATAATTAAAGCAACTGCCAAGTGATGCGACAGATCTAGAGTGGTGCCATTGTTTTAATTAACTGTGCTGCACTCAACAACTAGTTTTGTTTTTTTGTTTCCCCAATATGGTCAGATGTCTATTTTTTTTTTTTGTCAAATCTCAAAGTCTCAAATTTCCAGCGTGCATGTTCAGGGATTATGAGCATATGAAACATTACAAGCGTTTAATGATATTTTTTAGCAGTATCTTCATGCTTTAGGCTTTAATTAGAGACAGTTTCCTTCTGAACACAAATCTATTGTCAGGTGGCATCTGAGCGGATATTAAACAAATTGATCAAAAAAACGATATAAAAAAGTGTGTGAGTGTGTTTGTGAGTGTGTTAGTGGTATTAGACGTTGATTGCAGAGATATATTTAAAAGATGAAAATATTTTCCCAGGTTTAGATTGCAGGTGCAAATAGACTGATAATGTAAAATTAGATGGAGTGTAATTAAAGACTGTCATACATGCATTAGTATTTATTTGCAGGTAAAATATTGTCTTGTTTGCTGCACCTACTTAACTCTTCATTTTGAACTTATTTGTGGAGCTGGTCATTACAAAATGATTACTTTTTCATCTTCTCTATTTGAACTTATCAGAAGCATCTCTACATAAATATGCTAGATTAATGAACAGCCCAAGGCTGAATAGTAGAATATTAAAGTACTATATTACTCAAGAACCCGAACAGATGTTTCAGATGTGCTAATTAGATCATCATATTACCTAAGCATGTGCCAGCTATATGTGCAAAATAATATTTGTTTAGTTTCCTACACCAGGAGCTAGTACTGCTATCAGTTCAGAAACATTTTGATCTTTTCCCAAGACTCTGTGGAGAATGTTTCAGCCCTGTAATTGTTTTAGATTAACCCACTTCTGCAAATATTCCTAAAATGCTGTTTCCAGGATGTAATGTTTTGCAAAAAAGAAACAGCAACAGACACTCAACGCCACTAATCACACTTCTAATTTTGCATTCCATGTGTCTACAAGCAATAACATTCAGTAACATGGACAGTGCTTTTGCTGCCAACTAGCTCCAAAGCTTCTGAGAGCCATTGCATCAGAGGTGGAAAAAGGATGATAGGCACTAAAGAAGCCCAGCTTCATTCCTCTGTGGTCTGTGTCAACACCCTTTAGAATAACACTCATCAAATGCTAAACTAGAAAGTTTTAGATCAAGGAAAATTACTGAGCACTAATGTAGCATCATAGTCAGCCCAAATGGTTCTATACTAGATTCAAACAAACATGTGGGAGACTTCAAATAGTGGGGTGTTATAGCCTCACTGTACTGAATATGCATAGAGGTTCTTACAGTTTCTGCTTGCACCTGTTTGGGTATTGTTGTAATTAAAGTAGGGACACTAGGAATTTTCCTCAGGGTCTTGGCAAGTTAAGCCATTTTTAGATATATGCCACAATTTTATTCTTGGGCAAACAATATATTGTACTAATTACTGCATGTGAAGTTACCATCCATACAAATAGTGGTTCCTTGATTCTTAAGATTTAAAGGGAAACTTTTTATTTTATTAACAGAATATGAATATTTTAAATAAGTGTGTTTTACCCAGTGTCATCCATTTGGACAAAATAAAGCAAATGAATAGTAGTAGTCACGAAAGTAACATAGCAAAGCAAATGTTGGTACATAGTTGTATTTTGAAAACACAACATTGTAAGCTGCACATTTCTAAATCCAGGCTGCTAAAGGTTGCACCTTTTGTAGTTTACCCCCTCATCACCTTTGAATGTGTGATATTGCATGATGGTTGCTAGAGAAACCAGTGACTCACGTTAGCCATTAGACCTGATAATTAGCTCTGTTGGGTCCAAGAGCTGGCACCTTTTTTCACACTTCATTTAATGAGAATCTTACATATGAACAAAAAGCAAAATGAAAGTCAGGAAGGACTGAAAATCATCTGTTACACAACAATCATTACTGCGTCACTGTATTTTTTATGCATCAACGCATGCTGATAAAATGTTCTATTCATTCAATGAGGATGAATTTTGTCCAGCTCTGGCTTACTTGTTCATCTCCATGCCCACCTGTAGTAGAGTGAGTCAGTGTGAGTCTTAATTAACCTGCTTCTTTGTTAAGAAGGGCCCACACTTTGTGAACTTTAGGCATCCCTTTGAGCTGGGATTAGCCCGATTTAGTCCAATGCGGGTATTTGAAGTCAGCCGAGGTATATTACAGATGAGGCTGGAAGCACAATTTGTTCTTTGAGACTGTGACACACTGGCCCTCAATTACTTAGGTGTGTTTGGAAGTCTTCTTACCGTGCACGAAAAACAAGTGCGTAAAATTACTATCAGATTAATCGAGCATGTGCACTGCCCTTTTT
Source organism: Aulonocara stuartgranti (assembly GCF_965226115.1). Lineage (NCBI taxonomy): Eukaryota > Metazoa > Chordata > Actinopteri > Cichliformes > Cichlidae > Aulonocara > Aulonocara stuartgranti. The sequence continues at coordinate 25,192,292 of NC_138946.1, forward strand.
TGCCCTCATCACTATAGTCATGTTAGCAAAACAGAATCATTCTGAACTAACAGATTGGTACAATCTGTATACACGCATACTATCTGCACACGACATTATCTATATAAGAAAATGCATTTACCTCTAGGTTAAGTGGGGAAATTAGTGGCAATGAAAGCACAGAATGAAAGAAAGAAAGAATGAAAGAGAAAACCCTGTACGCTTCACTGAAGCAAGGAAGCAAAAGAAAGTCCAAATGAAGAAAGTGAAACATTTTTGTGCAAAGAGGAAGTCAAAAGACACAGATTCCCACAAATGTTTCCACCAGACTGAGGATTGTATAAAACAAAAAGTCTGTGGCTGAAATAATGGGGGTTCGGAATGTTGTTTCCCCCTGAGACAGGCACTGTGACTCGGGGAAAAAAAGTTTGGCTATCAAACATTCTATAAAAAAGAAGAAAACAGTGAAGGGGAAGGAGCACGTAATCTGTCAGCTCAAGATGAGAACCTCACTGCAATGAAAAATGAAATTAATTAATTAATTAAAAAAAATGTGATAGTGCCAAGAAACTGACTTAAGAAAATGACTGTAATGATGTCATCCAGGAATGATATGGCATTTTTAATACCGTTGAAGCCTACAGTTTTCCATTTAGTATTCTGTTGAGATTTTTTTTTTTTTATGTTTTTGATTAATTGTAATTCTGAACATTTTGCGACTTATGGTGTTTTAGAAAACAGCAAGTACTGGCCAAATTAGCCCTGGGTCTTTGATCTCGTCCTTTAGATGCAGTGATAATAGCATTTAGCCAAAATTAATCGTTCTGTCTACAAACAACAATGGCATGGTATCTTCATATCATCATATATTACCATTCCTTTTGTAGGTAAAGTTAATAATGTCTATTTTTCAACAAGCCTGTCTGAAAAGGGCTTGATTATTGCACATTTGAAGAAATAGGACTGATGAAGTCACTGGTATCAGTGAAATAATATTCACATCGTGGCTTTGCCTGAAATTAATCTTGATTCAAGCTGCAATGACTCTGAGCTGGCTGTAAGTGGTTACAAGTTGTACAGGGCAGACAGAAATAAATTAGGTGTAGGCGTTGCTTTTTATCTCCAGGAACAGTGATAAAAAATGTTTAATGAGTCCAGAGATTGAGAATTTTTGGTTAAAGATTTGTTTTTAACATTTATGCCTATTTTATAGGCTGTTGTTACAGACCACCTAATTCTAATATACAGTATTTTGAAAATTTAAGTGTAATGTAACAGAATAGAATTTTTTTTTCTTCCTGGTGACCTGAACTTTTATTGGTTTCTATCAATCTTAATGAATCTTAATTTCTTAATAAGTACTGCTCATTTAGAAATAAACCTTATCTGAATTACAGGGATCTCTAAACTTTCCTCAAATTGTGACAAGGTCAACAGTTTCTGTAAATAACCGTAGTAATAAAATCTCTATGTGCACTAATCACATTTGTAAATAATAAAATAATATGATCAGGGTCTGTATTGGTGGCAGTTGGGTTCAACATTCATAATTTAAACTTGGAAAACAAAATTGTCAAAATCTGTAAAATAGCATTGTCCTTTGTAGAAGTTATGGAAATTTGATATGGATTTATTTTTGAATGATGTTAAATTGGTCAGAATTATGGTAAATGGCCTGTATTTGTATAGCGCTTTACTAGTCCCTAAGGACCCCAAAGTGCTTTACACATCCAGTCATCCACCCATTCACACACTGGTGATGACAAGCTACATTGTGGCCACAGCCACCCTGGGGCACACTGACAGAGGTGGGGCTGCCGGACACTGGCGCCACCGGGCCCTCTGACCACCACCAGTAGGCAACGGGTGAAGTGTCTTGCCCAAGGACACAACGACCAAGCCGGGACTCGAACCGGCAACCTTCCAATTACAAGGCGAACTCCCAACTCTTGAGCCACAATCGCCCCATTATGTGGGGAAATCTTGCAAATAGGGCTGTAACCGTGTTTATGGATGATCTAATGCAGTGGTGCCCAATCCCGGTCCTCGAGAGCTACCGTCCTGCAGCTTTTAGATGCATCCTTGTTCCCACACACCTGAATCAAATGAATGGCTTGTTATCAGGCCTTTGCCAAACATGATGGCATGCTGAAGAGGTAATCAAACATTTGATTCAGCTGTGTTGGAGTAGGGATGCATCTAAAAGCTGCAGGATAGTAGCTCTCGAGGACTGGGATTGGGCAGCCCTGATCTAATGTATCTGTTAACCCTTTTATACATGAATTATGACAACCTCAATCAGGATTTTTTTCTTAAGTATTTTTATTAATCTTTAGCCATGAAAATATTAATAAAAATACTTAAGCAAAAAATCTTGATTGAGGTTTTTTCAATTCATGTATGAAAGGGTTAAATAACAATAATTACAATGAAATACGTCATACATCTATAGTAACATTAAACAACCAGTGGGTGGCAGGGTATGGAGTGACACATCAGTGCCCAATGTAGTGGTTTATGTGCAAGTATACCATCAACACTGACACAAATATAAGAAAACAGCCTTTGAATAGCTGTCCACTGTAGTGGCCACTATGCGTGAAAGGGTTCCACTTAGGAAGCGCTCAGTGAAGGAACCCTGTCTTGATGATAAATTAAGATTAGCAATGCTTTACTGAGATAAGGCTAAAGAGATTCCTTAGAAATGATGATGTATTTCTGACAGAAGATGCTAGTGTAGATTAAGAAATATGTCAACTAAATTGTATTATAACAAAAAGAAGTAATAGATTAATAATATAAGGAAATCCTATACATTTAATAGGCTGGCAGTTGCATTATGGGGTACAGTTGAATGTTATTTAATGCTTTGATCTCAGCAGGGAGACTAAAATATGTTTGTCCTACAGCATTCACCGTAGCTAGGATTATTCACTTAAATTTGGGAGGGTAACAAAAAAGAATTCAGTTGACCACAGTCTGCGATTTACGGACTTCACTGTAACTTTAAAAAATATATAATACATACATTTGACATAGGAACATTTTCGGGCCCCAAGGATACTAGCAACCACAATGGAGAAGCTAATGGGAATCCAAGTTTTATAAATAATCATAAGAATAATAGTCAGCATGATTCATTATAGTAGTAGTCATAGTAATCATAGTAGTAGTAGTAGTAGTGATGGATGTATTCATTTTAACGAGTTGTGTGTATGTTTGCTAAAACAACCTCGGCTTTTTTTCATTTTTTCATATACATGGTTAGGGGCAGTTTTCAATTGTGAAGCACAAACAAATTAAGGTGCGAAAATAGTGATAAATCACCGATTTGTGTGTGATATGTTCGTATGCACGATTTAGCAGATTTGTCTTATGCTTATTTTTACTGAAGACAAGCCTGGAACCATGAAATCACTGAAAATTTGTCATCTGCATTTTACTGAATAGTTGGGAAAGCATGGCGTGCTGCTAAATTATCATTTCCTATCTCACTTTCCAATCTGCCTCCCAGTATTTTACAAACAGACACAGGCACACACGCAGACATACTCACCCACAGACCAGCTCTCTCATTCACACACACAGGCAAGCACACAAACACACAAACAGCTCTTTGTGCACCACATATTTGCCCTGGCTGATTACTCAGAAAAAGAAGGCTAGAAGGAAAGTGAGGTAATGGTGGAGTAATTTGCCCTGCCTGCACGGCATGTTTTCTTACTGTTTTATAGTGTCAATGCATGATTCAATACACTGCATCAGTATTGCATTGTAGTGAAAGCACTGCACATTTGGTGCTGCTCCTTCACAACTTAATACAGCCAGATAATAAAGAAAAAAATATGCCACAGTGATCTTAGTTCAGAGCAGTTTATTACTTAAGAAATGCAGTAGTGTATAATTTTGCACCTACCTTTTTATAAAGCATAGTTTTTCCTGTGGGTTTTTTTTTCGGGATGGATGGGGAAGTTGTACAACATGTACATGTACATGCCACCCAGCCCCAAAACTGGTGAGCTCTATTAATTATCATTTCAATTTCTCATTATTTGATTCATTTTTCTTAACAGTGTGGAAAAATATTTTTTAATATTTACATTTTTTGGTAATAATGGTTGGTTAAAATGTCGACCAAAAAGTTTGTTGAAAGAAATGCTCAAGTTTAAACATGCCAGGCCCAGATAGTCAAGGGGAGCCCATTGGCTACGCGTACCTAAGAATAACCACATTAGCCATCATGTCTCTTGTTATTCTCTTTGTTCAATACATTACTGTGTTTGAGTCCACATAGTAAGTTTGATTAAAATACTGACACGATTGGCTTAAATAATTTGAGGCAGGTAGTCCTCAACAAGGAGAGTGGTCTAGACATTCACAGTAGAATCTGTAGCTTTATAGCACTCGAGATCACCTAAATTTTAGACATCTATTCACTGTGACAGGTACAGGCAGTTACTGTAAAAGGCAAACACGCAACAAGAAAAATGGTCAAAGTCAGGAAGGTAACATAGCCTGGTAGCATGCAGCCTTCTGCCTATACTGTGACTAATTGCTGATAAAAAAAAACAGCCTGGCAAACAGGTGACAGCACAAGGTGATGTACAGTTGGAATTGACAAACATAGGAGAATTTTGGGAAAAGCAAGAAACAGAGGCTTTGTCTGAATTTGTGTCTCTGAAGCTGAACAGAGAATGAGATGATGCAAAAGGTGCTATGACTTTTCCTATGTGTAGCTAAGCTGTGGGTGTATGAGTGAGACAACTTTATAGGATATATAAAGGCTGTGTATTAAATATATCTCTAAGCCTATGTAACTGCTAGGTAAGGACTCACAGGTCTTACTGTATTACAGAGGAGACAAAAAATACAATAGAGAGGAGACAAAAATACAAAAATATAATAGAGTTTTGACTGAATGTGAACTTGGCATTTGAATGAGCACAATAATAAGCAAAGTGTTGCACTCCAGTTTAGTGTAGGAAAACAGAAAATACCAAATTCCATGCAGTTTTTTTTGCCCAGATACATACAGTAGGTCTTTTGTAAACACTCGAGCTACTTCCATACTGTCTTTGCTGTTAGAGAAGGAATTCAGAGACATCAGAGCCTGTTCGTTATTTTTTGCTGAAGCATTGCTTTAAGAGATAGTGTGCTTATAATTTCATTTTGTTTAGGATGGGTGAACACAAAGACTCAACTGGCAACCTCCCTTGGAATGATAATTAAATTAAAGCATAATAAAATGTTCTTCATGCATCCCAAAAACGGTTAGGGCTATTGTACACATAAAAAAGAATATTCACACCAAAACTTCATATAACTGTTTTGCCAAAAATAACTTAAAAAAAACAGCACATACAAACCTGACATTTTAATTAACTGCTTTTCACTTTTCTATATTGCAGTTTTTCAACAGTTCAACTTACTGCCACAAATTGTGGGCTTTGGACTGCGACCATTCTGTATTACTGCATGTTTATTGAACAAAAGTGAAACGATAAGCATCAAATCTCAGAACTTTATTGCATTTTCTGCAGTATGAAGAGAATACAATCACTGGCCCGCATATTAGGTACAACTGTTCAACTGCTCATTAGCAAAACTGTCTAATCAGTCAACCACATGGCAGCAACTCAGTGCATTTTAGCATGTAGACATGGTTGAGACAACCTGCTGAAGATTCAAGTGAGCATCAGAATGGGAAAGAAAGGGGATTTTAAGTGAGTTTGAATGTGGCATGGTTGTTGGTGCCAGATGGGCTGGTGTGAATATTTCAGAAACTGCTGATCTCCTGGGATTTTCATTCACGATCATCTTATCTACAGAAAATGATTAGAAAAAGAGAAAATATCCAGTAAGCAGCAGTTTTCTGTGCTGAAAATGCCTGGTGGAGGCCAGTGGTCAGAAAGGAATGGCCAGACTGCTTTGAGTTCACAGGATGTCAGAAGTAACTCAGTTAAGCTATTGTTTAAAAGCAATAGCTTCACTGAGCCAAGGTATGTAGAAGCGCATCTCTGAACACAAAACATGCTGAACCGTGAGGCAGATGGGTTTCAGAAGACCACACTGAGTCCCACCCCTGTCAGCTAAGAACATGAAACTGGAGCTACACTTCACACAGACCCATTAAAATTTAACAACTAGGCTGATTTGATTTCTTGTGTGACATTTGGATGGTAAAGTCAGAATCTTGCGTAAACAACATGATAACATGGACCAACCCTTTTGTTGTATCAGTGGTTCAGGCAGATGATGTAATGATCTGGGGGATGGACTCAAAAGGCTTCCACAGTCACATATCATAATCCAGTAGAGCACCTTTGGGATGTGGTGATTAAAAATTTGCGATATAATTGATAAATCAATGCCAAGTTGTTAGGAATACATCTGTGTTCTCATGCAAGTTCCCTTGCATGACCACTTGATTGCTTATTAAACTAGCATCTACACTTTCAGTAAGTTCCCCACTTTATTTTCTTTGAAATCCTCTTTATTTGGAACAAAACACTTGTTTTTGATTGGGCTGTAAAACAAACAAACAAACAAAAAAACAAAAAAACCCATAAAAAAAAACCAAGTTAATGAATATCAACAAGAAGAAAATCCAATGTTGAGAAAACTGCTGCAGCTAAGGGCAACATCTATGAAGATGGTAATACCTGAACTAATTGGGGCTAATACACGTTAAGCAGTACAACTCAATCTCACAGCAGTTTACAAATGTATAGATGTTAATGGTCATCCTAAACTGATCTAATATAACATTTAAACATTAATATTTAAACATCTAAAAAATATAACATTTAAGTTCGATAACACTAAGATTAAGATATGGGTTGTAGTGAATGCATGCACATTTGATGGCTGCATGGAGTGACTGGAGAAAAATCTATTCTAAATAGTAGGGAGTGAAAGTGGGGTGCTTTTGCCTACTGGAAGTCTAAAAAAACAAGAGGTGTGCAATCTCAATTATATACTTTGTTCTATAAAATGTGCACAAGCAAGGCAGCTGACAAGAAGGCTCAAATGCTTTAGCCGATGATCAAAATAAACCTTAATAACATAAATAAGTCACTACAATTTGATCTGTCGACTATTACGTTATTCTTCTTATTTCCAGCAATCATTTCACTGTATGGAGCTCGTGGGCAGTTGCCTAAAATCGTTAAACTTCACCCATGACAATCTTCTTTGATGTGTCTGCTAATTAATGTTAAAAAATTGTGCTAGGCAGGCTGAAATATATGCCAATAATATTCACATAACATCCTCAGACATCCTTTGAAGTGTCTTGCCAAGATAGAGAAGGTGTGTTACCTTGAGTTACTGTAGACGGAGATGGATGTCAGCTGTGCGATCTGGCTCAGCACAGTAAAAAAGATGGCACACCTCAATAATCAAGGCTTATGTGGAAACACTGATGTATAGGCTGCCTGTCATATTGAGCACATTTACAGTTTCTTGGCACCCTCCATGCACCCTTCTGATGCTTTCTGTTTCATGTACTGTTAAAGGCTGACTTAAAGTCCAGGATACATCCTAATTATTATCCAATCAGCTGTCAGACCTTGGATCTATATTGTTTCTTTAAGTTTTTATAAGTAAACTAAGATGGAATCTTAATTGAAATCTTTTTATTGTGTACAGTGCTCCTTAATATGCATATTTATGTCTTTGCATTGAATTCTGGGCTTGTTAAAGGGCTCCAGGTGGTTGAGAATATTACTGTATAACACGTATCATGATGTAAAGATGGAACATATTCTGCACCTAAACTGCACTTTTTTTTTAACTTTGTAAAACACTTTGGTCAACCTGTGTTGTTTGTTTAAATGTGCTAAATTGATTGAGAAAGAGGAAAAAAAAAAAACAAAAAAACAAAACAACAACCATCCACTGTTTTACTGTTTTGTAAACAATGATCTTCTGCATTGTTCACAAAATACACTTTAGAAAATATAACAAGTTTGAAATGATGTACTTAATGTAGCGTGGATTTGTGAATCATATCATCAGAGTTAAAAGTGATGGAAATGAGAAATTCTTTATGAACACTCTTGTGAGTAGATAATATTATACTCTGAGCTCAATGTAATATAATTATATTATAATAAAAGTTTCCCAGTAGGTTACAAAGGAGTCATTTATTCCAAAGGCTCTGCATGAAACCCTTTAAGGGCAAGTGAGACAGCAGAGAGGCAAGTGCATTCAATTAGCAGGCTTGTCCTAATTAACAACCATCCCTTCAACTAGGACATAGGGATTGATTTTATTTGCATTTCCTAGATTGAATTATTAGTGTTAGCCCTTTGAAACGGTTTGCCTGAAGTGTGATGCGGCTGATATGACAGGTGTGGGTAATAGGCAACGTTTATGTGTGGGTTGGATAGAAGTAAATATTTTAGTTTGCAAAGGATGATAAACTTATTTGTAAAATGCTACCTGGAGATCTCCTTTTCTCAGGTAGTCTTTCTTCCTTAATCAAGGTTTTACAAAAGATGGAAAATGTGCCTACGAAGTACATAATGTGAACAATAGGGCAACCTCGGGAGCTGCAAAATGAAAAATGAGGCTGGTTCTAAAATCATATTTACAGCCTCGTATAAAAATTTGTTTTGGCCTCTGTAGACAGTTTCTCCCTTCACAATAATGCTGACTAGCTTGCATGTTTTTAGTTTTCTTTTGCATTTCTGTAACTTATGGACCAGAATAATTGAATTAGGTGCGTGGTCACTGTAACTGACGGGTGTCCCAACACAGGCAGCTATAGCCCTAGGTCCCATCCATTACTTTGAGATATTTAACCTTATATCATTGCTGTGTGTGCTGTTGGAGCATTTTGGAGTACTTTTAATAAATTATCTATGGCTTGCTGAAGGGTACAGACCATCCAAAAAGTCTGAGCTTCACTTTTGGCCAGTGAAATTCTGCTACTTTTTAGTATTTTTGTTTTGCACTAATTAGCTGATATATGTGTGTTACACCTATATACAACCAAGGTAACTAGTGTTAGCAGATAAAGTAACTTTCACTCGTGTTATACAAACATGGTGGTGGCCTAAAACCAGCAGGTGATCTCTTGGTGGTTATGTCCATCTTTTATACCTTTTTATACTATATGTGAGGGTGATATATATTACTTTTACATGTGTTTTCTAGATTATCCTGGATTGTACACTGACAACATGGCGAGGTAGCTCAACATTTTCATTGCGCCATGTGGAGTGTTTTCAACAAAGGCAAATGTTGTAACACTGCTTTTGTAGCACGCCAACATAAAACAACAACATTACTAATCTCAGCTAAATGAGAACATAGCAAGATTCTAACCTTTTATACCTCTCACAAACACTCTTGTATTTGTTATGTCAGCTTTCATGTAGTAATTATTCATTAAAAACATTTCTAATAATGTAACAAGTTCTTGATTTATGTAGAATGAGCAATTGCCAAATTCTTCCTGATGGATGGCAATTGCAACTTTTTGTGCAGCAAGTCCTGACTGCCAGCCATCAGCCCTCTTGATGTCATCAAGATGCTTAGCACTGCTGACTTGCTCTTTGATGTAGAGGGGAAATAGACCTGATTAAAGTGATGCTGGTGATCCATGTGCGCATTAAAATGTGATGGTCTCCCTATTGATCAGGTTTAATGAAATATCTGATGAAAAGCTATTGGTTGCTGTCATTTTCCCTCAGGCTCAAATGCTTTCTGTGAGTGGCACATGGTCAGATTCCATCTTTTATGGTAAAAAATAAAATAAAATAAAATAAAATAAAATGAGTTCTTCTTTAGGTAAAGCTGTGTGGAGGCTCAGCTCCCTGATGGCATTGCCTTTAGCTGAGATATTATATCACCACACAACCCAGCCTCCTTACCTTCTGCCAGGCAGATTAGTGCTTTTATCAATAAGCAGCTTAGCACCAAAGTGTTCCTCAATAATATGCCATGTTTTTTCTCCCGCTGCTTTAACTCCTGGGGTTCTTTTTAAAAGTATTTTGCACTTACATATTCTCATATTCTCACATTTCCTTATTTTCAACCTTCCTCCCTTTCTCCCAAAAATTCTTCTATAGGTCTAAGGATTACCCTCTGACTCAGACAAACAGCAATACATTATGTATTCTTCTCTTCAGGTCACATTAGGAAACTAGACAGGGCCCAAGAGGGCAAGGGAGCAGCATCCCCATCAGACATACTACCCCATTAGAAGCCTGGAGTTCACCATAAAACCCATTAAGATCCATTAGGGAAGTGCTCTGGTCCACAGACACCTTTAAGGCCAGTCAGCCACAAAGGTGCACAGTTACAGATGGTGTAAAATTTGATTTGTCACTGGAATGCCATGTGTTCCTTAGGATATTTACTCAAAGCCATGTGTCAGATAAGGTTGCATAAAAGCATCGGCCCATATGGCGATGTGGTAAAAGTTGTGTATTTTTCCACAAGATTCTGACATAGTTTCAGAAATTGTATTGAAAGACTCATTTCTCAATAATTCTAACCATCCTAAAGTGCAGTGATGTTTGATGGCACCTGCTTTAAAAATATAGTTAAATATATAGTGTTTTATTTTTCCAGTTTGCAAACCAGTACACAATGCAAAGTATAGCTATAAATATAAATTAGCATAAGCATTATTGAGCCCAAGCAGATCCCAGCTGAGATTTCACTCACTCTTTTGTAAATGCTTGAACAAGCTCTCCAGCAAATGGCAGCTCTTCCACCCTGCTCCGATTGGAACAATTGCATACAGCTGTGAGGTTCCAGCATACTGCCTCTCTTGTGATTAGAGTGCTGCTTATTACATTTGATGAGCCTGACCCAAATCTTCCAGAGGCAGACACATTTTCCAAAGTGAGTTTGAAATTTTAAATCCTAGATCAAGTCAAAGTTGAATCCTTTGCTGGGCCACAAATAGCCATTTCTGACACCTTTCGGGATAGAACTGGGCATAAAAGGTTCGCCATGACATGCTGTCTACCAATTCGTTTTTACAAAGGGTTTCATGACATTTAATAAATGTTATCAGCACCCAAAAATAAGAATACTAATTTTAAAGCAGTTTGATGTATTATGACCTCATTAACCATTAAAGTTTGCCATATGGAGGATTGCCTAATGAATGTTTTTTTTCTCTAGCTTCAGGAGTGTTTCTCTTTGTGACAAACTGTTGTGAAGTCGTGATTAATTGTGTGTTTTTCGTGCTTTGTTTGCCAACTCATAGATCTGACATGGAAGCATGAAGGAAAATGGATTCTTTTAAGTTAATTAATATAATTTTTTATACATCCAAGAGTGTATAGCTCCTCATTGCACTTCTCTTGCTTAGATTTCCATTGCATGGCTGCAGCTTTGAGTGTGTACTATAGCCTGGAGGCACAGTTTGATTACCAAATGGGAAGAGAAGCCAACTACCCAGGGTCCCCCAGAAATGCTCAGGTTTACTACTATTTTCTGTGCCATCTGCTGTAGACTGTTGTTTAATTCTATTTTTAAGACCTTCATTGTTTGTAACTTTGCTCAGATCAAGGTATTTAGAATACATGTAAAGCTGCAACCAGTTTTTCACTGATAATTAAACTTCTTAATATGTAAACCCCCCCCCCCAAACGCTCACGATCAGTTGAAGAAAGCAAATTTTTCCCAAGCAACCAGTGTTTGCCAGGCAGTTGCCAACGAGTCTCTAGGCGTGTATGACTGGGGTCTAATCTGCTTTTCTCCTATGTGGGGATTCATATGTCAAGTATGAAGTCACTATGACAGGTGTTCATATTTTGGTTGTGTTCTGAGACACTTTTACATATTTTTTAGTGATTTTCTGTTTGGCTAGGAAGAGTTAGCAGTATAATTTTATAATTTATGTAATTAATTTAGCTTTTAACAGAGACACGTGCCCGCTCTGACATGTGCCTTATAACCGTAGTAACGCACACAAGACAAACTCTGCAAGGTAACATGAAATGGTGTCTAGGCACATAATGTCAATCTAGATAATGTCATATATCTGCAATGCAGTTCGGATAAGACCAGCGTTATTAAATCATTGCAGTTAAATGTTGGCAGCAGTGCATTTGCTGACACTTCCTATTTCTCCAAATGACTTCAATCGCTCACTGCAATTCGCAATCAGCCTGATCCGAACAGGCGTGTTCTGAACAGGTAGGGCACTAGTGACTTAAATGATCCATCAAGAATTAAAATTGTTGGCAGTTAATTCTGTCACTCATATAATCAATGAATCAACAATTCTTTCTGCTATGCAGTATTGGTTATTGTTGGTTGTGCCTGTATTTAATGAAAATCTCACAACAATCTTATTTAAAGTGATGATCACAGGAGGATAATCCTAATATAGGTGGGGTTGGGGCAAGCTATGGCGTTTGCTATGAAAAGAAAATTCACCATTAAAGATCCATCATCTTTTATGTATATAGTTATATATTTGAGAGTTTTTGTTATTGTTGTTTTATTTCTACAACAGTGCCAGAGAAATTGAGATAAGCAGCATAATAAGGGAAATTACTTCTCTGCCTAAAGTATCCCACTGAGCAAATTTCTCTTTACACACATTATATTCTTCTGGTGTTTCACTTCTTTTCCTGCACACCCGATAGGTCTTTTAAAATGTCTTTTGCAAGTAATATATATTTTCAAACCTTTTTTATCTGCCTTATTGCTTTGCATTTACAACACCTTTATTCATGTTGTAACTTATAATACATATTTGATTGGGGAAAAGCCTGTTGATGAGTTTGTAGAAAATACTAATTTTTTTTATGTGTATTTAGCCTTTGATATAAGAATAATAACGACTACCCCTAGAAATATTGTACTGAATAGTGTGTAACTCACGTAACATGTAATCCACGAGCATGATTTGTGATTATCAATACCAGTTTAAAAGAGCTCTGCAAGCTAGTTAATAGGGCTAATCTAACAATGCCATTTATGTGCTTAGACACCTTACTCGTCATATGGTTCTTAACAGAAAGGAGAAAAGACAGAGGATGAACATTTACAAAAGGAAAGAGTGTCATTAATTTTGATGTGTGCAGAATTTAAATATGAATAACAATGTTACATCAGAATTTCTCATAAAGGTTTCACTTAATTAGTGGAACGAGTTTGCCTTTCCAATTAACATTTGTGAATCTGCATGTCCTGTCTGATTATGTCAATCTTTTACTTTAACTGGAGAATATTTCAACAGCTATTAAGTAATTAGTTATTCATTTTAGATTCAGATAGTGGTGTAAGTAGTTCCAGTCCCATTTAGTTAGTAACTTTTGTAAAAGCCATGAGAAGTGTAAGAGCAGATCCCATAAATGTGATAACAGGAAACAGCTTTTAATTTAAAAAAAAAGGATGTTTTATTTATTTATTTTTATTAATCTGTTGGTTTTCTAATAGCTAGATGAGATTTTACAATTTGCTTTAATTTACCTCAACAGGTCTACTTGAGGGATCCAAAGTTTCTTATACACAGTCAGTAGTAGTTTACAAATTACTGTAATCAAGATGTTTAAGACAATGCAATTTCTGTTAGCGTTTAGAGACTTTGCTGCTTGATTCACTCATAAACTATTTCATAACTATAACTATAACTATATCATTTCTAAAACGTTTTCACTTATCTATTGCAAGAACTTTCCCTTCCTATTGACATTTGTGTAAAAAACTGATATACTGTGAGTATATCTCAGCAATTTCAGCAATGCACAACCATCTCCTGACCACGCTGGTATGTAAGTATAGCATAGTATAGCAACTATTTAAACCTCCAAAGCTGTAGCTGCTTGGCGTTTGTGATCACAATTCCTCTGTCAGTCAAACAGTGCAGTACAATTTGTAGTACTAAAAATATTAATTTAACTACTCGGCAGTTGTCAGTCATGAAACCAAACTGCGATTATTACAGTTCTGAATAATACAATATATGCCAAGATCTACAGGGTTGGTTGTAGAACAAGCAGTGAATAAGTTCAGTGGTATGCAATTTTATAATACTCTGTATTGATCAAACAGAATACATTCTCCAAATGTACAACATGTTGTGTATTCCTTTACATACCTAATATCTTCTCACAGACATGGATTGAAACTGTTATATGTAGCTTTACTAATTCAGCAATTTAATGTGGTATATATAAAGGTACACAGCACTCACCTACTGATTTTAAAGTAATTATGTATATGAAAGATGAAAAGCTAAACAACAAATGGGAAAAAACAAGTTGTTTATGATAAGCCAGAGAGGGCTGGAAGGAAACCTTTAATAAATAAATAAAGAGTCAAAAGTAAGAAATGGAATCCGTATGGAAACAGCCATGAACTTTTTTTTTACCTCTAAAACTCAACTGCTTGTCAGGAAACTACACGAGCAGCAGAAACATCTCACAGTTAGGAGCAGTAATTGCAGAGTTACCTACACGCCACAAACAGTTCAGGTTAATTACACCCGGTGAAAGATGCGTAGACACATTACCCACAGGGGACTAAACATGCAATATGATTGCCAAATACATTACGCTTTCTGAGCCAAGAAAAGTGTTTTTTAACCTCCGACTGAGAGATTTTTACTGAGGAAGCACCACCATGGTGCTCATTACAAGGCCCAGGTTGGTGTAGACACTCAGCCAATAAAGGGTTGTCGAATTCTGCCTGTGATGCATCCAGGAGTGCTATATCAGCATGCTGCCTCGATTGCACTGCAGGAGGTACATATAAAGAAGAAAAAGGGACTGTGGTCAAAAAGAGCTGCAAGTGGCTCTTCTGCGTTTGCATTATGTTTCATTTAAATTAAACAATCATCTTCTATAGACAGTCTGACGTTTATAGAAGACTACAGTTGCATGGCTATACCTCAGGACTTATTAAGATCTGAAGAGCTCATATATTTTAGACATGCCAATGGATTGAGGATTTTACTGCAGGCTATAGGTTGTTACTGCTACTGATTAAGCTCAGTGAGCTTGTCCATACAGGCAGACACAATTGTGTGTATACTGCGTGCACTGCAGCATAGTTTATATCCTCCAACCAGTAATAGGAGAGAGGGCAGGTGCTGGCAGAGGTTGGAGGATAGATGGTGATGGGTGGTTGGCTTAAGAACGGGGAAGATCGGGGCTGCGTTGTGGGCCAGATCTCGTCCTTGCAGTTATGAAGGAGAAACAAACTGATCTGACAGTGACAAATGAACCATCTCCGCTTCCCCAACTGCCAGTTTTATGTCTCTGAAACTCCTTTCTCACCCTCAGTCTCTACCCTGTACCCCCCCTCCACCACCACCACCATTTTCTTCTTGAGCGCCCTCAACCCCTATTCTATTCATTCTCACCTACCATGCTCTTTTTTTTCTGCCTCACTTTCCCCTGGCCTACATTTTTACTTTTCTTTTGTTCTCCCAGCGATGCTCTTTCACTTCTCCCACCATTACCTTCCCCATTCTCTTTTTGCTCTGTTGCTTGAGAAGTATTGGAGGTTTTTGCATCTGAAGAGGTCCTGCTGCCTTCTATTATGCAGTAATCTTACTGCATTATTTAGTTCATATAATTGATAGACTGATTCTAGCGCACCATAATTACTTCCCTGCTTCAGTTTCATGTCACCAACTAACATAGCATTTATATACTATAAATTGCATTCCATGTATTAAAATGTGACTTCGTTTGAGTGGAATTGTCATAGCTGAGTGCCATTAACGAAGAAACACTGAAGTAGCACAATGGATGAAGGCATAGCTCAGCAGTGATTATTGTTGAGATTTAATGACTGTCCTGCTCCTGTAATAGACCTTCTGGGGTGTTGAAATGAGATGCCAAGCAGAGAAGACAATTAATTGCTTGGTTTCCTTTTGTCCCCGCCCCCATCCCATGTGTATTGGACTGAAACTTGATAAGATAAAGGCTTAGGGCCACCCTAGTACCTTAAGAGACTCTTCTGTCTTGCAATATTGTGGTTGCATTGTGTGAGTTAAGTTGCCCCACGGTGCTGTTTGACACCGTGGACTGCACCTTGTCAAAACATTCTATTATATGATTTGCTGCTTCTTATATAGACTGAATAATCTCCTTACTGATTGAATAACAGTTTGACTGACTCGTAATGAGCATATTGTGGCCACGTTGCTATTGTAGTAAGGTACCCGACATTAATTATATTGTTGTTCTATTATAGTATTGATGAATGATATAGCATAGTAACTAATAGCAAGATAAACGCATCATGCGTACTACGTCCTTGTGCAATTTGTGGAACTGTAGCGTATGACAGTGGCAGGTTATTAATATAGGGAGCATCACATGGCAAGCCTGATACTTCTTTCAGGCAAATCTGTTTACATCTAAAAATTCTCAAACACAGTTTTGTCAGGAATAATTTCTCTAATTTAAAAAAATTCATTTCCCAGTAACTGAGATATTATGTGTGACTCTAGAGGAATGAAGAAGTGCTGTACTTTAGCGCCCCCTTGACCTAATTTAAAGCAGTGACATGGGTAATTCCCTCAAGTTCTGTCGAAAGCTGATCAGTTTCTAAACAACAGTTCCACTCGACAGTGATAAGAGACACACTATTAATTTCTCTCAAAGGCAAGCTTACAAACATATCACATTTTCTACATGGCTATGACCAAAGTCCATGTAATTTAGTGCTGCAGCTCACATCTCAGTCATCTTTGTATTTCTGCTAAAATACATTTTTCGTCGTGATTAGTCTGATGCACAAGCAAGAGCAATTTCATACCAAGGAGTTGGTACAAAATACTACGACCATGCACACAGTTAAATGGTGGCGTAAACATATTCTGTGAAAAAAAAAAAGCCACAGTACACACTCTTGTTTATGAGCATTAAAAATGCATTGGTGTTCTAAATCATTATAATGCAAATTCTGAGTCTGTTAAGCAGCAGTACACTGCACACGTTAGATGAGTGCAAATCCATCAGGCACAGCTAAAAAATACAGTGCACTGAATGTAATTGGAATAACAAATAGTAGGCTATATTATTCAACATATGGTCAATACCATAAAGATTGGAGACAGAGTAAATAAAATAGCAAAATGTGCATGTTTGCCATACCATTTCCTTTGGGCAAGCACAATTTGCAATGCTATTAAGAGAACAGCTCGCCACGGTTAATGGAAAGTGTGATGAATAATACAACCTCACATAAATGCTGTCAATCAGTTAGTGGTAAAGATTAATAATAAACAAAGCTGGCATTAACACTGTCATGCAATTTCAGTACTTTGTTTTCACATTTATATACTTTTGCATGTGTTACTCAAGCAAACCTAACATAGGCATTGATTTTCAAAACTGATTTCTGCCTCTTCTTGCTTTGTGCTAAGTGTCAGTACAAACAAAACACTTAGACTGAGGACTAAAGCATTGCAGTGTGGAATTTCAGCTCTCAACATAATGACTCTCAGAGGCTGCAGCAGCTCATACAGGGAAGGATTGTTTCTGGTTTGCAGTCATATGAAATGTCATCTGGAATTTGACAAGATATGAAGAAGCAATCCCCTTTGAGAGCTTCACTGAACTGCACATTTTCTTGTATTGTTCTCTTGTTAAAATCAGGCCCTTACGGCTGACCCATGTCATTGTGTGATAAAACTAATTATTTGCCAGACGAATTATTGTAGGCTCTGCTGTCTCGAGGTCAGAATAACTGGCAGCCTTCTTATACTATTAAACTGATTATACCGTGTCATTGGCCAAGAATTTAAACACAGTGTTGATATCAGAGCCAAGCAAATTCCAAGCTTGTTTTTTATTATCTCTATATTCTCATTATAAGATGTTAGCAAACCTGTGCTGTTTTATTTTATTTTTTAATATCATTTTTAGAGCATTCCCTTAGGCACTTGTCCTTTGTAACTTTTACTGACCTGATTATAAGAGTTCAATGTAATTCGAGTTAGTGAGCATCCAGAATGATGAAATGTTTCCTTTTTTCCCTTTGAAGTCTTGCTTGCAGTTGCATTTTATGCTTGACAATGAAGAAAAAAATCCTCTGATCACAGCACTGATCAGATATGTTTCTGTGATAAATATATCTGTAGAATTCTCTTAGTTCATAGACTGGAGATCAGTAGGTGTTCAAATCCCTATCTTTTTGTTTTGTTTTTCATTTTTTATTTTGCAAATTATAATGTATAATTCATGCATTCAAAAACTATCCTTGTTTTGCCTGAGAAAACAGGTCTTGAATGCAGGGTTCCAGCTGCTGAACAGTTCAGTAGCACAGCTGGATTAGGTTTGTGTCTAAAGCTTCTTTTGCACATCACTTTGATATTTCCATTTCTGCACAGTGTGTGCTCCAGGGCATCCTACAGTAGGACAATTGTCCAGCTTCCACTTCAGTTCAGACACTATGCATCCATTGCAGCTGCATTCACTGTTGCATACTAAAAGATACGATTTTGTGCATACAGTCACAGGAGAATGCATCTCATGTTGTCAAATGCAGACAGTGTCTGCTGAAGGGTTAACATAATAAGCATACCATTCCTATAACTCCAGCAAAACATATTAAGACTCACATAAGGCATTTTATATTTCCAGAAAATCAAGTACAGGAGAGATGAACCAGGAGAAGGAAAATCCATTTACTGGATAAAATGAACTGTTTGGTGTATAAAAGTTTCATTTAACATGAAAATTTCCAGTATTCTTTGTTCAAGTGGTCTTTTTTGCCTAAAGGTTTTTCAATTGCATCTTGTAATATATATATATATATATGGTTCAATTAGCAAAAAAAAGCAACAAAAAAAAAAAGTAACAGGCTTCTTCATTTAATTTGTTATATATTTCAAATGTAGACCATACAGTTCAATCAACACCTACAATTGATGTTTATGGCTTCAACAATTCAACAATTTTTTTGAGTTAAAAAAAAATCTGAAACATTTGATGCTTCGGACACTAAATTCACTGAAAATTTAACAGCACAGCTCTGAAAAACCAAGGAACATGCCATTTCATCATCTGCTTTGAAACCCGTTATCTCCAAAAATACCAGTGATGTAAGACATTTACAATTTAGGAAGCAGAAAACAGCAAACTTAGACATAACACATCGTACCAGGTCCACATTGTTTTTTTAATCAGTTGCAGTTGTGTGACTATTCTGACTCCCTACGGACCACACAGTAGTTATTACCAAAGGCATGAAAGTCTTAGCAACCATCAGGTGGTAAGTTATCGAACGGTTCCACAGGCTAGAGGAACAAATAAGCAGGCTTTGCTATTCTCCCCATGCACTTTGCTGAAGCCAGAAATGCTTTCCCAGGATATGAATATGTGAAGATATGGGGAAAAAAAAGTCTTGATATTTTTGCCTGGAAAAAATCGGAATTAGGTACAGCAATTTATTCACATATCTGTAAATATATATATAGAAATATTCAATTCTAACAAGCTTCAAATTTAATATTTGGCAGGATCACCTTTACTCTTCAGCACAATCCAAATTGCCTTAAGGAAATTTTCTTGCCTAACACAGTTCTTGAAGATTACTACTTTATATAGTCTTCAGGAATAGGCTTCTTGAATGACGTTCCCAAGCTCTTCTCTGGATGTTGGCTGCCATCTGTTTCATTCTCTGTCAAGACGATCCCACACTGCTTCAGTAATGTTTGGGTCCAGCCTTTGGGGAGGACAATCCATGACTGATAGTGCTCTATTGTGGGGTTTTTTTTCTATCCACGTTTGCATTTACTGCATGAGCAGTGTGTTTGGAATATGGCGGAGCTGCCACAAGAGGCCAGGTGGATGAGAGAAAGGGGAGGCAGGAGGAGAGACCCAAGGCGGCCGCCGGTCCGAGTGTCAGGTGAACTGAACTTCAGGTAAGAAGTTATGACCTGCAGTCTGTCTGGGGCAGATATAAACCAAGTTTAGGTGGAGTTTATTTTGGTTGTGCTGAGTTTTTACAGTCAGTTACAATAACTCGTACTGCGTACTAGCTAGCATGACAGAGTTTCTAAACAGCTGGGTGGGTGCTATGATGTTACTGATAGTGAATTTTATTTTATTCACAAGGTTGGTTAGTAAAGTTGCCAACCGTGCCATAAAAAACGGAATCATCCCGTATTCAGAGAAAATATTATTGAGCTGAAAAGGAACACAGTTTGTCCCGTACTTCAGCTAGGATGGAAAAAGACACAAAGCTGGAGTTATTCTGTCTTTACTCTGTCAGCTGCCTCTTCTTCTCTCATTCCCTCTCCCTCTCTCTCCTGTTGCTCCTTCAATCATGAAACTGATCAATGATCAGCTGATTGGCTTTTCTCTCATGTTTGTTTATCGCCGACTTTGCGCCAGAAAGAGGAAACCAGCGGACGTCGCGCTAAACAACAGCAGCACGTTTAAGCTTGATCAGCTGTTGTTAGAATTTATTTAATATTACTTTCTAGTATCAGCTGATGTTTGCTGGAGCCACAGCCGTAAAAGCTGCTGGTCATGATATCGGTTTGGTTATGTGATGAGAGGGAAACATGAAGATGAAACCAGGAGATGTCCTTACTGAATCATCAGAGCTGAACAGGTGATGGAGAAATAGGTTTACCTTTTAGGTGACATGAATGAGTTGAAGGGAAGTTATGAACTGTTTCTGAGAGACAAATAACACCAGGATCCTTTTCTAAGTAGCTGACAGCTGGCAACTGTGCAGGGGCGGGTCTAGCAAAGTTTTGCCAGGGGGCCAGGTAGGGCATTAACAGTGAAAGGGGGGCACAAAGAAATACCTTTCTTTCTTATTCTCATTTAAAATGTCTCGCTTTTATTAAATAATTATCTGAATCTTACAACCAAAGTTTTTATCTGATGTACAACGTATAGAAATCATACATATACCAAAAAGACAGTGTACATCACTGTCACAACAGCGTTTGACTAAGGTCCTGCATTAGTAGAATTTTTTCATCATTTTATTCAGGGTGTGACACTGTTAATCTACTACAGATAGGTACAGATAGTTTTTTAGGCATGCCACAACACTGGTTCATTCCTTTAGTTAGGTAACTTTTGTATGCTTGAATGATTCATGGGTCAGTATTAAATGTTTAATAACAAAAAGTGTGTGTGTTTGTGTAAAGGTGACTCATATTCACAACAATATGCTTGTTATCAGGATGCCTATATTCTGGCTCCCTTGTGTACTTCTTTAAACTTTTCCCACCTTGTTAACTGGGTAGGAGACTGTCCGTAGAAGTGGATAAGCTCAAATGTAATATATCAGAAACCTGATTCTGATATACAGAGATCTGTTTGTGAAAGCCTCAGAAATATGTTAGAAATAGCATATGTATTTAACCTATGTGCTGCAAAGTATTATTGAGGGCCATAGTAAAGAAACAAACTATAGACTTGAGTTTAATAAGCCCATCCCTTTTAGTTTGCTTTCTTGAATTTAACAGGATGTTTTTGATCCTGACACTGCATATTTAACTTGAAGCTTAAGGATATCTGTCTGCAGCATTATACTGAGTTGAGTATATTATCAAGAGAGATTTTGTTACAATCAGTGAAGTACAATTGTGCTTATATCTTTGTGCCGGTTGTATTTGGTCAGATAAATTTGTGTCTGACCAAAGAATACAGCCATATGGTCATAAAATATAATTATTTATAAACTCATACTGAATCTATATGTAGTGTAACACCTAAGCCATCTTAATTAATTTTTTCTCTGTATGCTATGCTGTTTGCTTGGAATTACAAAGTCCATTTTTGTTTACTGAAAGGTAAAGCAAGAGTTATAATGATAACTTGTTCAATGCCAACTTGTTTCACAGATTGACACACTGTCTGGTTGTAATAATAGACCATTTGGTTTATGCTTCTGATAAAAATCTGTCAGATAAAAGAGATAGGTATAGCACAGAGAGATTTTATAGTGTTAGAATATGTATTTGATTTTAGCCATTTGCAGTTTGCTTGATTCTATGATTTTGTGCATGTATCTCTCCAGCTGGGAGCTTGTTTGTGTCTTTCAGCTTGTCTGCTTCACTGTCGGAAACAGTTATTGACTCAGAAACAATTACCCTTATGACTTGAATATAATTCAATTAATTTCCTTCATTTCACATGTAATAACGCATAACGGAGTTCATTTTCCCAGTTTCTATAAAAGACATAGGGTTTTCAGAAAAGGGTAATGTTATCATTTTTTCTGCTTTCTCTGAGACATTGTTCAATCAGTCATACAAGATTATTTATGAGTTTGTGGTGAGATTTTAGTTTCTTTAACAACATGTCCAGTAATTTGTAGAACAACAAAATAGGCGCACTGCAATTTTGCTTCCTTTTAACCCCTTTATAGTGTTTTCCTCCTGCCAGTCACAATGAGGACAACTGAATAGTTTGGGAAGGAGAATTCACTTCACACTTTCAGTGTGAATTTGACATCTATTTAATAATATGCCACAGCCCTGTTCCAGACATCTTGACACTTCTAATCTGCATCTTGATGAACATCGCTCTTATGTAAAGACTTCACCACTCTTTGAATATTTTCAAAGAATCTGTGAAAATGATGTCAGGGCTTTATGACAATATTTGATGCAAGACAAAACATTTCATCAACGTAATCCTTGCAAAATGATCTTTTGATATATAATTTCTTTGAGATAAGATCAAGGATATATAATTTTGATTATTTATATATATATATATATATATATATATATATATATATATAGATATATAGATATATAGATATATAGATAGATAATCATTCAGCTTCCCTAAAGCTTAAAAATTTGTTCAGATTTATTATCTGAATTTAAAGCAGAACTATCTCCATACTAACTTTTTGTTTCACTACATTTTTAGGCACATTATCCTATAAATCAGTGTTGTCATCATATTGATAGATGACAGATGATTGATAGAAATGATGGAGATCCCTAATTTTAGTTGTAAAAAAGAAAGACATGTTTCTGAAGCAGAGGTATCACAGTGGCTCCATTTACTGTAAGTGGGAGGTAGCTTAAGAGGAACATACCATAATGAATTCTAACTGTCGGATTGCAAAGATGATATAAAGCAAAACTGTACAGTTTATGTATATAGTAGCATTAAAGAAAAGAGAGCACTGAGGTTCCTGTTGATTCTTTCATAGATGTGTTTCTGTTGAAATGAGTGGGTTAGGGTAAAGGTGAAGAAATAGTCTAGTAAGAAATCGTAGGAAGCTACTCACCTGGGGATGGGGTCGGGTACAAAGAGCAGAGACAGTAGGCAGCGAGAGGTACGTGGGATTATGTAGGAGTATGTGTGAGTTTTGCAGTATTGTTTGAAATGTAGGGGGGTTGCTAGGATACAAGGAAAGAGATTAGATGGTCTTGAAGAGCATACGCATTTTGTCGACTGGATTTGGCATAAAAAATAGAGCCAATGATTAGTACTTATTCAGGAGAAGACTACTAGATTTTAGACTATGTCAAGGCCCAATGCAAAATCAGCATTTTACCACCTAAAAACATAGACAAAACATGTTTATTACCAAGTTTATCACATTGGATCATTCACACACTTTATACAGAAAAAAAACAACTCTTTTTAAGGTAAGAGGTATAACATTTTTGGACTCGCTTTGGTACACAGAGATGGCCGATATCATTGTGATACACTAGCACTGAATGGACATGTTACTGAGACAAATGGGTAGATTTCTCTCTGAAGAAACAAGTCTGACACAGCAGAACACTCTGCAACATGTCAAAAGGAGAAATCACTACACACAACCTTATCAGCTCTGTGTATGCATAATTTAAAGGGGAGATGTTCAGTAATTGGCAAAGTTTAAATATCTTGAGCTATAGTAATTGAATAGTCTCCCCACTAATGGAAATGTGTCAGACATGCTCTTACATCCAGCAGACCGCAGACAGTGAGTGACGGAGCACCAGGGCAGGAAAGTGAGGCAAAGAAAGAAAAAGAAAGGAAATGTCTGCTTTCTTATTATTTGCTTGGCTGTAGAGAAGAAGATGTCATGATGAGAAAGAGTGGCTAGGTCATATTGTTCTGCTGCCATCAAGCTTGGAATTATTCCATCTCTTTCTTCTAATATTTATCTTATGATAAACCCACTGTTAGCTCCAGGGCTACCCAAGTCCTGTTGGTTTTGTTCTCATCATAACCCTCCTGGCTATTTAGTTAGGCCTACTGCAGACTAAGAAAAAAAAAAAGAAAATAACAAAAATCTATTCTTTCTCTCAGGAGTTATCTTACGCACATGAAAAATACTTTTTCAAGATACTTAGGGAAGTTTGAATTTGTTTTAGCTGAACTATTGTCAATATGTGTCAGTCTGAATCTTTGGGAACTACAGCACTGCAAATTGCCATGTCATAAAAGGCGTTGGTTTGAACTGAGTAAGACTTAACAACTGTGCTCAGGGCTAGAGAATGACTACCATACACAGTCAAGCTGAAGTATTTGGACAAGGACACAAGGAAATTCCATAAGATGACAACAAATCAGGGACTCATAACTTTCAACATCTTAAAGTCCAAGGAAGGCATTAGGTTTATTATTTGCAACTCGGCTGTAAAAAGACAATAGTTCAATTCAATTTAATTCAATTTTATTTATATAGCGCCAAATCACAACAGCAGTTGCCTCAAGGCGCTTTATATTGTAAGGTAGACCCTACAATAATACATACAGAGAAAAACCCAACAATTATATGACCCCTTATGAGCAAGCACTTTGGTGACAGTGGGAAGGAAAAACTCCCTTTCAACAGGAAGAAACCTCCGGCAGAACCAGGCTCAGGGAGGGGCGGGGCCATCGGATAGTGACACTATTAAAGCTATTAAAAGCTGACAGGAAATTGAGCACGGACGTTATTTTGAAATGCTACATTGCCACACAACACGCCTTCAGTTGGCAATGAAAAAACTACACACAGGGACAGAAGTATACATTCGCTTCTGAAATAAGCTTCTGAAATATTTCATTTAAACTGGTTGGTTTCCTGACATGGACCAAGGTTTTAAGCATCATCTGCAAATTTTAGGCTTGAGGACATGGCTTTAGGAATGGCCTTACAAGGCTGTACCCTATCCCAGCTGTCATAGGGCGAGATGAGGCTATACCCCGGACAGGCTGCCAATCTGTCACAAGGCCAACAGAGAGAGACTTACCACTATTCACTCTCTCATTCACCCCTAGAGTTAAACCTAATCCACACGTTTTTAACTGGACATTCGGAGAACATGGAGACCCTCTAAAGAAAGCACCCAGGATCTGAATAACTAAGGTAGCAAGATAAAGACAGACAGACAGATAGTTCGTCTGCCTGTCTCTCTCTCGCTCTCATAATTATACAAAATATAATTTTTCATAAAAGTAGTCTAGACAGCTGTGATCCATTTAATAATAACCAATATTCAGCAGTCCCAGTTTTAATATTAAGTCAGAGATATAACATTTTCAAGGTGGCATTGCTCTTAAGAGCTCTTTCTCATAGTCCCTTTGTCTGTTAGCAATATTGCCTACATATTGCCCAGACACAGCTTTTTTCTTTCCAATGTGGTGACTGTGAAAATTAAATCTGTCTATCAAAAGTTGTTGTGTAATATAGCAGCAATCACAAGGTTAAGTGGTTAAGTCTCTGTTGTAGAAAGATTCTGCAATTTTGAGCAATAAGCATCCCAGCAAAAAAGCCCTTTTGAATTCATTTTCACCAGGATATCATAACAAAAGAAGCACATTCTAATATGCTGTTGTGGAGGATTGTTACCTACAGCCTCCTGCAAGGCTCTACCTTATCTTATAATATTTATTCTCCAAGAGAAATGTATCAGAAAGACTGAATACTCCATTTCATAACTGAGTTTCAAATCCTATAGTGTTGTGAAATTAATGTTGCCAGTTAATCATTTTTGACATTTCAAAGACGTCAAAAATCACATTTTGAAGCTGAGGAGAACAACCTTGAACTGCTGAAATTTGAGACAGACCCACGATATGGCATGAGTTAAAATAGTGAGGTTCAACAATTACAGCTGAACTATGAAACAGTGAAGAGAGAGAACAGATTATACCACGAAACTGGATTAGAATGTAAAGGATGTGTGCAGATCTGCATTCGTTTTCTCATAGATCAAAGCTATACTGAGGCACAAAATGGGTTTTTGTGGGCGTGCATAGAACGTATCTGCAGTCATTTTGTACCACCCTTAGTAATTGCTAAGTTCAATACATCTTGTTCTTTATAAATCAAATTAACACATTGATCAGCCAGGAAGCTGCCTAATAACAACAGAAAGGGGGCCAGGAGAAAATATCTCTTCAGTATTTGAAGTCTGCAGCACTTGCTTCTTTCATAATTAATGTAAATACACATTTGGCCTTATTGAAATGGTTTTTGCTGGTGGATTTCAGAACTACAGAAGACTAACTGTAGACTAACTGCATGTGGTTATACTTTAGAAAACACGCTAAAATACACTATACAATTTGTGAAACGGAGCATATTCAAGTAAACGGATTAACTAGCAAGCAATATTGTACCAAGATGGCGGCGCGCACAGACGCAGCGGCCCGGAGCTCCTACACTTTTGCACTTTTGGTGGTACTGTGTATTATTTCACACAGTCTGGGGTTACTTCAATACAACAGAGATGATCTACTACAACTAAGCCGTGGAGATCTTCAACTAACATCCGAGTATCTCATCCCCCCGGAGATCGTTAAGCAACCCCCGGGGCTACCCGCAACAGCAAGCCGCAGGAGGAGACGTTGCGAGCGGAGGCAGAAGAGAGGCAGGCGGGGAGGCCTGTGGGCACGGCTAAAGACTAGTCCGTTTAAACCACCACTCCCGATCATATTCCTCTCCAACGCCCGTTCAATCCGTTACAAACTGGATGAAATACGACTGCAGATCGCCACTCGACGGACTTTTAATAACTGTTCGTGCATGATTTTCACTGAAACCTGGCTGGACAACGCCATTCCCGATGCGGCTATTGATCTAGCAGGCCGCACCGCCTATCGAGCCGACAGGTCTGCGGACTCGGGTAAGAAGACTGGCGGGGGGCTGTGCATCTATATTAACAACTTTTGGTGCACGAACGTCACGGTAACGGAAAGACTGTGCAGTACAGAGGTAGAACTGTTGGTGTTAAAGTGCCGTCCATTCTATCTCCCTCGGGAATTTTCTGCCGTTTACATCTGCGCTGTTTACATTCCACCAGATGCTAATGCTAAGCTAGCGTTAGCACAATTGAGCAGCAGCATCAATAACAGCCTGGTAGCACACCCGGACAGTGTCTTTATTGCGGCTGGGGATTTTAACCACGCGGACCTGAAATCTGTACTTCACAATTTCCACCGTAATGTGAAGTGTGCTACCAGAGGAGATAGAACGTTGGACCAGGTGTACACCAACATGGCGAATGCGTACAGAGCCCAGGCTTATCCCCACCTGGGTCTGTCAGACCATCTCTCCCTTCTGCTACACCCAATATACACACAAAAGATCAAGAGCACTGGGATTACAACCAAAACCGTGAGAACATGGCCGCAGGATGCTATTCCGATGCTTCAGGACTGTTTCCACTGCACAGACTGGGATGTATTCAAGGTGCAGGACACTGACAATCGTGTCGCATTGGAAAGTTACACCTCCACTGTCTTGGACTACATCTGTTTCTGTGTGGACAATGTAACAACTTGGAAACGATTCCGTGTGTTCCCTAATAATCCACCCTGGATGACACACGGAGTTCAACAACTTATTCGAACAAGGAACAACGCTTTCAAATCCGGGGACCAGGAGGCATACAGTGCTGCCAGGGCCAACCTGAGAAGAGGCATCAAGACTGCCAAGCAGCAGCACAGGAGGCGTATCGAGGCCAGGTTTGAGAACAACACAAACCCAAGGCAGGTCTGGGAGGGCATCAGGGCTATCACGGACTACAAAAGAAGAACACCATCACCTTCAGCCGACAGTTCTACTCTGGCTGAGGATCTAAATCTCTTTTATGCCCGTTTTGATAGGGAGAACACCGACCCTGTCCTGTCCCCTCTCCCCTCAACCGATCCTGCTCCAGTCCTGAGTACTCATGAGCTGAGGCGTGTGTTCCGGAGCATTAACACCAGGAAGGCGGCCGGGCCAGATGGAGTGCTGGGCCGGGTGCTAAAAGACTGTGCGGACGTCTTCACCTCTATATATAACACCTCGTTGTCCTGTTCACTGGTACCATCCTGTTTCAAAGCAGCAACCATCGTTCCCATCCCAAAACAGTCAAATGTCACATGTCTGAACGATTTCAGACCTGTGGCACTCACCCCCATTCCCGCCAAATGCCTGGAGAGACTGGTCATTAAACACATCAGAGCTGCTTTTCCACCATCCCTGGACTCGCACCAGTTTGCATACAGGGAGAACCGGTCAACCGAGGATGCGATCGCCACAGTGCTGCACACATTACTGAAGCACTTGGAACACAGGAACACCTATGCACGGCTCCTCTTTGTAGACTACAGCTCGGCTTTTAATACCATCCGGCCATACAAACTCCGTCCCAAACTCCACCAACTGGGACTTAACTCCTCTCTGTGCAACTGGATTGTGGACTTCCTCACTAACCGTAGACAGAGTGTCAGAGTGGGTAAGAACACCTCCTCCACCCTTGTGGTCAACACCGGTGCCCCTCAGGGGTGTGTTCTGAGCCCTCTGCTATACACTCTCTTCACCCATGACTGTATTTCCTCCTGCGCGTCCAATCTCATTGTTAAGTTTGCAGATGACACTACAGTGCTCAGACTTATATCCAACAATGATGAGACAAACTATAGGACAGAGGTGCAACAACTAGAGTCATGGTGCCACGACAATAACTTGGTCTTAAACACCAAAAAGACCAAGGAGATCATTGTAGATTTCCGGAAGAGGGGTCATAACAACCATCTGCCTCTCTTCATTGGCAGTGAGGCGGTGGAGAGGGTGAGCAGTTTTAAATTCTTGGGGGTAACTGTGACCGAGGACCTGTCCTGGGGCAACCATATCACCTCAGTTGCACGGAAGGCCCAACAGCGCCTCTACTACCTGAGGACACTGCGGAGCGCACACATTCCCAGATCTCTGATGTTGAACTTCTACAACTGTGCCATCAGCAGCGTTCTGACGTATGGATTTCTAGTGTGGTTCCCCAGCTGCACCAAGGCCGATCAGCAAGCACTCCAGCGAGTGGTGAAAGAAGCTGGCAGAATTATTGGAACAAGTCTGCCAGAGACCAGTAATATCTTCCCCACTCGCTGTCTGAGGAGGGTGCACAGTATCCTGCGGGACCAACATCACCCTGCGCGCCACCTTTTCCATCTGCTGCCCTCAGGGAGAAGGTACAGGTCTATACAGGCCAGAACATCCAGACTGGCCAACAGCCTGTATCTACAGGCTGTGAGGCTCCTGAACTCTCTGCCCCCCTCTCACGGACAATAACCATATCCAACTTCTTAATAGCAATGAACTGGTCTGCATTGGTGCATCATATCTTTATTCTCTTCCCCCTCCTGCCCCCCCCCCCCTCTTTCTTAAATAGATAACTATCATATCTGATATCATATCTCACAGTACAATAATATTGAATGGGTTGCATTGTTGTATTTTGTCATGTTTCTCAGGTCTTTGTCTGAATTTCTACGAACATTATTGCTAAGGATTGTCTTATTGCATTGGAGTCACACTGGGTTAA
Source organism: Aulonocara stuartgranti (assembly GCF_965226115.1). Taxonomy (NCBI): domain Eukaryota; kingdom Metazoa; phylum Chordata; class Actinopteri; order Cichliformes; family Cichlidae; genus Aulonocara; species Aulonocara stuartgranti. Next base: position 25,221,987 of record NC_138946.1, read on the forward strand.
ATATGTACACTTGGGTTTTAAGGGGTATTTATTATTTTCTTCTTTTTTTTGGGTTGTATGGAAGCCCCAAACGCAATTTCATTGTTCTTGACAATGACAATAAATAAATACTACTACTACTACTACTACTACTAAACTGGCAATGCACTGTGTTTTGAAAATCCACTTTTGTTTTTCTTTTTGCCTGTCTTAAGACTACTAAGTATGAGCAAATGACAAAGGTATTCACACCAGAGGCCCTAGATAAATTGTTTTGTCTTTGGTGAGGTGAAATGCAAAATGTCAGCAGTCTCTCCTGTCAGACAGTACGAGCTCCCTCTGAATCTATGTCGGGAGGACGGTTCAAACTATTTCTGTTGTGATTGACTGGCATGCCAGCAGCTGAGCAACCATCAACAGCTGCAGAAATAACCCCACATGGGGTTATAGCTGTTTGTTTTATGGTTTGATTTTTGTGGGTCAGGATGCAGAAGAACATTACTTAGAAAGGAATATTTAACAATCTGCCAAAAACTGAATATCTTGGGACACACACACACTGTTGAAACCAGGACATATTCATCTATTTCAAAAAATTTCTCTGGACACCTACTGTGTCACTGAAACTGGAGATACAAGCTATATTTCAAGTGATCTATCTAATATCTCCATCTGTGGCAGAATGTGGCGTGATCTTTGTCCTTTAAGCCAATAGAATGGATGGGCATTCCCATTCTTCCACCAGGACTAAACAGTTTAATTGGCAAAAGAAAAAAAAGGTGGGGGGAGAAGCATGCAATAGAACATAATTGAGCTTTGTTGCATTAAGCACTGCCAGATATACTGTTTCACTCACTCTTTGAACCCTTGATTGCATCACCCTGCAGGATAATAGGCCTACTATTCCCTTTGTGTTGGTCCCCAGTGTAAGTAATGGAACCTTATATGTGCTTAAAAACAAGCTAGAATTTGACTGGTGCTGTCTGAATCATTACCACCAACAACAACATAATATAGCCTACAGTATATTAGAGGGCTGCTCTATCGTAATATTCAGACCATTTGTCAGATTGAGGACAAATAATTGTGCTTCACCCGTTTAACTAAGAAATGTGAGTCATTGTAGATAGAGAGCAAAAGAGAGATGGATTTGATGGGGGTTGGGAATAACAGTCTGACACGAAAGAAATTAATCCTCAATACCCACTGCTCCCAATGCACCTCCACAATTGCAGGCTCAGGCTGTCTAGTCCATTCATGAATCACTGGGCCTAGGAGACACACTGGAGAAAACCACCAACTCTCATAAATAAAGCAGGAACCTACTACTGTAGTGCCAATGAGTCATCCAGGTCTGTTCTCATTCAGTTTTGGAAAGGGGAAAAGCACAACAAACCACCTCGAACACTCACGAAAACTGGCCATGACTGTATTTACTCGAAAACTTAACCTCACTGCCACCGTTTCCATCAGCCCAGGAGCTGTATTAGACACCAATGCCAGAATGTGAAAACAAACTGTAGTTATGAGAGGAACTCTATTAAAATGACACAAAAAACACATTAGGTTTCCCTTTATTGATTGAGGGTGTTCATGTGGATTTTGGATGTAGCAATTGAACACTTTAACAAAACATTTTGAATATCTATCTATCTATCTATCTATATATATGGTAAATGGCCTGTATTTGTATAGCGCTTTACTAGTCCCTAAGGACCCCAAAGCGCTTTACACATCCAGTCATCCACACACTGGTGATGGCAAGCTACATTGTAGCCACAGCCACCCTGGGGCGCACTGACAGAGGCGAGGCTGCCGAACACTGGCTCTGACCACCACCAGTAGGCAACAGGTGAAGTGTCTTGCCCAAGGACACAACGACCGAGACTGTCCAAGCCGGGGCTCGAACTGGCAACCTTCCGATTACAAGGCGAACGCCCAACTCTTGAGCCACGATCGCTCCAATATGTATATATATATATATATATATATATATATATATGGGTGTGTGTGTGTGTGTGTGTGTAGCCTACTATGATGTGAAGTACTCAACAGAGGTACTTCACATTGAAATGTCACTAAAATGCCACCAGGGAAACAGAAATATTTTTTCTCAAATACCTCTAATATCTGAGGGAAAAGGAGTTGTTTATCTCTATCGTATAAAATGGAAATGGTAATGCGCGGAATTTGGTCTTTAATGGCAGTAAGACTGTTTAAAAACTGTTTACATATGCAGCAAAAGTAATGTAAATTCTCAGTTTAACTGAAACTACATGTTATTGTAGGTAAAAGTGCTCTTTTATATATCTGTTGTCATGTATAAGAGCAAGAAACTATACAAACTGGTCTACAAAAGCTGAGGACTGGATTTGTTATGCTCTGCACCAAGCATTCAAAAAACTACTGACGGTCTTTAGTGAAGAGGTGCAGAGTCAGCTTTCTAACTGAAAGGCACGGACAGTTACTTTTACAGCTGGCCTTATTGCATATGTATTTGCATATGCGTTTCCCTTTCAGAGTGGGAGGGTTGATATAAATCAATCAAACAAATGTGATTTACGACACACAATTTACTGCAAATTGCAGAAAAAAAAGCATGTCTTATTTAAGGGGCATCCAACAGCCAACATGGAAAAAACACTGCAGGTTCTCCATGTGCCAGTTGAGGCTGAATCTAAAAGGGAGGCAATCATTCACAAATTGAAAAAGTTGATTTAGATTTTTCTTTAATGGTTTTGCTTTCAGTGGATCGTTTTCTCCATCAACAAAGAACTGACAGGGGTGAATTGTTTTTGCAGCTTTTTCACTTGGATACTGTATTTAGCGTGGCTAACTGCCTTGATTGACAGTTATCCTGATAATAACACCTCGACCCATTTGGTGTGTGCTAGGATTCTTTCTTTGTGCGCTTGGCTTCTCAGGGCCACTGTGCTCGTCTACAGCTACTGGAAGATGGGACCTCTTCACTGCGTGTTTGTGGAATATTGGTGTCTGTTGTAGAGCTGGGCGATATGAGATTTTTTCATATCACGATATGTTTTTTTCATTTCAGGTGATAACGATATCTATCACGATATAAGCCAAATAACTATATTTGTAAGATTTAAATGTGCCGTTGCTCACAAGTAAAATGTGAAATAATCAGCAGCTTGTTTTTATTTAAATATTTATTTCCCATAATAAGTTCAACAGGGTAGATGTACTTAAGGAACATGAGACTTTTTCAGATAAATAAAGGCAAATATTGCAAACTACACAAAAGGCAGCCGCTAAAGCGTTTAAGTTTCAAAACAGAACAAACAAAAACAGACTAAATTGTCAATTCCACTTAGAAACAAAATATTAATTCTAAAAATAAATCTTAGTTTGTTTTACAGAAGAACAGACAAAACTAACTTTTGTCAGTATCAAATAAACTGAGAACTAAAAGGAAATTCTCAATCTCTCCTTGTTGTATAGCTGAGCTTTTCAAACAGTTTTAACAGTTACTTTAGTCTGACAAAAGCCGAATGACGAATTAGCGCTTCCAGTCAGAGACTGAGGCTACGTCCACACGTACACGGGTGTTTTTGAAAACGGAGATTTTCCGTTTTCGTTTTAAAAAATAATCCCGTCCACACATAAAGGCAGAAATGAAGGAAAACGCTGCTATGAACATGCCAAAGCAGCAGGTGGCGCTAGATTCCTAACCGTGCAGAAATGTTGGCCAATCAGAAGTCTAGAAGCCTCGGTGGGAAAAAGTAAACAAAGCTGGGGCATAGAAGCAGACCCGAGTCGTATGTGTGGACGGACAGTAACTGTGTGTATATGTAAGCATTTAAACACTGCAGAGTAGAATTAACAGTAACAGTATTGTAGAAATTCATTTCACCGAAACAATAACGTGGCGCACAGTGTGACACATGCACCAGTTTATTGTATTTCCAGACTTGCTTTCGGCACAATTTACAGTGCACGCTACTCTGTTTTTTGTCAGACTTGAAATAGCCGAAATACCTTCACACTACGGAACTTCTATGGCTCTTCCGTTCGACAATCTCTCCGGCATTGGAACCGTCATCTGTTTTCTCTTCGGTCACGCTCGGTAGATTTTTCTAGTCGGCACACTCATTTCCTCCATTACGCGCTGGCTCCATTACCCAGGGCAGCTGTGGCTACAACCGTAGCTTGCCTCCACCAGTGTATGAATGTGAGAGTGAATGAATAGTGGCATTGTAAAGCGCTTTGGGTGCCTTGAAAAGCGCTATATAAATCCAATCCATTATTATTATTATTATTATTATTATTATTATTATTATTACCCACTGCCTGCTTCCCAAACAAACACACGTGCGGTTTGGCACTTGTGCTGTATGTAACAAGTCACGCGACGTGACGCTGCGGCTGTGATTGGTTCGGCTCTGCGCTACTTAGTTTGGATTGGCTGACCTTTTTTTATTTTTATTTTTTATTTTAAGAGGACAAGAGCGGCGAAGTCTATCGCGATAGCTTAATTTCTCTATCGAGTAAAAGTTATATCGCGATACATATCGTTATCGTTCTATCGCCCAGCTCTAGTCTGTTGGAGCATTTCTGATTTATATTTGAGTAATACGATGGATCACTGTAATGTACAGACCACACAGGTAGTGTTTTATTAGTCCGTTACTGAGAGCTAATTATCCAGTATATATGTGTCTACTGCATCGGTAGTTTTTAAAAATAAGGCTTACTAACAGTTAGTTGCACTCCATCCTTTTATCCATGTAAGGTAACTGCACTCAAAAAAATCTGTTGTTGGATGAACACAATTTAATCATGGCACCTTTTTCCAAGTGATTTATCCATGTACAATAACCCATTTTTGACCATGTCAAACCAACACGTTTGGCATTTGGTGGTTTAATGTAATCAGATTATGTTGGATCAACGTATTATACTTGCATTGACTTGAAGTGATTTATTTAAGTATGTAGAGTGAAATTTGCTTTAATTCATTTTACACAAGTTAAAAACTTTAGGAAAACACAATGAAATCGTGTTGTTTGAACAAGTACTTTGTCAATCAAGGCAATTACTGCTAGTCTTGCTTAATGAACCAATATGGGGGTTGATGATTTCATAGAGACAAACAACCATTTGCACTTACATTCATGGATAATTTAGAATCACCAATTAACCCAACTCTAATTACACACTGCAAACCAGCCAGATTGTGGATTTGAACCCAGGCCCTTCTTGCTGTTAGACAACAGCACTAACCATCACACCACCAAGCTGTCAATCCAGGCTTAACCAAAGTAGGAAAGCTATGATTACAAGGCTTGATGCAAACTTTTCTGTACGTTTTTGTCCTTGACAGGTTAAACCACAATAAATAGCGATAGCATACACGTGGTGTGGGTGTAATTGTCTGCCTCTTAAAACTCCAGCGATTTTCCTGCAGTTTGACGTCTAATGTGATCTTGTGAATTTAATGAGTCCAGGCAATTAACAACTAATACTAGATTGTATCATGTCATCTCAACAAGAACAAACTAAGTTGCTGAATTTCATGCAGATGCTACATGATTTAATTACGTTCACCATAGAAACATGAAATTATTTAGTTCCAATTACAAGTTTGAATCTTGTACATGTAGCAACCACCCAATTTCATTTTTTTGAGTGTGCAGAATCCAAAAGCAGTGGGTGATTTCAATGTGGCTATGCTTTTACAGTGAGCAATGTGTTTGTAGTTTTTAGTCACATTAATACCCAAAGATGAGTCCATATCAACTCTTGTTTGGGCACACATCTTCTCCTCTTTTGGAGACAAACACGTAAAATCTGCAATTAAACAGTAGTTATATTTGTTAGTACATTACTCGCTTTCACATTCAAAGGAAATCTAAAACTGTTTCTAAAGTTCTGAAGTGTAGCCCAGGCACTTCTATTTCAAGCTCTACTCAAATTAGAGATGGATTTTTGTGTAGTTGCAAACTATAGCTTGTAAACGCAACAGTTAGACATCAGGTCAGTGAATGTTCTCTGTCACATAAAAAAATAAAAATAAGCAAATAAATATAAAGTGTCAGCTTATGCATGATGTTTCTGCATTTGCTTTAATTATTTAATTCTTGCACGACAAGCTCTGTCATATGAACTGCAGGAGCCGTGTCCTGTGAAGAGATTTCAAATCTAGAGCTGCACAATTGTGGCCAAAACGATTATTTCATTCAATCCTGGGAGGATTTTTCATGATTATTCATGAATTTTTTTCATGATTATTCATTGATTTTAGTGAGGGGTTGTTTTTTTTTTGCACTGTCATGCAAATAGAATATTGCTTTTGGATCTGTGAAAGACTTTCAAAGACCTCAAAATAAAATTGGCCTCCATTCTCTTAGAAGAAGAAAAAAGTCTAACAGAAATCTAACACAACATTAAACAAAAATGGACACTGCTTTCGCTTTTACATTGTGCTAATTAATCTTTTTCAAATTAGTCTTTGCAAAACAAAATGGAAAAAAAAATAGGTGCAATAGATATAAATAGCTATATAAATAATTAAATAGAGCTCCAAGATTTCTTTGCATTTCCTCTGCAGTGTTTAGGATCCAGCAGAGGTTTTGCCACTTTGTGAAAGTAATTGCAATAGGATCAAAAATCTTTTGTCCAGCATGTTGTCCATTTTCCTAAAATGTTCATTACTTTGTTTGTTGGACACATCTTTGGCCAAGTTGAATACGATTGTGTTGATCATTTCATTGTATGTTTATAAGCTGGATGGACACGTTGGCACATCCAGAGGCATGCTGAAGGCAAACTGCACTGTTTTTTCCTGACCCCGACTCTGGTTGCAGTGTCTTTTCAGGTGGTTGCTTTACAGCACAGACAGCACTCTTTGGATCTGATTTGCTTATAGTTAACATGTGTGTTAAATCCAAAGTATTTTCAAAAAAACAGATGATGATTTGTTTTGAAGGACAAACTCTTCACTTTCTGTTTTGTTAGATTAGATTTTTGTTATGTATCTCTCTTTTAATATCTGTCCATTACTCATCCAAATTAGTTCAGGAAGCTTCAAGCTACCCAGTGCAGGGACCAGCTGGCTCCTGCAAGCATGTGAGACAATGATTTAGGAAGTGCTTGATTTGCTATTGCTTTGTGTTTTAAATAGTTGACCAAGAAATTTAAACATTGCTCAATCATGCTCATTTAATTGCAGGAAGCCAAAATTTGATTATTGTCCAACCATACTAAAAACTTTATCCCACATTGATGTCTTCATTCTGAAAATGCTTCGAGTTGTGGCATTGATTATTTAACACCGTTTCTTTTGCCAAAATCACACAAATTTATGTCTTAAGTGAGTGGGTTTATAGACAGCTTGACTCACATCAAATTGTGAGGACAATAAAATAGTTCCAATCTAAGTCAAGTCTGATGAAAGCCAAACCACTTTTAAACCCATTAACTTTATTCACTGTGGCTTTGTGTGTTTGTCCCCCTGAAAATGGAGCTAAAATTATCATTCAGAAAGAAGAAAAATGTTTTCCACCAGCTATCATTAAAGAGTTTTTGTGAAAAAAGATAGGACTTGTTCACAGCATTAACTAAAAGCTAAAAGTGATAGATTGACTCACTAAAGGTCATACTGCAATGTCAAAAGAACTTACTGGAGGTCATTGGCTAAATTATTAACAATATGTTCATGGCTAGACAAGTAATATCCTTGTTTTGTAACTACTGGATTCCTGTAATCCTGTGAAGTTAATTCCTTTCAGGTAGTACTGAAAATGCCTTGCAGATGGTGATCAGTATTGACATTTAAGGTTGTTGTTGAATGTTATGAAGGAACAAATAAATATGGCATGCTGGCTTTTAGGAAGCCTATTGATCTGTGTAACATACAAAATATTTCATAACAGGCCTCTGGTCAATTCGAAAGCAAGCCTGAGAGTTAAAATGAAGAACATGCTTTCATTTAATAGATCAAATAAAAGGTCAGATAACTGAGCAAGATACCAGGAAATTCTGGACTCATAGTTAATTTCACCCCTGTTGCTCTTTAGGTCTCGCAAACCGTAGCTATTATTTAGAGTTATTGAAGTGTGGCCCTTTATCTATTAGTGACAAAGGTTCTGACTCTGTAGTGTAGAAGCCTTTCCATGTGCTTATGGACAGGGTCAAATACCATGATCTGTATTTATCAGCAGGATACTGCTCCTATGCTGTAAATGTGATTTTAAAGCCTCTTTATCCTCTGTTTGAGGATTTGCAGTATAGCAATATGAGTCTCCCTGCACTTAAGCTACACTATTTAGCAGATTGGTAGAGTATCCATAAAAACACTTTCCCTTCTGATTTTTTTGTTTGTTTATTAATTTTTTTTCTATTAATTTTTATCTTTTTGCATTTATGGAGGAGCTATTCTCATTGGATACTGTTCAAATTTATAAAGCAATCTACTAAGTGCCCTAGCATTACTACTTCGGCCCAATGGAAGTATTGTGGAAGAAGTATCAGAATTGCATCTGCCTTTTGTACATAAAAAAACCAATCATAAATAACTAGTTCACTTTACGAAAAGAAGAAAACCAGATTAGATGAAAAGAAGCTTTAGTCTGTACAGTAATGAGGTAAATATTTAGCTTTAAATTTAAAGGCTTCTCCCCAGAAATACGAAAACTGCTATAGTGTTTGTGTTAGTATAGAGGGGAATGAAAACAGATGGAGATTAAAGCGAACAGAAGGTGTATTCATTTGATGTTGAAAGCATCACAAAATGTGACTGTTTCTTTATTGTGTTTGGTGAGACGAACTATCTCAGTTGCTTCCTTTGTGGTTGAGATTCATTAAGAGATACTGAAATAAAGACTCTTGTTTACTTATTTATGCAAAGACTAAAGCTTAGATCTCTAAAATCATGTTTAAATCAATAACCCACTAAAAGAACTGTAAAATCAAATGGAGATCATATGCAGAACCGCACTGACGATAATTACACAGTACTCTTTGCTAAAGATATAATAATGAATGTCCATTTTATTAGACTATGATCCAATAAGCCACCTGCTATCTCCATTTAAGGACTATTCACTGATGTTAGAGTATAACCAGCTAAAAACAGGACATATTTGAATTATAAAGGTTAGATTTGATTGTATTTGATGGCCTGTTGGTTTAGGTGCTGTTCTAAGACATTCATGAGCCAATGCTGGTACAGAAGCAGCTTTTGGATATGTGCAGTTATAAATACCTGCTGATGTCAGAAGCCTATGGAACTCTTATAAAATAAAGATTTTGTTGATCAGGGCTTGTGGTTATTATTGTTACGTCTCCCAAGCTTCTAAAGCTCCTCAGCAGTGTCATCTTATTGTAGAGATGGCTTTCAAACATGACATTATACAAGCTTACAAAAAGCAAAGGTAATATGTAAGTGAATCTATTTTGGCAGCATGTTCTGTAACCACCCAAACAGACTTCATAGGGAATAAAGAAAGTGGGGAAGCTGAAGGGGGAGGCAGCCAGTGAGGAATCATGGGCTGTCAGAACCGTGTCTGTCTAAGCTTCAGGAATCCAGGAAGCTAATGCTGTTTGATGTATTAACCATGATGGAGGGGGCAGTGTCTGTGTTTTCGCACGCAGTCCTGTAAGGATTTGGGTACACTGTGTCTGTGCGCGCGGGAGAGTGTATATGCATGTATGTGTGCGTAAGTTTGCCCCTATAATGTGTACGTGGGCGTGTATGTGCGTGCGCACTCATTGACAAGTGGAAAAGGAAGGAGAATTGATGTTGTTTGATGTATTAATCATGCATATGTGGGATTGAGAGGCTCTGTGATGGGTTGCTTGGGTGCTGATTCTATCTTCAATCAGTGGCTCATTTGGGTCCCTTTGTTTAAATGCTTAACATTGTTGGAAAATAAGCAGTCTGCTTATTTGTGTGTGTTGCATTTGAGAGAAGGAGAAGCGGAGTGTGGGGGGTAGAAAGTGTTTCTCAGATTTTTCATCTTGCTTATACATAAAGCATTTTCGACGCGTTGTTTTTCATGAACCAGTTCATGATATGATATTTATCAAGCCAAATGCCAGATGCAAACAGGAAATGTGTTATTCAAACAGCAGCTCTGCGTATGAGTTAATCAATAATTTCATAGAAAAATATGTGACAGTGATCTATATACTATTTTGATTTATCAGCTTCACGCCCACCCTCATGATTGTTCATAGATTCTAGCTGAAGGCAGATGAATAACAGCTTCCATTAAGACGGTCCATTTAAAAACTGTACAGTTAATTAGTTGTGCTTATTTTGTGCTCATTCAGCCATCCATATCAGGTAGCAGTCAGTGTTCAGAAAGTTATTAAAGTGCAGAAAATTATTTGCCTTTCCCAATTCACTTTGCCCACCTTACCTATTGAAATCTTGTCCAAGAGGCACTCCTACTGTCTAAAATTTAATCCATGTTGCCTTTGGATTACAAATGTATTTCGTTTGACACTTTAATTCACTGCAGAGCTCTAGTTCTGTTGCCAGGCAACTCTGTTAAGGTGCACACAAAGGATCATTATAGATTTCTGGGGTGCAACTGTTAACTTGTACTCCTTTTAAAATATACTGTACCATTCTGTATCCTGATAAGGCTTCTGTTGCATTTCCCCATGCTTTCAGTGCACTTCTCGCATACGGTTCAATATAAAGCAGTCAGGTTCCCTCTTTCTTTTTCTTTTTTTTCCTCTCTCCTTTTTTTTAAAAATATTCAGCTAAATAGGCTTTCTTGCAGAAATCATTCCTGCCTGTAAATTTGCCAAGCCTGGGCTCCAGCTCCTCTGCAACACAGTGAAAGAATCAAGTTGAGTGCCTCTTCTTATGCATCTATCAGACATATGTTACTAACAGGAGATGACAGCATGGCCCACAGTATTTAAGTGGTTCATGGTGCTTGTACTCTGATGGCTACGATATGACATGATGAGCCATAAATATGTCAGATATGACTCAAATGAGCTCTGAAAGGATATGGCAATAGAGTATTCATACAAGATATTCTGCTTTGAGGCCCTGTCTAAACCCCATTGTGGAGCAATCCGCCAAAATTTCATCAGTAGATTAATCAAATCTGTCATCAATATCATACCATATCTGTATCAACAGAGTCTAGTGGGTTCTTCCTCAGTGTTACCAAAACTGTAAAGGTGTGACACAAATATGTTTATATTTTTCAGGATTTTAAAATGTGATTTCTCCTTTGCTGCAGTTGAGGCATTAATTTTAGCAGCTCTCTTTTCAACAGTTTTTTTTTTATTTGTTTGTTTGTTCTTATAACTGTGAACTTTACCAAGCTTTGGTAATATTTGCTGCCTGGATGTATGTATGTTGAAATTTTGGAACAGCTCAAGCATTCTCCTGTGTGGAAATCAGCAGGGCATCATCAAAAGGGCTTTTTTGTCTGGATGAAAGTTGTAAGTCATCTTTTGTTTGAAGCCTCCAGGAAGATCAATGCTCAGTTGCAGACTGTTGTTGTGGATAGTGGACAGCAGGGATACAAAAGAGAGAGATTGAACATAGGATTTGATAATGAGAAATGCGGTGGGATTACATGTGCATGTCTGGCAAATGGGCCTTGAGACAGAGGGCAGGACTTGTGTGAGTTTGTTTGCACAGTGATTGAGATGCAGTAGGTGGATTACAGAGCTCTTCTCACAAAAACGTGCTAACTCCTAAAGGCCTCAAAAGAGAGCAGCTCACTCAAACAGAGTAATCTCTTCATCTGATGATATTTTTGATATGTTGTTTTTCTGCCTCGTTTCACTGCGCCATGGTCTTCTCAATCCCCAAGTCTGCAGAAAGATCAATGTTGAGAACACATTCTGCTTCAGCAGTGACTGGGCGTTTGTAGCCAGAGATGAAAAAGGTCACTATGAATCTAATTAACCATGATTTTTCAGTTCCCTGATAAGATGGCAGAACATGAGGGCTCCCCATCCAGTTGCATTGGAACGATTACTTTTAGTGCAAGCATGAGATGCAGACACACTTCTGAAATCGCCTAGCTCTTGGAATGTATTGCCAATCGGCACATCTTGGATGTGGGGTAACAAATCAAGGCAAGCGAGACCATGAGAGATGCTATTTATAGCAACACATAGATGCCCATGCACAAGCTTGCACATGCTGAAATACCAACTTGCACACCCCTTGTGCACATATTAGGGGAAGTTTTAAGTATGGTTGAAGGCTTTTTTTCCCACTCCCAAATCCAATTATGTTCCAGTTCAAACAAATGGAAGTGTATGCATGGTTTTCAGCCAGATGCTGCAGCAATAGAGATATAAACTCTGAAGATGGGAAGTTTGAGAGGCAATAAGGTACCCAGCAGAGACTGGATATTGAGGATTAATTTCTCTCATGTTTGGTTCTGACTTTATTTCTGTCATCAGTCCATCCTCTTCAGTGTATGTCTTTACTTCCCTGCACTATTAACTATATTTCTTTCACAGAGACACTTTGGAAGTTACTTATATTTTACAGTATATTATAGGTAAGGCACAAATTAAATGTGTTCAAATACCCTCTGTCTCTCTCGCTCTCTCTCTCTCTACACACACACACACACACACACACACATACATATATATATATATATAATATATATATATATATATATATATATTGTACTGTTATCGCTACGTGTTGGATACACTGTGTATGTTAACGCAGGTCAACAGCAAGCCAAACTCAATTTTCATGAGCCAGGAAACTGAGCGTCTTGCTCCTTTATTACAGTCTTCTCGACGGCTTACAATCTTTTACAACTGTGGCTTGAATAGCTCGATGAAAGTGCTGAGTGAAACTAAAAAATAAACCAGAAAATAAAATATCCTTTAGCTCTTTGACATTGTGAAATAAATGCACAAAAGAAATAGTTAGTGACAGAAAACATGTATCAAAGTTAGTCTTAGCTGCTAAGTAATGATAAACAATAGTTTTAACAATCCTCTGATATGCAAATTAGATCGCTAGCATCATTGCTATGTTTTAATAGACCATGCTCTAAGCAAAATCCGCTTCTGGGATAAGGCTAATTCCTGGCACAAACACATTCACAAAACGATCTCTAAATCAGCTCTTATAAACATATAAAACAACCAGAACATATAATAAACTTACAGCCATTGCTTTCGATGGTGTATATAAAGATTCAGGCCACAGGAGATGAAGTTTAAACACAGATAGGCAGGTTTTCTGTACAATGCTTTTCCCGACTGACTGCAGCGTCTGCTTCCCACAATGCATTGCGAACACAGATTACTCCTTCAAAATAAGATACAGAAAAACTAATGCTGACTGTATAGAACATATTTTTAACTAAATGACTCTCTTTTTTAACATAAATTACCACAGATGAAATATGACATTTTATCACTAAATTATTATGAACCATTTTTTTTAATCTTTTACTTGGGACAGAACACTCCCCGCCTGGCATTACTGATGCCACTACTACTTTTTATCAGTCACTTCCTTTTCTAAGAGCACAACAACATCCGAAATGGGACGCAGGTAAGTCTTTGAGACTCCCTGGGAAGATGTCCTCACTTCGACCTTTCTGACCTTCCCATCACTGCTTGGAAAGGTGGCTGTGATGATAGCCATTGTCCATTCGTTTCTGGGTGCTTGATTTTGTTTCAACAACACAATGTCGCCTGACTGAAGATTGCGGTGTGTTCCATGCCACTTGCGCCTTGATTGGAGGGTGTTGAGATATTCGTTTCTCCAGCGACTCCAGAAACCATTGGCGAGTGCTTGCACTTGTTTCCATTGGTTCTTGAGCAAGTCTTTTCCACAAAAGTCTCCTGGTGGAGAAGGAACGCCCTGCTTTTGGGTCAGTATCATTGCAGGACAGAGTATGAATGGTGAGGAAGGGTCAGTCGAAATAGGGACCAAGGGCCTTGCATTGATTATAGACGATACCTCAGCCATTAGGGTACAAAGCACCTCATGTGTGAGACGGGTGTGTTTGTTCTGCAAGAGCATAGAATCCAATATTCGGCGAGTTACCCCAATCATCCTTTCCCAGACGCCCCCCATGTGAGAAGCATGTGGGGGGTTGAACTCCCATGTGCAACCGTTGGCATGAAGATGGTTGACAATGTCGGGAGGGTTCTTGTTTGGTTGTGCCATGCCAAGCTCCACGCTTGCTGCGATGAAGTTGGTGCCCCTGTCTGACCGCATTTGTTTGGCTGGGCCTCTTATTGCAAAGAATCTGCGTATTGCATTTATGCAGCTGCAAGTGTCCATAGATTCAATGACTTCGATGTGTACACCTCTTGTAGTCATACACGTAAAAAGTATCGCCCACCTCTTACTTTGTGCTGCGCCACCTCGTGTGCGTCGAGTAACCACTGACCATGGGCCAAACACGTCCAACCCAACATACGAAAATGGAGGGCATGTTTCAAGTCTTTCAGGCGGGAGATCTGCCATTTTTTGAGTCTCTAGTTTCCCCCTGAGTTTCTTGCATGTTACGCAACGGTGGATAATGGATGAGACCAGTCTTTTGCAGCCTACAATCCACAGTCCAGCTTGCCTAACTGCACTCTCTGTGAACTGCCTTCCTTGATGCACAACCTTAGCATGATAGTGCAGGACAAGCAACTTTGACACATGATGCTTGCTTGGCAGAATTTTTGGATTCTTTAACGATGGGTCCAATGAAGCATGTTTGAGGCGACCTCCAACTTTGATGAGGTCTTCACCCATGAATGGGTCGAGGGCTACAATGGGGCTAGAGGCGTGGATGGTTTGATTGGCTTGTAGAGCAGCGTACTCATCAGGAAAAGCGTCCCTTTGAACAGACTGGAGAATGAGGTTACTGGCCGCATCCATCTCCTCTGGAGTGCGTGGTTCTCTGCATTTATGCCAGCCCCTGCATGAATGATTTGACGAGTTGCTTGATGAGTGAGAACGAGCTTGGTGAATTAAGAAAGCAATGGCACGTACCAGTGAGGTCCAGCTTGAAAAGCGTTGGAAGCGTTCTGGTGTGAATCCGCTCTTCTGAATCTGAGTAACAAAGGTACTAACTTGTCGGATTTCAGCATCCACTTCAGGTTCAATCAGCTCAAACTAGGGCTGAACGATATATCGCATTTGCGATAATATCGCGACATGATCAAGTGCAATTTTCTAACCACAAAGGCTGCGATTATACTGCGATTATATTATACAATTCATGGGCTGCATCCTCCTGAGGCCGCATTTGTAGACCGATTACGTCACAGCGACGCGCCGAAGGCTGTCCAAATTACTACCATATCCCAGAATTCATAGCGCGGCCCAGCCAAACTCCAGTTTCCAGCAATGGCGGCCGCTACTAAGTTTTAAAATTACTCATACTAATCTTTCTGGGTCACAAAATAAACTTTTAACATATTTTCAGGCGAGAAAGTAGTTGTGTAAACATCAAATATCTGCTCGGTTTATCAAGATATCCCATATTTGCAAAAGTGCTTCGACGTTTTCAGAGGCGTCTGCTACCCACCAGCTCGACAGCTAGCCGGGAGCTCGAGGGTTACTGATGCGGCCGAGAACGGCACAACTCCAGGCACATCATTTTCAGATCACCGCGGAGTTTCGCTGCTCGGGTTAAACGTAATATATAAGTCACTTAGACAACCTAAAAATGTTATTGTTGGGCTTTTTTCAGTGTTTTGTTTGTTCGTGAGTAAATCGGTTTGGCTGAGATTAAAGTTATTAGATTAGATAAAATAAAACTTTATTAATCCCCCGGGTGGGTTCCTCCTTGGTTTTCACACAGCTGACTAAACGTCAAACAGAAAACTTATTAAACAGAAGTATGAGACAGTCGAGAATTTACGCCAGTGTCTGGTTACATTTTAGATAGCAAGAAGCAGACGGCCGAGTTTATTAAACTCCACCGAGACAGCGGTGACGCTAATCAGAAGGCTAGACCGTCCAATTTCACGCCTTTAAACTTTAAAGGCGTGTTTGTGTGTGTGTTTATACAATTGCTATTATGTTTGCACTTTATGTGTAATGTTACTGACTGCAGAGATCAGTAAGATGTGTGTATTTTTTATTTATTAGTTTTATTTATTTAATATTATTTTTTAATTGAATGACTGTCTAGTAGTTCACAGATGTCGAAAAACTGAGTGTGGTAAAGCCACTGATTTTTTTTATGTATATTTCTGCAATCTGCACATTGTACTGACTTTCATTTTAATGTTTACACCAGGGTTCCTTGTCAGCACTTTATGCTCAGATGTTTGTAAGCTAAAAATAAACTATTGTGTATGTTCAAATATACTGTTGTGATTGAAGAAGTTAAATAAAAATGTCAGTCATCAATTCATGCATCACCTCATGTCATCATAACAGAGGTCTGTCTTCCAGGAAAGAACAGTTTAAAATTAATGTAATATAGTATTGGCCATACTATATGATGTATTGCTTGTCTTTGTTTAATAATACAGAAGACAAATACCTTAAAAAATAATCGCATATCGCATCGCAATCGCAATATTGGGGCAAAAAATCGCAATTAGATTATTTTCCATAATCGTTCAGCCCTAGCTCAAACGATTCATTCGTCTCTGGTTCATGTAGTTTGTAAAGGAAGTCTGATCCCTTAAACCACATAGTGTCCATGAGCTGCAATGCAGGTACTGACCTGGTTGCTAGATCAGCTGGGTTTTGCTCTGATGTAACATAATGCCACTGTTCAGGGGATGTGGACTGGCGTATACGATGAACTCGATTATGTACGTAGACATAAAAGCGCTTTGAATCGTTGCAAATGTACCCAAGAACCACCCTGCTGTCACAGTAGAATTTTACAGTGTTTGGTTTATGATAAAGTTCATCCAGAATGAGCTCCGCCATCTCCACCGCTAGAACTGCTCCACAAAGCTCAAGACGAGGTATTGTCGGTTCTGGTTGGGGTGAAAGTTTTGCTTTGCCAAGCACAAATCCGACTTCACATTGTCCCTCTGCATTGACTGTTTTCAAATATGCTACTGCTGCAATAGCCCAGCTTGAGGCATCACTGAAGACACACAGTTCAGTGTAAGTGGACATGGAAAGGGAGGCTGGTACATAGCAGCGCGGCACTCTTAGGCGGCTCAAATCTTGGAGGGACATTTTCCACGTTTCCCATGCGTCCATCTCCTCTTGGGGGAGAGAAGCATCCCAATCTTGGACTCCATTTGACATTTTGCGTAACAAGAGTCTGCCTTTGATTGTCACTGGCGATGCTAGTCCCAAGGGGTCGAAGATGCTATTAATCACTGAGAGAACCCCACGGCGGGTATAGGGTTTGTCATTGACGGCTACCTTGAAGGTAAATGAATCAGTGTTAATGTCCCAGCACATTCCTAGACTTCTCTGGGCCGGTAAAGCATCGTCGCCGAGACTCAAGTCTTTAATACCGGAGGCCAAATCCTCTGGCTTGAATGCTTGCATGACTGAGACACTATTCGAGGCGATTTTGTGGAGCTTGAGGTTAGACTCAGCTAAGGATGCACATGTGCGCCTGAGCAGATCGATGGCTGCAGACTCTGTGGGAACCGAAATCAGCCCGTCATCGACGTAGAAGTGTCTCTCGACGAAGTGTCTTGTGTCTGCTCCAAACTTTGCCTCACCTTCCTGGATGGCTCTTCGAAGGCAATAGATGGCTACCGCTGGTGACGGACTATTACCAAAAACATGTACCCGCATGTGGTACTCCTGCACCTCTTTTGACAAGTCATTGTCCTTGTGCCACAGGAACCTCAAATAATCTCTGTGGTCTGGTCTAACCAGGAACCCGTAAAACATCTGCTGAATGTCAGCAGTGGTTGCAATGGGCTCTCTCCTAAACCGAATCAGGACACCAAGGAGGGTGTTATTGAGATCAGGGCCTGTTAATAACACTGAATTGAGTGACACACCAGACTGCTCGGCACTAGAGTCAAAGACCACCCGTATCTGACCGGGCTTCTGGGGGTGATATACGCCGAAAATAGGCAGGTACCAGCACTCAGTGTTATCATCAATGGGTGGAGCAATCTCTGCATGGTTGTTTTTAAACAGCTTGTCCATAAATTCTGAGAACTGCTCTTTCATTTGAGGGTTTTTGGTTAAGTTGCGTCTCAGTGAGTTGAGTCTAGACAGCGCTTGGTCTCTGTTATTTGGAAGTGGCAAGCGAGGGGACTTGAATGGTAAAGGAGCAATCCAGTTATTGTTTCCATCTTGGTGGACTTCCTTTTCCATTATCTTAAGGAAGGTCTCGTCCTCAAAGGACAGGGCATGCTGGTTGTCATACTCTGTGCGCTCAAAAACTTTCTCTCCAAGCTTTTCTTCTGCTGCATTGGGTTTCGAACTGCGTTTTAAGAAGCTACTCTTGTGCTCCCCGCCATAGCATGGTTTTTCTTTGATCTTCATGCTGTTAGGACAAGGAGTGAGGAGAGATGGACGTCCGTTGGAGAGCACGTGGGTTTTATAGGCATTGACCGTTGGCCTGTGAGCATTGAGGCATACTTCCCCCACGATTACCCAGCCTAGGTCTAGGCGCTGAGCAAAGGGAGCATTGTGGGGTCCGTTGACTTGTTGTCGTGCCTTGTGGACTTGTATGATGTCTCTGCCCAGTAGAACTGCAATCTGGGCAGCTGGGTCGTGCTTAGGTATCAGAGGAGCCAGATGTTTCAAGTGGGCATGGGCAAGAGCGACTTCAGGTGTAGGTATTTCATCTCTGTTAAATACTATCTCATCACATTCAATGAGAGGAGGAAGGTCTAGACGTGGGCCTTCACCTACAGGCTCAATTTGGAACCCCACTGCTTTCCTGCCGAGCATTTGAGTTAGACCAGCACACGTTCTCATATGGTATGTCAGAGGGCTATCCTTGATTCCAAATAGCTCGAAGAATTCAGGACGCGCCAGCGAGCAATTGCTCTGATCATCAAGAATGGCGTACATCTTAACAGACCGTTCTGGTTGACCTTTAGGGAAAACTTGAACTAGACATACCTTGGAGCAGGAACGCGGAGGACAGCCTTCACCGCAGATCTCAGTGCATCGTGACGTTACCTTGGGTAGAGTGTTGTCTTGAGGCTGAGGCTCTGGTTCAGGTGCATTTTCCGGCTGGGGTTTTTGACCCGTGTCAGGGTGCATGGCAGAGCAATGTCTTTCACTTTGGCACTCCTCACACTTGACCTTCAGGTCGCAGTCCTTTATTGTGTGCATGGGAGAACAACAGCGAAAACATCGTTTGTGTTCTTTGAGTATGTTTCGTCTTTCTTGTAGTGGTTTGATCCGGAAAGCTCTACATTTGGCTAGAGAATGCGTTTTCTTGTGGACTGGACAATAACGTGTTAGATCATCCTCTCTGATACTAGCAGAAGCACTTGTATCAACCTCTGTTCTGTTTACAGTTAGAGGTGATTTGTAGCTAATTTGTTTGAATGGTGGTCTCTCACCTTTGTTGAGGGGTTGACTGCTGCATGACACAAAACTTGGATCGTTTCTCGCTTTTGCCTCCTCTTGGACAAACTTTACAAAGTATGAGAATGGAGGGAACGTCACATTATATTTTTGTTTGTATTTTGAACCAGTGTGGAGCCATTTATCTTGTAAGCCTGGAGGCAGCTTTTCCACTATGGGCTTAACCCCACGTGGTGTGTCAAGGTAAGCGAGGCCTGGGAGGTAGGCTTCGTCTTTAGCAACCTGCAGCTCTAGGAGCAAATCTCCTAGTTCCCTAAGTTTAACATTGTCTCTGTTTGTAAGGCGAGGAAAACTGTCCAGTTTTTTAAACAGGGCATTCTCTACTACTTCGGGTGTAGCATAACACTCCTCCAGCCTATCCCATGACAACTGGAAGGCAGCTTTGGGGTTAGTGGTATAAACAGCCCTGATTCTTTTAACATGCTCTGAGGACTCTTTACCGAGCCACTTGACTAGGAGATCTAACTGCTGGCTGTATGTAAGATCAATGCCTCCAGTTGCATTTAAGAATGAAGACTGCCATGCTCTAAAATTTTCAGGGGTGTCATCAAACTTAAAGAGCCCTGTTGTGATTAACTCTCTGCGTGCAAGGAACCTAGCAAAGTCAGCCATAGGTGCATCACTATTGTGAGGAGCATGGTGACTGTTCGGCTCGACATACTCTCTTGGTGGGTCAAAAGTTTCCTCCTCTACGTACATTTTTGAGAGTACAGGTGGAGAGGAGGTTGGTTTCCTTGGAGTGAATGATGGCGCCTTTGCTGTCAGTTTGACTTGAGGTGTTCCTTCTTCAGCCGGATGTGACTTTAGCTGGGTTTGATGTTGCACGTACTCCATAGTTCTCTGTCTGATAACTTGTGGTGGGACTGAACTTTTTAAACTTTCTCCTTTTTCTTGTTCAACAGCTGCGGCAGCTTCTAGAACCTCTGCTTTTGCCGTAGCAGCTGCAGCTTTTTTCTCTATCTCTAACATCTGTAAATCCATTTCCAGATTTGCTTGCTGCTTTTTAATTTCCAATTGTCTCTTACTGTACAAGGCTTTGGCGTTTGTAGCTTCAGCAGAAGCTCTTGCAAAGATGGCTGCTTCCAATACACTGGACCTTGAGGACAACTTGGAAGATGAGCGCTTGGAGCCAGAGTGTTTGGATCGGGAGCTAGCCTCTGATGGTGCTTTGTCTCCTGAGTTAGCCATTTCTTCTGCCTTCTCCCCGTGGGCATCCATCGCTGTGGCATAAACTTTATCTTCCACCAACTGCTGACCTGGCTTTTCACTGTACTGTTATCGCTACGTGTTGGATACACTGTGTATGTTAACGCAGGTCAACAGCAAGCCAAACTCAATTTTCATGAGCCAGGAAACTGAGCGTCTTGCTCCTTTATTACAGTCTTCTCGACGGCTTACAATCTTTTACAACTGTGGCTTGAATAGCTCGATGAAAGTGCTGAGTGAAACTAAAAAATAAACCAGAAAATAAAATATCCTTTAGCTCTTTGACATTGTGAAATAAATGCACAAAAGAAATAGTTAGTGACAGAAAACATGTATCAAAGTTAGTCTTAGCTGCTAAGTAATGATAAACAATAGTTTTAACAATCCTCTGATATGCAAATTAGATCGCTAGCATCATTGCTATGTTTTAATAGACCATGCTCTAAGCAAAATCCGCTTCTGGGATAAGGCTAATTCCTGGCACAAACACATTCACAAAACGATCTCTAAATCAGCTCTTATAAACATATAAAACAACCAGAACATATAATAAACTTACAGCCATTGCTTTCGATGGTGTATATAAAGATTCAGGCCACAGGAGATGAAGTTTAAACACAGATACTCCTTCAAAATAAGATACAGAAAAACTAATGCTGACTGTATAGAACATATTTTTAACTAAATGACTCTCTTTTTTAACATAAATTACCACAGATGAAATATGACATTTTATCAATAAATTATTATGAACCATTTTTTTAAAACTTTTACTTGGGACAGAACATACATATATATATATATATATATATATATATATATATATATATATATATATATATATATATATATATATAAAATAGGCCTTTGACTTTACTCCATTCCATGTCTTTCTGTTAAAGTATTGCCTTTAAATTCTGTTTGCCTTTAATTCAGTTTTGTTTAGCACCACAGCTCTTTGAGATTGAATTGGAAACTTGCCCTAGGGACATTTATTTAGATGAAAAATACAGCTACAGTTGACCATTACAGGGCTCTGAACCCACAGCCAATCACACACAGATACTGCAATTTGCAATGCTGCCAGGGCTCCTGCTCAGCAACATTATAGTTTATGACCAGATGTGATCTGACCAAATTTGGGGCCAATTCCAGACATTTATGTAAAATTTGGGTTCCTTTTTGCTCAGAGGGGTAGTTTTAAAGTTATTTAAGTGACAGGAAGCAGTTTGTGAAATTAAATGGTTGTTGCTCCTTATGTATGGACACTGCTTGTGGTGTACCCAGGGGTCAGTTTTGGGCCCATTTTTTTTTTTACTTATACATCAATGACATTTGTAAAATGTCAAAGTATTAAAAATGGTACTCTTTGCTGACTATACAAACTGCTCTGGTCATGATCTGCACCATTTACTGGATGAAATGACTAATAAAATAAGTAAAGTGACGTTCTAGCTTGATAAAAACAAATTATCGTTGAATTTTAATAAAACTAAAATAATGGTATTTGGAAATAGTAGTTTACTGTATGTACAAATGCTAAGATTCAAATAAATGATGTTGATATTGAAAGAGTCAGTGAAAATACATTTCTGGGGGTAATAATAGATGAAAAACTTAACTGGAGAGCTCACATAAGATATATTCATTTCAAAGTATCAAGAAGCATTGCAATCCTAAAAGAAGGTATTAAATGAGATATTACTTTATATTCTCCACTGTTCACTGGTTTCACTATATTTAAGCTATTGGCAAAGGTCTGGGGCAATAACTATAAAAGTACATTACATTCACTTTTTGCTCTTCAAAAAAAGCAGTTTGAATCATCCACAATGCAGGTTATAGGGATCATACAAACTCAATATTCTTGCAATCTGAAATATTGAAAATTGCTGATCTAATGAGATTTCAAACTCCACAAATTCTGTTCAAAGCAAAAAATAATGAACTACCAATTAATATTCAGAGTAGGTTGTTTGTTTTTTTTGTTTTGTTTTGTTTTTTTGCAAGAGGAGGAAGCTGTAATTTAAGGGGTTTTTATAACTTCAAAGCTGTGAAGGCACATACCAGAAGAAAGCTTTTGTGTTTCTGTGGATGCAGTGAAGCTCTGGAACAGCTTGAAGATGGAGTTAAAGCAGTGTTCAACCATAAAGCAGTTCAAAAAGGGTTATAAAGATATGATCTTCATGAAATATGCAGAAATTCAGTGAATGTCTCTGTTTAGCACATTTTATGATGTGATGTATATATTATATCAGAAATAGGTTCCTTATTATTACTGCATTATATCAGTAAGGAAGCTGACTAAATATTGACCAATGACTTATGACAAAGGATTGGGATTAAATATGTGTGTGCTTCTTCCCACCTTCCTTTTTGATATGTAACTGAATCACAACAGTTGAAGCAATGTTGAAATGTATTAGCTTTATTTTGTAAAGCAATTTTCCATCTTTTTTCTTTGCTAAATGAACTTTGTGTATTTTTTACATAATCAAAATAAATTAACAAACAAACAGTATAAGTACGATAATTAAAAAAAAACATACAGTCTTCAAATGTTTCCACATTTAGAAACCTTTTCAGAGTCATTGGATACAAATTCCAAGAAACACGTTTTCAAGAAAACACCAAGAAAGACAAAACGATTATGCCACCTCTCCTTCCTGCCGTAGCTGGCCAGTTTCCCGAAATAGCGTCTTATCCCTCCAAAGGGCAATACAGAAAAATAGGAAGGAAAACTACCATCTCCAGAACAAAATTAAACAGATTGAAGAAGAGGAACTTCAACTGAAGGAGAAGTGCAGACGAATGGAACCACAAAATAAACACCTGGAAGAAAGACAGCTATACCAGCCCGACATCAAAATTATTAATGAGGGCTGGGGAATAAAGTTTGGTCAAGCCCGAGAGCAGATTGTGTTCCTGATTAAAGAAAACAAGGAAAAGAGTGCTGAACTAAAATAAATGTCCGACTAGCTTCAAGACAGGAAAACTACTATTAAGAAGAAGCAATGGGATCTCCAATACATGGACCATAAGAATAAGGTGCTCCAAGGAAAGCTCGATGACGCTTTGGAAAAAACTAAAGAAATCCTCAAACAGATGGAAGAACAGGACATAAAGCAAAAAGACATGCAGTGCAAGCTCAAAGGCATTTAGGGAAAATACAAAATGCTGAAAGTTTGGATGAAACATGGCGCAAAAATAAAGAACCTTTAAGAGAAAGAGCAACAGCAAGAAAGACTGAAAGAAGAAAAACTTACTCTCCAGGACTTTGAGAGTAAAAAAAATCTAATTTTTCAAGAATTTTGTTGAATTGAAGGACAAAACTACTGAACTGGACGACAAAAAGGAAAAACTGGAAAAACAACGTTCACATATGGAGAAAATGATCAATCAAATGGCGAGAAACAGCTCAGAGCTCATTAAGGGGGTATTATTGTCCGTCAACAATTTGAAGCACGAACATACTGAAATGCAGGCGCAAAAGAAACAACAAGACAAAATACATGAAGACCTGCAGTGTATGCTCCAAAAAATCCAGAGAAGAACTCAGCAGTTAGAAGACATGCACAACGAAGTACAACAGAGAAATGCAGACCTGCACAAGGCAAAGTTAACACAGGAGGCAACATACAAAGAAGTGAAAGAAAAGCTTGAAGAAAAACAAGTAACTTTAGAAGAAGTGGAACAAAGATGCAAGAAACTTGAGAAGCAAGACAGAGAAACAATCAGACAACAAACAAACAAGTTGAAAACTCTCATCCTGGAAAAAAAAAGTACTTCCACTTCCTCCACCTCTGTTCACCCCCAAGCAGTCCCGGCAGTTGACTGCCCCCTCCTGAGCCTGGTTCTGCCCGTTTAAAGGCAATTGTTCCTCCCCACTGTCGCCCAGTGCTTGCTCAGAGGGGATTCTTGGGGGTTTCGCTCCTCTCTCTCCCCTTTTATTTTTTTTTTACCTCTTTTTACCTTGTTCCTCTATTTACTTGTTTAACTTTTTTTCAACTTATCTAACAAAATAATAAACCAACCTTAATTGATCCTTTGAGTATTTTTCATCTAATCTTTACAGGATTTTTACAAAACATTTTCAAACATTCAGACCTGTCTTTTATTTTCTTCTTGAAACCTCATCAATGGTGACCTAAAAACCTTGGAATGGTTTGAAACATTGAAATAGTTTCACCTGAAAGTGGCGAATCTATACGTGCGTTGTCATTTCCTGTTTGCCAGTTGTTTGTAAGTTGCTGTGTCTTGCTTTCACATCCACTTAGTGTCATTGCCTCATTGGAAACTTGATCAATATGGAAAAAGGAATAGACATTGAACTGGAGAGTTATTAATTCACATTTATAACTTGGCAAAACCAAGGTGGAGGAAGAGTGGCCTTGAATATGGAAAAAAAAAAACCCTGAAATTTAATGTGGTGGATAAGATGATGATAGCAATTGAATAAGGTACTGTAATGTATAACAGTTGAAATGTTTAAAGAGTAAAAAAGTAATCATTAGCGTTATATACAGAGCTCCAGGTAGTAGTAGACTGGATAAAGAAAGAGCTCACAAAAAAACTTTCATTTGTGGAGATCTCAATAATCATTTGCTAAACCCCCATGAAATAAAAATCACTGAGGAATTTAGTAACACAATGTACTGTTTGAACCTATTCCCTAACATTACTAGACCTACCAGGATCACATTATTATTGTGCAGCTCTCATAGACACCATTATTACAAATGACATTGTACGTGTGATTAACGACATCAGTGACCATCTCCCAATTTTTACAGTCTACGATAGGAATTACAAGATTAATAAAGTGGACAGTAAATAAGAGCACAGACGAGTAAGAACAGAGGAATGAATAAATGCATTTAAAACATTTTTAATGAAACAGAAGTGGGGTGAAATATATCAGAAACAAGACATTAATGGCACGTATGATGAATTCCTTAGAATATTTATATTATTGTGTAATACAAACCTTCCAAAAAAGCAATATAGTAGGAAACATAAATATATGGACTGTCCATGGATAAGAAAAGGTCTTCAAGTAAAAAGAAAAATGCACTATACAGAGATTTCTTAAGAAAGAGAACTGAAGATGCTGAAATGACATACAAAAGATATAAAAATAAGTTAATAAATATACTAAGCTATAGTAAAAAAGAATACTATAAGGACCAATTAGATAATGTAGAAATAATATTAAAAGATTATGGGAAATACTGAACAGTGTTATAAAACATGGGGGGTCTAGACTGAACAACTATCTGATGTATTTCATTGATAAAATAAAGAATATATTATGGATGTTGTGGCATTTTTTTGTAACTACTGGACCAAATTTAGCAAGAACAATCACTGATCCTGGGTAAGCACAGGAAAAACTGGATACACTGATGAATACACTTATTGAATGTTTCTCACAGCCGTTGATGAAAATGAAGTTTCTGAAATTTGACTTGAAATTGTCAAAAAATGTAAAAAGCTGAAATCTTTGGATTGTAATGATATTGATATGATAGTGGTTAAAATAGACATTGAGACTATTTTAAACCAATTTACATACATCTGTAATTTATCGTTTCAAACTGGTCTATTTCCAGACAGAATTTATTTATTACCAAGATATGCCGAGCTGCAAATAGTGCAGGCATCTATCATTTATCTACTTAAAAGCGATCCCTGCTGCTTACTTTCCCGCATGCTCTCCTGGCTTCCAAGTTAGCCACAATATAGTCACTTTAATACAACAGCTCTTGGCTAAATGCAAAATTAGTGGTCGTTAGAGGAAATTACTCAGGTTGCAAGTGCACTTCAAGAGTGTAGATGTCTGGGTCCAAGAAAACGGACAGTCTTACTGAGCTTAATCACTCAAAGAGAACCTGATTAAAGTTTAAATCTAAATAGTCAGAGCAGTCAGTGTGACCATGAGAACTTCACATGAGGGAAATAAAACAATATGTTTAAGTTATATAACACTTTCTTATGGTGTATTGGATAATAAAACACAAACAATGGACAAATGAATAAAGGCACATTTGAGATCACAAGCTCGTGACTCATTAAACAGATATTTCGAAACAAAAGATTACAATGTGGAAGAAAATTAAATATAAAACATACAAGATTTTGAAAAAAAAATCATGGCAAGCTAGAGCTTCTGGACTCTCTTTACATCTCTACGTTTCACTCTTGTCTTTTCTGCACTGTGCCCTGTGTTTTAACCTGTCCGCTTGTTTTGGGTTTTTCATCCTTTATGAGCATTTTTTTCCCAGTGCATAGTAGCATTTTCCTTGCAAAAGCGCAACACTAAACGCTGCCTTCATTATATTTCCTATTAGCTCAATCATATTACCATATAATATTAGCATATTTAATCTCTGAAGTTTAAGACAATGAGTGTGTCAGACAACACCATCTAAACCCTAAACCAATCAAAATTTTTATCCCGTGCCCTTCCCAATTAAGTTTCAACACTGATCCTTTCTCTGGCTTCCCCAAAGCTAATCCCCCCCGTCTCCAAATCTGACACCAAAGAATATTCCACTTGTGCTTTCCCATTCCATCATCTTATGGCATTATGTCAGAAAAATACTAATTAACCAAATATAATATGCATTATAAACTCGGTCTGTGTGATAGTCAGAACTTGCAGTTCAAAGCTTTGACTGTGATTTTTATATATCAGTATTAACGTTAATATTAAACCCACCCAAAGTTAAAGAAATAGTTTGCCATGTGACTTGAATTACAAATAAAGGGATTGTTTGAATATTTGATTAACCAACATCATACTTAATGTGTTCCTTGAATTCTTCAAAAGGTACTTTTTTTTGTCAGTCCAACTTTTTATGCAGTTGCTTGCTGGTCCTACATTAAAGTAACACATATAGCCCTTTTCCAGTAACACCTACTTGGCTCGTCTCGACTCGGTTTTGGTCATTTTTCATTGGAATCGAGTACCATATAAGTTGCGTGGCAAAGCAACCGAAAGTCTCATAAGGTCATTTTGTATGCGACATAAACGGCACAACAAAGGATTATTTCAAGGCAATGGTATGCCTGCTGCTCAGAGTATAGCTTTATGCACTGGCCATGCCGCACATGAAAAGGAGACCTGATACTGCTATAGTACATGTTCCAGTCTGAGCAGCAATAACCCTCCTAGGAGTGGGCAAAACTCTGCCTGCTGACTGTCTAATGCTCAGCTGAAAGATCTGCTCAACAAAGATGGTACCTTTACTCCTGAAACATAGACAGGAAGGCAGTACCTGTTTGTTACTCCGCTAACATGCCAACATCCTATAATTGTCTTTTGTGTCTGATGACTCGGGATCTCATCTATGCTTTATGCAGATGATGTGGCTCTGCTGGATCCTTTGAGGGATATCTTCCAGCTTGCACTTGGGCCACTCACAGTTGAGCTGATAGGATGAGAATGAGCACCTACAAATCTGACGCTGTGGTTCTCAGCCAGGAAAAGGGTAGAGTGCCCACTTGAGGTCAGGGAGGAGTTAGTGGCCCACTCACAGAAGAGCTTCACATCTAAAGTAGCCAGCTGAGGTGGTACACGCAGTTGATCAGCATGCCCCTGAGCTTCTTCTAGAGTATCTGGGGATCTTGTTCATGAGTGACTGGAAAGTGGAGGGGGAAGATGACTGATGGATTGGTGCAGCATCTACAGTAATGTGGACTCTGTACCAGTCTGCTGTGATGGAGAGAGAGCTGACCCAGCAGCTGTCGATTTACAGGTCGGTCTATGTTCTACCCCTCACGTATGGTAACAAGCTCTGGGTAGTGATTGAAAAAAAAATGAGATTGTGGATATGAGCAGAAATGAGCTTCCTGCGAAGCGTGTCTGGGCTCTCCCTTAGAAATAGGGTGAGGAGCTCAGTCATTTGGGAAGGACTCACAGAAGAACTGCTATGCCTTCACATCCAAAGTAGCCAGTTGAGGTGGTACAGGCAGTTGATCAGAATGCCCCTGGGCTTCTTCTAGGTGAGGTGTTTTGGGCATGTCCTAGGAGATGAGGAGGCCCCGGGGCAAATCCAGGACATACTGGATCTTTGGGCTGGCTAGTTCTGTCTTTATTTCAGTGATTTTATACATAGAAATGATGCAGATTCATTTCATCTGGCCGATTTTATTATTTAAATGATGGTAACGCCATTGCTGTTTTGTGCTAGATACAAGAGTATTCTCTTGAAAAGGAGAGAGGACGAGCTCTACGGGGGTTGTTTAGTACATCATGGTAGCACAAAGCATTCACAAGGTATTGTTGTTTGAATACAGACAGAAAAATCAGCTCTGCCCAGATTTTACCATGTGAGCATCACATTTTCATAACTCCTCAACCATTTTGGTGTATGAGAGAAAATTCAAATAGTGCGCGAAAGATGATTTTTTTTTAAATTTTACATTCAAAATGACAAACTAACTCCAGGCATCCTGTATAGTACCTAGGAGATAAAGGATAAGTAACAATATGGAGCATACTTGGGATGAAAGTTGCAAATTGTATTAAAGACAAGTATAGATTTCAATTGGATAAAATTATCAACCTAATTGTAAAACTGCAAAAAAATAATATTCATGAAAAACCTTTTTTTTTTTTTGCACCAGGCTAGGGACCTGTCCAGTGTGCACCCCACCTCTCACCCTACAGTTGCTGGGATAGGCTCCAGTCCTCCCTGAATTGGAATGAGAAGGAAATTAATGGATGTTAGATAATTAAAAGATTAATAATTCTTAAAGATATTAGGTTTTGCTATTATCATTATTTTTATTATTGCTAGTGGTGGTGGTATTTTGTTATTATGATTACTTCCTACGTTAGTTTAGTCTTGAGGGTCCAGCTGGCAGTTCCTCTGTGTAAAATATATTGGTAAGATGAAGGTTAATATTGAATATAATAGTCAAACGTGCTGGTATTGTACAGTAATATCATTTTATCTGTAACTGTGGCTTAGTGGAAAAGTCAAGTTTAAATTTTTTGGACCATCTTTATGCAGTTTAGGGTCTATGCTCACATAAGAAAGCCCAACACATACACAATGCGTGTATTTATTTATAGACTGCAATAAACCGGCGCAGAGCATCTATACATGTGGCGTGTGGAGAGGAGTTCAACAACTTATTCTCTACTGCTCTCCTCTTCCCGTCAGAACAAATGACTGCACCACCAGAGCAGTCTTAGCATGCACCAGAATTACCAAATGAGTGCAAGCAGGGGCAAGACTTCTGTTCCTAGTTTCACAAGAAAAGATGACTTTTTAAAACTGACTTGTTTATCAGCATTTTGCATCTTTCATGTCGCTAAATGGTTGTAATTAACTTCAAATAAGGTCAGAGATGGAGGGAGGTTTGTATTTGTGTGTATTAATGTTAGCTGTGGCACTTGGACAAGATCATTGCTGGATGATGGCGTGCGGCTGACAGCAGCGAAGCTACCAGAATCAGGTTTGTAGGTTCACTTGAAATGTGTTCAGT
This sequence comes from Aulonocara stuartgranti, assembly GCF_965226115.1. Taxonomy (NCBI): domain Eukaryota; kingdom Metazoa; phylum Chordata; class Actinopteri; order Cichliformes; family Cichlidae; genus Aulonocara; species Aulonocara stuartgranti. The sequence goes on from NC_138946.1 coordinate 25,252,144, forward strand.
AGTAAGAAGTGTTCTTGTAATGGGAAAAAAAAGACATCCATAGCTCATTGTGGGACAGAGAGGCTGACGGAGATCTTTTTATCGAAGGGTGATGCATTCACACCAGCACTCCCACATCCTGTCATATGGAATGGCATGAACAGTCAGATTTGTCATTAGATGTGGCAGCTATATTCACACTTGGTGGGTCCTGCTGCAGTAATACTTGGTTTTACTGTGACAACATTATGGTATTTCAAGGCCAGTGCTCCCATTGAAATGTAATTCTGTGTTGAATTAAAAAAAAGAAAGAAAGAAAAGAAACTACTAGAGAATAGGCAGCAGCACAGACAGTGAAGAATGCAAATCCAGTCTTGCCTATCAAGACCATTACGGTCTATGTGATTGTTTTTTAATGCATTCACTGAGCTTTCTTCCCCCCCTCTCCACTTACAGTATGCGAACAAAAGGACTTCTGGTCTTTAACCACTCCTCACCCCCACCCATACCCTGTCTGATCACTTCATCCTCCACCCAAACCCATGCTGACTCCTCTGCACTCTCCCTCCCCCCCTCCCTGCCTCATGCTTATGTTCTTCCCTCCCCCTCTCTAGCGTGTCCCCTAGTTTTCTGGTAGCTGTGTCTCTTTGATAATCCAAGACTCTTTGAAGACTCCAATTCCACGCTGCTTGCCTCGGAGCTATTGCACCTACAAAAACAACTGTGTGTGTGTGGGTGTGTGTGAGTGTGTGTGTGAAGAGAGACAGAAAGAGAGAGGAAGAGAGCAAGAAAGAGCAGTAGATGGGATGAGAATGGAGGACATAATGGAGGAATAGAAAATAAAAACAGTTCCATATGCATTTGCTTTGCAACTGCTTCTGTCTTTATGGTTTTATGCTTGCTGCATACACTGAGAGGTGCACTTCTTCATTGTCATATTTGTTGGTGCAGCTCATTTTTTCTGTGCCTTCAGAGGCAGCAGCTCATTGATTCCTGCATACACGCCCAAAATGCCAGAGCCAGGATGTACTCACAAACACGGTAACAAAATGAAAATTCTTGGTCCCGCACCAGGAGAGCTCTCCCGGGCTATCAATGATGCACGTTCTGTAGCTAATGGTACACTTAGAATCAGGCGCGCATATACGGCAGGCTTACTGTGAACCACCCCGAACACCACTTCACCAAAATTAGAAGTTTGTCCTGTTGGATCGCAACAGGAAATGACTTTTTCTGCTTCTGTCAGATGCTGCTGAGAGGTAATTAGAGAAAATTAGTTGGCTTTACTTAAAATGCCACAGTGATCAAAATAAATCATTACTAAAACATTTCTCTTCTATCCACTTCCCCCTCCACTTTGTATTACTGTCTTCTCCTCTTACCTTCCGCTAAGTGTGGCTGCTCTCTCTGACTCGTCTCCATTTCTTCATTGTTTCAGTCTCAGTCTTTAGTGCTTCTTTTTCCATCGTAGTCTCCAACCCTCCCTTTTTGTCTCTGTCATTCTGCCTCTCTTTGGCAGAGGAGCTTGCCATTGGGATTTAGAAGAAATTGAATTGAATTATGAAGGAATTTCTCCGCAGTACGATTGGCATCATTTCCTCCACACAATAGAACATCATTCTCATATCTCTCAGTGTGAGGGAATGAAAATAGGCCGTGCACCATTCTTTCTCTCATCCTTTTAAATTGAATTTTTCATATCACAGGGGCACTGAGACATCAGCCGTTTCCTTTAACATGGGCAGAAAACCCATTTCATAATATCAGAGAGACACATAACTGTGATTCAATAGGAAAAGTCTGGCTGCCAGCACCAGTACACACACGATATACCTCAACTCAGGATTGATAAACAGAGCCACATACTGTAGGTTTACTGCAGCTTGAAAAGTTGAGAGTATTCTAGTGGAGTATAGTATTGCTGTTTGGCCTCACAGCCGGTTAAAAGCATGCCACAGTAAGGCAAGGCAAGGCAAGTTTATTTATATAGCACAATTCAACAACAAGGTGATTCAAAGTGCTTTACAGAGACATTAAAAAACAAAAACAATAAAAAGCATGATTTAAAATTGATTAAAAAAACAGTAGATAAAATCAGAACACTAGATAAAATCAGTAGTTAAAATATAAGTTTTGAAATTTAAGCTTAAAAGTGTGGATTTGGTGCTTTATTCAAATGCAGCTGAGAACAGTAAACTAAAGAATGTCCTTGTTTTTTTTCTCCGTCTCTCTTTTTGTGAAACATAGTCCACATTCTTTACCTTCTGAAGTCTCCTATTAAACCAGTTTACTTTTATTACAAGTGCTCCTTCTTGTTCCCTAATTATCTTTCCAAAAGCTATATTTTCCACGTTCGAATTGCACCCGAGATGCTATTAACCAGTAGTGATTGTGTTTAGTTCATTATTATCCCCATTCATGTGTCTTGTTCAAAGTTATGAAACTTGGGCTCTTGTTGTGCTCTGCTTCTCCAAGTGAAATTCTGAATATTCAGCATGTTTTTCTGGCCACAGTGACTCAGCTTGAACAATACCACTGTGTAATAAAAAATTTAAATGAAAACATTTGGCATCAAACTAACTGTGACAAATACAGTGTTAGCCATTGGACTTGGAAGCAATGAAGAGATTGAACTTTTTTGTTTTTTTTAGCATTGTTGCAATGTGGCAGTGAATTGTAGTGGCAAATTTTGATTCTTTTTCTTGCATTTGGCATATCTATTTTCATTGTTCTACACTGATTTAGTACAAGTTGCTGTCATCACTGGGATTAAATGAAAACTTGAGTGATTGTGTTTATCATAAATTCATTTTAAAAAAGACAATAAGGGACTATGAGCCAGACAGGTTTTAGCAAGCTTACAGAGTAGTATAAATAGAGGTAGTAGTCAGATGCAGAATTTTGAAACCACTTTGGTTTCAAATTCAGACTTTGATGTGGCTTATATTAAATGCTAGTCTCAGGCTAAATCTTAAATCTATATTTGGTAGGTTAGGTTAAATGGTGGTTCTAAACTGGCCGTAGGTGTGAATATAGAGTGAATGTTTGCCTGTCACTGAGCCCTGAGACAGACTAGCGATCTGTTCACGGTAAGACTCACTGTGACCCTGAACTGGATAGGTAGAAGAAAATGGATTAATTCCATATTGTATATAGGGCTGTGTGTTATGACCAAAATCTCATATCCCAGTATAAGTCATCCCATATCCCAATAACAATACATCATGACATAGTGCATACACAAGTTTAGAAAATGTGTAAAATAGTGTATTTTTTGTAACATTTTAAATGACATGCTCAAAAAAGAATCATACATGTTCATATGTGATTATTTTTATCTTTTTATTTAGAATGTCAGCTCAAATCATTAATTTAAAATGTTAAAATATTAATTCATAATAAACAAAACAGTTTAAAAAAATGATTACAAGCCCAACATAAATGATTTTTATATAAGCACTCTTTTGTGCTTGTCATTTGTAAAACTCTGTCCATACTCTCTGTCTAATAGTTCTTGTGTAGGTGGTAGAAGAGGTTCGTGGTGTTTGAGCCTGTTGTCATGACTGGCAGAATACAGTTTTCTGGTTTGTATCAGATTTTCACAGTCAAACCACATCCATGCTACAGAGGTAGAACTTCATTTAGGAACGAGCTCCTCGATTTGCCTTGTCTTGTCCGTTTCCTGTTCCGTCTCACCCTCACCAACCATGCTGTTATTCGCGTGTCCATCTGCATCCATGAGGTACCGTGTAAAATTGACATGGCATTTAAATGCTGAAATATATTGTCGTAAACAGTCGTGAGTGCATAATTTGGTCATCCAGTGTATATAGTCCTAACTGTATAAGTTTTGAAGCACATACAATTCAGTCAACAGCTTGATCGCCATATGTTTACTCATAGATGAATGAAAAGACAAATACAAACTTTGGAGGAGATGGGCATTCAAAAATTCAATGTACCTCACCTAAGATTCTTCCAGGAGTTTGCCTAAAAAGTGTCTGAGAGCATGAAGAATTTGCACATCTGCATAAGCACTAGCAGTGATGACCAGGGAAGCCTGGCTGAATGACAGGGCACCTGACAACATGGTGTTGGGTAGCCCTAGGACATCTACAGTAAACTGAGACCTCCAGCACAAGAGCACAGCAGTATTGGGGTCTGTGGTCCCACCAGGGAACAGTAGTGCAAATTAGCAGTAATATTAGAGATGATCTAAAATGCTATCCTTTTTGATAAAGCACAGCTGTACACCACCACAATGTCTTTCTACTCTTCCATTCAAGCTGCAGGCACCTACATTATTATTATTTTATTTCAAAACTAATCCTTGGGACAAACTGTCCACGCTATTCCAATATAACCATTGACGATAACCCATTTGCGTCAGTTGCTATGGAAACGGCATAGGCGTAAATACATTCACAAACTGGTAGTGCCTTTTCCCAATGCAGACACAAAACAGCAGGCCACAAGCTGGGTGAATAATGGAGATGTATTCTCTCACTCTTCACACTGTAGCAATATCTAGTCACAGTGCACAAGTCTTCGATCACGCCAGAAAACCTTAGTGACAGTCCGCACCGAGCTAGCAGTTCTCTGGGTGTGACGTCACTGCTGTCTGTCAAATACAAAGTGATGTAAAGGATCATTTGAAAGCCAGTTTTTAAATCAGATAGCAACCCGCTCGGGAATTTGGATTAAATCTGATTTGAAAAATGAAATATTTGTTCTGATATCTCAGTCTGCCAAAAATTTAATATGGGCTGCCAGTTTAAACATAACCTAAAATGCACTCTTGAGTTCAGACCAGCAGGCTTCTCTTCCCTTAACCTCACACTCAAGATTTAACTCACATAAATCATCACTTGTGATTATCTGCGCCAGACTATTTCACTCCTTATCAGTTCGAACGTAACCAGTTCTTGTTTCAGGCAAGACATCACATAATGTTGTGTTATTCCGTTGATTTGATATTTTGATGTATTTAGATGAAAGTCTGGTCCTTGCAATTCAACTTAATAGATTTGTCCCCACTGTGTTATATGTTTGCTTCTACAAACCAATGAAAGGGTGAGATAAAGAGAAGGTGCAGTCCTCATTAATTTTTTTAAATTAGTTGAATAGATAGTAAATTAAAATAAGTAGTTCCAGCTTGCATAACAACTTCAGATGCAAGCACATAAAAAGTCTTTCGAAAATAGCCTTTTTTTTCCTTTTCTGTGACAATCCTTATTTATTTGCCACTTTGTCACACATTTTTTCAAAATATTTAGATGGTAAAAGTTCAAATCACATGACCATTCTAGCATTCATTCAGTTCAATTCAGTTTTATTTATATAGCTTCAGATCACAAGAGCAATCACCTCAAGGCACTTTATATCGTAAGGTAAAGATCCTACAATATCACAGAAAAAGCCCCAATAATCAGATGGAAGGAAAAACTCCATATTTTGTCAAGGGACTCACAGTTATTCACAGTCACAGTCAGTTTACCTGTGGACAATTCCCTGGCTTTTATTTTGAAAGTTCATTTGCTGCTAATGAGACAGCTCATGTCTGTTTTGTGGTTTCCTGCCATTTAGCTCACTGTTGCTCATATTTAGTAGCAACTCCATGCAGAGAAGAACAAGGAGTGCAGTTTTCAGCTATAGTCCAAGGCCTTACAGTCAGGTCATATATGCACTGAAAAGGCTATTAATCTGTTATGTGTTTATCACAAAGCACTTGGTTATTATGGTATTTGCAAAGGAGCACTGTATGAATGTATAATTAAATAGCCTATTTAAGAAAGCACACGGCAGCCTGCTCTCACAAGAGTGGAACATGGTCATGTCAGCAAACTGTAAAGAAATGAAGAAATAACATCATCATCTTACTAGTAATCAGCATGTACGTTCAGCTAAAACTCATTCAGTTATAACCATGTTTAGCTCGAAATTGTTCTGTGACAGCCTGACTAAGAATGCCGGGGGGAGGGGGGCAGTTAAGCAGTGGACAATTGCTGTTTATGTAAAAATGTATCTTGGTCCTCTTATAAAGACAGAATCATGCAATATCTTTCCATCTGCTTTGGGACTACATTATTATGAACAAGGCCATTTTAGCAAAATCTAAATAGGGTTATGAATTCTAGATGTCATCATAAATGTCCCGTCTCTCATTCTCAGCCCTGTAGCTTCTTACTCCTACAACAATGCCCAAACAATCGTACTCTCCCGCCTCCAGTCTCCCAGAATCTAATCCTTCTGCTTGTCCCCTCTAGCCAAAGCGCCGCCCGTGTCTGCCTGACCAACTCCCCACTCCTGCTCAGCCTCCCCTTCCATCCTTCCGTCTTGCCGCATCCCTGCAGCCCCCAAGGCCTGGCAAAGGATTTTTGTTCTGACTAAAAGGGGAATCTATTTCCCATCTCTGCAGTCTTTGCTGGTTATCATACTCAGGAGTGATGCCTTGAGGAGACGTGTAAGCAAGAATAAGCAAGAATCCATATTTGAACAACTAAACGCCCCCTCACTTTAAACATATAAGGAGCCGAAGAGATGACCAATCGGATTTTAAGAATGCACCACTGGAATATATAGTTTGTCTAGTCATGTTTGTAAAATACCATAGAAGTGAAAATCCTTAGCAGCCAGGGTGATGGAGGAGTCTCTATTTTGAATTTGTGTGTGTTTGTCATGTGTGGGATCTTTCCACGATTCATACTAGTAATATTTTCAGAACTGAATTAGATCAGCTGAAGTTTGAGTGGTATAATAAACAGCGTGTTCTTGCTTTGTATGTTTAATTTCAAATGAAGCTTAAAAATATTTTATGTGTCTATGTACAATCAAAGAGCACATTTAATAGAACCCAAACACCCCCTAACTCCACCCCCACCCTCCCAGCACCTTTTCTTCATTTGTTTACACTATATCTGAAACAAAAAAGACATAGAAGTCTTTTTTATGTTTCTTATGTATATAATAATATACATAAATCTATAGAATCCAAGATGAGACTATAATTTATTGATGTAGTGTTGTTGTAGCTTTCTTGAGAGGGAAAAAGAGAAAAAATAACTACGAGGCACCAGCGAACTCACATAGTCATTATTCAGATAAAAGTCGAGATGCATCAGTGCACTGAGAAAAAACAGTATGATGGGTTGGGATGATGGAGAGATGAACAGGTTTCTGGAAACATTTTGGAGCCCGCTAACATGCTGTTGATAGCACTTACCTAAGCCCTAAAAGCATTTCTCAATATCTGGTGTGTGTATGTACTAAAAGCTGATGGTTCGAATGATTTCTAGCATGGATTTGTTTGCCAGAAAAGTGGTTGAACGGTAGAAAGCGCAGACCCGTGGTATTGATCGGGGCTGACTCGTGCAGCACTGGCAGGCCTGTTCTGCTGTATCAGTGCTTTCCTGACTTTTACGAGAGGTGCTCATGTGTGGGGGTGGGGGACGATTGCATGTGCACTGCAAGGAGTCATCTTTCTGTTGTGGATCGGCGGGTAGGTAGCCATTAGTAAACTGATCTTTGGAAGAGGAAATTTAATGGTCTCCTAACTCTATTTACAAGCCATTCAATTTGATAAAGGGTGTGATCTCAAATGATTTATCATTTGTTGCTCTGCTCCTCTTCAAGCTATCAGTATTTTCATTCATTCATTTACTTTTTACAATCTTTCATCAAATCTTATCAGCATAAACCACTGAAAGCAAATTTAATGAAATATTCTAATGCTGGCAAATTGATGTGTGTCACAAACTTTATTTGCAGTGCCCTTTTTGTTGTTAGCCTTATTTAGATCTTCTTTGGATTCCTTTTTAGTTAGATTGTGGAAATATTGTCTAGCTTTCCACTCAGTTAAACATCAAAAGCTGGGGAAAGAGAAATATTAAAATATGGAGATAGAAAGTAGCTCACTGGGGCTACTGATTAGTGTACCAATCATTGTCATCAGAATTCATTTGGCAGTGGCAGATTTAGAAAATGAAACTTTTGTCTGACTAATAATGACAGTGACAGCAATAATCGTACATATCGCGGTTACAATTTCTATGACACCATGAGACGTTTGTTTAAAATGTTTACTTTCATGTCCATGGATATCAAGGAAAATCAAACTTTGACAGTTTGCACTACAAGGATGCAAAAACGAAAGAGAATTGGCACTTATTTGTTGCAAACTAATTTCAATCACTTTCCATAAACAGTCAGAATATTTAAATGCATGCCCCCCATTCACACTTTGATGCCTCTATTAATCTACTGTAGAATATATTGGAATGTTGTGGTAGTTAATTCATTTCTGTTCCTTGTTATTGAAGTCCATCTTCACTCCTTTCATATAATTCTGACCTATTCAATCTTCAGAATAATAATAGACCAAAAAACGATTTAATATTTAAAGGTCTTTAATATTTAATACTATTTTCTGACTTTTTATTAGTGAACTTTATATGGCCAGCACAATCTACAGAATAATTCTAAATGGATGTGTTTTGAGCTGTGAATGTAACTGTGCAGACCAAAAAGGAAACAAAAAGAAAAAAAGGGTTATAGGGGGTTAAAAAAAAAGTGTCTTTATACTGAACAAATTCATTTGTTTTCTCTCTGTGTTTTAGCATCCCCATCGGCGAGTGACCTTTTCCACCACCAACCCTGTGCAGGACCTGCAGGATGCCTCTCAGCACAGCTACTATGACAGCGGCCTGGAGGAATCTGAGACTCCAAGCAGCAAGTCATCGTCTGGTCCTCGCATTGGACCCCTGACCCTGCCTGAGGACCACTATGAGAGAACCACTCCAGATGGCAGTATTGGAGAGACTGAACACCCAGAAAATGGTACACTGACAAGCCTCTTTATTCTGGCATATTCTTTATGAATATGCATTTGAATGTTGATGGCTCTAACGGGCTTTGGTTGAGACATGCATTATGTAGAAGGTTTGTTTGTGCTCCCTGGCCATTTCAGCCCAAAAATGTTGTGGCACGCTTGACGTTGACTTGCTGTGGTTGTTGATGACTGTGTGGAAATGTTATTGGTTTTTGAGCAGATCTGTGCTGCGTGGGTGCGTGTGTATGTGTGTGTGGGGAGTGTACCAAGGCTGGAGTAAGCAGTGTCTCCATCCCCCTCATCAGCAGGTCCTCTGTCAGACATCCTTAATGACCCTCTCTCACAAGTGTGCTAATTAAAAAGCCCAACTAATGAAGCATTTGCCCTCTAAATAAATCTGAACCTTGACATCTGTGCAGACTACACTATGTTTACTCATAGCAGTTCCTTGCTCCTAGTCGGACACGAGTTACACAGCAGCTAAGGCGTGCAGGTGCCATAATTTCTTGGTTTAATAATCAATCCACCAGCAGAACACTGACGGCCTCACTATTAGGTTTATATTGCAAAGAACACCCCCCAAAACAAACAAACAAACAAAAAGACTTATAGCTAAGGCCATAGCTGCAAATCTGTGAGCAGTGCATCAAAATAACAATTTTGCTGCCTTACGCTGCCAAACACAATCCATTACATGTCTATGATAAGTGATACATATGGTGCATTTCCAATTATTGTAGCATTTTGTGTTGCAGTGCTGCCCGGTCTTACACTTGTAAATTCTGATATTTCACTTCTGACCTACAACACCTCGCCCTCCTGCTTGCATTTCTAGAATGTTAACTTTCTTCATTAATGTGGTCTTATCTCAAAAGCAGTGAGGGCTCAGCTCTGTTAGCATATAGATTTTAAAGGTAGACCTTTGACTGCCCCATAAAAGACAAATGCATCATTGAGGACTTGATGAATTGCTGATCAACACTGACAGTTAAGGTGTCACACTGTGGGTGAAACAGACCCAGATGCATCTTTTGTCAGTGCAAGTATACATCACGGTTGGAAAAAGATTAAGTGATGAGAGGGGGGAAAAAAAGGAAGACTATTTCAGTCTCAAGCATTCCCAAGTTACAAAACATTGCAGGATCAAAGGCTAAAATGTGTCACTGTCACCTGAAAGCAGCAGATGATAAAGTTCCATTTTTAGTAAAGCGTCTTGCATTGTGATGCATTGCCTCTTCTTGTGCTGGGTCACATTAGTTAGTTTATTCATCTCTGCTGCAAATGTTGGTGTCAATTAGTGACATTGGAATTCAAGACTGGAGTAGTGGTTGTGCAAAAAAGGACAAGTCTCCCAAATGTTGCACTTCCTTCTGCCTCTACACAGGTCTAAGTTTACTAAACATCAGATTAAGTCAGCCCATATACAGTCTCGCTCTTGCGGGTTCAGGAGTCAGCAGTCAACTAACACATTTCTATCTTGCCCACATAATTATGTTATGGGATATGTATGATTTCTTTTTTAGATTGTTGTGGCTTTGTTGCATTTTTGCCATCTGGAAAACACATGTTTTTGTGATGTTGCCTTTGTTCTCAGCAGCAAGGGAGCAAGATGGCAAGTGAAGACAGAGCAGTTAAAGAATGGAAAGGTGGCACAGGATGGGGACAACGTTAGATTGTGACAGGGTGTAGGGAATCTCTGACAAGGATGCAAAGCCCACAGGATGAACACATAGGACAGGGAGATGCGAAGATGAACTGCTAACCAAGGAAAGACCTAATTAAAATGTGATTTCCACTCCAGGGAGATAACAGGGAGCCTACATAAAATGAAAGATTAGACAGAAAAATCAAATGAGACAGAGGAATTCCTCCCAAGCTTCACCTGAATAGTGACATGAAGTCTTTTTTAAGCATTTTGAGTGACAGGCTGTACTGGTACAGAGCTTTATTCATTGCAGTAAAGATGACTGACAGGCAAAAAATGGGGAGGCGAGGACAATGTGTCACTCCATTTAAGTTGGATAAAACGCAATATATGAACCCCAGACTGTCAGCCTTTGCATCACCGGGCTTGGAAAATATCGACATGGATGTGTGTTTTATTATACAAGTTGAACTCTGACACTGGCGAATCTACATTTTTACAAACTTTGTAGTTCAGTAGTCCATTTCAGTTTGGGAATTCAGTGAAATTCTGATTGTAGTCAGGTTTTTCATTCCTATAATAAACTGGAAATACAGAATCACTTTTATTACTAATAAAATTACACATAGAAAAATTACTATTATGCTTGTCGCTATTAATTTTAACACTGCTATTAAAGCTGTAAATAATTTATGAGGTAAGTATATTAGCTTTTCGGTTTATCTATAATTAGTGGTACTTTTTTATTGATTGATTGATTGATTAAATGCTTGCGAGTTAACCAAGACTTGTTGCTTTTAGGCTGATTTTTTAATTCCCTTATCACTAAAACATAATTTAATATGGTGCTGAAATAAAATAATAATAATGTAGGTGCCTGCAGCTTGAATGGAAGAGTAGAAAGACATTGTGGTGGTGTACAGCTGTGCTTTATCAAAAAGGATAGCATTTTAGATCATCTCTAATATTACTGCTGATTTGCACTACTGTTCCCTGGTGGGACCACAGACCCCAATACTGCTGTGCTCTTGTGCTGGAGGTCTCAGTTTACTGTAGATGTCCTAGGGCTACCCAACACCATGTTGTCAGGTGCCCTGTCATTCAGCCAGGCTTCCCTGGTCATCACTGCTAGTGCTTATGCAGATGTGCAAATTCTTCATGCTCTCAGACACTTTTTAGGCAAACTCCTGGAAGAATCTTAGGTGAGGTACATTGAATTTTTGAATGCCCATCTCCTCCAAAGTTTGTATTTGTCTTTTCATTCATCTATGAGTAAACATATGGCGATCAAGCTGTTGACTGAATTGTATGTGCTTCAAAACTTATACAGTTAGGACTATATACACTGGATGACCAAATTATGCACTCACGACTGTTTACGACAATATATTTCAGCATTTAAATGCCATGTCAATTTTACACGGTACCTCATGGATGCAGATGGACACGCGAATAACAGCATGGTTGGTGAGGGTGAGACGGAACAGGAAACGGACAAGACAAGGCAAATCGAGGAGCTCGTTCCTAAATGAAGTTCTACCTCTGTAGCATGGATGTGGTTTGACTGTGAAAATCTGATACAAACCAGAAAACTGTATTCTGCCAGTCATGACAACAGGCTCAAACACCACGAACCTCTTCTACCACCTACACAAGAACTATTAGACAGAGAGTATGGACAGAGTTTTACAAATGACAAGCACAAAAGAGTGCTTATATAAAAATCATTTATGTTGGGCTTGTAATCATTTTTTTCACACCCTTCTATTGTGTTGGCACCCAACTAATGATCTCTAAACCAATCCTGCTAGTTTCTATGTATATTCCCATGCTGCAGTCCCAAATTTGTTCCCTAAAATAAATCATTTACCTTTGACTGACAATTTCCATCATCTTAAACAGAATTTTAACACATTCCCTCTGACAGAAGCACAATATCATCTGCATATGGCAAAATGGCAAGAATTAAATTGTCAAATGTGTACTTACAGTTTCTTACTTTCAAGAGCCTAATCTGGTTAACAGCAATGGGAGTAGTGCTGGGTGATATGAAGATATATATCGTGTGGGCGATAGAAAAGTGTCTATCGTGCCATTTGTCTTCTATTGTTTCGAACCTAATTTTATAAATGATTACATAAAAAATATCATTAAATAGCTTGTGGCAAATATATTAGTGTTGTATTCTCACTATACATACTCTTAACTTTAGCAAGAGAAAATAAATTATGAAAAATGATATTTTTCGGAAAGAAACTCCATCTTGTGGTTTTGTGACATGATGCTGCTTTATGTGCACCCGGATTTGCGACATGCTTTACGGTAACTCAAAACCATGGATGTGCGACAGTTTGCATTTTCATGCCCGGACATGCAACAGGCAGAGACAGCTACACAGGCAGCCCAAGAAAAAGCACTTTTACCGAAAAGAGGGGGTACGTCTATGATTTGGTTACATTTTGGGTTCAACAGCACCAACATGGAGCAGAAGACGCCCATTTGCAAGCTATGCTATAAAACTATTCCTGCACTCAATGGCAACACAACAAATCTATCACCTATAGAAGGTCCACAAAAAAGAACACTCAAGAATCTATTAATCTAGTGCTGGGCCAAAGTAGAGAAGGATGTTTGCAGTGTCGTGCATTATGCCTTGATGATTGACCTATGGACAAGCAGAGATATGCATCCCTACATGAGCGTAACCATCCATTTCATTAACAAAGACTGGACCCTCCCCGCTCGCTGTTTACAGACCGCGTACTTTCCAGATGACTGCAGGTCAGGTGGTATATCGTGATATATATCGTTATCGTGATATAAATAATTATAATAATAATAATAAAACTTTATTTATAAAGCACACTTAAAAGCAAGGGTATGCCAAGGTGCTTAACAAGTAACATCGAAAATAAAAGGAAGATAATATGAAAAGGACCAAAGCAGATCCCATAATTCATATCATGATAAATATTCTTTCCATATCGCCCAGCACTAAATGGGAGTACTGAGTAATCAGTTTGTACATGGGGAACATAACAGCTGCATAGCCATGTAATACTTAAGAAGAAAAAAAAATCTAAAAGAGGTGTCTGTGTAAATACAATCAAAAGCCTTTTGAAAGTTAAAATGAACAAAAGAAAAAAAATTTCCCTGTCTGCTAAGATTCTTGCAGACTAAAGTAATATGACCTTGGTTTACTGGGCTGAGTAGCTCAAAGGAAAGTGTGTATGTAGTCTGTAACAGCTTCGCTCAAGTGGGCATAAACATATTCCGTTATGATTCTTGGCTTTGGTATTAAGAGTTCATTCAAAGTAGAGTAATAAAAAATTCCGCTATATGACATCTATGCTGTCTGATCTGCAGAAATTAATTTCTGGAGTTCCTCCCCCCCCCCATGCCTTAGCAGCTGCTCCCTCCTCCCACTTTTTCTTATTCTTATCTCCCGGCTGTGTTAGAGTGCACTCCATTTCAGTTTACCCATGTGCATTTTCCACTCTTACGTTCACAGTGTAGCATGCACATTGCTCAACTGTTAATCTAATCAGAAATGAGCACATGCATCCAATGTCCATTGGATGCATGTGCTCATGTGGGGGGCATGGGTGGGTGCGCATGTGCACCTGAATACAGTACATGGATGTATTTGTTTGCAGTGGCGGGTGTTGCATCGTGCTCTAAATCTCTAAATCATTTTGATTACAGTGCTATTTTACTTTAATAGACTCTCATCATAATCACTGAGCTCTGTAATTCCATTTAAATTGATTGCTTCAGACAGCATGAAAACTGCTTATCTTGTATGTCTGGTTGCTGTCAAGATGCATGATTTGTCATCCACAGTGAAATCACAGATAGACTGACGACTGGTCTCTGTTTGTCCCATCTGTCCATCCACTCTATATCAGACATTACTGATTAGATTTTGATTAGTGGTAATGTCAGAGTGATTTACAGTATTTATTACTGATTGGCTCAAAAAGAAAATGCATCGTTTTGGGGATTTGATAAATAAACAGACATCAGTATCAAAAAACTCTCAGTTATACGAGATAGCATCAGGCATCTTTAATCATCTTTAATCCTGAGTTCACTTGATTTAATTTAAAGTGTTTTTTCTTCAGTTGCTTTCAATCACTTATACTATAAGGAGAAAAAACATGAATGACTGGAGTTTTTGTTCATTTTTGCCAACATTAGCTTAAGCAAAACAAATATATTGTGTTTCAGCTGGAGTCACATAATACAACCTATAAAAAAGGCTCACCTATCCCAGACCTCTGAGTAATAAGTCCCAGGACCTACGATAAGCCCTCCTCTCTTTTTGGGACACTGGTTTGACCATCAGTCCCACCTTGTTCACTCCAGCCTAGACAATAATCACTCTTCCAGGGATCAGTGGATGGGGATCTTGGCTGTGATATGAGGGCTAGCACAGACATAGGTAGATTGCAGACAGGTACTTACATGCGCACCCCCCCCCACACACACACACACACAAACCCAATTGACCACAGATGGAGGAATTTTGATGTGGCCGCTTGCCCAGCATGAGGTCTCCCCGTGTCTTCCTCTGTGCGGACTCACTGCCATATGGGCTATTGAGAAGGTTGAGATAAAATGGGAAAAATGGCATTTGCATGATAATAAGGTTCTTTAGAAATGCTGTCTGATTTTCCCTGCCTTAGA
Source organism: Aulonocara stuartgranti (assembly GCF_965226115.1). Lineage (NCBI taxonomy): Eukaryota > Metazoa > Chordata > Actinopteri > Cichliformes > Cichlidae > Aulonocara > Aulonocara stuartgranti. The sequence goes on from NC_138946.1 coordinate 25,267,284, forward strand.
TCTCACAGATAATGCATGAAGCGTCATATATTTGTTCCGTTTGAACTGTTGTCATGGGGCTTTCCTTTGCTTTCCTCTGCTTGCCATATCAGTATCACACAGGCAGCACTACTGTTTTTGCTAGTCTTCACTCAGGACATTGAAACACACACACACACACACACACACACACACACACACACATATAAATGTTAGGGGTCGATATTGAACCGTTCGATACAGTACTTTCGGTTCGGTACGCATATGTATCAAACAATACAAAATTTTTAATTTATTTTATCAACTTTCCTTCTGACGATGCTGTCTGTGTTGAGCGCTCAGTGGATCAGCGCTCGACAGTGCAGCCTAGGTGGAGTAGTCGAACGCAGATTCACTGAGCACAGGGCAAGCTAGCGAGACAGAAGTTAAGCTCTCCTTGCAACATGGCAAATTGAACCTCCCCCACCCTAATTCAGATCTGGCGTTTGGAACTATTTTGGTTTTCATGTGAAGCATGATCCTGAAGGTAAGCGCATCATGGACAAAAGTAAAACAGTATGTCAGATGTGCCACGCAATGCTCAATTACATTGGTGGGAACTAGTGGTTAGCGCAGTTAGCTCGTTAACGTGTTGGCCATCCAGTCCCACGCATGGGGTGATCCGCGGTAACTCGTTAACGGAGATTTGCCGTGTTGTGGCGTTAACGTCATTTCTCGGCTTGAGTGAACGCTGGCGCGTCTGGCTGCCGCTACTCACCGGTTCATTTTTCGATTATTTGGATTTATTTGGATTAATTGGATTATTTGGATTCAGATTTGAATGAACAGGGACATTCACACTCAGGACCAGATCGATCTCTGCCAGGGATTGAATTGCAACGCTTGTCCTCAACTTCTGTTATTTCAGCTGAATGTGTTCTCACGTCTTCTTCTCAGTGAGCAGCACTAGCTTAACTGTTTGAGCTATTTTAGCCTACCTGTTCGTTGCTCCGGCCGGCTCGACTCCTTTTCCTCCACACAATCGAAGATGCGGACCAAGATGTTCCTGAGCTGGTCGGCACTATTTTGGATTCTCCTGACGCTCGTCTACCATCCTACAGCTGGACTGTTCCGCTATATCCTGCGCCTTCGCGGGCAGCTATCGCTCCTGTCGCCGGCGGAGCTCCACTACCACCCGGGCATCACTTTCCAGCCTCGCCGGAGATACATCCATCGCGGGTCCCGCAGGATTTTCCATAACTCCAATGGAACTAAATCGTTCTGGTCTGCTACTCGCCGCCCTCGCAGGAACCCTGATCGGGCTGTCAACCATCGATCTCTAGCCCACCTGCCTAGGGCGCCCACCGCGATTAGCAAAAAAGAAGATACTCCACTCAACTTCGGTCTTCTAAACATTCATTCATTGACAAGTAAGGCACCTCTCATCCAAGACCTCCTATCTGACCGTAAGTTTGACTTTTTCTGCTTAACTGAAACCTGGCAACAACCTGATGACTTTTCTCAGCTAAACGAATCTGCTCCTCTGGGGTTTGTTTACTTTTCTAAACCCCGCTGCTCAGGTCGTGGGGGTGGTCTCGCGATCCTTTTTCGCCAGCACTTGAAAGTCCTGCCAGTTAATGTTGATACCTTTAGTTCTCTAGAGGTCCTTGCATGTGAGCTGACTGGACCCATTCCCACTATCATAGCTACTGTATACCGCCCCCCCAAACCTAACCCTGTCTTCCTCAGTGACTTTGCTAATCTACTAACCCATCTTTCATCTCTATCCCCAAATGTGATCTTGGTGGGAGATTTCAACATTCACATGGACAATAATGACCTTCTGCTCACCAGAGACTTTTCCTCCTGTCTCGAAGGCTCTGAAGTTAAACAATTTATCGACTTTCCCACTCACTCTAAAGGACACACCCTGGACTTGGTCTGCTGTTCTGGTCTTACTCCCTCGAATCTTTCTGCTACTGAAATCCCCATAACTGACCACTTCCTCCTTTCATTTAACCTCACTCTCTGCTGCTCTTCTACCAAGCCAACCCGTCTCATCTCGTTCCGCAACATCAAGAACATTGATATGGACATTCTCACTACCAGTTTGGACAATGTTCAGATTCTGGACTTCTATTCTACTCCTGATGATTTGTTGTTATATTATAATAATTGTCTACGCACTGTCCTTGATTCTCTGGCTCCTGTAAAAACCAACTCTGTTTCCTTCGCTCGCTCTGCTCCCTGGTTTACCTCTGACCTCCGAGCTCTGAAGGCCAAAGCTCGGCAGCTAGAGCATAAATATAAGAAATCTGGTTTAACTGTTGATTCAGAAATCTATAAATACCACGTACTTCAGTATAAAGACTCCATTAACAAGGCCAAACAAAGCTTCTACTCTGGTATTATCAGTTCTTATGAGGGTAATGCAAGGACTCTGTTTTCAGTTTTCAACAAGCTAATTCAACCCCCCAACGCTTTACCACCGAACTTCTATTCCTCTGAAACATGCAACTCCTTGATGCTGTTCTGGACTACGAAAATCAATAACATCCACCAGCAACTCAGATCAAATGTTGTGTCTACGCCCTCTCCAGAACCTCTTCTCCTTTTTGAGCCGTTTTCCACTTTTCATCTTCTTGATTTATCTGATATTTCCTAGTTAATATGTAAATCAAAGCCTTTACTCCCACTCATTTCTGCTATCTTTCACTCTTCTCTCACCACCAGTATCGTTCCCTCCTTATTGAAGACTGCTCTAGTCACTCCTATACTGAAAAAACCTTCCTTAGATCCTAACAACTTTAACAACCTTCGTCCGATTTCCAATCTACCCTTCATTTCTAAGATACTCGAAAAAGTGGTTGCAGCTCAACTTCGTTTACACCTGGTTAATAATAACATCTACGAGAGATTTCAATCTGGTTTTCGCTCATGTCACAGTACCGAAACTGCTCTACTTAAAGTCACTAACGATCTTCTAATCGGAGCTGACTCTGGTCTTCTCACCATTCTCGTCCTTTTAGATCTGAGCTCAGCCTTTGACACCATTTCTCACTCTGTCCTTCTAAGCAGACTTTCCTCTCTCGGCATCTCTGACAAACCCCTCGTCTGGTTTCAATCATATCTCCTCGACCGCTCCCAGTTTATTCAACTAAGATCATTCCGCTCTCGTCTATTCCCCGTCACCTCTGGTGTACCCCAAGGCTCAGTTTTAGGCCCTCTTCTCTTTATAATATACATCCTCCCTCTAGGTACCATCTTCCGCAAATTTGATCTTCAGTTTCACTGTTTTGCTGATGACACCCAGTTATATCTCTCTTGCTAACCTGATTCCTCCCTCCCACCTTCTTCCCTTACAGAATGTCTATCCGAGTTAAAATCCTGGTTTACCTCTAATTTTCTAAAGCTCAATGTGTCACGGTCCTGGGTCTTATGACCCAGTGTTTTGAGTTTTAGTTCATTTTGATGTTTATAGTTTATGTTAAGCCCTTCAGGTTTTCTAAGTTCATTTGTTACCATGCCTAGGTGATTTTAGTTCTTATTAATTCCCCCTCGTGTTTCCAACCCATGTTAAGTCTCCCCTGCTCTTCATGTGTTTCATGTCTGTGTCTTACGTTGTCAAGTTCTGGTTGTCATGTCTGCGTTTCATTATGTTTCCTGTTTTATTTTGGAAGGAGTCGTGTGTTCTTGGTTCTTTGTATTTAGCTTCACTGCTCCTGTCATTAGGTTCATGTTAGTCAGCTGTTTCCTCATGTGTCTCCACTTCCCCTGATCACCTCATGTGTGTATTTAAGTCCTCTGTTTTTGCATGTCATTTGTCAGGTCGTCTGCTCATCCATACCCTCACTTCAGCAGTCTATGTCAGTTCACCCCGTTTAAGGTTTTTCATGTTTAGCTTTAGTTCACCCAGTTTAGGTTATGGTTTAGTGTTCACCTGTGTCCTGCTGTTTGTACTCCCCTTTTGCTGGCCTCAATAAACGGCTTATTTTCTGTTAAAATCTACGCCACGTTCAGTTTATGGAGTTGCGTTTGGGTCCTTTTTGCCAACACCTACAGTCTGCCTTCGCCAGACTGTGACACAATGAGGATAAAACTGAGATCCTCCTTATTGGCACCAAATCCAACCTTTTGAAGGCAAGCCATTTCTCACTCACCATCGATAACTCCACAGTTTTCCCTTCTCCTCAGGTTAAGAGCCTTGGTGTCATCCTAGACAGTTCACTTTCCTATAAATCTCACATCAATAATCTCACCCGTTCTTCCTACTTCCATCTACGTAACATTAACAGATTGCTTCTCTTTCCACCCACTCTACGTCCATTCTTGTACATAGTCTTGTTACCTCCCGTATTGACTACTGCAATTCTCTTCTGCATGGTCTCCCCCAAAAATCCCTCCATAAGCTTCAACTGATTCAGAACTCTGCTGCTCGCATTATCACCAGAACCCCCTCCTACCAGCACATCACCCCTGTTCTTCAGGAACTTCACTGGCTCCCCTTGAAATTCTGGATAATTTTCAAACTTCTTCTGCTCACCTTCAAGGCCATTCATAACCTCGCTCCTTCTTACCTTTCTGACCTGTTAACCACCACTTGTTCTGCCCGTTCACTTCGTTCTTCTTCTTCTATCCAGCTTACTGTAGCTTCCTTCCGCCTCACCACCATGGGAAGCAGAGCTTTCAGCTGCTCTGCTCCCAGGCTGTGGAACTCTCTGCCCCCTGAAATAAGAAATATTGGTTCTCTCCCCCAGTTTAAATCCCAACTCAAAACTCATCTGTTCAAATCTGCATATTCACTGTGAATCCACTGTTTGTTCATTTTATCTTGTGCTTGTATTTTATTGTTCTTATTCTGCCATTGTTTTACTAAGTGTTTTATCCTATTGTAAAGTGTCCTTGGGTGACTTGAAAGGCGCTCATAAATAAAATTTATTATTATTATTATTATTATTATTATTTCAACGAGATTAACGCTGACAGCACTAGTGGGAACACAACGAATATGACTGCACATTTACTCCGACATCATCCTAGTGTAAAGACAAGTGGAAGCAGACAAAAACAACAAGCACGCATGCTACAAACTTTACCCGAGTCATTTAGACAGCCGTTAGCACATGATTCTCCTTATGGGGACCTGATATGTTTAATATGCTGCTGAGAATATAGCCCAGAAGAAGCGGATAGTATAGCTTTTATTTTGGAAAGAGCCATTTCTCTGTAATAAACTCTCTTTTCCAAAGATGAGTGATTTCTCGATCAGATAGATTTATTTATTTTTATTACTTTGTTGTTTCAGCAACATTAAATTTAAAAACTGTACTTTTGAGTTAAAATATATATTTAGAATTTTAATAAATGACAAATTAAAAAGCATGAAAATAATTTTTGTATCGAAAAAATATCGAACCGTGACACCAAAGTATCGAACCGAACTGTGAATTTTGTGTATCATTGCACCCCTAAAAATATATATATATATATATATATATATATATGTATATTTTAGGGGTGCAACGATACCGATACCAGTATCGGCCTCGATACCACATTTTCTAAAGTACTCGTACTCATTAAAAGTCCCCCGATACCGAGGACCGATACCACGGTCTGAGACCTGTCTATGTTTGAGCGGCATGTAAGGGGTTAATCACAGGCGCTGAGTGCCCGCCCCCACGCTTATTAGCACAGAGGAGCATAGCTGATGCTGTAGCAGTGGGACGGAAAATAGTTGGGCATTTTAAACATTCCGCCTTAGCCTACTCCCGCCTCGAGGACATTCAGGGACAGCTCAACCAGCCATCCCATATATCTCTATCTATCTATCTATCTATGGAAATTATTATTTAGCAAATAAAGATGTACGGAAAAAAAACAAAAAACTGAAAGATGGAATAACTGAGCCTATTTGTCCATGAGTGCCTGCTTGGGCTCCTGCCTAGGTGCCAGTAAAGCATGCTGATGCAGGGGTGTGAGTTTCTTCCAACTGATGCCATTATACATTGTCAGTGTCTCTGCCTGTTTGTACTATTGAGTGGACTAGAGTATGCCAGGCTACAACAGCACTGTGGCCTATGCCAGCCACTGCTGGAACTGCCACCACCCAGAGAAGGGGCAGGTCATGGGACTGGCAAGTTTGTGGAGGCTTCTGCAGAAAAAAAGTCCTTACAAGCGGTCCCCTGAGGCATGTTGTCATGAGTAATACGCTTATAATCCTGAGCTCATTCTAGCACACGCATTACACTATGCTCACATCAGCTGCTGCTATTTTGTTACCCCCTGATTGTTTGTAGGTTTATTTCAGAGCAAATAGGTCACTGGAAGAGCCTAACTGGAGCAGAATTAAACTCAATAACCTGAATGTGGCTTTGACACCATGGACAATGGTAAACTATAACGCTTTTACAAATGACTTCATGGGACAATACAGCTGAATCCAAAATGGCACTGATGATGTGTCAACACGTCACAGTTTTGAATGTGTCTAGATTTTCCTTTGCCCAATTTGAAAATGTGCTCTCGCTTGTGTGATCACTAACAATGAGCCCCGTGCTCTCATCCCAAACTTTGGCCACACATATTAGACTATTTGTCAAATGACTGCAGACCTTTGAAAGGGGCTTTGTGACAGAAGGGACATGTTATTACATCTCAGACCATTAACTGTAGCAAAGTACAGAGTTGGCTTATTGTCTCTTCGAGTGAACTGACTTATTGTGTGCCAGAGATTGCAGCCACATGTGAAATAGATGGAACCCGAACAGAAGTCCCATTATCCCAATAAATCTAGCCCTTGCATTTGATTTCAGACTACCTTCTTTTACACATAAAAGTGATTTCTCTGCAGTTTCATCATTGTGACCAGCTGACTCAAAGGCTGTGGTAACATCCCTTATAATAGTATGTTTTTATCAGAACCTGGAATATATCTGGGCTTTAGTTCTTAATATTGTAATATTTGTCCAGTTTTATTGCTTGTTTTGCAAAAAAAAAAAAAAAAAAAAAAAAAGGAAAGCAAATAAATATGAGAATTTGTGGAAGGTCTCTGTTTCATAGGGACAAGTCCATTGCCCTCTTCAATATGATTTACACAAGCCACTCAACTCTTATCCACATGTATATAACATGGCTGAAAACCCAGATAAGTGTTTAGAATTATGTGCTGAAAGGCGAGGACATGCATATAAGCGCACATTAGGCTCCATAAATAGTGCTTTTTACACCATGCTGCCACTGAAATTGTCCGGTTTTAGCACTAAGCTTGTAAAATGAATGAGTGAGCCAGTGTGCCTAAGCCACTATCCCTAAGCTTTAGATGTGCTCATGTATTACTCTAACAAAAGTGGATAACTCCCTATACTTAGGCAAAAATTGGATAGCACACTGCCTGCTCTTGCCGTGCCAGTGAGTCTGGGCAACAGAGTGCTGAAGCAGCAGGTTTGGAGGTGGTGATGTGTGTGTAAATTTGTGCTTAAAACTACAAGTTTATAAACGCACATAAAGAAAGTTTTCTTAATTAGCTTGGCGTCGCTCGTGGCTTCTTTTCAGCTGAGTGTCCACCGGCAGAACCAGGGGATCTTGACTTGAAACTTCAGGGATCGTTATGGAGGCAGAAATAGAAAGTGGTGGTAGAGCGCTGTTGCTCTCACTGGGTCTTACCCAGTCTATGTGATTCATAGAGCAGGTAGAGTGCTATGCATCGGGGGGGAGGAGAGGCTGGCTAGGGGCCAGTTCCACTTCAACCTCAGTTGGTTGGGCAGCTCAGGCCGGCATCAGAGTAAGCCCGGGGGTCATCTTTCCATCATATTGTGATGGGGACTGAGAGCCGCTGAACCTCCCTCTAACTAGTGTTCTGCCCTTCAATGATGGATGGCACTTGAGGGACTGGAATTGTACTGTATGGGTCTGACATGCATTTCCTTATTTCCAGTGAGTCTCACAGGGACAGAGTCGCTCTCGCTTTAAGGCTTTCTTACAGATATCGCAGAATTCACTACAGTTCGGGGACCATACAAACTCAATGAGGCCTGCATCCAGTGAAACTGAAACTGTCCTCTGAACACAGAATGAAAAGGAACCGTGCGTTTTTTTTAATCTCTCTCGCTTTTTCCTCTGGTGGAAGAATCAATTCTTAATTTGCAGTTTTATGTTAACATGGTATATCAGGCAGTCAATAGCATACATGCCTCGAGCTAAATAAAATGACCTGAATTAGTCTTGCTTACCCTCATGGCCAAATATAATACAGTTGTGCATTTAAGGTGACATCACTGACATTTTACTTCCATACTGAACTAAATCATCAGGATATTTCCAGGGCCCTGCCCGTGTTTTTGATCCATGTTGCACCTCACTGATTATTTAATCAATTCTTAAATTCTTTGGATCTTTCAAAACTCTGTTTAAAGCTACATTATATAGTGGACTATCCCTAAATAGTCCTTGTTTCAAGGCAAAGTAATTCTGACAGAATATTGCATGACTACGCAGCTCGGTCTCACCATGGATTCCTGTTAGATCTTCGGTCTAATTAGAGCATGTATTGACTCTGCTGTTTAATCGTGACTGATATTTTCTAGTTCCCAACTACAGAGCTGGAACAGAGACATGTACTGTTGGTTTTCATGCAACCTCTTTTAACTTTAGAAATTATATCTTTTTCTTTCCTTTTTTTTTTTTCAATTTCCCTTTGGGTAACTTCCTCTTGGATGGTCATGCCATGTGCAAGGCCCCAACACTTGTCACTCATCTTGATGAGCTGTCTACTGAAACAGTATCTAGCCTGGAGATGAGGTACCCATCAAACATACAGCCGCCACAGGCCCTGAGAAAACAGATGGCGAGAGAAGACACTTTAATGAAAAGAAAAATCTTCAGATGTTTACTCTTGTTGTGCCTTTGGTATTTGCTTTTTTCCTTCAGGTATTGATTTACCACTTAGTTATTTTTATTACCATGGCACTTGATTGCCTCCCACTAAGCATAATTACATGGTAGTTAAAATGTAACACTAAAAAAAAAAAAGAAAAAAAAGACATGTTTTAGCCAAACAGGGACTGCATGCCATGCACACCCAGGGTCACAGACAGACCCAGACGACTGCTGTGTACATGACCCAATTTGCCCATCAGTGCATTAAATTTTCATTTTATTATCTCATAATGAAGTATATGTCCTGGCCATTTATGACATTTTAAGCTGATAAAACATTAATGGTGCTCCTTTAAAAGTGCCTTTAATATATTAGATGTTACTTAAGTGAAGGTGTGGTCCTCATTCTAGTAACCAAAATACTCAGTCTCCCAGACAGGCCACATTACAACTACTCCTGATTCTCCACTGAGAAAATATTAAGTTCATTTTGTTATTGTATTAGATGATTACTTCAGTAATGTCAAAAAAACATCAAAGTTGACTATTCTTCACCAAACAAAAGCTTCATAAAAGTCAAACAGTAGCAGCTAAACGCAACAGATCAGAACAACAGGAGAGGGCCAAATCAAGCTGGTGTTAAAAGCTTGATGACCCCCTGCCGTCTTCGTGCATATTTAAAAACTGAAATTTTCATTTTCCTTTAATAATTACATATTCAATCATGTTTTTGATTCCATGTGTTATTTTTCCCCTTTCCCTAATCAAAGCCTTGTCAAAAAAAAAAAAAAAAAAAAAAAAAGAGGATAAATGGGTGGAGAAGCACTGGGAGATTGCCGCTGTTCTTTTCCTGTAGAATTTCTGCTACACAAAAGGCAATTTTCATATTCCGCTGTGCTACAAATTTGAATTGTCCTGCTCCAAACACATAGCTGTATTGTTGAGAGCATTGTGGTAACAGAGCTTTCCATCTCACTGCGTTAGTATGCTGACTTTCCAGAGAATTGTCAGTCATGCAGCAACACTATCTACAGTAAATAGTCGAATAAAGCTTTGCCTCTCCTGGGTCATTATTTATCTGCCACATGGGCGGCTTACGCGATTCTAAAGATCGGATTTTGTGAGATTATGTCAATGTTTGTCCATACTGGTGGTGGAAATTATTTACCTCCTGTTAATGTTTTATTTAAAGTTTTTCATAATAGCTTTATATCACATCAATACATGGCCTTCAGTACATGTAGATGAAAAGATACTCTGCTATAAATCCAAGTGTGCCACATTGGTTTCTGGTTAAAGGATATGAATTAAGATTAGGTGTTAAAAGTCATCACGGAACATGCCGTAGGCGAGGTTCTGTAACCTACTAAAAATATATCACCTCAGATTGGATATAGTCTCTGTGTGTGACTTTATCATTTCTATTCTTTATATTCAAAGCCCTGTGCAGGTGTAGGCTAATTAGCAGCTAATGTTAGTGCTCCCAAGTTAACCATGTCTCACATTGCAGACTGCTGAGATCAAAGGCAGAATTAGCAAAGCGATACCATCTTGATCGAAAGGTGAGGAAGAACAACAAATGGATTATGGAATACATCCGTGTTGCATGTCAATAAGATCAATGAGCGAAAGATAGTGAGCATCAAAGTTCTGCATAGAAATATACTCCAGGGGAAAATCCTGAGAAGGAAATAATTCCTCTTTGATAATTAGACATGGACATCACATGTAAGGAAGGCTTTGATTTTCTTATTGATGAGGGAAAAAATGTTTCCAGTGCAACCACTTTTTTTTTTTTTTTGCTGTCATTTGAAAAGCAGAACATTAATATTCATTAAGTATATTGTGCTTCTTGGAACTTGAATTCGACAAACACTAACAGGCCGGGGACTCAATGTTTAGATTTTCTTTTCAGCATTTACAAAATGAAACATCTTCTACCTGCTAGTATGTGGCCATGAAGTGCTGCCACTCTGAAAGGGGCCATAGAAAGGGCCTAAAGCAGGAAAGGAAAGCTTCAAAGGCAGGGACTAAGAAAGAGACATTCAGACAAGAGGAAGAAAGAACGTTTGGGTGTGAGACAGGAATAGACAAGTGACTCTTGAAGTAAATGTCACACAGTAATCAGAGAATGGCTTGGGTGATGAAACGCTCCGCTTAATTATCATGACAATATTTCCCAACCGTAAACTTCACATAAAAGGTATTTTTGGTGGTCACATTTCTCGGCTTCATCTTCTCTTCCAACCTCAGCACTGTCACCAGTCATTACACCATTTTGCCTTTTAATAATCAATTAATTTGCTCCAGCAACTGACTTCAGACAGACACATAGGAGCACAAAGGATAGCAGTTGATCAGATTATTAGCTAGAAATCAAGTTTTTATATGCTGATGACAGTCACAATGTTATATAGTTGTATCAAGGAAAAAAAAAGAACACTTGATTATTGAGCATTCAGTCACAACCCAACACCACAGGGATTTTGTCTGCATCTCCAGGAGTATTTCTAATTAAATTATAAGGAAAACTGAATGGGAAATTTGAGGTTTCCTATTTCAGGAGTAAGAGAACCACAGCGCGGAAGAAGCAAAGTGGGTTTAAATATAATTATGCAAGTATAAATATATTATAAGACTGCAAAAAGCACTGGCAAAAAAACCTGCAAAGCTAAAATGTGTATGTAATCATTTTAATTCTTATTTAATTTAAGATGTTCTTCGACTGTATTGACAGTGACAAATAATTCATGTCCCTTTATATTGTATTTAACTGTGTTTAGCATCGTAGTTAACATATTTCTGAAACTGTATATTTTAATCACAATCAGTGTCTCCCTGCTTAGCATTACATCCTTCATCAAATGTGGCACAGCCCACAGTAAAGATTTAAATGAACAGCATTAATAAAATACCTGCATTGGCCTGAAGAACATATGCAAATTTCAAGATTTACAGTAGATCACTGATGTCTAACTAATGTGATTCAAACTCAATGCGCACATTCAACTCTGTCCCCGAAGCTCTCTCTGAATGAATATGAGAGTGAATACAGCATACAGAGTAATACTGTTTATAGTCTCCAAGCTTCCAAGCTGACTGCCTTAATAAAAGATTTAGGTGAAGTGATATAGGTAATTAGTTTTACTTTAGTAGCGTAAAACATGCAGAGTAACAAGCATGACACATCCACATATATATGGACATGAACTTTATGCTAAGTTTGGGCTTTTAAGGATTCTTTTCATTTCTTTTTTCACCCCCACTAATATTTGTTTGAATGTCCCTCAGCAAGTTTCACCTCAGTCAGATGCTTGTGGTAGCCATCAGCAAGCTTCTGGCAAAACTTCTGGCTGGATATCTGACCGCTCTTTCTCGCAGAATTGGCAGAGTTAATTAATTAATTTATTTATTTATTCGGCACAGACCTGTTTTTTAAGCATATTCAGCAACTCTTCAGTAGGACTGAGGTTAGGGCTATTCTCTAGTGTTATCATATGAAGCACAATGATTAAATCAAAGGTTATTTGTAATGATAAAATAAAATAAAATTCTCAAGAATCCTTTTTTTTTTTTTTTAAACAATCCCTGTCAACCTTTTAATACTGAGAAGTTGTTGTGAAACATTAGCTTACCCTGGCCTAAAGAAATAATCTATCACAGGGATACAAATAGCCATTCATGTTTAAATCCACATTCACAGCCAACTTAAAATTATCTGTTAAGTCATGCTTTTGGACTGTGGAGGGAAATGAGAGACTCCAACGTCCAACGAGGCAAAATTTGCTTCAGATGCTATATCATGCTACTCCTTTGAATATGTCTCATAGATAAAGGTATAATAATCATGCTTTTGTCCTAACCTAAATATGCCCCCAGTCAGTTTACAAAGAGTCACTCTCTGCAAGCTCTTTATTGAGATTGGTTAACATGGTGATTAAGCCTTTTTTTAACTTTATTTCTTTCTTCCAAAATCCATTTGACCTTAGTTGCAAATAATATTTGATATTAAACAGATTCCCCAGTCTCTGGCGACCTTGTTGCTGGTTACAGGAATGCAATAGCTTGAATTTAAGTTTCGTGATAATGAAATGATATGTTGAACTTACTCGGTAGTACAGGCCCCAGATCAATACTTTTGCTGTCAAGTTTCAGGATCCAATCTCCAGTCCGTAATTGGCCGGCAAGCCAAACATACAACTGTCAGCAGAAGCATGAAGCTTTTCTCCACACACATTTTTCAAACACATGTTTGTGCACTAACAGAGAAACAATTATATCACTCACGAAACAAAGCGTATTGCTATCTTTCCCAGCCTATCACCTGTGTTTTGAATCTATTTTATCTGAAGACGCCTTGCGTATGTGTCACAGTTTGACAAAGCCTTAGTATTGGTTGACATATCACACCGCATATCAACTTCTCAATTGGAGGAGCTGGTGCATAGCGTGATCTGTCAGCAGGTGCTAAGGCTTTGTCAGACGCAGTGACACAAAAGGCAGTTTTCAAATAAAGGAACTCTAAGACAAAATGGTGGATGGTGAGAGAACTGACAGGAGGTGTACCATCACCCAATGAACCATCTACAGCATATTTTCCTGACGTGCGGCTGGCCGACATGTCCACTCATCAGCCTCTGTCAGCGAGAGGCCAGCCCGCTCAGCAAGCTGAGAATTCAGATCTTAAAGAGTCTTTGAAGGAGGTTCTGACATGCGTTTTAAAACTCAATACACATTCTTATCCTGCCATCATGTTCTGTACAGTTTCACTGAGAATTGCTGAACCTGTCTCCACCAAAACAATCAACCATTAAGAGTTCAAACAGACTGAAGTTTTTCGTTAACAGAAACTAAACTATGCTTAACATCGTCATCTTTAGAGCATCATTTCATGAAAGAAAAACATACTGATCTTGAAAGCGGGGGTTGTTCCACAAAAACGATGCTTTAAGAAATCTACATCATCTTTAGCCACAGTATTATAACAAAAAGAGCTTTACCATGCTTTATCTCACCCATCAGTTTCTGTGTAGTTAAGGTGACAAAGCTTACAAGCCTGCATGTTCTAGTTAGGCTGGCAAGATGTGAAAGTGCACGTCTGAGGTTACAAACTCTGTTTTTGTTCTTCTGGATTCCATTACAATGAGCAAGGAAAATGTGCATGTCAACACTATGTTTGTGCACTTGTAGCAAGTTTCAGTCCTTTAAAAATGTACTCCTCTGGAGAGAAAAAAATGTTTTTGGTAGCTTCTGCTTACTGTGCTTACTGAGAACACTTGAATAACAAGGCTTGACATGTCATAGCTAAAGAAATACAAAATCCTGGTTTCTTGTTTTTCTTCCCAGAGGATGACAGCCACACTATGCATTCACACCCAGTTATTATACCGATAGCCACCACACACACACACACACACACACACACACACACTAACGTCTGTGATCTGGGATATTTCTTCTTCTTCCTTTTGTTTGTTGGAACTTCTGTAGTCATTTACCTCATAAACTGTTTGCAGGTACCACAAATATACCGTTGATATCTCTTGCACACTCCCAAATGATTGTAGCTGGGTTTTTTCCACTGTTATCCCTCCGTAAGCTGTAGGTCTCTCATATTTGTTCACCATCGATCATAGCGGTCTGGCGCGTACGCTGGAAAGCAGCCGGTGGGGAGAGGCAGCATTTGCAATCAAACAGAGAGGAGCAGTGTGAAATCTCAGGAAGAGGCAGCTTCCCCCATACCCGTGGGCAGGGGATCAGACGATGAGGAAGCCTGCCTCAGACACTCAACACCTCCCACTGGCACCCTGATGCAAGCAGCATGCAAACCCACCCCTCACATGTATCTGTCAGCCAGGGGGTTAAGCTCTGTGTGTACCCCCACTCTGTAACTGCACTGTGGAGTACATGTTATGCTACTGCAGCTGAGGTGCTTTTAGAAGCTTGGCTAAGGTTCACTTCAAGTCGCTGATGTGGTTCTGAATTTGGGAGAAGGTAGAAATTGCTGTTTTTCTTTTCCATGATATTGCTTTAAGCAAGCAGATGGGACTGACCCACTATAAAAGGAGAACGCTACAGGTGCAATCTATCTGTGAGTCTAGAGGAAAAGGATTCTGCTGTGCAGAAAGGAAGCAATGTCATTGAGTCACTGCTCTTCAAAACCAAATCGCAAGCTCTCTAAATCCAGTCAGCCTGTTTCAGCCACTGGCATAATAGTGCTGTGGTTTGCCCATCTGTTCTCAATTGTCCACCTTGGCTCGCCATCCATGACATACACGACTATAAACTCTAAAGGGTTTGTTCCAGACTGTGAGCAGATTTATTTCAGGTATAGGTACAGCAGAAAACAGGCTTGAGTGGGTGAGAAAATACCTATTTTCCCACTGCGCCTTTGGCTGCTCCTTCAACCTGTGGTTGACCCATTTGCTTCATTGTGTCCACCAAATATTCAAACAATGATCATTTCAGCTAAGCGTGGGAGTGTGTTTTGATGCACAGAGTGGACAGTTTTGTGCCACACTGTAAGTGGACTGTAGTACAGCTACAGATGGCTAATGGCCACAGCAAAAGGCGGACACAAAAGTATAATTACCAATATTGATTTTGTGTGTGTGTGTGTGTGAAAATGGATTTGAGTGTGACAGAAAGGTCAGTAGAAGCAAATGTAAAAATTTGTGCTTTCACAAATGAGACACACTATCATAACATTCTGTCATCACTACACAATAACTAATCCATTATTATTGCACGTTAAAAACTGTTTTGAGCTGACATGGGTGGCTGGGAATGACACGCACTGCAGAGTGCTAATGACAGCATGCAGCAGCACAGCGAGCTGAAGTTGAATATACCCCTGCTATTCGCTAAATTGTGCATTAAGAACAGCTTGTATGTCAAAGCTAGATTATAAATAAAACCATATGAAATTTAGATAAAGCACTAACAGTCAAGGTAATGGCCTACTAAAATATCTGACATTAAAGTATCTGCTGTATGTTCTCGCTTAATGACGTGTGATATGTACTTTGGCACCGTCGGAAGAAAATGGCAGACTTTGGCAAGCTAGTCGTGTATTTAGCTGTCACTGCTGATTTTCTGGCCCTTGATGATGATGAGCGTGGCTCAGAATGTGCTCTAATTCCTGTCAGTGGTGCATGGCATCATTTCACATTACATGTTTTCTTTTAGTTAAATAATTCCACATTATATTTTGTAAAAAAAAATAAAAAATACAGCCGACCTGAAGTCAATAACCAACCTGACAGTGAGTGAAGACGTCACAGTATTCAGTGTTCCCCTATATGGCATTTATCTCTACTGAGTTCAAAGAGAAATCATAAATTAAACAGACCAACAGGACATTTGTGAATTTCAGGAGTTTGCGGTCCTATATGCAGACACATAATGGCAATGCCTAATTTATAAGGAACATGCCCAGTTGTGGCATGTGAAGTCTCTCGGAAACCAGTACAGTGAAGTCTTTCCTTTTTCCTGTACAGTAATTCGTAGATGTGGAGCTGTGCTGATTTTAACACGAGGCCCTCTTGGTGTGGCATAAACCTCCTGGAAGCTGTGGAGAGGTTATAATCAAGTGTGAAATCCTTTTGGGGTAGATTCCTACACAACTGTGCCTGCGCTTAGAAACAGACTCCTCAACCCTCTCTCCAGCTCTCTTCCCATGAACATCTTTTTGTAGCAAGAGTCCACTTTGCTGTAGCGATGCATACAGACAATGCTCTTAGCGGAACTGAGAAAATGAAACTCCAGTCATCTTGCATGAGGCAATAAACACACACACACACACCTCAACGTGTACATGCTCGCATCCCTCATTTATTGTAGCTCCTTGTTCTTAATCAACCATAAAAGTGTTGTTCATTCTTATGAAATTAATATTAGTTCGCTGACACTGACCTACTAAACAGATATAGGAATTTGCCACTTAAGCATAATGATGTAATTAAGCATGAGTAAGAACAGTGCTCAGTTGTGAAGTGAAAGTATTAAATAGCCTAAACATCTAGCTGTTTAGGATTACAGGAACAATGAGATTAACTGCAACAATAGATGCCCGATCATTATTATTATTATTTTAATAAACAAAGAGGTAATTGTATGTAGCTTACCCAGGGGAAATGAATATTTTAGACACAAATAGGGACAATGAATTAAGCTAAATGCCATGCTTTTATTTTTAGTAAACATCAGAGCTTTTAACATCTTTAGCACACAAGCTTTTCCCACTTTCGCCTTTGATTGACTGAATTTTCGTTGAACCAGATGCTGTGCTTTTTTCTCTGTGTTTTTTCCCGTAGCCTCAGAGATCTGGCATTTTTGTGAGATAATTATCTTGCCACTGGTCATGAGCACAATACTGATGTTGTGTCTCACAGGCTTACAGTCAAACTGGCATTTTCTCTGTTAGCTGTGAACCGCTGCCTCTAATACGTCACCTCTTGTGGTTACATCATTCACATGCACCAGCTTCTTTCAGCAGCGGACTTTCTGCTTTCTCAACAAGAACATTTGCTCTCATTCGCGCGCCGTCCTGTAGCCGCAAAACAAGACAGCTCTCCCACGACGGATGTCTCGTTCGATGGTGTGGTCACTATTGTGGCATTTGCAGTAATGCATTTATCACGGCAATCAAAAGTTTACACATCAGCGACATTGCACGCACACGCGGATCTCAGCTGTCTGCTCTTCAGACATTGATCTGGCCATCTCAGGCTGAGTCTGAAGGGATAACAAAGATAAATTGAGTGGTATTTAAATTTAATATGGGCTGTATGTTTAGTTTGTCAACAGGTGGTCTGCTTAACCAGTCTGCTGCCTGGCACCTGAACATTAGCGATGAATAAATAAATGGGGCCTTTGTCGCTTTTACAAGGATGAGAGAAACATGTGAGTTGTGAGAGCTAGCTGAAGCAAACTTATTTTGGAAGATTTCACAGCTTCCACAGTGAAACGAGGTCACTGGGTCGTGGACCCATTTATTTAATTAGGAACAGTTGATTCTCATCAATTTTTTATTCAAGGGCAGGGGAACTCATTTCAGTACTGTCAATCAATAACTCATTCAGCAATGGTTTTGCCCAGAGGGATCGAGCTATTCTCTCTGTAACCAAACACTGTACTTCCCCAGTATGTGTGGCTGTTCCATTATGTCCATTCCTGTAGTATTTTTTTTTTTCATGTTGACACCTGCTTGGAGCATCAGTTGCAGCATGCAAATCACAACTAATAGAAATTAACTCACTGCTGTTGAACATGTTAACAACACGATGATATATTACAAACATAGCAGACAAACTGCTGTTGGATACTTCTAAATGACATAGACACAGCATGCCGTCTCTTGAATGTATCACATCAGCTCGTGGGCTACACACACACACACAGTAGTGCTCATTACACAGTGCATAGCAACAGCTACATAGCAACTGCTGCTTACTGCTTAGCAACAGCTGCAAAGATCTCAAGGAGGGGGGTGGGTTTCACGGGGTGTTTCAAATGACACCATTTCTGTTCACAAATGCCTTTTTACAACTTTTTTTTTTAAATGAAAATTGCTCCAGTGTTTGTCGCTGTGAAACTCCCTCTGATGGTGCTTTTCTTCTCTCTCCTGCCCACAGATATCCGCTCCCTCCCTGATGTGGCAATGACTGGAAACTGCACAACCGAGTGCAGTGAACTGGGCCATTCAGACGCCTGCTGGATGCCTGGGCATCCCTCCCCTGTACGCAAGACCAGGAACCCCCCGAAACTCTCCACCTTCGTGCCTTACCAAGACAGAGGGAGCCTGGGACGCCTGGCTAATGGGAACGCCAGGCTGGGTGGTGAGGAGCATCGGCCGCGCCTTCCGCCCTCCCGCAGTGCCTATTCCAGCAGTGGTCATGATGCCAATCAGGACTGCCCCTTAGAGGAGGTGCCCCTGAGCGTAGCCTCTGAGTTTCCACCCACCTCTCCTTCTGCTCACACTCCAAAAAGAGAAATTTACCTGTGAGGAACATATTCATCTGATCAATACACAATTAAAGAAAATACACACTCCCCTCAAGAAGGAGAAACAGGCTGTCCACACATTGAAGCCAATGCCCAATCTGAAGTTAACAATATAGGCTGTGACCCATTCGATCACTGCTTTTCTCATTTTCTCCTTAAAATATTAATTTATTAGCATATTTATGAGTGACTCCACAAAGTTAATTGATGCACTCACTCATTTATTTATTGGAAATCTTGATGGGATACAATTCAGTCAGATGAATAGGAAACACAGATTGAACCTAATCATTACTGTAGTTAGCAAAGTCCCATTCTGTGAAGTGATCTCTTGAAACTGAAAGTTGTGATCAGTGCTCTTGTGCCATTGCTACATCTAATTTAATAGACAGCCAGTCAGGCCATATCAAAAGGCTTAACACTTTTGACTAACAATCAAATAAAATGGTCTATCTTAATGTACAGTGCTGTAAATACATTTGAATGGTGTGTTCTACATATATTTTTGTCTGGCATAAGCTGAAAAAAAAATGCCTCAGAGTTTTAGCATATTTAAGCTTTTCTTTATGCTGCTGTTTAAACTTGATTAAAAACCATCTCCCGGAGTGGAGCTCAATATTGTGGAAGGCATTTATCCGCTTCACACAATCACACACACGCACCCCCTTCGACCCCTAATCATAGTAGAATGGCCTTTACCTCTGCTCCCTGTAGAGCTCTTCCACTTGGTGGAGAGAGCTGTGTGGCAGCATTTAAACTGACATTATGTCCCACTGACTCGCAGCACTGTGACCTATCGTTCATCATGAAAACGGTTGACTTGGCCACAGTACCCCAGAGTCACAATGACCAAACGCAGAGTACTCGCGAGACACGTTCTGATTGGCTTTTTACTCTGCTGATGACAGTATACCAGTGTATCGGTTGAGAAAGCTCTTCTCTGTTGTGACAATCAGATGGGCTCTCTGTGTAATTCACAGTCCATTTTTTCTAAAACTCATACTGCTTAGGAGAACTTGTGTTGATCTAATGAAGGCCTAAGGAATTATTTACAGGAAAGGGCACTTGAGTGTTGAGAGACACTAGAGAGATAGAGCACTTATTGAGCGTGAATATGATGTGAACTGGATAGGTGGTATGTGCTATTTTCAATGTTAATTGTCAGCTCTCACTGGACACAGGCTTCTGCAGAGGTGAATTCAATACACACTGAAGTGAGTGATTTAACAATGTTGGTCTGACATGAAAGATTCCAACAATAAAAGCTGAAATAAATATGTAATTCATTTCAGTAAATGAATACCTGCAAATACAGTGACAGTGGTAGGAGTAAGGCTCAATTTTGCCGCAACTGCCTGTTAATTATATATTTCCTTGTATTGAGGACAACATGCTTAATAAGTTATTAGGCATTTATCCTCCTCTGGCTATTGAGTAGAGAACAAAAACAGGGCATGCCCATGGGCTTCATTTATCTTCGCAAAGATTTTCCAAGTGAATCTGAAGGATACTGTGTGTCTGAAGGACACCATGTATTAGTCAGTAATTGGGTGTTAATGATGACTCCACTAGCCTGCCTTACAACATCGAAGAGCTAGTCGTTGTCTTTGATTTAAACATTGATTTGATTAGATTTGTAGATACCTTTCACCTCTGTATAGTATTTCCACAGTAAGACTGTGTCTCTGAATAAGGGCGGAAGAGCCTGGAATGGACATTTCCTAATTAGGGTGAGTAATAAGTCCTGAGCTGGGGCATGTGTGAGCATACCCCAGGACACGGCACCCACCAGATAATGCAAATCCACCCACAGAGCTACAATCAGTTAAAGGGGGTATTTTTTTATCAGCACTTACCTCATCATGCTGCCATTGAAAGCCACGTTTAGAATAATTAACGCAAAAACATATGGAAATTACTGGACATGGCCATGATTAAATAAGGTGGGCGATTATCCTGCCTTGAGGGGGAGAAAGCACATTATGCTGTTTTCAAAGCCATTTAGCGACTTACGTAAAATTCAAACAACAGCCATGATACACTGTGATTAAACCCCCACGGCTCTCCCGAGCTCCCCTCTCATAGCTGTGGCTAGCTGCTTCATGAACTGAAAACAGCGGGTAAGATCACTGACCTGGAATTAATAACAAGTGAGAAAGATACCAATGAGGGATAAAATCAGTGTCACATAGCTTCAGTCAAAACTCGATCTGTCTAAAAGCATTGACTGGATTCAGATTCAGCTCCAGCCTATGTGTCACGATGTAAATTTGGAATACATGTTTTGATTTGTGTCTTTGATCACAAAAAAAATATCTATATATATGGAATAAATAGGCTTTTAGCAGATGTGTCAGAACTGTCGGTTGCTGATCCGAATGGATGGCGAGAGTTTGATTTAAGTCCAAAATAAAAACAAGCCTGGGTTTCTTTTCCCACTCTCTTGATAAGTTGGACTCTCTTGCTCCAGCCAATAATGACCTCCTGCTACTCACTTCTGGAACAATACATCACCAGGTTTGACCTTTCTTTTGAACTCATGCTGAATGAACTGTGGTTACTTCTTTCTCAAACACAGAACAGTTCTCCTTGATCCAAGTAAGAGGACATCACGGAGCACCTAAATACACTCGAAACTATGTTGAATAATGTTTAATTTGTACTTAACATTGATTTAATGTTGAATTCACTTGAGTATCTTTTGCCTATCTGTAGTGTGTATTGTATGGTGATCATTTCTGTGGACAGATGGACAAATTACCGTTCTGAAATTGGCAAGAGATTTTTTTTCTTTTTCTTACTGATCAAAGACTCTTAGCAAACTGGTTGTGTGAAAAAAATAAAGAAGTCTGTTGGTGGTGTAGTGTACATAGATCTCCACAACGCTGTGCCTGCTGTCAGGCAGGCAATGATTTTAGCATGAATTCCAAAGATAATTGGTAGATACTGTTTACTCTTTTTTCTTTATTTTTAACTTTCTGAAATGTCAGTGCTGGTTCATATTCAGAAGGCCCTCTCCCAAACGAACTGAAATTATCTGAACATTTCATTTTTTCACTAGAACAAAGACAATTGCCTTGAAAATACGTCTTTGCAAGAGAGAATCTAGTTGTTATCCTAATTGTTGGTATATTTATATAGGATAAAATGCTTGTGATGCCATGTTTTTGTACAGTTTTATGTACATACAAGTGAAGCTTTCTAAAAGTACTGAGAAAAGCCGATGGCATATAAAAATTGTAACATGTTTTCTTGAGATGTGCACATCTTGCCTTGGTTGGATTGACCTTTGCTGAGTCAGTGTGAATGTGGCCGTTCTATGCCTGCACTGTAGTCATTCACCGGCTCCCACCTCCTGAGGACTTAATCAGTTTTTATGTTTATCGTGAACAGTGGATTGTCTTATCTTACCAGTTTGTTAAATCCTGTGTTCTGCTTTGTTCTGTTTCAGCATGTTGACAAATTCTCTTGTAATACTGTAAGTCCTCATGAACTTTGTAATAAAATCACTTCAGGGAAAAATGAACACTGTCAGTGTTTTCTTTGTTTGTCGTCATTATTCATCACTTCCGGTAGCTAAACAAGTGTTTGGATGTTAGGGTTTGGGGTTTGTTTTTTTTTTTTGCTTTTTCGTAAAAGGTTTTGCAGCCTTAGAGATACATTGTGTAAAATGCATCTCACTCCAGGACCTGGGCTCATTAAGAAGAACTAGTATTCTTGTCATGCGGGAACAGGCGGCTTATTTCTCAGTCAGGAAGCCTCTGAATGTTGAGAGGGAAGCATTCCGGAGGTTGAAGTAGGAAAGTCCCAGGACCTGTGTTCACTACTTCAACTAGAAAAACAATGTGCCAGAAGTACACAGACCCAGTCATGCACTTAGGAAGGAACATTCATTCAAATTGCTTGTTGCGACACATTTAGTGCGAGGATAACAAGGTTGCTGCTGTGTTTTTAATATGCATGTGACTGTAAGATATTTAAATGCCATGGCTTGAAGTCAGAGAGAATAGATATTAAAAAAAATATACTATCCTATTTTTCTTTTTCTTTATGTGTACCTACAGTGTATGTTACTTTAATACAACTGCTGATCTGAAACATATTAGTTAATTATGCGGTAACAACAATAACGTAACATATTTAATCGAGAAAGGTTTAAACACAATATTGTGTCTAACAGCACAGCAAAAAAATCCCTGTTTTGTTTGTTTAGTTACTCTTCTGGGGCGTTTTTTCACCTGAAAACAGAAAGCCCACATCCTACTGAATTTACCAGAGGGGTTGGATGATATAGATGACAAGAGACTGCCCTAAAGATGAGACAGTGAAAAGCTCCAAATAGTTCATAGTAATGCCAACAGCTCTGTAAGGCTATAATACTGTATCCTCTGAATCCACTCTTCAAACTACACAGTGCATTTTAGGTACCAAAGGAGGAGACAGACGCCCAATGAATGTCAGTCTTCAGCAACTTCTCCCAACTCCTCCAGGGGGATAGCCATCCAAACCCAGAACAGCTGCTAGCCTAGTCAGCCTTTTCCCAGCTAGCTATTCTTAGTAGACTTCTGTGAGTGGCACTCACATCAGGTGAACCTCCCTCAAATGGCTACTCACTGCATTTACACTGAGACCAAATGATAAATCAAGACCTTTGTCTTGTGGCACAACTACCTCTACATTTCCTCTTTACCAGTAAGGCACAGTACAGCACCCAACTCTCACCGTCTCATTATCCTTTCTTGCTGTCATTTCCCCTGAGACCAAGTATTTTAAGAAATGTTTGATACTTTATGTTATATGATTCCCCTTTACTAGAAAGGAGAGTGCTATCCTTTGGCAGAGCAGAACAGTGGCTTTCAAATTTAGATGTATTACACTCAGCTGAAAATCATTCGAATAAGCACTGGAGGTCCTCCTGAAAGAGGCACAGAAAAACACTGGAAAGCAGATCTCCTGGCTTTTCTCAAGCTATGTCTTTAAATCACATCTGGAAAAACTACACCAATGGAGTTGAGACAATGGCAAAGTTTGCCACCTATCCTGTCTAAAATGCAAATATAACAGCTGGCAGAAGTGGTTTTAACATCCCTTACTCCTTAAGAGCTATGGAATCCCTTGGGTAACCCAGGCATAAGCCTTCTTTTAGTCTGCAAACCAATCCAAAGTAAATTGGACTGGCAGACTTCCAGCCCCCTTGATCATTTGTTAGAAAGTAAAAAGCTGGTCCACTGTTCTACAGCCTCAACAGAATCTGTGTTGCCCCTCTGAGAGCTCAGATATGACCATCACTTTTAAGCTCTTTTCCAGTACACAGCGTAGGGAGGGAAGGAGGCTGAGGATATTGGCGAACAAGCGCCCCCCACCCCCAGTATGCAAAAACAGATCATTTAACATGGCTAAGTGAATAACTGTACTCTTGTTTTTCACAGATTATCTCAGTGAACTGTGCTAAAAAGAAAAAAAGGGGGACACTGATTTCATAAAATCACATTTAATTGGATGTGTTAAGGATCACCGTTTTCATTCCTAAATATTTCTTTTTCAAGTAAAATTTCATATTCACTTTAACATTAGATCTACCCATGTGAATGCGATGCTATAATCTAATAAAAAAAAAGCAACACATTTACCCGGTACAATGAGTATAATACTTTAGATGCACTGAATGGCTAATTACGAAGGAAGGGAAGCATAACGCTCTTTTACTTCCTTCCGTTTTCACCTTTTAGCCTTTAAGTGGAAAGATATATCCATGTCAAGATGTAGAAACTCTCAAAATATTCACACTATATACACACACTGTGCAGGGGCCTTAAAGTCTTGAGTTTTTAAGCCTTTTACACACACCATTACAGGCCATCACAAGTCCATGTCTCTTGAGAATGCAGTGTACTGTATGTTCTTGGATATGGTGTAGATTCAACCTTTTTGCTCCCGTGGAGCTCGCTAGTAGTGCTTAGCAAAAACCGAGGCAGAGGTATATGGGCATTGTTGAGAACAATGCACACTGGAAAACGGGGGAAAGGCCTGACTTGAACCACAAAATAAAGTCTAATAGAGACCTTGAAATCTTACATGCTCTGGAAAGTGCAAGGCATAATTGTAAGTTTTTCTCAAAGATGGAGAATTAAAAGTGAAAAGTAAATCGTACTGGACTCGAGAAAACTCCAAGGGATGTTGGAATGAAGTATGAGTTCTGCTTTAACAAGGCATAGCTCAAAGAAAGCAAAGATCTAACAGCCTTTTATTTAATGGCAAGAGATGGATTCATGTTTCTGATTTTACAAGACCTTGTCTTAAGGCATGTCTTAAGGTGTCTTAAGAACCGCCACAGTTAGAGGAAACTCTGAGCAACATTGCATATTTATTCATACAGCTCCTAACAGAATGCTTTGACATACACAATTTGTTGTGGTGGACACTTCTACAGTCACATCTGAGCCCTTTCAACACAATGCAATATTGACAAAAGAGTATCTTGCTGACAAAGTGTCGGGGCATATGTGGTGCCTCGTGGGGCAGTTGCTTTCTTCACACAAATGCAGAATTAAGCAAAAAGCCCACACAAACCTGACGTGACCTAAAACTTGCACCCATCTCATTTTTCTTATTTTCTTGCAAGAGTTTTATGATGTGCATTTGTTTACTCCAACATTCTCTTCTTTTACCGTCCGTGCAAAACAGACCTTGCATGAGTAACTTTGCTGAGTTTATCAGGTCTGATGCCATGCTCAACTTGCTGCTAATTTTAGCTCTCAGCTTCCCAGGGAGTGAGAGAAAGCCAATATTATCAATAACATCTAACCTTAAAGCTCAACAGGGACTGCTGCAATAGAAACTCAAAAAATGAAGCATTTTGATGAGGCATGTACAAACTGCATCACAGTGTTTGATAGACCAATAAGTTAAGAACTACTTCATCAAACCAGACAATCCACATCCTTGGTGCGGCTTTTTTTTTTTTACCTTTCACAGATGTTTTGTGATCTCAATAGCACAGGTTCAATTGTTACTCAGGCATTACAACATTTCCATTCTCCACTGAATTCTGACTCAGGGTAAGGGTTCCATTTTATAATTTATTAGTCTATTAAACCTGCTCGCCATTCCCTTCACTGTTGTAGTGAAAGATGACATAACTGCCACCTTCAAGACCTATTTGCTTCTGGAAATTTCTCCTGTGGCAGGAACTGAGCTTCTTAGAATTGTCTGGCGATGCTGGCTTTCTATCTATCTATCAATTAATAATGTGTCTATGTTCTACTGGAGACCCTCCTACTTGAGGGATGTGCTGTCTCAGTATTATGGTTATTATCTGCTTTTTGACTCATGGAAGTGTTTTTCTATTCAGGGAAGTCAACTTGAATTGGACGGGAGAGACCCGAGACCATGTGGTAATTGACAATCATATGAAGATGGGGCTAGGAAGATGATAAATTGAAGATGTTAAATTGAATCAATAACTCCATACATATCTCATGAGCAGCCTGACTTATAATTCAGTTATACAGATCAGATTCTCTTAACAGTCCAGCAGCCTAGCTTCACCTGTGGTAACATCTGAGGTTGTTTGTGGGATAAAGAAGTGTGAATACCAAGCTCGGAACTCACAAGAAATCTTAAGAATTTGAGCAATGACCATTAATAAGAATTATTTATTTGACAGAAGATTTATTTGAGTAATGACAGGGCATGAGTTAGTAATGTTTGGCCACAAGTATAGGGAGCATGTATTTTACTGGTGAAATGTAGAAAGTTGAGGGTATTGTGATGCATACTTATAATTCTTCTCTAATTTAAACATATATACAAACTCAAGGCTGTTTTGCAAGATGTCCTCATGCAGTTTTTCTATGAAATAAAAAAATCTTTGCAATATATAATACTTTTGAAAAAAGAATACTTTTAATAGGGTTGTGTAAACCGTATTTGTATATATTATGAGTGCAGCTTAATTCTCACATAGATTTAGTTTGAATGAGAGATTTTATGACGCTTAATGACATTGTGAATCAGATTTGATATTGTTTTAGTTCACATCAAGCTGATTATTGCCTCATTGCTCACACTGGCTTGTTTAAAATCTAAGTGTCTTCTCTTAAAAATCTTGACAGTTCTGTATACAGCCATAATTATGGATATTACAAGGTCATATTATTCAAACAGTGAAAAAGCCATCCCTGAATCACTGGGGATTTGGGGATATTCCCTTTAGCAAGTTTTTGCTTTATTTCATCCATTACTGACCGTTAGGCTAATGCAACACATCGGCTACGCTCTGCCTATCTCTCTGTTTTCCTGCTGGGCATATTGTGTCCTACTTGGAACACATGACACACATGGATGCGGACCATTGGCAAAAAGGAAGAGAGAGCAATTTCTTCATAAATGATATTTTAAAATAACCAAACTTTTATATGAGCCTAGGCTGGAGTGCAAAAGAAAAGAAAAAAACTTGAACCGCTATTGTGAACCATTGTGTACATCTGTAATTGATTAGGGATACATAAGAGTTTGCAGATCTATATAGCAGTAAGATAAGCAGGGCAAAAAAATGACTAGACCATTTCTTTGTTCAAAACCATGAGACAGAAGGCTTTCAAAGCTTTGGCCCAGTGCAGTTACTTTAAAGCTTGTACGCTATAATCTACTTGCGAAGTGTCCTACTCAAGTCTAATCCTGAAGTTTGGAGGAAAATTGTTTCTCTGGTGTATTGTAAAGGCCTTACTCTACAGGTTTGCATGCATCTTTCAACTCTGCAACATTTCCACAAATATATCTATTACTGTATAGATATTCATTATGGAGCTGCAGGAAACACCGCCGGGAAACACTGCTCTCCTGTAGCCTTTTCCTCAAGATGAAAACACTACTCAGCTACCGCTGCTGTTGCCTTGGAAACCTGGTCACTCTCACTCTTTTACCCACACTCTTCACCACTCGCTTCATTAAGTGCGTAGCTGCTGGCAATTAGAATAAAACCAGCGGCAGGGCTGGCTGTCTTGAAATGCAGTCTCCAATTAAATACTTTCAAATAGCAATGTTTTTCTTTCCAAGCTACATGTGCTTTCCATATAATAAATCATGCACCTGGGAGCTATGCTTCTAAAAGTCTACACTATGCTTGCTATACCATTGAATGACTTAAAAAAAAAAATCTGTCTTTTAGTACTGTGTATACAAATGTAATATGGATCAGACATCGCCTTGTAACTAGTGATGTTTTTCCCTTTCTTGCTCAAGCTCAAATAGGCAAAACAATGTTCTAGACACCACGGTTATTTCACAAGAGCAGAAAATGCCTGAATGATCAGTGCAAATCTGCATCAATGTGTGTACACTTCTATTTCAAGTACAGACAGAAACACACAGCAGTTTTTTTGCTCATCCATTCAAGGCGATTGCTATATAAATGATTGATAACTGAAATATAGGTGGAATTAATGACGGTCCTTAATGAAGTCTTTTAGTCTGATCAAACTCTCCAATTTATATTACTTCCCAGCATTTTTACTAACTGAGCAGGTTATTATTGCATTAAAATTGATGAAGTAAATTAGAGTGAATCATCATCACGGGACATTTGCTTTAAGTGAAAAAGTACTCTGGAGAAGTGCACTTGGTATGTTTCTTGTACTACAACATCATTGATTTAACCTTGCCCGTCAGCTCCTCACATGTTCTAAAAACAGAGAAAAAAAATATTAAACCCTCACCATGCACTTCATTAAGTACACCTTTTCAGCTGCCTGTTAATGCAAATAATTAATCACTCCGTCACGTGTAATCTAGAGATGGTCAAGACAACCTACCCAAGTTCAAACTGAGCATCAGATTGAGGAGAAATGTGATTTAAGAGACTTTGAATGCCATATAGTTGTTGATTTCAGATCTGAGTGCTTCAGACATTGCTGCTCTAGTGTGATTGTCATTTGGTAACAATCTCTTGGGGTTTATAGACATTGGTCAGAAAATATGCAGTGAGTTGCGGCTCTTTGGGCAGAAATGCTTTTTGTTAATGTTAGAGGTCAGAGGAGAATGACCA
The DNA here is from genome assembly GCF_965226115.1 of Aulonocara stuartgranti. NCBI lineage: Eukaryota > Metazoa > Chordata > Actinopteri > Cichliformes > Cichlidae > Aulonocara > Aulonocara stuartgranti. The sequence continues at coordinate 25,296,169 of NC_138946.1, forward strand.
GACAGCTGATAGGAAGGCAACAGTATCTAAAATCACCTGTTACAGCCAAGAAATGCAGAAGGCTTTCTCTGAACACACAATGCATCAAATCTTGAAGGAAATGGGCTATAGCATATACTACAATGCCACTCCTGCCAGCTAAGAACAGTAAAAGCTTCAATTAACATGGGCTCACCAAAATTGTACAATTGGACATTCAAAACTCATCACAACCTTTCCTGTTATGATGAGTTTTGATTTCTGCTGCAAAATTTGGATGGGAAGAGTAGAATTTGGCTTAACTAAAAAGAAAGAATGGATGCAGCCTACCTCATATAAATGGTGCAGACTGTTGGTGTTGGTGTAATTGCGTGGGGGATATTTTCTTGGCATGCTTTGCATCCCTCACCTGAACATTGTTTGAATGCCAGAATCTACCTTAGAATTTTTGCCGACCATTTCCATGTGTTTATGTCCACAGTACGCCCAGCAACCTGTCACAAAGCTCACGACATGTCCAAGGCTACGGTCACACTGCAGGCGAAAGCGCATCACATACGACTTTTTTGACCCTATGCGACCCATACTCGATCATGGTATGACAGTTTGAACAGCACAAATACGATATTTTCAAATCCGACCTAGTCACTTTCGTATGTGGTACTGAATCCGATACATATCTGATGTTTTAGAAAGCGACTGCTGTTTGAATGGTCATGAATGGACAGAAACTGAGGTTTTGGACTTGATTAGCATATGGGGAGAAATGATAGACTGCTGCAACAACACCTACTAACTCTGTAGCCGCCATTTTTACTTCCGTAAACAGAGCGATGTCTTCTTTTGCGCATGCGGGCCGCTTTGAGGGCCATGAACCGTTCACACTAGAGCGCATTTGCTGTCACAATTTATTTGTAGTGTGAAAACCAGACAAAAAAAATCGGTTTTGATCAAAAAATTGGAATTGAACTTTAAGACCTGCAGTGTGAATGTAGCCAAAGTGGTTCCTTGAACATGGCAGTGTGTTCACTGTATTCAAATAGCCCTCACAGTCACCAAATTTAACCAAAATCTTTGAGCAATGTTTCCAGCGTGTTAATTCTATGTGAAGGAGAATTAAAGCAGTTGATTTCAGTGCTATTTTAGCAAAAATGAACCATCGCACATCTGTCTCCAATACAATTCTTTAAACACTTTTGTTGCTCTTTGAAGAATCTCACCAACTCTAGCTTTAGACATGGCTATATGATAACACAGAGGATAAATTTACTTACTGCCACTCAAAATATAATCCACTTTAACATTCCTCAAAGTTGTGTAATTTCAAACGTTCCCTGGTTGAAATCTGGAAAAAAAAAATTATTTTTTTCACCTGAACAATTACTTGTCTAAACAGAGCCAGTGCTTCAGTTTTCGTTTTTATTAATTCAAAAGATGAGGTTTTCTGCCACCAAGATGGAAGACATGTTAAGATTCTCTGAGTGAGATTAATTGTAGTTTGTGATAATGACTTGCTTCATAAGGAAAATTTGCAATGGCTGAGAGGCTGAATGATAGAAGGTTCACTTTTAAAAATGATATCGTTTCTTTAAAAAAAAAAAAAGAAAAAGTACACATTAAATCAGATAATAGGTCCACTTCCTGTGCAATTACTGTAAAGCAAATGTCTTTTATCCTTCCCAAGTGTGTTGCCTTTCAAAGAATTCTAATGGGAATATAACTTGCATCTGCTCATCATTTCATCATCTAAACCAAATATGATAAAATAAACTAAAATTATAACTTCCTAATGAGCATTTTTGTTATATAAATAGATAGAAAACATTGCTGGTACCAAAAGTGCATAAAAACTACACAATTAAAAACCTTTTTGTTAGACATCAAATATCTTAACCAATTTAAATTGTACTGAAATATTGAAGACATATTTTTAAGGCAAAGCATTTTAACAATGTTTCACCAACAGGGTGAAACACATAAATATAGGATGGCATCTATTACTTTAATGAGAATTGCATCATATCTGAATTATTATTTTGCACAAAGCTAGGAACTCCTATTACATGAATGGCTTATGACTTTATTGGCACATTAAAAGACAATCAATTACGGTATATTCGGCACATGCATGATTCAAGGGTGGAAGGCTCAGTCTTTTGATTAGAGCTCCATTTTCCACTGCAAATCTCAAATTTCCACATTGTTAACGGCAGCGAATGAATAAAACAACTCCCCTTTCCTGTGACATGAACTGAGACTTGTCCACAGGTAACAGTGAGCCCCTGCGAGTCTCCCTCGAGCACCTGCTGGCTTTCAGGGTCGGGGCTGACGAGTTAATGCGGTTCAGGTGTTGTAATTGAAGATTGCCACCAGCTGGTTGTGGTGTAGCTTGGCAGGGCAGAGAGGAGTGCAGTTGGTTGTTGGGTTGAACTGGTGAGCGGCGCTTCGGTGCTTCTGGCCCCTGTTCATAACAAGACCCTTGTTTATAGAGAGGCACTTGTGTCCCTCTAGGTAGATAAGGACTCTAACAATAAAATAAAAAAGTAAAGAATGAGTGCTTCATTGAATATTAATTTGAAACTGAAGATACTCTAAAATGAAAAACCTACTAACCTCATTAGCATCATCTAGTTGAACATTTGAAGTAGAAAGAGAATGGAGCCAAAGTATCAAACACAATTTCATTGTCCAAATACTTTCTGAGATGACTGTAGTACCAAATATTCACTTAGATTAATATAAACCACCCACACACTCAAAGGCACGTGGGCCAGTCGCAATCAGCCACAAATTCTGTTCCAAACTCTACACAAGCTCTCTGTTAGCCAGGGAGAGCTTGTTCACTAACTCTTTGTAGACTTAAAGGATATATTTAATTCTTCCCATTTACATCTCTAAACCTGATAAACATGACATTTATGCAATAATCTAATAAGCCACTGCTACAGGTCCAAATGGAATTAACACAGTTTGCATTATCCTGAGACACATTAACAAATACATATATGTTTTCAGATAACCAGATGCCTGGCTTCTCGCATTAACAAGATCAGAGGACACAGCGGAAATCTCTTTTTTTTTCCTCCTTTCCCACGTACCCACTTCATTTTTTTTTTCATATCCTGTTAGAAATCCGCCAAAACCTATTGCATCCATATATGCTTAGAAAATTGATTGCATTGTATTAACAGCTTATATTTTATTTCATGTGAACGCATGAAAACTATCCAAAAACACTAATGGGGGTATCAATAACATGTTTTATGTAACTGAACTAATCTGGAGTAGGCAGGCACACTAGAGTACACACTGCACATGCTTTCAAATACAAACAGCAATTTTCTTCTTTTTATGAGGCTTTTTTTAGCTTTTGCTGCCAGGGGGACATAGAATATGTGAGCACAGAGGGAACAAACAGTAGCTGATACTGCCCAGTGAAAATGCTGCAGGCAAAGAAGTTTGGATTCTCTGGTTATGGATTAGTTTGTGTGACCATTGGCATTCCCTGCAGCTCTCAAGAAATTTGAAATTGATCATTGCATTTACACACTGTGGCACTCGTGTAGGGATGGGTGCAAAGCCAGCACCTTATGTGTCTCAAACAGTGGCACTGCACCGTGAGAAGCTGCACCACTCTGTACAGAGACAAGTCAATAAACAGTTACTTGGGCCATTGGGTTGTTTGTCAAGTGCAATTACAGGAAAAAACATTTTTGAGACTGATGTCACAGTTCAAAACAGGTACACGCTGGAATAGAACGTACATTTTAATGGACTATAAGAGGCTTGTAATAATATTTATTTTTAACAAAGCAAGGGTTAAATGAGGGCAGGGAACATGTGCATAAAGTAGACAAATGATAATGACACACACACATAAATATTAATGCAAATACAGTGCTATAGAGTCACAAAAAAGATTGCTCATTGTTGAAAAAAAGAAACAGAAATAGGAGTGCAGTTATTCCTCAGAGTGTATTCCCCTCGGATTCGAGAATTACCAGCAAATAAAATAACATAACATATTCAAAGAAGACTCTTACAACCAATGAAATGTTAAAGAGGAGCTACGTGTGGAACATTGTAATGCCCGAGGACATTATAGTCTGTTGTTGGAAGGTAGTCTTGGTCTATTATATTTTTATACGCATGGTTTGTAATTAAATATTAAGTCTAATTTGCAGAATCTTTCCTGGTAATCCACAGCATCTGAGTAAACCTTCAGTAAAATCAAATAGCATGACATAATATTACAGTCATTATCAAAATAAAAGTACAGCGGAAGTTCTCGCTTCTAAATATGTATTTTTAATATTGCCAGTGGTGCATTGAGTGCACAGTGTAAGGTTTCTAGGTATTTGACAGCAGAGGCTGTTTCAACATTTTAAATGTTTCATTATGTTTAACTAAAAAGTAAGAGGAAGCTTGTTAGGGAGTTTTTCAAGGAATTATTAGCTTTTTTAATATTAGTTCTTGTAACAGTTCTTTAAGAGCAGAGTTCACAGCCCGATCATCTGACACTTAAAACTAATCACCGTCCTCATACAATCTGTCAACCTTCTACAGAGGCCTCTAGGTGATAGAATAATTGGTTGTGGTTCACTTTCTTCTAGCGGGGAGATGTTGTAGTTCCTCTTTGCTTTTTTGTGCCTTCTTCTCTCTCAGGGTATTTTGGTCTAATTGATGGCAGAATCTTGTGCAAAACAGAAAGACTCAGTGACATTATCAGGCAGTGGTTTGACTTTGGTGAGAGCCAACTGTCAACTTGAGCAGATCCCGATAATTGATTGGCTCATTATCCTAACGCAATATTTTCTCTGTGTGAGGCTTAACATTGTTTGGTTGCAGCAACCTATTATTTCACCAGGGGTTTTATTGCCAAATTAATTTGTGAGTTCTTACCAGCCTCATAACTAACATACTGCACTGTTTAAACACTGCTGATTTTGTTCGTAATTCAATGATGAGAGTGAAAGTGGCTATTAAAACAGTCCAAATAATATCATTATTTGTAATTGGGCAGAATGTCCACGAATCTTTGGATTTTATAGTTTCTGAACATTTTAGTTGCTATCTGTGCTGAGATGCTCTTTCAGAGGTGATCAATAATAAATACTAGCAAAATGTATATTACTTATCGCAGGGTATTTCTTTTACTCCTAAAGAAAAGAAAGAAAGATATTAATACTTTTTCTATTTTAGGTGAAAAGTAACTCTGTCAGTTAAAGCATGTGAAACACGTATTTTCACCTATTCAGAGCCTAATTTACTCCATCATTCTGCACATTCCCCACATACAACCCTGCCATACAATGGTGGCAAGCTGACTGCTATCTTCATGAATCCCTCATCCTCTTCCCTACAGTGACAAAATGTAACCTTTGGGAGGAACTGACCCATCTCCTCAGGAACAGTCAGCACAGACAGCAAATTCACGGAGACCAAGTCTTTTAAGAGGCATCAAAAGGGCACTGCCTTGTTCGGGATATGCCTGGATGGGGGTTGGTTCGCATGTAGTTCACGAATGTCAAACCCTCGGAGCTTTGCCGGCTCACCGTTTGATAATTGGTCATCTATCTACTCTCCTGTGATCACCAGTTTAGTTCCAGCTCCATGCATCAGTCGTTTATTTCTGGTCTCATTGGAGCTTGTTTGTTTCCAGTTGTGTAGTCAGCTGTTTACTTCTGGTCGTATGATCAGAAATGTATTTCTGGTGCTGCAGTCAGTAGTTTATGACTGGTCTCAAGGACATTGCAGTGGATTTGTAGCACTGCAGCTGATTTTATTAATTGGCCTTAGACTTACTTAATGCACTGGAAACATTGTGTTTCGGACATAAATTCATACGGATGAGGGAGAAAGAAACCCCATTTGTGCTCGCTCTCTCGTGCACTCTCTCTCTTTTTCTGTGTGTATATATATAGATATAGACAGTTAGAGTTATATTATAAGAGTGTGGTATGTGAACATTTTCTGATTTTCTGCTTTCATGCCAGCAAACAAGCATTTCTGTATCCTCCTGCAATACTGCAAGTCCCTTCAAGTAGGAGAGTATTCGAGGCTGTGAAACACAAATGGAAAAGCAGAACATAAAGCCATGCCTTTCTTTTCTTTTTCTTTTTCTTTTTTTTTTTTACTATCCTTTGCTTGTTTTTTGCTTGTTTGTTTGTTTTGCAGTGAGTAAGCTCTGGTTGCAAAATTAATTTGGGAGAGACATCTTCATGTGCAATACAGAATGGAGCCATAAGAGCCGAGTGGGATCATGACAGATTGAGTCAGCTCTATTCACGGAGAGAATGAAATAGGTAGTTGCTTCCATATTGACAGAAAATTTGGTTGATCTTGAAATCTATGTGAGAAAAAAGCAATTCAGTATAAATATTATTGAAATTTTCAGAAATTTGGGTATAACGTGGTAGTGGTGATGGTGGTATCACCCAAATTTCAATCTCACAGCATTCATGTGTTATGGAAAAACAATGATCAACTGGTAATGGGATATTATTCTCTTTTAGTAAACAAGTTTATTAAACCCACTGCTTTAAAATCACCCTGGAGAAAGATTTCAGTCTTTCATTTACATATAATGATTGGTTCAACTTATTGAATACCAAAATGGTATTCAAGGGAGAGAAGAACTGGATTCATTTCACATTTAATCATTAACCAATTCTATGGAACGCCTCACACTGTTTAAACTCCATTTGAGAAAGCATCTCCATGATAGGTTTATAGTTACCATTCAGGATTGGTTTGAAAACACTGTAATACAATAATACTGATAGTCATCCAGTTTTGTGTTTGACACCCCAGCCCATGCTTAACATTCACATGAGACAACACAGGTCAAGCAGCACTTATGTTCAGCTGGATGCTAGTTTAAAGCTACTATAATTAATATTTAATAGCAAAGGAAAGGATGACTGTGCAGCATGAAAGGGGCTGATCAGAGAGATGGGCCAACATGGAATTATTAGACTGCAGTTCATTGTGAGCATTGTTATACTTTTTTAGCCTTTTTTTTGAAAAATCTGAAACTTTGCTGTTTTGCTTCATGTGCTGCAAGCATCTGTTTCACTGAGAAGAACCAGCTAAGCAATACACAACAGAGAGACAAAGTCAGATAAAAGGTGCTGAACACAGTGGAGCATTTAGTATAAAGAGAAAGACATTTCCCTCGGGATGGTAGAAGCCAAGAAAAAGCTTTAAATAAATAAAGAAAGAAAGAAAGAAAGAAAGAAAGAAAGAAAGAAGAGGAATAGTGGATAAAAGCTAGTTTTGAACCATCAGGTTTTGTTACTAGTAACCTATAGCATCAAAAACCAGTATAACTGAAAGTCCTAGATGTACGTATTTATGCATTTATTTTCATAATAAGCGGGAAACCAATTACGCTAACACAACTTACATTATTATTTAGGCAAACACTATGCTATTTTCACCATGCCGTAGAAACAATGCATAGTTACATTATGCATTATGACTATGAAATTTAATTAATTTTTTTTATGTTGACAAGGCAAATTGTTGTGTCAATTGTTTTCTATTACAAGGTGATTGCACAGTTGTCTGGTAGGAGGCAATCTGTCCCCAAACATTCGCAGTCCTCAGACTGACTGCAACGACTGTAGGACAAGTTGGCAAAGGTTTGCAAATGACTGCTGCCTGATTTTTAAACACAAAAAACTGCCAACACATTGCACTCTGAGTCAGGCTGCACTAATCTCTGCGATACACACCTATGCAATAGGGAACTCAACTCAGCTAGTTATATTCTGACTATATTCTGGTGACATTCCCACAGCGCTGTGAAATAGTACTCACCCCATTCTGATTCTTATTGTTTTGCATTGTTCTTACACATTTTTTCAGATCATCATACACTTTTTAACATTACACAAAGATAACCCAAGTAAATCCAAAATGCAGTTTTCAAATGAAAAAAATTCAAACACACTTTGTATTTGTAAAAAAAAGAAAAAAAAAAAAAAGAATTGCCCCTAAACCTAATAAGTAGTTATGCCTTGGCAGCAATTACGCATTTGTGACAATTCTCAGTGAGTCTTTCACATCGCTGTGGAGATGATTTAGAGGCAAAACTTGCTGGTATGTTTCAGATAAGCCCATGTGTGCTTAAGCTTCAGGGAATTAACTGATGACCAGACAGTCCTTCAGAATTCTTTTGGTAAAGAACAGAAGTCATTCAAGTTTCATTAGTCACAGTTCACCATTTGTGTTTCACAGCCTCGAATACTCTCCTACTTGAAGTTCTCCAGGTCCTGCAGCAGTAAAATAGGCCCAAGTCATCACACTACCACCATGTTTGACTGTTGTTATAAGGTTCTTTTTATGAAATGCTGTTAGTTTTACACCAGATGTAACCGGGCTCAAACCTTCCAAAAAGTTCTACAGCTTTGACAGTGATCAGGCCTGGGTGACCAGGAAGCGTTCGCGATGTCTTCTCCGGCGATGATAATTAGCGTCTGTCTTGTGTCAGTGACGTAAAAGACGGATTTAATGCGACATGACCGTTCAAACAGCAGTCGCTTTCTAAAACATCGGATATGCATCGGATTCAGTACCACATACGAAAGGCTACATTCACACTGCAGGCGAAAGCGCATCAAATCCGATTTTTTGGACCCTATGCGACCCATATCCGATCATGGTGTGACAGTGTGAACGGCACAAATCCGATATTTTCAAATCCGATCTGGGTCACTTTCGTATCTGGTACTGATTCCGATACATATCCGATGTTTTAGAAAGCGACTGCTGTGTGAATGGTCATGTCGCATTAAATCCGTCTTTTACGCCACCGACACAAGACAGATGCCAATTATCAGCTCCGGAGAAGACATCGCAAACGCTTCCTGGCCAATAAGTGTAGATGTTAGTGAAACTGTTGGGAAGACAACGTTGGGGAAACGTGAACATTTTATTTTCACGTATATTTTATGTACTGTATAATCTGTAGATTCTGACAGAAATCTGCAACTATCCTTTGAAGCACCGCTCCTCTCTAAAACAGCAATAAAGATAATTATTAGGTTATCTACATTGTTATGTAAATAACAAAACTTAAAGCAAAAATTGGGAAACGTAAAGTCCGAAGTCTTTATATTAAGGCCCATCAGTCAAACAATATAGTTTGCTCTGGGTGTACAGAGCGCGTTGTGTGTGACGTCTTCTTTTGCGCATGCGGGCCGCTTTGAGCGTTCACACTAGAGAGCGTTTGCTGTCGCATTTTATTTGTAGTGTGAACGAGCAGACAAAAAAATCGGATTTGATAAAAAAATCGGAATTGAGCATTAAGACCTGCAGTGCGAACGTAGCCAAAGTGACCCAGATCGGATTTGAAAATATCGGATTTGTGCCGTTCACACTGTCATACCATGATCGGATATGGGTCGCATAGGGTCAAAAAATCGGATTTGATGCGCTTTCGCCTGCAGTGTGAACGTAGCCTTAAAGTCAGCAACTGACCATAAGTAGTTTAAACCAGCATTTCACTAATTATGTTTCTTTAGGGGTTTTTTGTTTGTTTGTTTCTATTTTTTTCTTCATATCAATGTATTTGATCGATTAAATATAATCACAAAAACAGCATGTTTAATGAAGATGATAAAGCGGTTATTTGACTGTTTACGCAACTGTTTCAGATGAAAGAAAAGCTCATTTAAAGGGCACTGCAGAACATTATTATTTCCATATTTGCATAAAAAAGATAATTGTTTTCAAAGAGTTTTTAAGCTGGAGTTAAGAAAACACCACAAACTGTCAGCCAGTGGCTAAGACATAATAGTCAGTTTTATCATCTTCTTCTCATATTTTGCTAATACTAGTGTCACGAAAAGCTGTGAAATTACCAAGTAAGTGTCGACTGGAAAATACCTGCTTCTTCATGAAGACACTGTCACTTTACAAGTTCACCGAGCTTCATCTGTTCTGAGACAAAATTAGGGACATTGGTATCATGGAAATTCAACTGACAGGAAATTCATTCACTAATGAAATAGACAAAAGAACTAATCGCTTGTTATCTAAAATGTAGCCCAGAGTGGTTTTAAAAAGTACACTGGCCATGTATCGCTTTCCTGGTTTCTTTCAGCTATAATGAAGTCTCTCATTCAGTTGAGTGATCCCACTTTCAAAATAGTTTTTTTCAGACATGCCTAATTAGACTTCACAACCTCTCACCGTCAATCTTGTCTAATTAAAGGTCTCTCATTCTTCCCCTCACCTCCTGTGTCTAGTACTCATCAAATAAAGGTCTCAGTCTTTCTTTTCGTTCGGCTCCCAACTAAATAAACCCAATTCCTCTTCTTTCATGTCTTTGGTAAATTAGAAAATCTGTAATTGAATATCACTGTCTCCCTCCTTAGGCTCTAAGCATGCAGTAAGCTACTTCAACATACTTCTCACCTTAGTTCTCAGCCAGTAAGGTTTTCTTACTTGTTTACTTCCTCCCTGCAACTCTAGTGTTCTTTTTCAGAATGTTTAAGATTTGAACATTTTATATGTTTCCTGCTTCACTGCAGAAGGTTCTGGTTGCGTCTCAGGAGGTCTCTCTTTTGTTGCCTTAGACATATGGGACGCAAATCTGTTCTATGAAGAAAACTGAACTGCACTACATCTTCTGTATAGTTTTCCCCCGTTGTACAGCCTCTAAAAGAACACAAGAAATGTAAAACACGTCATTTTTTTCACAATATGTAAAATTCTCAAATTTTAACTGTGCATGATGTCTCTTTCCATTTTTTTTGGGATTTAATGGAACAGAAACATAAGATACATATTTCTAACACATATGCAATGTATTTAAAAGGGTTATGGAACAACAGAAATGCAAATGATGTTGTCAGCGATTCTGTTTTCATATTTTGTTTTCATTATCAAAGACTCCATAGACTCCATATTTTCTTTATTACTCAAATATAAATGTGTGCATGTGTGACTTTTACTGCAATTTTAACTGCAACACTTATCCCCAAAATGTATTTGATAACATGGCTGGATTTGGCTTTGTTTTGAATTTCATTTTAGTTTAAAAAAAGATATATATATGTATATGAAAGAAGTTGTGTCTTTAGTGGCTTTGTGAATACATGCACACCTCTGACCACAACTAAACTTTTACTTGTTTACTCAGAAGCAATCCCTCAAGGTTTCCACTTCCTGCTGTGCAGGTGTTGGGGGCATGGTCGGGGGTAGCTGTAGCTTGAGAAGTTGGAATGTAATGCTGGGCTGCAGCAGCTGCTCACGTCCTTGAGCCTGGTTGTTTATCTCCTACTGAGCAGCAAGTATCTGAGGAAACTGATGTAGTCTATCTGGCTGCCAAGTGCGATGTTTAACTTCACGTTTCCTCCCAATGGATCTATTTAAGATTGAAGATGTTTTAATTTTGTGCTGCCTAATGAGCCTGAATTAGGTTTTTGCTAATGTATTTGCTTGCCCACTTATCGAAAGATAACTTTTTTTTCTGATTGAACTTTCTCAAAACTTTGGGAATGCGGCGTATCTGAAGGCAAATTTACAAAAGAAGCAATATGGACTGCAGCGAGAAAAGTTGAACAGTTGGGGACACTGCTTGCCAAACACTGAGTTTCAAGACATCCAGACTTATTTGATTGCCAAGCATGTGAGTATTTCTGGAAGGTTACACAAGAATTTTGAATTCGTGTGTGTGCTTAGCGGTAGCAAAATCTAGTCATGATAACTCATTACACAGTATTTAAGGAAATCTTAAAACTGGGAGGAATTGTGATTGTGGTTGAAGAGATTTCACTGCAACACCTGCTTTGTTTACTAGGATTACAATTTGCTGTTTAGATTCACTCGTCTTCTTAGTCGGACGGAAAGTTTGTAAAATGAGCAAAACGTCTTTAAATACAAAACACATGTGCACAGAAAATGACAGAAAGAGATTTTTGCACAGTGTGAAGATGCTCGGAGGCACAGATGATAGCTTTATTTCAAAAAAACAAAACAAAACAAACCATTATGTCAAGCTTGATCTGTAAAAAGTGGAAAATGAGTTGGTTTTTTTCCACAAGTTTTATTGTTATAATTGTTATAAATTCAAAAGATCATTCTATATATTCAAGTTTCATTCTATATATTCAAAAGATCATTCTATATATTCAAGTTTCATTCTATATATTCAAAAGATCACTCTATATATTCAGACTTTGGTTGGAATATATATATATAATATTTTCCTAAAGGGCATTCCATAATTATATATATATATATATATATATATATATATATATATATATATATATATATATATATATATATATATATATATATATATATATATATATATATATATATATATATATATAACTTTTTAAATGTATAAATAAAACAGTGAAGACTTTTGTACTCTACCTGTAAGAGATCAAACATTTCACTTTTGCTGTTGCTTTCCGCCCTACACAGCATTCTATTGTATTGCATCAGTTAAAGACTGAAGTAAGAAAGAAAGAAAAAGGAACATAGCCCTCTGCAGGTAATCTTTCCTCAGAAACTACTCATTTGTGATCTTTTCTTAAACCAGTGCTTAAACTAATTCTGCAGCTGTCAGACCATAAATCAGATCTTGTTAGAGTTGGGCTACATGACACACTGCCAGAGGGAACATTTTTTATCCAGTGCAAATCTTGTCACGTTTACTGTAATTTGAAAGATCTCCTATTATACAGTATGAAGTTATTATCAACACCATATGCCACAACGATTAGTTGTTTAGAAAGTTGTTTAACAGTGTAGTGAATTTCAAAAATGTCAATTCCATAGCTGCCAATAGGACATATTTCACTTTCATAATGAGACGTTCTTTCACACTCGGCTAAACCTGTATTTCCCCTCCGTACTCTTACGAGATGAAGGCCATTTTTACAGTCTTTGGCCATCACAGTAACAGTCAAGAAGATTTGACAAGCATGGCAGGTTTCTTCTTCGCAGCCTAGAAATGGAGGGCAAGAAAGTTGCAACTTCTGAAGCCAATTACTTAAGTTTTGCCTGTTTTCTTTCATTCGCCTCTCACAGGAAAGTACGGAATGAAAACTTCCTACAGTCCTCTTATCATATGGTAATAATGTGCCATGCCCCGCATGATTTTACATGCCAAGTCATCTTCACATCATTTATTTTCTTTATTTTGCAGGCCATTCTAATCTTCCTCCGAAAGAAAGGTACTTAGAGGATCTGTCTGAAGAATAGCTGGTTTCTGTGCAGCTGAAGTGTGCCAACAGGGAGCATTTACTCAGAGATTCTTTGCAGTGTTTAGATAAGACTTTGGATGCTGGTGACAAATCAAATGCATGTCTGTGGGAGTGGGAGAGGACAGCAGTACAGCCAATCATGCAAAGCTGTGTTGCCTCTCTGCCAAAATGAGATTCATATTGAGAGTGAATAGCTGTTTTCTGGAAAAAAAAAAAAAAAAAAAAAAAAAAGCACCACTGAATAGTACAAAAATATCCACTGAAATGTTAAAAAAAAAGCATCCATGCCAAATAATTGTGATCACAATAAAACTAAGCAAGCAAGTATTACAATAAAATAAGATTTTAACTCTTCCAGAACTGTCCTATTTAACACCACACGAGAAATAAATCAAAACACATACAAGTGTAGGATGCAAGCAATTTCCACTCATACTAGATGTTAGTTTAGCCTCATGTTAACCACAGTTTTCAGTTTTATTTCATTTTATTTTTTTTATTTTTTTTTTACTTCAGATAGTTTAAAAGGACAAATACAGTGTTTGTAGCTTCATAATGAAATGTTCTAGCTCAAGGTCTGTGACTCTGTCAAAGGGCTAAAGTTAAAATGACCTCCTTCTCAATTTTGCGTGTTGGTGTGTTGTTCCAGTAGCCAGAGGGGATACAGTGAAAGAACGGAGGAGGACGAGCCAGATGCAATCATCTGTCTGTGTTTTCTAGTATTGCAACAAAGAGTCTCTCATCTTCTGTGAGAGCAGTTGAGAAAATCATGTGCAAATTTTAAGTACTTGCAAAAATAGTATTCTATATGTAGAAGAAATTTGCCAGGATTTTTGGCACTAAGTCCATTATGATCAGAAACTTGATAGAAATATTCAAATATTGTCAAAATATTCTTTCTTCAGCAGTATTATTTTGTTTGATAATTCATTGCATGTGTATATTTTGATATTATATCCACAATTAAAGGATTATTATTCTATTCTATCATACAGGTGAGCAAATGGTATTAAATAACATTACATGAGTTAATTTAAGTAACTACAGCAAACAATTGAATGTGCAAAGATGCATTCAAATGTAGTCTGCTGTATGTGCTCATAAAAAAATAAACAACGGCTGTAATTTTTCGTTGCCTACACGTTCAATACTAACAGAAAAATACATGTAAATGATATTTGTGCAAAGAATAGAACAAAAGTGCTTTCTAATTTCTAATCTAACGAGCATTTTTGTTTTTTAGAACTGAATACATAATTCACATCACCCCAAAGGTGTTATTCCATTTTATCAATATCATAATCTGACCATGACTGGTCTAGATGCTGCAACCTCAGTTCGCACCTCAACATGAAGGACTTGTCTCATGTCAAACATCCACCTGGATGTTTAGATTAATTTGCCTTCTTTATCCTGTAACATCATCCATCACAATATTAAGCAGCTTTTTGTTTCTTTTTAAAAAGTATAATTTCAGATATATTGTTTGTCACAAAACTGAATGCGAACGAAACATATCTTTGCAAGTGAAAACACCCAACTGCATAGCTCAATAAGTTTGATGAATCATCACCATCACAACACAACAATGTCTGTTGTGTCATATAGATGTCTGTTAAGCTTTACTCAAATTGATTGATGGATGACACTAATAAAGCTGCAGTCTGTTCTCTTCTTGATCAGACTGTCACACAACTTGTCACTTTTAATTTTGAGTCCCCCCATTCGCCAGTCAGTGTTATGATTTAGTAGCAAATGCCTGCCATACCATAAAGATGGTGATAAAAGTCTCCCTTTCGTCAGCAAGTTTTAATAATACAGCAGTGTTCTCTCACAAGCCAATAGCATTTAAATACAGTATACCGTTGCAACATTAAATTATTATCACACACATTGGATTTGATGGGAATAAAGCTATCAAAAATTATGACTTGGGTTTTGTTCAGTCAGTGAAACCTATTGCATATGTGAATGTTTATGCGGCTAAAGAGGGATGCGCATGGAGTCTGATGTACTGACTCAGTTGGGTGGGTGGGTGGAATTAGAATGGGTTGAGCTCACCAGATCTCTTTAGCACACTACTCATCTATGCCTGAAGCTGGTAAAATGAGAGTAGATGAATTGCTAAAATGAAACTGATATGAAATGTATATAAGAAATGGACACGGACAAGTTTCTGTGTCTGAAAAGCACAGCCAGTCAACAAGTGTCCTAAACCTGTATTCATTTTAAAGAGCAACAGTATACAGGAAATAATTTTCTAAGAGTTTATTGTCTGAATAGAGTGTTTCATATCTTAATCAGTAAATTTAATAAATAATAGACCTGGTTAAAGTAAAAAAAAAAAAAAAAAAAAAAGGAAGATTAAGGGTCAGCCTGTACTGTTATGGGGAAATTGCTACTGTATGAGTGTCCAGTATCCACCAGCACGAGAACCACCAAACACAAGAGGATGATGGTTAGGAAGCTTAAGGTGAATTCCAGTGAATATGTGCTTGTACAAATCTCAAATGAAACTGTTGCCGACAGATCCTATAACGCAGATGAATGCAAAAAATAAAAGGTGGCAATATATGGGCTTCTTCTGCATTGATTTTCAGCCTTTAAAAATATCCATTGCAAGCCCAACAATGCTACAATTATTCAATAGTCTTTTGTTTTAAGATCATATATTGCATGTTAACCAAACTATATAACTATTGTCTCTATCTACATTTAAATAACAAAAATAGCCTGTGAAAGGGAATGTACTAAAATAAAATGTTAAGTCAGATGACAATGCCCGGCAGAGTTGCTTTGAGTCATGGTGTTTCCTCACCTGCTATTTCCAGTGTTTTACATCGATTGATGTCGGTTCTTTTTAATTATAATCTTGAGGCTATTTCGGTTCCTCTGTGTCTGTTTTGAGTGTGGAGCGACATGTTGACACTGTTGTCTGAATACTCTGAATATTTTTGACTCAGACTGGCACAGCAGACCAAAACATACACACAGAGTATGCACTGTCAACTCAATATTGACAAACAAAAAGCCTCACAAAAAAATAAATATTAAAATAAAAAGCATGATATTTTACTGAGCGCAATCTCACTGGATAATAAAGCCTGTTTGTGACATTTTAAAATGGGCCAGTTATTTTATTATAGACTGACAGATAGTAACTATTCTGACACAGTCACTAACCTTTTGTCGAACATGTAGACCCAAATCATGTTTTTGACCTTTCTCTCATTTCATACATTCTGACAGTGCGCCTCATGCTGTCAATATTTAGTTTAATAAAGATTGTTTTGTATTGTTCCTTGCAAATCAATCAAGACAAAGCCTCTCTCATTGCACCATTTCTTCCTATCTGTAGTAATTCAATAAAACTGTCTGCTTTTTTGTTATGATTTCCAAGTATTCTGTGTGTGTGTGTGTGTGTGTGTGTGTGTGTGTGTGTGTGTGTTTGATATAACTCATTGTGCATCTGCTGCCCTTCTAGTTTGACTGCATAGACTTGACTGTGATCACTCATTTGAAAGAAAAAAAAACTGTGAAAATGTGAAAGCTGTTACTGAAATAATACATTGTAGTGAGACAACAGACAGCTTTGAAAAAAAAAAATAGATACCTGCTCTTGTCTGTCAGGCGGACATGCGAGATGATTGTTGAACCTCATCACGGAGAACATTTGTTTACACAAATAGATGCTTCCAAACATCCTCAGCACGCAGGCAGCCTTAAGGCGGAGTTGTGGTATTGTGTCTGAGATGAAAGGGGCAAACTCCTTTGCCTCCAGAGATTCAAACTTGGTCCTCAGTGGGCTGTTCCACTGTAATTAATTCAGCTCTATGTGTCGGTATTTTGGAAAACTCTCTCTTGCGTCGACTGCAGATGGTTTCGTAAAACTTTCAAAAGTTTATTTATGTGCATCAAGGTTTGTAAACCAATTCCTAAAATTGTACCTTTCCTATTGCGTTTGGCTCTCCTAGTGAAGGCAGTTTTGTCTGAAGTGCCTTTTACTGCAGCATGCATATTCATGAATGCCCAGTTTGTGTCCTTCCAGTGTTACATTTAGATGTTAGGGGTATGGAAATTCTCTGTTACAACACATAGAAAAGACAAACTGCTTCTGCTTTTATTCGCCAGCTCTACAACAAACATTTCCCTTACCAGCCATGAAACTGGTAATGTCCTCACACATTTCATAGAATCCGAGCAACGCTAAAAGCAAACATGACTTCTCCATTCTCTCCTTCAGGTAATGCCCCATTTCAATTATACACTTACTTTGTCAGCTCTTTATTCATTTATTTATTCAGGGGTTTTTTTTTTCTTTTTTTTTTTTTTTTTAATTCCAAGGTGTTACATGGACCATTCTGTTGCTTGATTTTTTTTTTAAATTTGTGGTCTCTGATGAAAAATATGCCTGGCACAGGTAGTGATGTTAAGAATATTAGGGTTTTGGTATTTATAGCTTGTGTTGTTTGGTGGATGCGATAGTAGAGCGGGGTTGAGGGGTTATGCATGCTAGGGCTGCTCACTGGTACAGCAGCTACAAACAGTGACACTGTATGTAAAAAAAAATATGTGTGGCTGCCTACACCCTCTCCAGGCCAGCAGCAGAGGCACTCACACTGCTGGGAATTGGCCATACTAAACTGGGAATTTGCAATGGGCTGGGTGCCATCTGTGCCTCCAGTTTCAGAGTTGAAAGTGATGATAATTATGATATTACACAAACTAGAAAAAAATAAAAATAAATAAATTAATAATAATTCTACTTGCGTTTCAGTGCCAGGGTAATAATAATCAGAGTATGTGTATTTTATGAAGTGAGTCACTAATTTATAGTGGTCTCTCCTTTATAGATAAAGCTGTCATTGAAGCTTGATGTGAGTGAGACACTGGGGGTAATCTAATGCAAATGCATATGTCTTGTTGGCAGGCAAGCAGCCACCTCTAATATTCCTGCGGTGTTGTTTTTGGCACAGCGGCAGCACAAACATGTTGCCACGGAAGTGGCTACTTCTACTGTAATGTATTTACTGTCTAATTTGTGTCTCAGTGAGAGACCATATATCCTGTTTAGGGAGTGACACCTCTCCTCCTCCACTTTATGGAGCGGTGCAGGCATTTGATGGGGACTTGAACATGCTGTGCTGATGGATGAGCTTGTCAAGGCAGCCCCATGATGCTCTCCTCCCCACAATGTGCAGGACTGGAGAAGCTCACTCATATAGAATAGCATAGCTCAAAAGATGGTTAATAACGCATTCACCACACCTGAAAATAATCCTCTTAACAGTATAAGTGTCGTGGGTGAGGAATTCTTTACAGTTTACGGGCAGGTTCAGTGTCACTTTTTATACATAGTTTAAAAAAAAGAAAGGGAAAAAAGTATATATATGACATTTGGCAAAAAATGCTAATTTATTGTGTTGTGACAACTTACTTTTTATACTGATAAACACCCCTAAGGTTGAGGGTGTACATATGTCAACAAGCTGTTTTTTTAAACACTCATTCTTGCCTTCACTAGTCTGCTGTGTACAATGTTGAACACTATTCCTTTAATGTCAGCTTTTCAGCTTGAGACTGAGAGTTTGATTCCCTGAGGCAGAAGTACTGAATCGCTGACAGGTGTTTCAAAGTGTTCAATTTGTGGATGTTCTAAAACAAATTCTTGAAACACTGTGCTCTAATACATCTCTTTGAGAGACTTTCTGCACTATTTTTGTGCCTCTATTTTTACTCTATTTTGCTCTTCTGTGCAAAATTCCAATCAGCAGCATTCCTGAGTGAAAGCGGTTCTAAAGGGCTGAGTAACTCACAACAAGTACTAACCCAAATTGGAATATAATCAAACTGTAGAATCATTCTGCATTATACATGGAGCAACATGCTGCTGTTTAACTCAGAACTCATGTAAAAAGTTACTTGCATGACTGCTAGTCATCCCGAGGCAAGCTTGCAAGGTGGTGTATATCCTGTTCTCCCAAATGACTGCAGGAGCTGGAACAATGAAGGTCATTTATTTACAAAGGCTTAGACTCATATAGTGTACTTGAAAATGAATAAGACAGATGGATGAGATACCAACAAGCTGGTACACAAATACTTTGTCTTCATCTATGTGATAGATAGATAGATAGATAGATAGATAGATAGATAGATAGATAGATAGATAGATAGATAGATAGATAGATAGATAGATAGATAGATAGATAGATAGATAGATCTCAATCACACCTTTCTAGGTAATACCAATGCCACATACAAAACAGAATCTCAGCTAAAGAAATAATAGGATTACTGATATAATAGATATCTGTATTCATATTGACTTGCTATTGTATTGAATAGTCAGTATGCACTTTAAACTTAAATTACAACTTTGGTTACTTTATCTTATATGTTCAGCATCATCTTCTTCTGTTTTATTTCTACTACATGCACTGTGATTTTCTTAACAGCTTTTATAGACCTCAAGGGAAAAATAGATCATACTGTTGTTTCAAGGCTAAACAAGTATGCGCAAAGGCAGAATATGCATTCTCTGCACCAGATTGCCGCATGTTATACATAACCGTCACAGTAAGATTGTGCACACATGCAAAACCCAAGGTCTGGACCTTCTAACACTGGAAAGGCTTTTGTGTGTCATGCACAACCATCGCATACTGTAATCTGAGCCATATTTATCGACAACACATATCCTTTCATTGTTACTTGTGTATTAACTGTAGTATTTAAGTGGCAATATGTTGACATTTTTTTTCAGAATGACAAAAAATTTATATTGTTGGAACCCAACAGGTTATTGCACTAAAATCTTTTCTGAATAAAATGTCAGTCACGTTTTGAGTGAAAAGTTGTGCATGCATGTATACCGGCGGCCCCCTGATGTCTACTAAAGCTCTGACAGCTGACAGGTAAATTGTGAAATATTACATGGTTCTGTCAAGGAGCTTATACACATCTCCTCTCTCCGCTCCTGGTGTGCCTTCCGTGGTAAACACAAAAAAAAAGTCTTTAAGACAGGCAACAGAGAGAGCAACAACAAGCATCACATTTGTTTTTCATATTGAGGAGCATGCTAAAGAAATATCCACTATACTGATTGCAGAAATAGTTGGGAAGAGATGCTCTCCTGCACACTAAGTCAAGTCACCAATTTTACTTAACCATTTAGGCAGACAGAATACATTTTGGCTGGAAAAGTTATTAATTATTGGCAATTTTCTTCAAGTAATAACATCTCAAATAACACCACATATTGATTTTTGAGCCTTGAGAGATGCTCAAGTAATCCCACTCTTCTGCCAGACAGCAATGTTGTCACTAAAGAACATCTTGTTTTCTCTCACTGATGCTGTTGCGATGCGTCACTCATTGGTTTTTGAAAGGATGCAATTATTTCCAGAAAGTGTGGCTTATGACTAGAACATGTTAAATAAATAAATAAATGCACGGCCAATACAAGTCTTACAGCCATCAGATTCACAGAGACACTGATTTACCTCACTTGCATGAGTTGTCCAAAAAATATATACTCTATTTCTGTGGCTGTGTGACCCTGAAAATGTCTGGGAGATTTTATGACACTAACAAAAAAGATTCGCCAGTTTTGCTGACTGCATGTCTTATGCTGTCACCGGTGCATAACGGATTCCTCCATTCAAAACCACTAATATACTAAATTGTCGATATATACAGACACACAGAAATGCACACCTCCAGGGCACTGTAAGGAAAAAAAAAAACCTCAGGAAACAAATGTTTAAAAGCAAGAATGACAAAGAAATAAACAGTCTGGGGGTGAATTCGTTTGGGAATCATCCCCAACACATTCTAACTGATTTATGTCTTTGTACAGGCTTTGGAGTTTGTTCTGTTCATTCTATTTCCATTATTTTTTATTTTTTTTTATTTTTTATTTTTTTGCTACAGCATTATACTTTTGCTGACAAAAATAATCTCATGCTTCACAAAGTTGTCCAAACTTGTTGTCTTATACCCTTTTATCTTATTCTGTTAGTGGCACAACACTTGACTTGGCACTTTTACTCTCAGAAACACTGACAGACAAAAAGAGCAAGAGTTTGAGGTGAAACAGTTTGTTTAACTGCGAAGAAATGCTTCTACTGTTTGACAAAGTATTAGATTGACTTCCATCCATCCATCCATCCATCCATCCATCCATCCATCCATTCGCTTCCGCTTGTCCTTTTCAGGGTCGCGGGGGGGGCGCTGGAGCCTATCCCAGCTGTCATAGGGCGAGAGGCGGGGTACACCCTGGACAGGTCGCCAGTCTGTCGCAGGGCCAACACACAAAGACAGACAAACATTCGCACTCACATTCATTCGCACATTCACACCTAGTGACAATTTGGATTATCCAATTAACCTATCCCCACAAGCTGCATGTCTTTGGACGGTGGGAATAAAATTGCATCTGTATTTCAAGCTAAAGGAACAAGTACGCTCTTCCGGAGACATTATGCAGCCTAGATGAATATTACATTGAAATCTATAGCTGGATTCTACAGTAGTAAAGATGGCGACATAAATTCCAGGGCAAAAAAAAAAAAAAAAAGTCAATTTATATCACTCATAACTACCCCCCCCCAAAAAAAGTGTCCAAAAGTGCTCTACTGCATTTTGTTAGTGGGTAGTAAACATGTTTGGCATTTCCAGCATATTGCGAACCAGACTTCTAAATCTGCTCTGCGGTCTGTTTTCATGAATTGGAAAGTTTAATCCATTAGGAGAGGCTTTAGCCAATCACAGATCTTTTCAGACCAGATAAGGCGTGCAGTATAAAATAATATAATAAGCAGCAAAGTCCTCGTTGAGAAAAGTCACAGAGGCACAGTGAGATAATCAGAGGCCTTCACCTGGGAAAGCTGATCTTTAGTAGTGCCAAAAGTCAGCATTGATTTATTTTTAGTATGCCCATGCTCATCTGGTGGTAAGGGCTTTCAAATTTGTCTTTCTTTTTCCTTTTACGGATATCTGCATAGTGCAGCTTTAATGTTTCTTAAATTAAGCATAAAATTCGGTTGCATCTCAATTTGCCTGGTTTTATTAGATACCTCTCAGTTTGAGTGAATTTCATACATGCAGTGTAGGCTTTTCAAATCCACAGTCAATTTCACATGTCAGTGCTTGATGTTTTCGAAGTGAGAGTGGTTGCGAGTGGAATGACCCCCTGTCAAAGGACTCCCTTATCTCCTTAAAAAGTGAACTGTGTGTGAACTTAATGGGAGTGAAGTCCTCCTGAGAGGCATAACACGTTTATTGGGTTGTGGAGAGGGAGAACCATGTATATCTGTACTGAAGTGGAGAGGATGTAATATACTGTATGATTTGATGTATTTGAAGAAATAAAAATAAACTTGCTTCATTGTGTTTTAACTTGGATGGCTCCTCCAGCAGGGAAGCTGTTGACTAAAAGTGCAGATTAAATAAAAGTACCGGAAGCTGAAGACATCTGCTCCACATCAAACTCCACATCCAATCAGAATGCAGCAGAGGTTAATAATTTTGACAGTTCTAGCCACTGAAATATTTTTTGGAACACTCCAACTAATGATTTGACTTGAATTCCAGTTTTTTTCCCTTTTAAGGAAAAAGTTCTACACAGTGACATTTGCATGCTTGGAATGAGATGTCAGGATGACAAAAAGCAGCACATCAGCGTACAGATCTGACCACGTAATTCACAAAAGTACATCACTCAAACAAATGACACACCACACAGCTTGGATTTAAGATGAGGATAACCTGAATGGAATGAATCTAACACAAACAGAACTGTCATGATATAAGGATGTTCTTTTAGCTGAAGATAAGAATAGTGTGAAAAGGAATTCAGGGAGCACAGATAAGAGATATGTGACCTTTACAAAAAGCTTGGTAAAAGCTTCAAATCTTAAGGCGTATATATGTTGAAAAAACTTTTTAAAAATGTGTGTGTAGTGGTTTCTTGGGGGGGACTTTTTGCTTATTTGAATGAAAAAATGCAGGCAGTTTGGTGATTAATCAGTGGTTAGGGGCATGATCATGTCTCCTATCATGGAATTTGATAGCTATTAACATTTTTGCTGTAAACAAGCAATGGGATATAAATTTTAAAAAAAAATCTACTGATTCGTTAATGATTGGTTTCTTATTATTAAACATGGTTGGGATAAGGGTGACAAATTATCCTATTTTATGTAGGAATGGATAGCATATCCCTCCCCTTTCTCCCAATGTCCACAGTGTTAATTACCTCTTTAGTATCATGTCCCACATTTTTATAAAACATAAAGTAAACTGACTCAGTGAAGGAAAACAGACAGACACAACCACTACCTACAATGAGGGAGAATATGGCAGAGAACAGAGGGGAACACAGGCAATATATACACACAAAGGATAACGAGGAAACGGGCCACAGGTGGGAACACAGCTGACACTAATCAGACTGACGAGACGGGAAGCAAAACTAAACTTGATGCACACAAGGCGGAGACTATCAAAGTAAAACAGGAACCAACGCCAAGACACAGATAAAGACACATGAACTTACGACTAGGACTGGGAGTAACCTGACAAGGAGACACAACAGACTGGGGAGACAGAAGGGAACATAGAACCCACACAAGAGATAAACAAACATGAAGACAAAGTGGCAGACATGGAATGTGGAACACAGGGGAGGCATGGAAACAGAAAATGAAAGACAAGATGACAAAACTAACACTAGAATGTACAAATACTACACAGAGCAGAATCACAACAGTAAGAACCAAAACCAGAAACATCAACTGAACTTTAGAATATTAAATAAGTCAGAAACAAATCGTCCAAGGAGGTGATCAGTGACAGAATGCTGGCAAGACTGCTGGCAATCATGGACACTGACTCCCACCCCCTCCATAAAACACTGGACAATCTGAAGAGCAGTTTCAGCAACATGTTCCCTGAACCTCGCTGTCTGAGGGAACATTACAGGAGGTTGTTCCTTCCTGCTGCTATCAGACTCTTTAACTCATCCACTTGGGTTAGGTCCACACATGTGGAAGACAATTAATCACACTTCAGTGCACCCTGTCACTTTTGAACACATACTTGTCTTTTTATATTTTTATGTATATTTATATATCTCTATATGTATCGATTTATCTTAATATTTATATCATATATTATATCATAACTCTGTTTCTACACTCGTTTTATATGAGTTCTTGTTGTTTGTTGTATATTTGCTGCTATGACAACTAAATTTCCCTCTGGGATTAATAAAGTTTCTCCGATTCTGTAACCCTGGTCACGGGCCCAGGAACATGACACTTAGCAGCAGATTAGTATCAAATGTAACAACATTGTATACGTTTTTTGCTAAATCACCAAATTAATGCATGCACATTTCCATGAAAATGCAATGGACAGTGGTTTTAGTAAAGTACAGCTTAACAGTTTGCATATAACAAACATTTCCTCCCAGAATCTATATTATACTTAAAACATGCTGTAAGTCAAAAAGTAAATGAAAAAGCAGCGCTTCCAGAAAATTTTAAACCAAAACTCGGAGCATAACTTGCGAATGGCAGCTTCGGCTTTTATTCTCTCAGGGTTTGAGAGTAAAGATTAAATATAAAAACAGAATTCAAACATAGTAGTCTACGTTCAAATTTATTATTCTTTATGTATAAGCCAGAGCTTGTTATATAATAATAACTTCAATAGCTGAAGTGATTGGTAATCAGAACATTTTTTATATTAATCGAAATATATCTATTTCTGATATTTAAACAACTGATTTAAATGATCAGTTGTTTAATATTGCTTTAATATATATGGAATTTAAACAGGTTGTTTATAGAAACCTTTGTGCAGTCTAAATAAATGCAGTGAGTATTTCTATATAACTGCCTGTTCCCATATTGTACGAGAAGCACTAGATACAAGGCATTTAGCAAGGACCAACAAACAACCTTATTTATTGATGGAATGAGAGGCTCCTTCTCTCCAGTGCAGTAATTGG
Source organism: Aulonocara stuartgranti (assembly GCF_965226115.1). Lineage (NCBI taxonomy): Eukaryota > Metazoa > Chordata > Actinopteri > Cichliformes > Cichlidae > Aulonocara > Aulonocara stuartgranti. The sequence goes on from NC_138946.1 coordinate 25,321,399, forward strand.
CACGTTTATCATTTTTTCATTTTGTCTTCAGCATCAGATGTGCATTTGACTTTGCAAAACATTAAAATTACTTGTTAAAAATGATACTGGTATTGATATTTTTAGTCAAAAAGAGACATCAGGGTTGAAGATATTGACATTCAAGCATTGATTTGCACATTTTAACACTCTGGAGGGGTTCAAATCGATAGCAGGGATAACACATAGACAAACATATTCACACTTATTTTCACACATGCGCAGTTACTGACTTCCAATTCAACCGCGCTGCTTTTCTTTGGAGGATAGGAGGAAACTAGTAGAGCCCGGGGAAACTCACAGAGCAAATGAACAACACACAAAAAAGAAACAGCCAATTTCAAACCTAGGATCATCATGCTGTGAGGCAACAAAGACAACCGCTGAAAAATACTTCTGCCTAATATGCCGACAAATATGGTGACTGAGCAGCCACCAAATCCCTAATGAATATTTTTCATGCAGTTATTTGTGCAATATACATAAAGACATTTACACACCAGTCACATGTCACTGTTGACTATTTTACAATACTGACATGCCCTCCAGTTTCTTTCCATGTCATTCTCAGCAGATTTTTTTACATCACCATTGCCCTTCGTCCTGCAATCATTTGCTCAATCATAACGTAATTCCCTCTGCTTCAGTTCACTTTGCATACCACAGTTGTGATAAGTAAAAATCATTTCGGTCCATTCCTTACACCACTGAGCACAGAATAACAGGATGAGAAAACAACCAAACCCAACTCGTCAGTAATTCAATGTCTCCATTAAAGGATCATGATCTGTTCTATGATTCATGATGGCCACGCATGAGAGTTATGTAGTTGGAGTGTACAAAGCAATGGCCTCTCAACAGGGTTTCAGCTCTGCTATCAGAGTAGTTACCGTTCCACTGTCACTTCTCTCCCTTTCTAGTTGCACATCATATACACATCAAAGTCATATTCCAGCACTGCACTGCAGTAATGAATGCCCCACATTTCTGCTGTTTAAATTGGATGATGTCCCATTGAAGCTATCTTTTTTCTGCAACTTTTTCTTCATGTTCCATCAGAGCTCTCAATTTCTAAGATTATTATGGTATTGTAAGTGATATTGCAATTATTTATGTTACGGACATTTTTCTGATGTGGACTACACGTATTTTGCAATTTTAATTCTTAATTTAAAGTCGCATTGAAAAATGGACAAAAATGTCGTAGAAGAAGAAGGGACAAGAAGACATAAAAGTAAAGGAGACAGCTTAAATGTAGGGAAAATGATAAAGATGATACTTTGTGCAGAGTTTGTGTTTTTTACTCAGAAATATACACTATTTCTGCAAAATATTGCAAAAAGTACTAGTTATTACATAAAATGGCAAGTGAGTACAGTAAAGGACAGACGTCCAAAAGTTTATTCAAATTTTTTGTTGATAATTTTTTATATAAAATAGTCACTCACCAAAGTAAAAATGTAACAAGCATATAACAAAGACAAAAGTGCAATGAGCGGACAGAAAAAGGATTATTTAAATAGGATAAAATCTGAAGTATGTACTGCCAACAGAGATGTCTTTCAAAATTGGTCAAGGACAGACAAAATGTTTAATCTAAAACCAGAACATAAAAAAGGTATTTCAGTCATGAATGAATTACACATAGAATTTCCAGCTTCTAAACCAGGATAAAACATGTTAGATGTATGGCAATAAAACATATCGAACTTACGAGTGGATATATTAAACTGGGGTTTTGCCGGCGACTAAAATATTTTAATACATTTCTCATGTTGGTCCTTTTATCTAACTAACATACTCATAGGCTGCGCTGTAACAATGAAATTGAAATCTTTGCAAAAATCCAAAACAACTCAGCCTGGACTCATTTTATTTTCTTTTTTGTTCAAAATATGTCAACATTTTGTTTGTTTTTGTTCTGTATCCCTCCACAACTTGAAGTCCTACTTTTGAAATTCAAATGTTTTTGTCCATTTGGGAGTCACTACATACAATTTGGTAATTTTTTTGTTTGTTTGTAGACATTTGACAGTGTAAAAGAACAGACATATTTTCTTCAACACATCCACTTAGACGTGATAAAGGTTTTTTTATACAATGACCTATGATCAGTTCCGTCTGCTATTGAATTTATATTGGAACTTACAAAAAAATATATTTTTTTGTTAATCTCTATAAGTCCGAAGTTAAATGCTACCAAATCTGATTCACAGATTTCTTGGATACTAGAAATCACATGCTGTATGCTAGTCAGATATACCAAGCGATGAACCTTGCAGTGTCATACTGCATTTAGTAATGTATAATAGTATTGCATTTGACATTAGACCAGCACAGTGCTCTTTTTGTTGTTTCCTTAATTCTGACACTGATTTTTTTCTTCTTACATCATGTAGAAATATGCAGGAGGAACACTGAAGAGACTACGCTGTCTTACCCCAAATCATTTACTGCAGCAAAGGAGATTAGAGTCCAGGAATAGAGATTGACATATTCAAAGCCACTGTCCATTTTAAAAGCCAATCTGATAATTGGGCACATTTATATAAAAATATTAAAGTATTGCACATTCTTCTCTGCTTTCTGAACACATAAATGATTTGACAGCTGTTACAAAGGCGAAGTGACATTTTCACTATGTAAGGCGTTGAACAGATAACATGTTTTTTCTTAAAGGGAAAGGCGGGCGCTTTAACTCATTTGTCATTACAATCTAACATGTACACTCATTCATCAAGCATAGTGAGTCATGTTTATGAACATGGATATAAATGTTAATCTTGCTTAATAAGCTCACATATAACATGTTTAAAAAAACATGTATTATAGCTTGAATATGTAGAAAAATCTTAGGTCAAATCTTTCAAATGGTGTCACTGCATACACATTTTCAATTCATTTCAATCACACAAATGCAGAAATAATTATTTGCAGTATTTTATCTGATTTATTATCAGTATAATATAGCTGTGAGACTCAGATGAGCACAGACCTTTTAGATATTACATTCCTATTTCTTGAATACTATATATTATGACTAAAACTACCACACAGGTTAGTATAGGCGCACAGTAGCTGAAAGATCTACTTTGTTATAAAAAAAAGTCAGGGAACTGCATACAGAGTGAGCCCTGGTCTAATACCAGTGGCCATTTTATTCAGGTGTGTTTCAGCAATGACACATTTAAAAGTTTCAGGACAACAGCCCTCGAGGACTGGAGTTTGACATCCCAGAGTCACAGATTGTGAATTACCATGGGCCAGTTTTGCGACACTCCCATCTTTTACAGCAAACAAATACAAAATGATTGTCACCTGTTAGCTTGTGGTCAGAAACAGTTGCCTAACCTTACAGCTGAAAGATGGGCAGCCATCTAATCTAAATGAAGACAGAGTACCCAACCCTAGTAAGTTCTATTCTTGCTTTTGTACAAACTTATCACAAACCTTAGTTTTTGAACTAAGTTTTGAAGTTTTGAACTTTCGAGTCTGGCTGCAGTCTGCTATCTTTATTTAAACACACTGATTGCCTTTTGCATCCATTTGAACACAACTTGTCATTTAGCTCGTCCTCTAAACGTAATATTAAGACTGCATTCTTTCATCTCTGCAACACCTGTGTCAGAGTGATGCTGAAAAATAATCTGCGCTTCTCCCTTCTAGGCTGGAATATTGTAATTCCTTAATACTAAAGCTCCATGAGAAAAAACAAAGGTAAAAGCTTTCTTCATTTGATGGGTCTGGATCAGGTGACTGATCAGGTTACTCTGACCCATCTCCTTGTGTAAAAAACAGGGATACTCTGACCCAACTTTTTCCACCTACAGTGGCAATACTTTTGAGTCGGATATAAATCAAATTATCCCCCCTCCCCCATTTAAATTATATATCATATTAACAGTACACAAGAGGGGTGACGAGGAAAGTGCATGCAAGGTGAAGTGGAAGGAGACAAATGTCAGAAGTGATTTGTGACAAAAGGATAGCAGCAAGTGAAAGGGAAGGTTTACAAGATGGCAGTAATACCGGCTATGATGCATTCGTTTAGAGATGGTGGTACTAAAAAAAACACAGGATGCAGAGCTCAATGCTAAGAAGATGCTGGGATTTTCATTGGGCGAGACCAAAATGGACAGGATTAGAAATGTACATGGCCCCCTGCCCGTTCAGTGATGGAAATGTTGCATACAAATGAATTGAGTCAACTTTCTAGGAATCTTTTCACTTGCTTTATTGAGCATGCATTGACATTTTTGGATACACTGTACATGAAAAGAGCTAGTTGTTTGCCAGTGTATCAATACTTATTTCATACTCAGAAGGTCAGAAGAACCTTTAGACAAACTAATCTCAGTTATTTCACAAGAGAAAAAGAAAATAGACAAAGAACAAAGTGATACAGATCACGCAAATACTTAATGCAAGATACAAACACAACTCACTTAAGGTTTGCAGAATATTGAAATGTAAGTCAGACAAGAGTGTGAATGGTAGCAAGTGTAACCTTGCATTAAAAACAAATAAAGCCGCAATTTATGTGTCAAATTTCCATTTAATTTATTAAAGCAAAAATATACTATAGTAACTGCTGACTGCAGATAACTGTAGTGTGACGATAAACTTGCTAAAAAGCAAAAAAGAAGTTGCATTGATGTAAAAAATGGTAGAATAATCTGTCTGAGAATTGCAACACCAAATTAATACTTTGCATATAGTATTTTTCACTGTGCTTCACTTGTTCCATTTCTCTTGTCTGATGAAACTAATACTTAACTCTTACCAAAGAGAAAACCATACACCACTCATCACTTGTTCAGTATCATCCCTACAGTGAAGCATGGGTACTACTGCTGGTGTACCTGGAGAGAACCTATACAAACAGGGGTAGAACAGATTTACACAGACCACAGTGCTAACCACCATGCCTTTCCATGCTGGCCTTTCCACTGTACAGCCATAGGGACTTTATACCATTTTGGAAAAAGGCTGCAACATGACAAAATGTGGAACAAGTGAAGTGCTGCGAATACTTTCCGGATGCACTGTAGTGGTAAATTGATTTATTGTCCACATATTCTGTACTGTGTTCAAGTTGTATTTTGAAGTTTTGATTTTAGATTGATTATAGGTATTGAATGTCGGTATTTACTGAGGTATAACTAACTGCCCAACCTAACCATGAATTACGATGTGAAATAATTATTTATATAGCCTTGACACACTGAAACACAACTCATTTCATAAATTCATCTATAAATGCACATCTCAGTAAATGGTGTTTTTAAGTCCTCATTGAGATCAACAGCAAATCCAAAACATGAGGTTTTGTGTAATGTTGAATAATGTATTTTTTTTTTTTTTTTTTTTTGCAAAATCTGGGCTCTCAACCCAAACAACAATGTTATGGTCCTCATGCATAAGAGTACTAGTACTAGGTATTCTGCCAGATAGTTACATAACAGAAAAGAACAGACACTAATTCATCCATGTGGGAGCAACTCATTCATCTTCTGTTGGGGTTCCATAAAATGACACACAAAAAAGTCAAATGAAACAAAGTAGTGCTAAGATATTGAAAGAATTCTTAAACGGACCAGACTAACTCTTTAATCTTAGATGGAAGGCACACACAACAGAAGGCAAATAGTAAAATTTTATTAATCATATTATTAGAAGTCTTCATGAAGTGTCATTATATTATAATAATAATAATAATAATAATAATAATAATAATAATAATAATAATAATAATAATAATAATAATAACAATAACCAGTTACATCACCAGTAACTTTTCCAGTAACTTTTCCACTTACCAAAGATGGTAAGTGGAAAAGTTTTGATTTAACACATTCACACATTCCAGGTCATTGCAGAAATGAAGATTAAATGAATGTGTAAAGGTGCAGGCTTAACAACACAGATATGGTCTTAAGATAATTAAGCTGAAAACCAGTTAATAATGCTGGGCCATTAGAAACTGTATTACTATGGCTACAAGTGCACTGGAATACTGGAATAAATACCAGTTATTTTAACAGCACGCTGAGTCATACTGTGTTACACACAATTTTGTTGACCGCGATGACCTCTTGAAGAGTTAATTGAAAAACAGAAAACGAAAAACAAGAAAGTATAAATCTGGTTGACTGCAGAAGTCAAAAAGTCAGCCTGAAAAGACCCAAAGCATGCACTGAAGCTCCACATTTAATAACTACACCTATCCCCCATGGCTTGACTTTGCTCAAGAAACACTTTTTGTTTTTTCCATTTTACTTGAGGTCTGTCAGAGTTCCCCAACAAGTTTCACTTTTTTTCTTTCTTTTTTTTAATGCATAACTTACACATTGTGTAGATATTACTTAAACATGTACAGCTATTCTCATAGTTATTTCAAGTGGTGTGCACATTCACCTAACAAGTGAGACATCCCTGGTTCATTCCTGGGAGGAGACACAAGTCCCTTTGGGGTTGTGCCAGGAAGTGTGTCCAGTGCAAAAGTTTACCAAATCAAACATGCACAGCTACTCACTGTGCTAACCCCTTGTGAATAAAGAAGCAGCCAAAAGGAGCTTCAAGTTCCTTTCATTTCCAATGTTGCAGTCTGTGTCCAAGGCAATTGATCCATAATCGGCCTAAGAATCATTTGGCAAGATCACTCAGTGATCAGTGGCTTGCTTCAACATTTATGCTTTACCCAAGTGGTTTAATAGCCCCTTAAATATGAGGAGCTTGTGGAGAGCCCTCTTTGTTATTGTACAATTGTAAAACGCATGAGTTCATCTGATATCTGCTGACTCAACTGGCATATACAGTAGATTCCTGTGAATAGTATTATGGGAGTCTACGTGCCTGAGCCATACTGTGCAATACAAGTCTCTTATTATATCTTACAGACTTTCTTACCTGACACTGTGCCCAGACACTTGCTTCTAACCAAGGCTGCAGTCTATGATATATCATATCAATGCAATTTTTTTTTTCAGTAAAGGGTAGCTCCCTTGGTGATAAGATTGGTGAATAGGGTCGTCAAGCCATGGCTTCAGTGAATCACACCAGCCCCCTAAGGACAGCATTAATATGATGAAAAGTTGAAATCGCAAAGGTATAAAGTTGTTAAATGTCAAACCATAATGTTTACCAATAAGGCATGTTCACCTGAGCTTATTCCCCAAATGGCTGCATACAGGAACCTTGACTCTATATGCCTATATGTCTAATATATCTATGTACTTAAGTTTTTGCCTAAGACTGACATATTATTTTGAGCTCTCAGAACAAATGATTTGTAACCCAAATTGCCGTTTGAGTTTCTATTATAATTCACTTCATTTTTTACTGGAAAAATTAGCAGTTTTTTTGTTTACCTGATATTTATCAAGTTGAGTTTCACCCCACATGACAACCTAGGCCCTACAATCATCATAAAACCAGCAGCACTGAGGCTTTCTTCTCCATTTGCCTCTATTCGCTCCTCAAGTGTTTATACACCACCACTGCATGTCAGGTTCTTCCTTCCTAGTGTCGCCAAGTGCCTGCTCAAAGAAAACCATCTGTTGTTGGAGTTTTCTCTCTAATATCGTAGGTTCAGTAACCTTACAATACAAAGAACCTTGAGGTGACATTTACTGTGTATCAATATCAGGGTCTTGCTTTAATTGTTACTATCAGTAACACGCTCTTAAAATACACGGAAACCTAGGCTCGTGTAAGACTTTGTAAGTTGCTTTACTCAGCTTCAAACTTTCAAATATCTCAACCATATTAAATTATAAAGATCTGATAAAAAATGCTCACTGCGTGTTTTAGTCACTTAGACCTCATGAAAAATTTCCCAGAGTGCAATGAAGCGAACAAATGAGGCGAGTGGATGACTTCTTCCAGGCCTGGCCACAGTTCTCACATTAGACAGCCCATCAACAGGCACATTTGCACGGAGGGAAACACTAATGGTGTGATTAGACTGGAGGTGAATCTCAAGGCCTTAGACAGCAGTTTACATCTTGGCATCCAAAGGCCATAGAAAATGTGTGTCCAACTTGCTATTATATTGGCTTTTATAATAAACATACTGGCGGCAGATTTAGTAATGTCGGCTGAGTATGCCGACATTACTAAATCTATATAACTCATACTGTTTCTAAGTAAACTCTTATGCTCTCTATCTGTTAAAATCACAGATATGCTTTAAATATGAATGTGCAAATGTGTTAAGGCAGGGGTGTCAAACTCTCTTTGGACAAAACACATATTAAGTGACAGAGCAAACAGAAATCTAATTGCATTCTGCATTGCAACAGTCTGAGCCTATAGTATTACTAAAGAATGGCTCAGCGTCACCTGATCCAACCTTAAACTATTAGTTTTATCAGAGTGAAAAGTTTTATGTCAGAGTATTTTTGCTTTTAAAGGTTTTATTATTCATATAATAATCAGCTAAGAGTGTTTATATTTCTGTTCTGTACTCAACCAGCTGCATATTTTAATTGCTGGCTCCCTACTTTATAACGGAAACTGCTTGCCTTCACATTATCAGTCTTTGCCTTCACATTGTCACTGTTTGCCTTCACACTAGCAGGAAACCGCCACCCACGAGTAAGAAACAACCTTGTAGAGAACACAAAGTTTTTTGATAAACCACACCTGTTTTCTTGACAAGATAAGGATGATATTTCCTTTTTTGTATGCTTCATGATGTGTATAAATAAAGCCAGACTGCACCAAGGAGGTGTGTGAGTCTCTCCCTGAGTCTCTCACCCGTGCACGTTTAAAACTGCTCTAAGTGTCTGAGTGATATTTCATTGCATCTGAGTACTTTGATAATAGAATATCTTTAACATTTAATTGGTCCTTCGAGCCGGAGTGGACATTGATATTTTTTCAATGCTCCAATAGGAGACCTTCGTCAAGTCCTGACGTCGTGAGAAGCCCACGCTGTCGACTCCTCTCCAGGCAGAGGATAAAGTCCAGAGACGTGACGTTCGGGTTCTGGCCAGCGTTCTTATAAGAGGTCCACGACTTCAGGGGTTGATGAAGGAAACCAAAGCAACCACACAATAACTCAGGTGAATATTTAGCACTCACTCACATCTTGCGCAAAACGACTGAGGCAACCTGTGGTCTATACATTAAATAGTTTCCCGTCAATGTATGACAGATTAATTAAGTAACATTCTCGTCTGAAAAAGGACTGGTAGAGGTTACAGCTCGCCTGAAAGAGGGCTTGGAGCAAGTTTAATGTCAAAATACGACAGGATAGTAACATTCTCGTCTGAAAAAGGACTCGTAGAGGTTACGAAGCAGCTCGCCTGAAAGAGGGCTTGGAGCAATGTAGAAAGACACAGTGTTGCCCAGAATAAAAAACTCATTACGCGTATAATCTGTTGTTTTACTGTTTTGTTGGTGGAGTAAGTTGATTTTACAGCACATTAAGGAGGCTGAACTACTCCACCGAATTGTTTACCGTTGGTTGCTCGAGTTCTGGTGGAACGGGAAAAGGTTGTGTTTCATCACATAAAATTGACACCGCTTTCAAGGCTAGCTTGAAAGTAGAAGGCCGTGTCAATAGCCTCTCCCATTCCTCGTGCCAGAGAAAGCACCACGGGTGTGTATGTGTGTGTGTAAACGCAAATATATTTATAAATAAATAAATAATAATAACAAGAGGAAAAAATAATAATGGGTAATAAATCAACAAAACTCACTGCTGACGAGCAGTGGCTAGAGAAAAAATGTCCAGGCGCCGGACTAATTAGCGCAAATAGATGGAGAAATCCAAAGAAACTAAACTGCCCTGCGTGGGAGGGACAATGTACTCCCTTTGCAGTGACTGCTTTAAAAGAGACCCTCCAAGCGGAACTAAACAATGAAAAAAGCTTTAAAAAGAAAGCCAAACGTCTCACAGAGTGGCAACATTTTAAAGCCTGGATGGCAGAAAATGATAAACGCACAAAGGTGCGAGAAGAGAAAAAGAAAAAGAAAAATGAACAAAGTAGTGAACTAAAAGATCCACAACACCCAAAACCACCTCCTCCATATGTGCCTGCCCCCGGCCCGTCTAATCAGCCAGTATCAAAAAACCCCTTCACTGACGCGCCAGGCCCATATGATTCAGCAAGACAGGCATTAAATTTAATGACAACAAATCACCATAAGGAAGACATAGGGAAAGACCCGTCAGGTAGGGATATGGGAGGACAGATTGACCCCCCAGGACCGTCAGGTCTGTTTCCAATGATAGCCACGCCCAACCCAAGATATGGCCAACTAACGGGTGGCGATAATAATGAAAGAGACAACAACCCTTTCCTATATGTTTTCAGAGCATGGTCCCAAACTGACAGATTTAACGTCTTAAAGGACGTTCCACTGTTAAATGAAGGTTTTGAGCCATGGAGGGAGGCAGTTGAGTTAATTAGAACACACTGGCACTTGAATGGCCATGAAATGCTCCAGGTAATTCAGGACTTATTAGGTCTAAAAATGGGAACAGTAAAGGGAGACTTCACGGGGTCAGATGACCAGGGTATAGCCCTGCTCCCCACCTCTGAGCCTCTAAGGGCTCAGTTGGCAGGATTATATGAAAGGATTAGAGTCCGTCTAGCCCCAAGAGCAGATTACGGCAAAATAGGCGAGATAAAGCAGAAGGAAGCTGAGACTGCCTCTGACTTCCTCGATCGCCTACGCCCAGTTTTCAGACAACATTCAGGTTTAAATTACCAGGAGGAGCCACAAACACCATTTCAGCAACAGCTAAAAAATGCATTTCTGAACGGCCTCCTCCCAAAAGTGAGGGCCCACGTAGAAAAACACTGGGTCACACAAAATACAGGAAGTCTGTCAGATGCACTGCAATATGCCGAACACGCAGTTAAAATACAGAAGCAAAAAGAAAAAGGAGGCGTCTTTACTGTAGATCCAGCAACAGGATTGGTGGCATTCTCTGGAGAATACAGAAGACATAAACCAGGCCTCTACAAAGGAAAAGGAAAGGCAGGAGGAGGGCGAAAAGGAGAGAGAAGTACACAAGCTAGGACCACAAATGCTGACATTACAGCACCTATATGTCACCCAAAGTGGTAATGCAGTGTGCTCTGTGCTGCAGCCTGAGGCAGTACAACGAGTAAATAGGATGCCAAATCCACATGTGTCAGTAGCACACAATGACAGTACTGAGTGGAAAGATTTAGGCCGCATTCTCACCCAAGTTGAAAGAGACAGATATGAAAAGACTGAGGACACGCATGAAGGATGGCTACAAGGTCGCAGAACGGGATGCATGAGATACACATTAGGGTGGGTGATCACTACCCACCCAGCCACATACATGACTGACAGCACTGATTTGCATGTGCAGGAAGATAGTGAAAACTGACATATACTCTCATTAGAATTACACCCAGAACTACAAGAATTGCCCACAACACTATGGTCCACAGGATCGACAGATGTAGGATTAATTAAAGGAGCAGATCCTGTTGTAGTAAAAACTACTACAACCTACAGGCCAGTCAAAACACAATATCCCTTGACGGCAGAAGCAAAAGCAGGGATCAGGCCAGTAATTGCAGATATGGAAAAAGCAGGTATTTTAGTGAAAACAACTAAAGCAACCTGTAACACTCCAATTTTTCCAGTGAAAAAAGCAAACACAGGAAAATATCGCCTAGTGCATGACCTCAGAGCAATAAACGAAGTAACAGAACAAATCCCACCTGTGGTAGCAAATCCACACACAATCTTAAATCAAGTGACGCAAAAAGAACAATGGTTCTCAGTCATAGATCTGTCAAACGCGTTCTTCTCGGTGCCATTACACCCAGATTCACAAAATCTGTTTGGCTTCACCTTTGATAACGAAAAGTATACCTATACAAGACTGCCACAGGGTTTTCAGAACAGTCCCACCCTGTATGCAGAGGCATTAAAGAAATCTATGTCACTATGCACGCTCCCTGCCACAGGGCAATTTCTTCTGTACGTTGATGACATTCTCGTCACGGGAGATACACGAGACAACTGCAGAAAAAACACCATGACTGTGTTGAAACATTTAGCACAGCAGGGCCATAAAGTGTCACAGCACAAGTTACAGCTGTGGAGCCAAGAGGTCACATACCTTGGCCACAAACTCACAGGAGAGGGAAGAACACTGTTAGACAGCAGAAAACTAGCAGTACAGAATGCTCCAAAGCCTCTCACAAAACAACAAATGATGAGTTATTTAGGTCTCTGCAATTTTTGCAGATGCTGGATACCTGAATATGCTCTGCTAGCTCAACCTTTGCAAAACTTAATTTATGGAAAAAATCTAGCACTGAAAGATAAAATAGAATGGACACCAGAAGCAGAAAAAGCATTTAATGATCTAAAACTTGCACTGCAGACGCGCACAGTTTTGGCATTGCCAGACTATGAAAAACCTTTTTACTTGCATGTAGACGGAGGTGCAGGCTACATGAAGGCCGTTCTAACACAAGCCTTTGGGGAAAAGCAACGCCCTCTTGCATTTTATTCGTGTAAGCTAGATTCAGTGGCCTCAGGACTGCCCTCGTGCGTGCAGGCATGCGCAGCTGCAGCAGAGGCAGTTAAGAAATCAGCTGACATCGTCTTAGGACACACATTGATCGTCAAAGTTCCCCACGCTGTAACCTCCATCTTACTGCAGGCGAACTTGTCTTATCTCACACATGCAAGACAGCTCTCATACGTAGGCATCTTGTTATCACAGTCACACATTACAATCGAGAAGTGTGGTCAGCTAAATCCCAGCACACTTCTCCCCACATCAGAAGATGGTGAAAAACACTGCTGTATGGAAAAGCTAGATGAAGAAACAAAACCACGAGCCGATATATATAGCACACCACAGCCAACTTTCACTGACATTTTTGTAGATGGATCAGCTTCTAAAAATAGCTTAGGTCGCAACTGCGTCGGTTATGCAGTAACCACAGTAGACACAGTTCTGGAAGCAAGACCTTTGACTTCCTCTAACTCTGCACAAAGTGCAGAACTTACAGCTGTTGTGAGAGCATGTAAGCTGAATGAAGGAAAAAGCATAAACATACACACAGACAGTCAGTATGTCTTTGCAGCAGTACATCATTTCGCGAAGATTTGGCAGAACAGAGGCATGGTCACTTCTACTGGCAATCCAGTACAGCATGCACACCTTTTAAAAGAACTGCTAGAAGTGATAACACTGCCGAAAAAATTAGCATTGTGCAAATGTGCCGCACACCAAAAAGATAACTCAGAAATTACTAAAGGCAATAACTTTGCAGACCAAGCCGCAAAAAAGGCAGCACAACAACATATACAAACTTTAATATCTGAAACATCAACGTTAATACCACTTGATGTACTTAAAGATGAACAGAAAGCTGCATCCATCACAGAACAGAAAAAATGGTTAAGGTGTGGAGCACAGCTAGAAAATGACCTAATGACCTGTAATGGCAAACCAATACTGCCAAAATCTCTACACAAGACAGCAGCATTAGTGACACATGGCTTAACGCATTTGTCAACGGGTGGAATGATGAATGTCCTCTCTAAACACTTCTACACTCAAAATTTTGAAAATTCAGCAAAGGAATTCATCAGAACATGCATGATTTGCCAAAGACATAATGTACAGGGGAACCTCCGACCACAAAGAGGTCATTTCCCCACACCACCTCACCCCTTCCATACAATCCACATGGATTTTATTGAACTTAACGAATGCCAAGCATCAAGATATGCTCTAGTAATTATAGATGTATTTTCAAAATGGCCAGAAATCTATCCAGTAAAAAGAGCAGATGCAATATCAGTGGCAAAGTGTTTATGCAATCACTTCATCCCCACATATGGCATTCCCAGTCTGATAAGGTCAGACAATGGAACACATTTTGTTAATGACATCATCAGCAAAGTCTCTGAAGCTCTAGGATTTAGCATCAAACATCACTGTGCATATCACCCACAAAGCGCAGGATTAGTGGAAAGAACTAACGGCACAATAAAACAGAGATTAAGAAAATGCATGGAAGAAACAGGAAGACCATGGCCTGAATGTCTAGGCCTAGTAAAGATGTGGATGAGAATAACACAAGGTTCTCAGAAACTTACACCTTTTGAAATCATCCACGGGAGAGCGTTTCCATTGCCAATTACCAGTGAACCTATTAATAAATCAATAAGGGAAACTACCCTAGCAGAATGGATGACTAAACTGTTTGAAAATAAAGAGATTGTGTTAAACAACCAACTGCCGAGTGATTTCTCTCCAGTGTCTTGCAGGTTACAACCAGGTGATTGGATCCTGATCAAAGTACTCCAGAGAAGGAATTGGAGTTCACCAAGGTGGGAGGGCCCATACCAAGTCCTACTTACCACACCCACCGCCTGCAAAATAGCAGAAAGACCATCTTGGATCCACCACAGCCACTGTAAAAAAGTGAGTGACAATCCAGACGCTTAGACGCCGGCTCCCCTGGCTTCTAGGTGATCTATTGGTGAAGGGAAGGGCTGATTGGGTATATCCCGCCCTTTTTTACTTCTCGCCAATAGTCTACTCACCAGAAGTCTAGGTGTGCCTGGTCATCATGAAGACACTTGTCCTCCTAGTGGCCAGCATTGCGCTCCTAGTGAGCCTACTAACACTCACCCAGATGAGAGGAAATAAACAACACCACCTGCAAAAAAGATGGACACAATGATAATTCGCATCTACGTGACCTGAACCAAGACCATAACCACCCATGGATGAACAACGCGTGGTATAGATATGTGTATGATAGAACACGCACCGACAACAGCATGGAATGCTATGTATGTTCACATATGCCAACAACAGCCGTACACGCAACAATATATGGAAAGGCACCTGAACTTGACGAAGCGATGTGTGTGTTCAACAAAGCAACAACTGGCAATTGCACACGCAGAGATTTGATGGCAACAGGACTGACCCTAAAAGGTCAAAGCACAAAGAAAGAAGACCTAATTCCATGGTGTAGTGACACAGACGTCAAACGTGTCACGAAACCACTTTCACAACGACGTATTCTAATTGAACAGACAACCCCTTGTGCCTACAATCTGACGAACTGGAACTACACCTGCAACGAAAAACATTGGGTAAACGTCAAAGCCAACAACACAAAAAACAAATCATTCGCCATAGTTTTGCCGCCGGACATACAGCACCCAATGTGTTTCAACTTCTCCGATGGAAACAGGAAACTTGGACGAAACCGCAACTGCACACAGACACTTGACCTGACCCAATCCAAAGGAATACACACCTTCAAAAATGGAACTTTCTGGGTCCAGGGAGCCGCTTGGGCCTGCGGGCCTAAAACCTACTTCATGCTCCCACCGAACTCCACCGGTCTGTGTGCACCAGTACTAATTTCAGACCACACCTTCAAGATCACAGCAGAGACACACACGTCAAGAGCAAAACGTGAAGTTGCTGAAGTCACTGAAGTAATGCCACATGACTCAGTCTATGGATCAGATGTGCCCAAGAACTTCAAACTATGGACTGATGGTCAGAAAGTCCTCCACTCCTTGTTCCCTTGGGTAGGAGTTGGGAAAAACATGCTGAGGATCGAGACACTTGACTATCGATTTGGACTGTTCCTAAATGCTTCAATGAAAATCAACAAAGCGCAAAATGAAGAAATCGACGCAATACGCATTGTAGTGATGCAACACAGAGTCGCACTAGACATGATTCTAGCTGAAAAAGGAGGTTTGTGTGTATTGTTTGACACTACATGTTGTACATACATCCCAGACAACATACACTCACAAAACATGACCGACGCTTTGAACACCTTGAGAAAGATTAAAGATGCTGAACAACAAGACTATGTCACAAGCACTGATGATTGGTTGACATGGTTACTAGGTGGTTCATGGAAGTCCCTACTGATTAAAGGACTTGTTGGAATAGCATTTTTGCTTTTACTATTATGTGTTTTCACAACATGTGTAGTACCCTGTCTGAAGAAAATGGTATCAAACATGGTGACAACTTCTATCAATGCTTATGTGATGACGTCTCAAATGGAAGAAATTTTGAAAGATGATCCATACAGTAATGTTTAGTTTAATTGAACACAGGACTGTTTTATGACGTTCAAACCGAAAATGTTTAGACAAGAGGTTATGAACTGACAAAAATAACAGTACTGTCATGTGAGAAATCTAAACAACAGGAGGGAATGTCAGAGTATTTTTGCTTTTAAAGGTTTTATTATTCATATAATAATCAGCTAAGAGTGTTTATATTTCTGTTCTGTACTCAACCAGCTGCATATTTTAATTGCTGGCTCCCTACTTTATAACGGAAACTGCTTGCCTTCACATTATCAGTCTTTGCCTTCACATTGTCACTGTTTGCCTTCACACTAGCAGGAAACCGCCACCCACGAGTAAGAAACAACCTTGTAGAGAACACAAAGTTTTTTGATAAACCACACCTGTTTTCTTGACAAGATAAGGATGATATTTCCTTTTTTGTATGCTTCATGATGTGTATAAATAAAGCCAGACTGCACCAAGGAGGTGTGTGAGTCTCTCCCTGAGTCTCTCACCCGTGCACGTTTAAAACTGCTCTAAGTGTCTGAGTGATATTTCATTGCATCTGAGTACTTTGATAATAGAATATCTTTAACATTTTATGTCTGTCTTTTCAATTTAAACTGGGAATTGGTTCCACAAAAATCATTGGTAACCTTCACTAAGTCTGTTTCTGTGCTATGGTGAACTCTAAATCTTGACTGAAATGCTTCAAATAAATCAATCTTCTGCAGTTGTTCACCCAAGCTGTTTCACAACTACTCACCTCCACCACCTTAAAAACATTTGGTGCGTAAATAATTAATTTTATAAAAGGGCCTGGTCCAGTTGAATTCCATGCAGTGCTTTGTGAACACGATTGAAGGGTTCTTCTTAGTGGAGTGAAGTCTACTTTTTATCTGAATTTGTTGGCCGCTGGTTGTTCTGGGACCATGGGATGGAATTAGAACACTTTTTCCAGTGCTTGCTTTTTCAGACTGTGGTCCAGGGCTCTGTTAGTAGAACCTTTAGTTTGGCACCCATGTGATCCATGGATCTGAAGCATGGGGCTGGGCCTGGTACAGTGGAATCAAGGTTTTCACTGGTTTAGTGGGGCCAGAAGTTACCAGAGAGCCCAGGAGTTTTTCCCCATCTTTAATCTAGTTGAGGGTAGAGCTCCTTTGCTTCAGTTCAAAACTGTTGTTAAAATCAAATTGCCCATTTTTATTTGAATGTCATTTGAAACACAATAAATTAAAACAAACGCTAAATGCATCATCTACCTATGTTAATTAAATTAATTTCTCATATGTCTAATCTGAAAAGTCTGCTGGAGTCTGCACATGTTCAACTTGCCTGTTTAATAAAACCCATGGTAAGAGTTGATGTTGCCATCATCACTGTCAGGACTTTCCTAAAGTGCTAAAATAATTATTAAATGCTAGTCCACACCAGTGGTGTCAGCAGGACCCATTCACATAATGCACCTATCCTCCCCTCTCAAAGTTGACCTAATTTGCTAATATGGAGAATTTCTGCATGTAACAGAAACACTATTATTAAAACTGGACACGGAAACAATATCAACTATGTGCAGCACTCACATAAAGCAAAATGTCAGATGACAAGATAAAATGAAGTAGTTTTTCCAACCATTTGAAGTGCATTCTGTGTCTCTCCATCAAACTGCAGCAAAATGGCTTCAGCATCAATTCCAATATTTTGATAGTTGTTCATCGATGTGAGTCCACTCTTTTGCCAGTCATCCTAGAACAGGAGTACTCAGCACTGGATGAGCAGATGTCGATAACTTAAATCTCCATCATCACCTCCATCAAAATGCTAGTATCATTGCAACAGTTGGAGACTCAGCAGTGTGCTTTGTGCCTTAAAAAAAAGCCTAAAAGAAAAGTGGTTTTTGTTATTGTTTTTGTTTTGCTCATTTCTAAGCTACTTTTTTGTTCCCACATAAAATTAAGTCCAAACCTAAGTGAAGCTTAAGTACCAACAAAAGTTGACCAGGCAATTAGTTGTTTCCAGTGACATTAACAGAAATGATGAGCTTCACATCATCACTTCAGTGAGAGAATGCACTCAAAAGTGAATGTCAAATATGATATATAAATAGTATTTGTGGTTGTCGAAATTGTATTTTCAAAATTTCAAAAAAAACACAAAAAACAAACCCAAAACATTTTACAGAGATCACATTTGAAATAATGGTTGCCAGTGACAACCATTATCACACCCAAGTAAGCCATGGTCATTCTGAATCTGTATCACAATTTGTGTACAGATCCATATGTGCTTATTTAGATGAGTTCATGATTTGAACTACATTAGCACATAATCTGGTCTGAATGCGCATACTGTATTCTTTATTCACAATAATCCTAAATATGCATGCATGGATTGGAATATAAGCACAAAAAATGTGAAAAGAATAGACCCATAACATCTGCATGTGCATAGTTTCTCAAAGCTTTATCCACAATGCACATGCACAACAGCCAAAACAGTCAGCTACCTTCTCAGCTTATGAGGCTTCTAGCCTTTCTTAAAAAGATATAAATGCTCATGAAAATGACAGAAACAACCGTTTAAATGTCTGGTAGTCAAGCTACAATCCAGCAACCAAGCGCAGCTGCAAAATGACAGTAATTTAGAGGATGGATGCCAAGTAGTAATGGATGGATGAGTAATATTACATTGAAATTTATTTAACTGGGTAATGACAGGCCAGAAAATGAAGGCAAAAATGTAATAATATTTGCCTATAACAAATTATTCTGCAATCAATTAATAATAGTATAGCAACATATTGTTAACAATATAATAACCTGCAAGCAATAGCATTGTATTGACTGTGGACTAGAACTTTTATAACCTTATGTGGTAGTAACCTCCTAATGAGGTAATATTGGTTGATATTTTGACATATACTATTATCATATGGTATTAGTATATACTTTATGTTTCCATATTATTACCCCTCTGTTTCTACCTTATTACACCAGTAGTACCATATTATTAACAGGCTGTATTAGCAAGTGCTACCCGGTAAGCGCTGCGAGATTATTCATAGGACGAAGCATATTCCTATAAGGAGCAAGATTGTTTTCACCTTGGTTATGTTTATTTTAAAATTTCTCTGCGTACTGTACTGGTTGTACTGTACTGTACATTTTACATTATTATTATTTTTTCCTGGACCAATTTATTTAGTTATTAGACTTTATTTATTATTGCGTGCTAATTTTAACTGACATGCAGCAATACTTGTCTGTAGTGATGAGGAAGTAAAATCATGAGCAATCATCAGACCCAACTTTGGCACATTTTAGTGCTGTTGTAAAAGCATTTTTTTTCATAATCCTAAATTCTTGAGTGGCGAAAGTAAATTTCAAGATACAGGGGCATCTTTATTGCACGTGATCAAGATCTTTTCTTTAGGTTTGCAGGCATCACTATTTCCATGTAGAAAAGGAAGGTAAGTTTGCCATTGTTTGAGAAGTCATGGTGCAGTGCAAAAGCTGTCGACAGCACTTTCATACAATAATAGCTGCAAGGTAGAGAAAAAATGGATGTAAGGTGCCACACATGCCTTTGTCCATTGTACTCACTTTTCACTCCCCCACGGGTCCTCAACAGTCTCTGGCATGTGGCACACAAAATCCTGGCTGGAGACAGAGACTGAGTGGAGAAGAAAACTTTGATGAGATTCCAAGTATTCCTAGAGAGGAATCACTTCTTCAATATTGTTTTCTAAGCAATTTTCATGCTGAAGTTTAATAATACACTGCAAAAACCCACCTCCTTAATACTAGAAAAATACACTTATTTTTGGTGAAGATTTGCTTAAAAGAAGTGAAATTATCTGCCCATGGGGTAAGTGTTTTTTTCTTAATAAGATTTCTTGAAATAAGAACAATATCTAGATTTAAATAAAGCTAAAAATAAGTATTTTACACTCATTCCAGGGAACAAATCAGAACATTGAAACTTAAAATAAGCTTTAACCACTTATTGTAGGCCACAAATAAGATAATAAAGCTAAAAATAAGTCTTTTACACTTATTACAGGCAACAAATTAGAACAATTGAAACTTAAAATAAGCTTTAACCACTGATTGTAGGCCACAAATAAAGATAATAAAGCTAAAAATAAGTCTTTTACACTTATTCCAGGCAACCAATCATGGCTTGAAACCTAAAATAAGCTTTAACCACTTGTTCTAAGTAAAATGTTGAAGAAATTAAATCTGAAAATAGGCATAAAACACTTATTCTAACAAACAAATCAAGGCAAATAATCTAAAAACTAGTACATTAAATCATTTTAAAGATATTTCTTCTTTTTAAATTTAGCTAAACACTACTTTAAGATTATATTGCTGATTAAGGACAAAACAAAACTGAAACAGAGTAAAAGTGTCCATCTTTATTTGTCCATTTTAACAATAACCTGCAGATAATAAAGATACAATTGAACAGTACAGGTCCAACATTATGAGTTTAAGTGGTTTCAACATTTCAACAGCCTTAGAGGTTTCGCCATTGCCCCATTAAAATTGACGAGTGACATAGGAAGACCACAAAGATTCTAATTTCTTCCGAATGACACCAAATACCACAAAACTTGTCTGGGTGAGTAAATGAACATTTTCCATTTTAGAAATAAGACCCAGATTGAAAAAAAAAACAAACAAAAACAAAACAGAAGTGCCCTCTCCTAATCTTATCTGAAATTTACACACTACTTTCCAATAAATGCATGCCATTCTGCCAGGGCTTTTCTGTAAGATGATGTAGTGTCATGCTCATGAATGGCATCCTGGAGAACTTCTGTCTGAATGACAGACAGCAGGGTTGCCACGCATTTGGGGTAAGTCAGATGGAGTGCATAAAAGTATGCCATCACATATATCATAGCCTCACCAATTTTTTCTTTGTCAAATGTTGTAACTGGTAAATTACCAACAGCAATGACACACTTGCAGCCATCGAACATCACTACTGGACATGACAAGCTTCGTTTCTGGAGGACAGCATCTGGATCTTCTGTAGGCTGCAAGACACAAAAGACATGACAGTCAACATCTTATGTTAATTGTATGTTTTTTTGCTGGGATTTGGTCATAACGTTGGAGATGTCATTATCCTGTTCTTTGTTGGTTACACACATTTTATAGTAGTTTTGACTTATGGTTTATCAAGCGACTCCTTATGTGACCACACTCGTGTACATTAAATACGTTATAAATTAATGAAAACAATAAATTATAGATTTAAGTCTTTCGGCTGAAACTGAAAAAGCATTTTTGAGTCATGTTTGACCGAAATATTTTGTTTGCCAAATTTTCTGTAGATCTTTATAAGCAAATTTTATAAAACTTACATGTAGGACATGTAGAAATGCTTCAGAAGCATTCCCCATCTTTTTTGGTGGATGGGCAGGTGTGGGAAAGAGGAAGAGCCTTCATCAGTGCAAGGTGGGCTTCAGCTGGACAAAGCAGAAACAAACCTTCATAAACATAAATTTTAAGATGAGAACTTTGTATTCAAATGGTAAAACTTACTTTTGTCCATGGTCATTGGTGGATTCATTGCCTTCTTTGACACACCGTAGAACTCTACCCTGGAGCAGAATTCTTCCCATCTCAGTTTTACTTGACTGATGAACTTGTTGTTGTGGGGATCCAAAATTCTGCGAAGCTCACCCAACGCCTACAATAGGTTTAAAAAAATAAGTAGACAAATAAAATCAAAATAACTTTACTACCACACCAAATGTATTAGGAGGCGAAAATTTTGGTACAGCCATTTTTGCCGACTATACTGCCGAACCCAGACAAACTGTTAGCAATGGCAATGGCACTGAAGTAGAGCCACCACCACTAGACCCCCCAGTAACATCGGAGGTGTTGGAGGAGGAGCGACAGGAAAGTCAGAACGTGATGGAGCAAGACGCGGCTGAGCTTCAAACACCTCGTCAGAATCAGGTAATGTACTTTATGTATTTCTGTGTGTACGCGCGCGAATTTTTAAATGTATGTGTGTTGTTTAACCTTAACCAAGCACAGTTACCCCAATTCAGAAATGTACTCAGTTCAAGTGAAAATTATAGTTTTAAAGTTATGTGTTTTCTAAGATAAACTACTTGATTAGAATATTTTAATAGGTATGAAGGCCAGTGCTGAATTTCAAATGCATGAATCCGCTGAAATTCAGGCTTGCACAACAATGTAGGCTTAGTTACCATACTTAAACATAATAAATAAACTTATTTACCAGTGTTGTGTACCTGCCTTGGTTGTTGTTAGATGCTCCATGAACCAAGCAGCTTTCAAATTTTTCTTTCAGTTAACTTCAGAGTAGATTCCATAAAGATTGGTTAAGTTTCATTAAATAACTCTTAAATTGTTCATAACATTTGCAGCTTCATTAGCTATCCATTGTAGTATGAATCTTTTAATAGCAAAAATGTACAACAGTTTGGAATATTTCTTTGTTTTGTTTTGCATCTGGTGGAATTTGAAACACATTCTGAGTGAGTCATTTTTCTTACACAATTGTTTTTCTTTTTGTCCTGTAGGGTAAAAGAGAAACTTGATCTTGCCAGATGTGCAGCTGCATTTGCTATTGGTGTGCGGGAGCAATGCCACCTATCACAGGTACTGCTTCATCTGATATTATGGGGGTGTCATTGTTAACTTGTTAATAAGTCTGGTTCAATGTAAGGCTGCAACTAATGATTTTTTTTTCATAATCTGTCCACTATCTTTGCAATTAATTGATTGTTTTTCATCGCTGGTTTTATTCAGCTATTACTTTCACCTATATAAGTTATTAAGAACAAATGTACATTACGAAGAAGTTAAGCACAAGAGTTGTGCAGTTCACTGCAATGTATGTAACTCTGGGCACACTCAACAGTTTAAAATAGGCTTAACAGTGTAAAATGTGTTCACTTTTAGGCATAAAAGACAAATGAAGTAGAATTACATAAAAAAAATAAATGAGGCAATCATTTGTTCACTTTTTCTGTTGTAACCTTTCATGCTCCTCCATCTTGCTCGGTGCAATGTGTTTGTGCCACGTGAGTCATGCATGTGGCATGTCATGCAAAACAATGCCAATTATTGGCTGATTTCTTCTTCTACTGCTCCACTGGTAAATTACAACATTCAGTGGCTCATTAATTTGAGCTAAAGAAATAGAGTTGCATTTTGCTTCTGTTATATTTTCTATTTACGCTTTCATGTCTCTGATGTGTTTTTTTTTCCTCCATCAGAGGAGTGTCAACAACATTGTCCTTGGTGTCCAACAGTATCAAACAGCTCTTCTGACGTCCTTGAGGGGAAAAATAAAGACCATCCTTGAAAGGCAACCTGACAGCAATGGACCTTTACAACAAGAAGTTCTTTCAACACTGGACAACTTTCAGGATCCCTTTCCCATATGTGCAGCTTCAAACCTACAGGACCGTGTAACACAGATGCATTTCAACCCTGTCACACCTGAGGAGATCATCATTTTCAATTATGCCTGTAGAGTTAAAAAGGGAGAATCGAGAGTTCTTGCAATCAAAAACAAGTCTTTCTACTACATTCCTTTGATTGAAAGTTTGAAACAGCTTTTATCCAATTCAAGACTATTTGACATGCTCAGTGCTGGACCTCAGAGTTGCCCCAACGCCAGTTTTTTGTATGACATTAATGATGGAATTATTTTCAAAACCCACCCACTGTTTTCAAAGAAGAACTCTGCTTTACAACTGATACTCTATTCTGATGAGATAGAAATGTGTAACCCCCTAGGGTCACGTGCGAGTGTAAATAAACTACTAATGTTTTATTACACCTTAGGCAACATAGACCCTAAGTTTAGATCAAAGTTGGCTTCCATCAGACTTCTCGCAATCGCAAAGTCTAGGAACATAGATGAGTGTGGGGTAGATATAATACTGCGGAGAATCAATGAGGACTTGAAGTTACTGTACGATGGTGTTATGATTAACACTGTCAATGGGGAATTTTATTTAAACGGAGCAGTTGTTGCTGTGTGTGGAGACACTCTTGCCCAGCATGAGCTTGCAGGATTTAAGGAAGGAGTTGGTTTTGCGTATAGCAAATGTCGTCATTGTGAGTGTACTTTTGATGAAATGCAAGAAAATTTCAATGAACATAGTTTCACCAGACGGACATTGGACGGACACATTAGGCAGTGCATTGAAATAGAAAGGGCAACTACCGAATTTTTGAAATCCTCGCTCAAAACGACTTTTGGCATAAATAGACAAAGCAAATTAGTTGATTTCCCAGGTTTTAATCTCATAGAGCAGATGCCACAGGATATTATGCATGTAATTCTTGAAGGAGTGGCACCAATGGAAATTAAGTGTGTGTTGAAATACCTTGTTTTATCTGGAAATTTGGATTTGGACTTGTTTAATTCTGCCATGCAGAACTTTCCTTTATCATCAGTGGACATACGTGACAAGCCTTCACCAATTAGTATTGCTACTTTAGCTTCAAGTGACAACAGACTCAAACAATCCTCTGGACAAATGCTTATATTGATCAAGATTTTGCCATTCTTATTGTACAGTGTTGTAGAGAAAAATCCCTTTATCCAGTTTATTTTGGATTTAATTGAAATTGTTAAAATACTTTTTGCCCCAGTTGTGTCTTTACAAACTGTGTCCAAACTAAAAAAAATGATAGAAGATCATCTTAAACAATTCAGGCAACTATTCCCAGAAAAAAATGTAATACCAAAGCAACATTACATGCTGCATCTTCCCTCTCAAATTATTGCCCTGGGACCTGTAATACGTCATATGTGCATGAGATTCGAGTCTAAACACAGTTTTTTTTAAACAATGGTCATCCAAATTAAACTTTAAGAATGTGTGCAAGTCTCTTGTAAACCACAATCAGCTGCTGGAGTGTTGCCAAAGTGAAGCAGGAACTGAGCATCCGATATTTGTAAATGAGAAAGAACTAGGTCCTGTATCAGAGGTTGCTAATATGGACCATTTGCAATCAAAGGTTGTAGATTTTTTGGGGATTGAAGATGCTATACATCATGCCGTTAGAGTAAAGTGGCTTATTTTACATGGAAACAAATACATCTGTGACAGGTCTCTTATACTCATTTCAGCAAATGGTTTAAACCCTATCTTTGGACTTGTAAAAAACATTTTTATTGTTAATAGTGTACTTTATTGTTTTGAATACCAGGTGTATGAAACCTTGGGTTTCAACAAAGACTTTCTTGCCTATGAAATTGCAATTCCCAACCTTGCCCAAGCAACTGAACTGACTGATGTTGAAGACCTACTTGATTTTACGTCATATTACCCAGTCAATTTCAGAAACAGTGTCTATGTTATGACAAAATATAACCTTGAAGATGTCCTTTCTTTAAAAACCTGAAATAAATACCTTCCAATGAGTGACTTTCTTATTTCAAGGAAAAGGGTGAATGTTTCTTATTTTGAGATAATTTTTGTTTTACACTCTATCTAAAAGCTATTTTTGCTTGAAATAAATGTAAAATGGTTCATTTTTAGATATACAGACTAAATAAGGAAAAAAAGTAATATATACTTGAAACAAGTCTAATCATCTAACACATGAGACTGGAAACTAGCTTGTAATGTTCAAAACAAGATGGACAAGATAATCTGGCTAAAATTAAGACAATAAATCTTGTCAAGCTACAAGGAATTTGCAGTGTACTGCCGTATAGAAAAGTACAGAAACAAACTCATTCATCTATGGTGCAACACTGGTCACAGTTAAAAACAAGCGTGTGCTGCAAATAAAGCTTGTACCATAGCAGCAAATATGGTCAAGAATCTGATACAGTGACCTCACTGCTGTCATCCACCATAGCGGAAATGCCCCTGAGCAGGACACTGAAGAAGACATGGAGAAACTGCAGTAGTACGTCTGCTCTGAGGGCAACAAGACAAGGCTCTTTTGTTTGTACACGGTAGCTCCCAGCTGTGAGTGCTGGTTCACATAACCTCTAACTTCTTTCCACAGCTATTGCTTTAAAAAGTCAAACATTTTTAGTAAACACTGTTAAATCAGGACTAAGAGGACTAAGAACTCTGGTTTATGATGGTACAGTCACTAAAGTTCTACAATACCTTAAAGGTGGATGCACTCCAGGCATTATATTTTTCTGTGTATGTAAGCCATAAGCACAAGTTTAGTCAGCAGTCTTGTAAATTTGCAGAATAGAGAGTGTCACCATCTCAACATCTTGTGCTCAGCAGGAAGTAACTTGGCTCCCGGGTGATGGCCTTGTTTAGTTTCCATGCTGGCATGCAAAAATAATGAATGATATGCTTGTAGTTTTCCTTATGAGCTAGTATAAATGGCAAGCATATATTTGTGCAATGAAATACTTCTTCTGAGACTATGTGGGAAGAAGAGTAAGGGGAGAAGGAGTAATTGTTTGAGAGCTTATTATATCATCACCTAGTAATAATTGCTGTAATTAGTGAGAATGTACATCTATCTCCTTCAGATCGACTCATGAAAAAGGGGATAAATTTCACAATAGGGCAAACAGATTGTTTTGTTGCAATGATTATTTAGTTTAAAATCATATCAGATGTGGGGCAATTCTCCTCTGTGTTCAAACAGCCAGTGATAAGACTCTCCGGTCTCCATAATGTTTGTCTCCAGTAATTAACTCGAGGTGAAGATTATGGGAGATTTCTTCTCTAGTGTGTACACATCATGCAGAATTCATATTCTGACCTAAGCCCAAAACAATGAGCCTCATTTACAGCTTCTACTCCAACTGACAGCGAATGGGTGTGACGGCAGTCAAAACTGCATATTAATCTCCCCAGCTGGCATTTGTTATCGATACATATTTATGGCAACTGTACTGTGCATGGCAATGCACTTTTATACCATAAGCAAGAGAACAAAGCGAGGGATTTGTATTGTCCCTGTAAGAACCACATCTACAGAAGAAGCCTATGATTGTGACTGCCAATGTTCAGGTAGTCATGGTGAGGCTGTTGTTTTGTCAGACATGTTTGGTATGCTGGCTCATCTGTAGACTTGCATGTGTTTATGAAGAATGTAGTTCACAGGTTAGTAAAATATATGTGCATTTTTAAATAGAAAAAAAAACAACATTTTATCGTCATTTGTGGAAAGGGTAATTTTGAAAAGTATATAAACAGTAATGTGTTAGCTTAATCTTTTACCTTTTTCCATAATTAAGCTGTCCATGCAGACAGTGAGGGCTGAAATTGCTAATTTTTATTTTATCACATCAGATATCACTGATCATATCATACCAGGCATTATAAATCAATTCATAAATATAATTAAATTAGTATAGAGAGTTGTAGATCATTTACAGCTCTGATTGCCACCTACATATACAGTTAGTTTTCTTTTCTTTTTCTTCTTTTGTTAAAGTTGCCACTTAATATTTAAATTATGATCAAAGCACATATTTTCAGCATGAATTTAAGGGATTAAATAGAAGCACTGCTCTGATGCTCTGAAGTAATCGAAGTATTGAGTGACAACTGATTTTAATGGCCAGGTGAGAGCTGTTCCCTTGTTATTCCATGACAAATTAAACAGATAAAAGAGAGAAGAGTGGATCCCATGTGTAATGGATTTAAAAATCCCATGAAGGTATAATATGTAATTTTGTATTCCACAAATAGCCTTATCTTGTCAAAAAGAGACTCCTGATGTTAACAGTGGTGGGCTCAGAAAGATGCACTGAATACAGGAATGCTGTAATGCATTCAGCATTGAGTGAATATGGAATATTTAAACACAGAGTGCCAAGTCCTTTTTATGATTACACATTAGCAGCTTTGAGAACAATTGCAAGTTGCATGTGCCACTTTCCAGTTAATCCATTATACATCCATCACCAATGTTACAGAAGCCACCTCTTGTGCTCTCTGAACGCTGCCCGAGCCAGCGAAAGGGTTTGACTGTGGAAGCTCCTGCTATTAACAGAATTAACTCCAGCCAGGAGCACAGCTCAGGGAGAACACACCAATTCCATTATCTCAGCTGGACGGAGGCCATTCTCCCTCTGCCACACTGCAGCCAAAGTGCTCTAAGCATGAGCCATGAGCCAAACCCATTGTAGAGAGACACAACATGCACCGACTCTCAAATGCACTCTATCAAAGCTTTTCTGCTTGAAATATTCATCTAGCTGGAAAACTACATTTGAATCTTTTTTTTTTTTAAAGGTACAAATATTTAATTCGTTTTCCCTTTTTACCGTGTGAGTAAAGTGAACTACAGTGAACCCAGTAATATTTGGTTTACTTTAGTTTACATCAATACCCTTTTCAAGGACATGTTTCCCATTCTTCTTGCTGTTGAATAAATTGGAAAAACACCCTAAACAGGCAATTGTTTAAGTCAGATTATACGAAACAAGAAATATTCTGGTAAATAAGTCATAGTGGGTAACCTTTTAACACAGTGATGATGTGGTAATAATGTGAGTATGATGATAAGAATAAATTGATACCTGAACGATTAATTTCTTTAATGGTCAATAATATAGTAAAATAGTTTAAAAGTAATAACAGAGAAAGCTAATTAGAGTGGAAAACACTATGTGCGGTGTTAGAATGAGTAGCAATATTGTAATGATAAAATAATAACGTCAGATTAGAATCATGTTTCCACAATATGCATTAGATTATTTCAGGATAATACCTTGAGAAAGATATTTGGCTGCCTGCCTAACACATACTGGTAACGAAAAGCTAATTTACACTTTACCTCTCCACTGCTCTGTGCCCAACCCAGTGAGCAGCTCATACTGCTAATGTGTTTCCTGTTGTTCTGCAAGAGTAAACAGGGAATCTGACTGGAGATGTGCATAGTGCATTAAAGTAGATCCATATACGTGATTTGTACTACATTGAAGATATATTACATTCTTCAAGGAGCCATAACAGAGTTTCCCAATCTCCTTTTTATATTTCAGTTTGTCAAGTTATATTAAATTAACTTTATACAATCAAAGAAACCCTTTTTTTTTTTTTATCTTGAACCAGAGGGCAGAGCACAGATTGTTTGTACTTCACAGTCACTTAATACTGAAGACAGTGAAGAGTGCAATTATCCTGATTACTACTTTAGTATTCAAAGTAAAATGTATATCTAAGAGAGGACATCCATAATTGACTGTGTGCAGATATTCTAGTGGCTTCCTCTTTGTTGGAGGTGGTTGGGCTCATATAATTATACAAAGTAATTCTAAGCAAGACTGTGAAAATGCTTTAGTTCAGAAGAAAAAAAAAGTGAAATTTTCAAACATGTAGTTTTATAGCTAATTCAAGCTCTGAGTAAAGACAAAATATCTAGCCCTCCATTTGTGAAGGCAGAGGCTCTTCCATTAAAAATCGAGAATTATTGGAATTAATGGATTTTGCCTTCACGGTGTGTGTGTTCTTAAAGGCCTGAGACACTTTGCCAAAAATATTTCTCAAGACTGTCAAGACTGTGTGAGTCAATTCAGTACACTAACAGTTTACGTTGACTTAAATGCCTCATTTTTATGCATTTTGGTCTGTTTCTCTAAGCTGTTAGTTATACAGTTACCAGCCATTATATTAGGTACACCTTGCGAGTAGCTGGTTCAACCTAATGTTGGTCTCAGGACCGTCTTAATTCTTTGTGGCATAGATTCAAAAGAGTCCAGGAAACATTCCTCCAAGATTTTGGACTTTGTTGACACGGCAGCATCACCCCAGTTGCTGCAGATTTATTGGTTGGAGATTCATGATGTAAATCTACACCTCAACCGCATCCAAAAGGTGCTATATTGGGTTAAACTCTGTTGATTGTAGACCAGAGATGGGCAGTAAGCACGTGCAACGTTCGTGGTAACCTAACAGACAACAATGGATAATATATAGAGTGTGGGATAGAGTATGATCCTGCAGTGTTTAGAGTGAAAGCACTGATATTACTTTAACAAGTGAATAAAGTGATAATATTAATATTAAAGTGATAATATTAGCGTCTGCTGTACACTCTGCAAGGGAAGTAAACTTCTTTCTACAGCAAACCCCCCCAAACTTCTGAGCAAGTAATGTGAAATTCACAGAGAAACCCCTGGATTCGCCCACTGACCTGACCACTGTGGCACCGGGCAAACCTCCGCCTGCTCCACTTCTGCTAAACTGATGAAAATAGATTTAAGCACAACAAGACTCGGTGCTGCTGATTTTATTTATTTTCTGCTGTGTTTTACTTGCATCTATTTGAAAGAGTGAGTGTAAACAGAAAAAAATATTTTATTTTTTATGCTGGAATATGCAGAAAATAGGTTTAAATGTTAAACACATTTCTTCAAGTCAAAGACAGTTGCATATAATTTTATTTTTGCTTGATGCAATGTGCATACAGTTAAAAGATTAAAACTAAGAAAACAAGTTTTAGAAAGAGACACATTCATTTGATTGCCTTTTATATGATGAATAATGGAGAAAAATAGAATTGGGCTAAAGGTCTATTACATTATTACGTATTGAGGTTGTGTATCATGTTTTTTTAAAAGTAACTAAGCAACTAAGTAACTAATTACTTTTGAAAAAGTAATCAGTAAAATAACAGGATTACTTTTTGGAGAAGTAATCAGTAATTAGTTGCTAATTATTTTTTTCAAGTAACCAACAACAATGACCAGTCACCAACAATGCTGTGGAAACTAGAGTACAGTAAACTCATTGCCATCTTAAAGAAAACAGTTTAAGATGATTGGAGCATTCAATTGATGCTCACTTGGTACCAAAGTCCAAAGTGCGCAAATGGTGCTGGATTAGCTCAGTGGCTGAGCAGGCAACCACATGCCGCAAGGCCAAATAGAATGGCCCGGGGTCTATTCTGACCTATGGCCATTTGCTGCGTCTTTCTCTCTGTTTTCCTATCTCATCTTCAACAAAATTTGCAGGTGAGAAAAAAACCCAGAAGAATAATTTAAAGAAAATATCGCCTATATCCATGCAAGGCAGGATAGCTCCAGGCTTTCATGTTTTATGCCACATTCTGACCCTACCATCTGAATATTGCAATGCACATCATCACCCATCATTCCAGGCAACATTTTTCCAGCCTTCTATTGTTCAATTTGGGGAGCTCGTGTGAATTGTAGTCTTAGTTTTCTGTTCTTACAAGAAAGGACTGGCAACTTGTGTGGTCCTTTCTTACATGCTGTCTTTTTCGGGTCATTCTATCTGAACTCATTCTTCCTCATGCCAAGACTTGGTTTGAACTTCAGCAGGTCATCTTGAGCATGTCTGCATGCCTGAATGCACAGAGTTGATCCCATGTGATTGGGTAATTAGATAGTTGGATTACGAACGACTTAAACTGGTGCACTTAATAAAGAACCAGGTTAGTGTTATTTTATCAGTAAAAATAATGAGGAAAAAAAGCAGTCATTGTCCACAGCCATGAGGTTACATTTTTATATATTTTTTGATAAATCACCTGTTTTATCCCAGGCACGCACACAAATGTGCACTTCAAGCAAAGACAAAAAAATTATGAATTACTGAAGGCTGTATTTGTTCTCAACCTTTAAAGGGGATTTTTCTATTTGTTTTGAAACATTAATGTTTTAAAGCAACATTACTGAACATTGTCTAAACAAGAACATTTCCGTTACATGCCTCTGGCTATTTCTGTTGGGGATTTTTTTTTCCTGCATTTTATGAATATCCTTGAGTGGAAATATCACATTTATTAGTAGACTGAAACCGAATAATAAGAAAGTTTATGGACTAAGTTGTAATGTTTTACCTGTTTTTGTAATTGCTAATGGAACCCATCGCCCACCTACCTGTAAAGACAAGCTATTTATCAGCCAAATAGCTTACTTTGGCACTACGTATAAACAGCCTATTGTGTCCTTGTATCTGTGCAGCAGACTATTAGCATTGTTTAATAAGTAATGTTTATGTTCAATTTTAATGTTTTACTTCATACCAAGTATGGTGTTGTTCTTGGCTGCTGTTAAAACAGAATCAGATAAAATTTGAAAGAGTTTGAAAGAATGATAGCGCCTGCAGGTAAAGCAGACAAAACATCAGAAAAGACCAGGTGAGGAATATGAATCTGAGTTATAATAATGTATTATCTCATACAGCATGGCATTGCATCTAAGGGTTGTTTTACACAAATTTGCCTCCTGGCTACACAGGCTCTGGAAAGAATATTTGTTTAGTTTTCTTCCTGAACATTAGGCATTTATTGGGGGGGGGGGGGTAGAGATGCAGAAACACTGGAAAAATCTCAGTATTACTGTTGTGCTGTGACTTGTTTACAATATCCTGCAATAAGACAAAAATTTATTACCATTTGTGTTTGACATGTAGCAACTGTTGTTCTTTCCGACAGGAAGAGTCGAGTAACCATTCAGGAGCATTCTGTGAAACCCTCCCCAATCTTTCCACGCACAAAAACAGAACAAATTCAAGCCCTGGTGTCTTTCAATGCAGACATCAAAGAGAGATGCAGACATGAGAGCCAGGCAACAAGAGGAAAGAACAGCTAAGACTGCACACTGTGAACTGCTTTGTTATTTCATACAGCGCACACTCCTGTGACATTTTCTGCAACATACATGGGTAATTCATAGCAAGTGAAAGATCAAAACAATACAATAAATTGCCCGGGAGTTTTATTGAGGTTGTCAATACAGAAACCCCAGGAGAACAGAAGGAAGATACAGAGAGTAAAAAAAGGAGACCAACACTCAAAAATAAGTGACCAGCTCACTCATATTGTTAAATAGAACATGGCATTGGTTTTTAAACTCCCTTTTCTCTGAGTACGCCTCCAGAAAATCCATGGTGAATTACTGAAAATGTAAGACCTCTGCTGTAAGGACAAAGATTCTTACATTTCTTACAAGTCACCGAGTGTACAGATACACTGCTAATACAAACTCTAACCTTGTACAGTATATCTTATAACTTATTTCTTACTAGTGTGCGTGTTAACAATAAAGGTCTAAAGAAACTGAACACCAGTCTGCTGAATGCACTTCATTTGCTTTGTGCATTGACTGACTGGTGATGCAGACTTTTTGTTTTTGTTTTTTTGAAACACCAGTGAGTGGAATTAGAGTGGGGAGAATATTCTTTAATTCTCGTAAGCTGTCCAACTGCAGTGAATACACTCAGGGACGGTTCATTTGATTCGCGATTAATTCCTGTGAATGTGGCTGTTCAGCCACATGTTTTGGAGAGCAGCCAGCCAGAGTTGAAGTTATTCCCAAAGGTAGATAGAAAATAATTGTGTTTGCCCCGAACACTCGTTTTATGTTAGCAAACTTGTCAACACACTTTGATCAGGATAGTGTAGGCTATAGTACAACCACAGGACATTGATCTATCTGTACTTTCAGCAAAATTGAGCTGAGTCATTCATGATATTGATGCTTAAAGTTGGAGCAAGTCTCATATATACTACACAACTTTTAATCAGCTGAGCTGAGTCATTCATAAGATTGATGATTGGAAATGAAATAAGAACTCTCATATATACCACATAGAATATATATATTATAGAATCTATAATTTATATCACATAGAACATAAACTTAAAAAATACGACAACATGACAAAAGTAAATGTATCCTAAGCTTCCAAACTCATATACTCCTCTTGTGACCTCAATCAAAGCAGATTTGTATTTATTTATTTATTGGCACTGTCCAGTATTCAGGCACATACACTTATGTGTTTGTGCCTGAATACATATTATGTCCCCATCAGACACATAAGTGTATGTGCCTGATGGGGACATAATATGTCAAGGTCAAAATTTAGAACCTTGTAAATATTGTAACTTACAATCCACCAGGTTCACTTTGATGAAACCAGGACAGATGGGTCACTGAATTATTGAAATCTTTCTTTTTAAATTTCATTCTCTATCTCCTTTGTGACTATTTAGTCGCATTCTGCAACATTTTCATAACAAACATTTTTCTTTCCTCACATAAAAATGTGCATTTATCTCTGAGCAATTTCTAGTTCTGTGCCCATCTTGTAATGCCCTTCATATATTTATCCTAATGTCATGTTTCTGCTCTGTATAATTTCACTAAATCAGCCTGCAAAGTCCGTATTTTGAGTCAACAGTTCTATTTCACTAAGGTTTAAAAGGATATTAATATTTTTTTCAGATTAAAAAAAGTGTTTTGTACAATATGCAATGTGGACCATGGGTTAGCGCATGGTCTTTCTTGAGGTAGTGGTTAATTTCACCATTTATGTGTTAAATATTGAGTGAGTCGTCCCTGTCACTTAAACCTGTTAGAACCGTTATTTGAACGCTGCTAAATTGGTCAGAGCTGAATATCTTTTAATTTAAAGCAAAACAAAAACGCCTGCAAATGTAAGATTGTTTATTAAAACAATGAGAAAAAGTATCACATGATTTATTACCTTACCTCTCCAGTCTACCGTGTATGTTTGTATATTTTATTTTGTTTTGTTTTGTTTTTTTTGTATTAAATTGTGTCCGTTTGTAAATTAAAATCCCATTTACCTTAAAGTGTGCAATAAAGTTGGTTATAAGGTTTATAAGGGTGTAGATAACTTTCTGTTTAACAGAAACACAGATCTGTGCCAGTAAGAGAAATTTTGAGTCTACAAACTAATCACTGGCATCTGTTATTTATACAGTAAACAGCGTATGATTCAGAGAACTGTATATTTATGATAAAATAGTTAAGCCATAATTACCTCATTTTCATTCCTCTTAAGACGTTTGTTTTAATTATTCTTAGTTTTTTAAAATTCTGGTGAAGAGAACCTAAAGTGTAATGTAAAATTGTGTAAACTCATATTCATCAAGCTCGTTAAGTCTGCTAATTAGTAATTTTGCCTTATACGGCATCTGAGTTAGTCATTTGCGAGAGCTCATGGTACACTTCAGCAAGAACAAGTTTACATCGTTTTTTACACATCGCCTCTTCCTTTGTATTCAATATTTAAGAGCTATTCCCTCTGCACTGACACATGACCACATTCCTATTCTCTTAATCTGTGCCTCTGAGATGGGAAGCTGCTGTGCACAGTTTTTAGGGTGTATCTTCAGTGTATACAAGCTTTATAAATGAGCCCTCAGAGATATATGTCTGTGATCTGTGATGTCACATTGATGTACAGCCTGGAGCTGTTCTTCTACTTCAATGGATGGGAAACTGGGTGGATTTTTTAACCATTATTTATCCAGTGAAACCTGGATATGTGAACATGTCTTGGCAGTGGTTGGCTGTCTAGTATAACTGTTGCCTGACTCTATTGATCAGCCATCCTTTGTTTCTTGCTGCTTTATTATTTTGAAGGTGGAATTTGTGAATCAAATGCTTGCAAAAGAACAGATTGACTACTAAATGTCAAAAACCACAGAATTCAATCTCTTTTCAAATGACTTTAATAACGAGGAAAAACAAGTGTAGTCAAATGATTAGTTTAAATGCATACAGAGTTGATGGCCACAAAACTATAGGGGATTAAAATATTTCCAATTTTTGTGCAAACTTCTGACTTCTTATCAGTCCTTTTCTTTGCGAAATCTGTTCAAACCAGTAAGCATACCCTAGATTAGAACACTGTTCTGGTTATGTCACCGTTTCCTTTTCTGTCCTTTTCCAAATCAATTATGCATCAGTGTGGCATCCTAGACTGGGGCTAAAACAAACTCCTTTCTATCTTTTTTTTTTTTTTTGGCTACACAGGAGGAAACAGAGATGACCGTTAAGTAATGCTGAATAAATTGTCCAAGGGCGAAGGGATTGCACCTTGAAATTCACAAGTGTTCCCTTGGAATTTCCAAATTCAAATTCAGTAGCACTGAAACAGAATTTTTAATAGACTGCTGGAGTCCAATAAAGCTCTGTCGATTTACCTATAAAGCCAGAAATTATCTATCCAGAAAAAAAGGACAAATATGCAAGTTAAATGTCACAGAATGATTTTTGCTCTTATGTAGACCAAAAGGTTAAAGGCTTTTCATCCATGAGGAAAAATGCTCTTCCCATGCATTTATTTATACTCTGGCTGTTATGGCTTTTTCAAGTGTCCCTACAGGGCTGTCTGCACTTCCAGCACCTCTCCACTCTGACGCACTTCCCCTAGTGGGGCTTGACTGCACTGGTGAGCATGTAAAGCTCGTCTCAGAGCACTCTTCCTTCTGCCTGGGGAACGACACCCTCAGAAAACACCTACATGAAAATGCAATTAAAAGCCTCCTTCTCTGAAAAGTACACCCTTTTTTTGAGGGACGGTGGCAGGAAATGTAGTGTGAGAGCAACATGGTGTGGGATGGACAGAGATGGGGGAGAGTATGCCATCTGCATTCTCCATGTAACTCATCATACATTCATCATTTCAGCACTCAGCTTTAAATTAAATGTTTTTGCCTGATGAAATACATCTAAAACCACACACACATTTTATAGCAAAACACCCAATATTATAGTGAGTTGAGAAATATGATATATAACAGGACTTTCAGATTATTGTTTCTATTACTTAGACCCAGAATCTGCATTTTTAGTCATCTAAAAGCTGCACATACACTTTTTTTTGTAAGTCGTACCCTTGAGAGAATCCAGTGAGTGCAGAGTGGCAAAGGAAAGATGATTATGTGAGCCAAATATTTAATTGTGCAAACATTTCTGTTAAGGATTAGTCTCTCTCTTAAGAATTCTTGGAAGAATGCTTCAACCATGTGCATTTCAAACTGTGCTGTATTTATGGATTTCAAGCAAGATCGACATTTCCTCCAGAGTGTTGGACTATAATAAAGCAGAAAAATACTGTGTATTTGTCTTGGTTTTCAGTATCTGACAATCTGCTATTTTACCTCAGATTGCAAAAAAGGCAATGATTATTCTTGTTTCCCGTTGTTTCTTATATCTGTTTTGACTCTTTCATAATCTGGCTTCAACATTGTGATAGATGAAGGGAGCCCATGTAAAGGTTAACTGAAAGCAAATGCAATTTATTAAAACTAAAACTCACAGAAGCAAAGACTGCGACGTGGAGAACAGAAGTACTAAAAGATGGCAGGAGTGGATATGCATTCTGTGTGTGCTGTGGAGGTGTTGAAGGGGCAAAAGCAAAAAAGGTGATGCGGAGAGAGCACATGTGCCAGCTTTTAAAGCGTGTAAAGCCCAAGTAAACAAGACCAACTACTCTTCCATGGTAGCCAGGTTTCTGCTGAGGTCGGCCAGGACAGCATCCAATACAA
Organism: Aulonocara stuartgranti; assembly: GCF_965226115.1. Lineage (NCBI taxonomy): Eukaryota > Metazoa > Chordata > Actinopteri > Cichliformes > Cichlidae > Aulonocara > Aulonocara stuartgranti. Next base: position 25,358,784 of record NC_138946.1, read on the forward strand.
AAGAGGAGGGCATCACATAAGCCCTTTGGCCATAAGAAACCAAGCAGCAATATTCTTTAGTAGTGTTTATGACTCACTAGTGTTGATAGATAGAACACCAGCAGACGCAGTATAGTGTTTAAGAAAATGTCACAGGTGAATTGATCTCTTCAGATAAGTCTTTGTGTAAAGTGGAGCTGGGTCCTTTATGTAAGCCCATTCAGAGATTTTTTTTTAATTGACATTGAATAAGGCACATTGGTTTGAGCCAGTGACGCTGCAGCAAATATTAAAAAGAGTTAAATATCTTAATGTTCCTCTCCATGGCTCTCAAGAGTTTGACTTCAACCTTGAGGCAATGTTGTGCAGATGAAATTTGTAGTTTCGGCGACTGCTGATTTTAGATGGCAAATGACTTCAAGCTCAGGACTCACCCAAGGTGCTGTACCAGCATTTTAACAAGGACTCAGAAGCCAGTTAAGAAAACACAGTGTTGTTGTAGCAACAGCTAGGTCATTTATCAAGTGTTATCTACTCTGTTAAAGGTAAGAGCTGGGGCTCATATATACCCATCAGTGTTATTATTATTTTTTTAAATCTGTGTTTCTATCATGTTTTGCTTGTTCTATATCAATTTTGTTTTCTTTGCTATATACTATTTGTGTCCTGCTTGATATCTAATTATAAAGAAGCAACATTAATTTAGTTTTTTGATTGTCGTCAGAGAAGCCAGGAAGAACATTATAACTATTACTGTAATCCATTATATATGTTTCTATAAGGAAACCATCAGCTTTCTGGGACCCTGATTTTAAGTCTTGCAATCATCATCACTATATAATTGTTCCATTGCAGATATGGGTAACCTTGTTACATTGTGTCCCATTTTTAGCTTCAACATTTTTCAGCATGGTGTTGCAACATAAATAGTGACATGGTGAGATTTAATTGTTGCATTTGAACGTCTGAAAGTTGGTTGCTTTTGCCTTTTCAGCTGCCTGATTGTGAGTGCGCATTACACACAGCACGCACAATTTAATATAGTCTTATTTGTAGTCTGTGTTTTGAGTGAAGGCTCGGCGCACTTTAAATCTCATTATGCTTCCAAAGCAATGTCAAAGAAAATGACTGAGTTGTTAATACACAATGAACAATGAAATTGACTGAAAATACAAGGTTTCTTCACAACACTGTATACCATTTGCTGCATCTGCCATAGCTGCCTTTAACAGGACACCCAGGGTACAATATTGTAAAATGCATTTGCATAAATATTATTTTTCTGTAGTGCTATTCTCCAGCACAAATTAGATTTCTGTGTTTTTTGGTTGCATATTTGCTCTCTTGTTGCAAGTATTCCACTGCACAGTATGCTTTAACCCAAGGTTCAAATACCCTGCACTGAAAATTACCATGGGCTTCTTCTCTACTATAATTGCTTGAGATGCTAATTGGGCTGTGGAAATGGCCTCCTGAGTTCATTTAGGAATCCCACAACCTGAATTCAAAAATAAGAAGCAAAAAGGTTTTCCAATTGCCACAAGACATCTGGATGGCCTTGCCCTGAAAGCATATTCATAATTAATACACGAAGTCTGGTGGAAGGTGGCTTTTTTTTTTTTTTTTTGATTGAAAGGTCTTTCAGTCTTACCCAAGCTAAATATGAAAAGAAGATGCAAGAATGTGACATTTGAATTAGAGCATGCAGCATTCCTCATTAAAATTGAAAAATATAGAGACCAAATGTAATTTCTCTGTGCACAGCCTTGTCAGTAGTTATACATACGTGGTCATGAAACCTCATTACAAAAAATCTAAATGCCTGAAATCTTTGCTCAAGTATTGTGCATCTCAAGTTGCAGCTAAATCTAAACATAAAAACTGTTTAAACTGGAAGTAACCAGGCTGTTGTAGCATTTTTTTAATCTTCATCTTTTATCATACCTAAATAATAAGGGATTGCAAATAAGATCGTGCTCTCGATTTCATTATATTATGTGGAAAAAAATATATATGAGCAAAATGAAGGAATAGATCAATGTGAAGACACTGCCTTTGTATGACAGTCATGCAGCCTCAGACATAAAGGTCATATAGTGTTTTGCTGACATTGTTACGCTTTGAAAAGTGTAGCAATCTGAAAGCAATGGCTGCCTTGGATGACTATGTTACAGAAAGGGAAAGCTGCTAATGGAGACAAGCTCATTCCATTACAACACCATCTGTTCCACTGAAACATTCTGCTGGCAGCTACACAGATGTTGGAGCTGTACCTTGAAACCAGACAGAAAGGTCCGAGTGCCCTGTGAAAACCTGACAGTTATTTTATGGCGAAGATTTTAATTAGCTCAACCTAAGAGTGAAACTCCTTAATTTCCGCTGCTTGATGCGTTTTGTGACACCACACCATGAGCTCACCTTTTCAGAAGCTCTGATGTTAATTTGATTGAATAAGGTGAAGTATCTAAGGCAGCAAACAATTACAGAATATTAATGTTTCTGTGATCATAACAATGTGTTTAACCAAAGTAAATGAATGATTTTATCTAAACTAAAGGAAGACTTGACTGAGCAAATCCAACATTTAAAAAAAAGTAAAGTAATATAAAAAATAATATAAGTAATAAGGTACATTCCACACAGTACATTTTTGTCATTGCTGCTCTATAAAATAAATGAAAGCAATAAACTGCGGCTGTTGATTTGGTCAGAGGGATTCACTGTGGAGCTATCCTTCCACATGAAACATTTATTTCTCCTAATTCTCCTTGCAGAACCTTTGAGTGGTAATAACATGTTTCTTTCCGCTTGGTCGTGCCAGACGAGCGACAGGAAGACTGTAGGCCATAATTATCCTGTTTGTTCAGAGGCCCAGTGCTTTTTATTATTTAAATCTCCTAGGGCTGTGAAAGTGCTGGGAGGCAATTCTTTCTCCCATTTTTCGCCATGCTGTGTTAGTCAGTGTTAATGCTGCTCTGTAATTTTTTGATGTTCTGTTTGCACAGTGTTCATCAAGAATGTGAAAGATGCCTTAAACAAGAAAAAGAAGTGGCATGACAGTGTAAACAAATAACTTGAACAAATTGCTTTATGCAGGCATAAGTACTGATGATAAAGGACATCAAATACCCCTATTATTATGAGGAATTAACATTGGCGCTGAATGTACAATAAACTGATTCCTTTCAGCAGTGCAAACATTTCTGCCTTACAAAGACGGCACCATTTTTCTCCCGTCCCCCAGACAGTTGTCACTCTATGCGATTGTTGCAGTACAACATTTATGAATTCTTATGACAAATACATCGGTCTTCACATGTGTGAGTATTAAAGTTTTATATGATGGCAACATGTCATCATGGCTGACTTTCCCTTTATAATTAACTAGATAACAGAAACTCCCATTTTTAGTTTATCAGTGTCAAAATGCTTCTAACTCTATCAGCTACTACTACTGCTACTACTATCAAAACTGGCGTTTACCAGTACTATAAGGGCTCAGGGCATTATACACCGTTTCCCCAAGAATTCTTAATGTTATGGTAAAACTTTTATCAGATTTTAGGCAAAAAATATGAAATGATAAAAAACAAAATTGTTTAATAAATAAAAGATCAAAATTGGTAAAGGTTAGAAATTTGTTAACTTTGTTACCAAGTTAAAAATACCCCAAGTGCTATAAAACAGCTTTCTGATGAGACTGTGTGTTCGAGTTTAAAGTCTCTGGCTTTTTTTTTTATTATATCTACCCTTTTTTCAGTGTTGCCCTGTATAGCATAACAATGGATATTAAATCAAAAAAATCAAGTTGTAATTGAAGTGAGGGCATTCAGATTTAAATCAAGTGGCTTTAATATATAAGCTGTTGGCACATCATGACATTTAAGTATGATATCTATTTTATGTCATGCAACAGAAAAAATTCAATAAATTCAGTTTAAGGTTTTGCAGAGAATGCACATCACAGGTAATAACATTTACATAATAGGATTTAGTAACAGCAATACTTGTTCATCTATCTTTGTTACTGTTTATCTTTAACAATGAAAAAAGGGGGGAATTGACTTTAGTCATCACAGCCATTTTTATATACAGTGCTTAAATAACTTAGTGGTTGTGTACACAGTGCTGCGGAAGAGGAGGAGATCTGGCTGTACTCATTAATATCCTGGTTATAGGGGCAAATTAGCACAATTCCTTATATTAGCATGGCTATATACAAATATGATATAAGGAGTTTAAAAGGTTGGCACCAAGGATCATTGTCTCCAATTAAGTATCTAGCTAAATGTAATACTTTGTAACAATTCTCCTTCTTGTTCCTAAATCATGGCATTGAGTAACTGCAAGACTTCAACATCTTATCCTACTATATTTTGAGTCTTAATTAGCAAATGAATTCTTGACTTATGACGAAAAGCATTTCTCATTCAACCACCAGATTCTAATGAATAATCTAATTAGAAAATTGTCACCATAATCTAATTTACAAGTTTTTCCTTGTGTACGAGGGAATGCTTGTATCAGAATCAATGAAATTTCCTGAATGTCTTCGTATGCACACGAGTGGAACGGGCATGAGGTAACATGACTTTGACCTTTAAGTCACAAATCCAATCATTTCAACATTTAATCCAAAGGGACATGTGCCAGACTTGGAAAGAATTCCCTGGATGTGAGGTCACTGTCACCATGACCTTTGACTACTGACCGCTAAAATCTAATTGGTTCCTTGTGTCTACATTAACATTTGCGCTAAATTTGAAGTGATTTCCTCCAGGCACTCAATCACGAGAACAGGTAAGCAGACAGACAGACTCGTTTGCTTGTATTTATTTAACTCAATCAAAGTTATCTTCGGCTCATGGATTTCAAAATGATGGATCATAAAAGAAAAGAAAAAAGAAACGGCTACTATAAAATGTTCAGCAGTGACACTGCTACCTTATGTATATTGCTATCATTTGTATTACCGACAATAACTACATAACTTGAGTAGAATGTCATGTGAGTTTTCATCCATTGGCAGTCTTATGTCCGCAGACCACATCTGTTGAGACACAAACTTTCAAGACAGTTGTTGTTCCTCTTCACATGACCTTGTTGTTGTCAATTATTAGTGACACTTAAGTGAAAATATATGTTGTCAGTGATTCTTGCAGAACGCATCGATCCTATCATCTTTCTAAGCAGTTAGTAGGAGAGTTTTTAAATATAACTCATTCCTAAATAATGCACTTATCTTTTATCCGCTAGTCTTGTACATTTTTGGAATAATACATGAAAAAACAAAACAACTCATATTATATGCAGTAGCTGCTGCTTTGATCTCCACCCCTTTAATCATTCCATGTCATGCTACCTAAGTATTTCACTTTTTATGTCTCTATAAATTGCCATGCGTTTCTGATTAAGATTTTGCAGTGAGTAAAATATGATATGAGCTTGTAAAACACTTAAGGTCTTTTAAGATAAAACAAGTGCTTTTCACCCTTTTAGTATCACTTAATTGGAGTCATTGATTTTAAATGTTTACAATTTTTTGAACTTCTATGGGGGCTCTACTCTTAGAATGGAAATCAGGGGATGCCCATAAGCATTCAGTAAAATTATCTCCTCATCAACTATTTCTGTGCTTATGTGCTTGTGCTGTCCTGCATTTATATTAACAACATATCTTGATTATAATGTTGTTTGCAGTTATTTTGGTAATAATCAGTCAGTACCCTTACAGAGATCTATTTTTTTTTCCTGTACTTGAAGAACAGAAAGCCATAATTCAATCCTACGTAAGATAAGATAAGAACATGTCACGTTTCTAATTTTAGCATTTAATTATCTCCTTGGCAAATCAGCAAATGTCCTTCTTCTTCCGCTGTGAATAAACACTTCTGTACTGACACTTCCAAGAAATGCTATCAGACACTTTTGATTTTTGAAATCTTCCCATTGTTTTAACACAACATTTAATATACACTGTTAAAATATTTCTTTTCACCATGCCAAATCCCCCACAGACTTTCTATGAGCATTTGTTTAGAGCTGATTGTGGGCAGTCGTGCTTAGCACACAAGCTCATGCCAGACAATTGTATGCAAGACAGCCGAAAGAGAAAGAACCCAGAGCATTAGAGAGCAGGGATATTTGAGCAAACCTAGAGTCTTGGTGCAGCTTATGGTGCTTGGAATGAGAACCCAGCACAGTGGTACTGTATTCTCTGTTAACTCAAGTGTGTACCAGAAAGGGAAAATGACATAAAAGGTGAACTGGTTAAGCTGTTCCCATCATTTCTAGTCATGTGTGTCTTCCTATCCCACTGAGTGCTGTTTTATTCCTCTCCAGACAACACTTTGCAAGTTTTCAACAAACTGATTTCAACACTTGTTCTGCCGTGAAAGAAATTCATGCTTTGTTGCCCCTCATTAAGGGTTATTCTTCTGTCTCTTGTCTGTATCAGAGTCAAACCAGCATCAGCATTTTAGTGCACATCAGTAAATTAGAAATGCCGAGGTACAGTCGCACAACAATAATAAAACCTGCTCATAGATACGTGTTTACTGGTTCGCGTATGTGGGATAAAATGCACGCTATTTCGAGGTTGTCTGCAACACATTTTATCAACACCTTTGTTGAACAAACTGTTTTTTGTTTGTTTTTCTGTATTTAATTTTTGGTAAACTGTATTTGGTTTATTTCATTTAAATATGTAGGTGTTATGAAAAAAAATGCTATTTTTACTTTTTTACATAAAAGCAAAACTGTTCACAAAATGGCCATCTAGTGGCTTTATACTACACGTACTGACCTTAAACTATGATTCAACATTAGGGTCTAGCTAAATATTGTGAAGTGGCTGATTATTTTTGTCTTGCATTGCTATATATTAGCACAGGATGTTTCAACTGAACTAAGATACTGATGTTAAAGGAGATATATATATATATATATATATATATATATATATATATATATATATATATATATATATATATATATATATATATTAGTCGTAAGTAAATAAATAAAATTGTTTCTGGAATGCAAAGAAGCAGCAGTTTTAAGATCATTCCAAACATGTGGCTTGGCTCATTATGGGACATGTTGTATCCCAAGAGCCGAAATGTAGTTTTTGTACTGGCCAGGAAGAGGTAGCATTGCTAGTAATCACATACCCCCCCCCCCAAAAAAAAATAAATAAATTCTGACTTTCTCCATTGTCCATACATCAATTGATCAGAGGGCAGATTTCATAAATCCTTGAATAAGGCCAAATTGAACAGTACTGTGCTTCAGGCTCCTCTATATGTATGCAAGATTAATGGCATTATATCAGACACATTTATGCATTGTGTTTCAGAAATATCTACTAAAGCCAGCATGCTAACCAGCATGTCCTACCCTTGCTCCTCACAACTCACACTTATACTACTCATGTCAGTTTAATTTCCAAGGTAAGAAGAATTCTAGAATCTGTGTTTGTGATTCTTTTCAATCATGTTGAAAGAATTCTGAGAAAAAAAAACAGTAGACAGTGGTTGAATACCTTGGCAAGTAAACATTAAGGAGTAGGATTAACAGGAGAACTGAGATCTGCACTCCCACTGAAATCAGCTGAAAATGGTGATGCAGTCTACATCATGGACATGGACATTTATTGGGTCATTCCTACTATTCGGTGCCATTTCAGTGTGATCACTCTTCATCAAAAAATACAAAATTTTGAATTATTTTAACATTTCATCTAAAAGAGGGATTTTCAACCTATAAGAAAAATGTATTGGTCCAGCTAAGGATATTATATTATAATATTTTTTAAAATCAAAGTCTTTACCATGACGTGCCAAATGTCCACCCTGTTACAGGACATTCAATTTTCTATTAATAACTGTTTTGAATGCACAGTTATAGTAATATTTACATTTTCTAAAAGCTACAATGTCCCTTTTTAAAATCTGCAAGGAAATTTCAAGGAAGTATTTTAAACAAGCATTATATTGAAAGAAGACAGGTTCAGTTTTAAGACACAGTGTAATTTCAAAAGATTGTTTTTAGATTCAAAGGGAATATTAAAAAAAATTGGCTCCATTTTTAAGTAACTTAATTTTGCTGATTCATTCCCTCCCAATAACCAAAGAGACATGCATTATGTTTGTTGATTTGATTTAATTAACAAAAGAAACACACAGGTAACAGGGTGGACAGAGGAGAAACAGGGTGGACAGGAGGTAACAGGGTGGACATAACATCAGTGACAAAAAATACCACCTTAAAGAAACTTCAAAAATCTACATGTAGCAGACATTCATCGTTTCTCAGATTTTCTCTCAGTTGTCTGTAGGCCCTATACTGCCATCGGATATTAAAGACGTGCCGCCTAAATCTGAGTAGTCCGTCATGAAATTCCCCTGCAAGTGCATCCTCTGTTGTCATGACAGTTGTCTTCACTGTAATTGTTGACTTTTTACCAGATACCTCTCCATCATTTAATTTTTCATTCTCTTCTAGAGACCACTTGGTAAAGGCTATCTCTGTGTTGTTAGGAGGTCTCAAGAGTGTGTGTGTTGTACTGAAACAGTCTTTGCACTCACCGTATGCACAGACTTTGGATTTAGCATCACACATTGTTGCATCTACCATCTCTTCAATGTGTTTTGTTGCTGACAGACCTTGGACATACAGGGCATTGGCCATGAACTGTAAGTTCTCATGTGTCCTGCACTGACAGGTTTCACGATCAGCTTCTGTGGGCACCACAACCCAAAATGGTCTTAAGGTGCAGAAACAAGAATATGAGACCTGATGCTCAGTTTCTGAAAGAAACTTATGGTGCAGATTCTTCAGTGAATCAGTTAGCAAACGTTTCTGTTTTTTTATTTTCTTTTGAGTTACAGTTTGCTTTCGTCCTGTTGTCATCCGACTGACGTCATCTCTTAAGAAGAAGGCCTTTATTTTCTGCTTGCAATCAACTGGTAATCTATTGCTTTCCTTTCTTTCAAAGGTTATGAGCCCTCCATCTTGTCTTTGACCACGCTTTTTTGAAAAGCCTAGAGCTGTCTGTGCAGCCCTCTGTAGCCTGTATTTCTTTATAATTTTTCCTATTGTCGTTTTTGCAATAATTTGCCTCTCTCGTTCCTTTTTGGTGTTTTTGTATTTATTCCTGATTTCCTCAATGATTGATTCCTGCAGTAATAGTCTTTTCCTAATTGTGTTGCAAACTGTTTCATGACGCAGCAGTGCATCCACTTTAGAACGTGGGGATTTTTTTTCCCCACCCAAACGCTGGCACCTCTTCTTGTATTTTTCTTTTTTTCTCTTTTCCTTTTCCAACAAGGCCTTTAGCTCTTTAATTTCATTCTTGAGTCTCCTTCTTCCCTGTCTAATATTCCTTCGTCCAACAATGTATTGCCTACAACACAGGAAATATTGTCACAATTATTATATATATATGTTTAGATAAATGTTTAGATACAGTATAAGATAGATGTTGGATATTATATGTTTATAATGTATTAGGCAGGTAGACTCACACACACACACACACACACACACTCACTCTCTCTCTCTCTCTCTCTCTCTTTTTAGGGCAAAATCACGTTTTATCATTCAAATACAAAATCTACCTAATCAGCAAAGCATTGAACTGTCAACTCTTCTTCTAACCTTGAGGGTCCTGGTTGCGGGGCATTTTCTGGCTCTAGGGAATATTCTGGACTTAGGGGAGGAGTATTCATAGCCTCAAATTCTGTCCTGCCTTTGGCACTAGCCCTCTGCTTTCTTTTCCTTTCTCGCCACTGCTTTCTCTGTGCTCTCTTCTGTCGTTCACTGAGATCTGCCACTTTCTTTTTTTCCCCCTTCCTCTCTGTCCTTTCTCCACTTCTCTTTCTCTTTATTGAGATATATCTGTCTTCTCTCAGGGTCAGCATCACGACGTGCTCGGTAGCGCCGCTGCTTCTCCGCAGCAGACATTGGTGCCATTCCCTGAAAAATGTATACTATTCAAAATCTTCTAAAAGTATATATATACAGGTTAATAATAATTACCAATACACACTTGTATAAATAACCCTAAACACTAAACTTCTATCATCTTACGTCCCCCCTGTTACCATGTGTCCCCCTGTTACAGTGCATAGCAATAACAGGGGTGACGGTATCAGGGGGGAGATTTTATGCTAAACTTAGCCATTACTACTAGTATGATGAACAACAAGCTAGTACATGGTGACCACTAAGAACCATTTTTAACATGTTTATTAGCCATATTATAAAAATTACAAAAAAAAAATTGTTTCCACTATTAATAAGCGTAACAGGTTGGACGTGTTATGCTTTGCCACATTACAAAATCTTGCTAAAACATTGAAAAAAGGGTTGATTAAAGAGTGGTACTTACTCGTCTTCTTCTTGAAAGTTTTCCCTCCAAAATATGTTACATCCGGGAGTGTCATGTGACTAAAAGAATAATCAGGTGATGTGTTCTATGGAATTCTTATCAGAGTAACAGGGGTGACAGTTGATTCAGGGACACAACATTTTTTAAAGATTTTAAGTATTAAACATGCATTAATAATAAAAAAGAACATTTGATGAGGAACATTAGAAATAAGCCAATCCAGAAATGATGAAAAATCTAGATTTCTTTTTTTTTTTTAAGTTATATTTGTACCTGAAGTCGAGCAAGCATGACTGGGGACATAGTACTTTAGTGACTTGTGCTAAAATAAAAGTAATTTACTTTTAATGTATTTATCCTGTGTATATATCAATGTGTTCTATGGTAGAGGGGGGTTAAACATACAAGAAAATGGTTTAGAAATAAGCATTAGACAAGTTTTACACTAAATATACCATATTATGTCATTAGGACTCAAATGGCACCGAATAGTAAGAATGCCTCTATTACAAAAAAGGATAAGGGCACAATGGTAAAGGGGAGAACTGCATCCAGGAAAGAAACAGCTCGATTAACTGTTGCTAACACAACTTTGGTTCTTTGCAAACATCGGCACACACCACTATGCTAATGCTAAGCTAGCCAAGAACCCAGACTGAAAGCTGAACAAATGTCAACCCCAGCAGCCAGACATTTTCTAAAGCAGAATCACTTTTTGTGCTGGTTTTCATCTTTGCTTTGTGGTCAGCTTTGTATTCTACTAAGAGAAACATCTTAGTGTGTCCTCATTATGGATTTATGGTGGTGTGGGGGGTTGCAGCCTCAGGTTTATATTGTTAAATGGTGATTATGAGGCAGTTTATTTCAGCTATTTTACAGAATAACATGAAAATAATGTAACTAGTATTATAACAAATTACGTTTTCCTGGGAGTCTGCCAATGATTGCAACAAGGAGGAGAAATATTTCAAGACACATGAAAAAAAAATTTCACCTGCAGCATGCACTTAATTTGCTTAAATCTAATTTCTTTATTGCTGCTTAGCAATGAAGGTTATTATCAAAATAGAGCCAATGAGAACCAATTGAGAATTGATTAGTGGTATCAGAAATGGAATCGGAATAGCTAAATTTTTATCAATTCCCATCCCTAGTCCCTACATTGCCACAGCCAGTACATAAGAATGCTTAATAAGTAGCAGAGCTTTGCCTACTGTTGTAACAGTGGTCTAAGGAGCTTGGAAAGAAAAGGTCTGGACTTCTTTAAGTTGCTTGAAGACGTTTCACCTCTTATCCGAGAAGCTTCTTCAGTTCTAGGGTCATATGGTGGAGAGTCCCAGATTTAAGCTCTGTGGGAGTAACCCACCGAGAGGGACAATGGACCCCCTAATGATCTTGTACTCCTCTTTCAAACCATCTGTCCTCTCTGTCCAAAATGTGAACATTGGCATCCTTGAAAGAGTGACCTTTGTCCTTTAGATGCAGATGGACCACCGAGTCTTGTCCCGCAGAGGTGGCTCTTCTATGTTGTGCCATAAATTTGTGAAGTGGCTGTTTGGTCTCTCCAATGTAGAGGTCTGGGCATTCCTCGCTGTACTGTACAGCATACATCACAATGGTGTATGCTGTTGTCGTCATCTGTTGCTGATCTACAAGAGCATCATGCTGAAAATGATAAATAAACCCTCAATGGTGTCTCTAAATATTTGACATTTTTCTTATTTCAAACCTAACAAAAGAGCAAACTTGTATCTAATTTATATGTGGTAAGTTCTGGCAAATCCTAGAAGCTACTAAGAAGTTGCTAAGGAAACATCCGAATTTTCCGCATTATTCTATCTGCCTCTTAAGTCTGACATCATTAGCTGTTTCCGGGTCCAAACTTCTCTTCACTTCCCAAAGTCAAACAAACACTATGGCATCTCTGAAAGTTTAATACTGTCTAAATTATTACAATTTTAATATAATGATCAGTGTGGCAGCTCTGCCAGGTGTAACAATAAAGTTTAGCTTTCAGGCATCTATGAAAAACTGGATATAACAAGTTTAATAGAGTTAGAAGTTAGCAGGGAGTTAGCTCGCTTAAGATGATCTACCATGTTCCGACTGAGGGATTTCTAAAAAATTAATTACTTTTCTTTTTTTTCTTTTTTTTTTTTTTTTTTGCTGCCTGTCCCGTTTGGCTCTTTTGCCATCAGAATTGTTGTCTAAAGGCAAAGAAAGATGCCCAACGGATTTACTTTACCAAATTGACCATCCCAGCCTTGCCGTAATGGTCCATTTGATTCACCTTTTATTGTTCATTTTATTTTCACTTACTGAATACGGGACAGACTTGACTGGGGGAAAGAAGGGGAGAAAGAAAGAGGGAAAGAGAAACAGCTGAGAAGAGGGACGGGGGAGAAGGGCAAAAAACAAAAACCAACAGAATGAGCAGAAAAAAAAAGAAGAAAAAAAATGCATATATCAATCACCTGGATCACCTGCTGAGAAAGAAAAAAGAAAACAAGCAGAAGAGAACAAGAGTAATAGAATAAACAACATCACAATGATATATGGGAATATGACAGTAAATACTAAATGTTAAACATTATTGTGCAGCACATAAGATCAACAGAACACAGTGTGCTTTGAGGTAGGAGCCAAAAAGGGTGTAGTTTGTGGGTGTGATCACCCGTGTGTACACCTGTGAGCATGGACGTGCTTGTTTTGTTTTTTTTTAAAGGTTCCTTCATGTAATGATCTGCTAGAGGGTGTGGGGGGGCCACAGCCCCGTCCTCCAGGGCATGAAGCAGGTATGGAGGAGATCAAAACTCCAGACATCCAGAGGCCCCCAGAACACAAGAGACCAAGGAAGACCAACAGAGGGGCAGCCGCACCACTGTCCCAGAAAGAGCTGAGGAGAGTCCCAGATGAGGGCTCACTCAGCAGCCGCGGAGCAGAAGCCAGGGGGAGTTGCAGTGACGCGCCCGTGAGCTCCGCCGGCAGCCAGCCGCGCCTAAATGCCGAGCCCCAGGCCGAGAGGCCGGGGGCACCCCACCTCCGAAGTGGCCCGAGCGAGCCCCAGGCTCCAGGCCCCGATAAGCGGCCGCCAAGGAGTGAGCCGGTGTGTACCTGGACGCCCATCCCCGGACACAAAGAACCACCAACGCACCGATGTCTGAGGGAGTCTGCCACTGGTAGGGGAAGTGGTGGTGGGGGGAGATAGGCCTCCAAACCTTGGAGGGCCTGAGATGTCCCCAGAGAGGTGGCGCCTGACACCCAACCTGACATATAGACACAGAAATACAGGCACACACATATACAAACATCCATTCCCACCCTCATGCTCTCATATGCACTTACTCCACACTCAACCAACGTGGAGACAAACATAAAGAGACGCTGTACACACGATCACACTCCCCAAGCGTACTCTACGAACCGGGTCTAGGTACCCTTGCCCCTGGAGGGGGGAACTGCACCCAGACCCAGGTGGTGTTACCCTTTTCCCTGCGGTGGGGGGAGGCAGACCGCCCCGACTCCGCAGCAGCAGGGAGGCCCCACACTCCAGACCGCAGTCGGACGGCCAACTCCTCCTAGCCCCCCCGCTCCAGCAGGCCGCAGAGAATGGGGGTGAGAGAAGACTCCAAACCTCCCTCCACCCGCTCATTGTAGTGTTGATGCATGTGTGTTCTAAGGTGCATTTAAAACCCAGGAGGGCATGGAGCTACCTGCCATATATATTACATTAAAATATATAGCTCTGCTATCACTTCAGACATACACAAAGACAGAAAACTAAAGAGCAGTGACTGTTTGTAGGGTTACTGAAGTTGGACTAGCTGGCATATAATTGTGGCTACGTGGTGACTAGCTACAGAGCTATGGTTAGGATAATATAAACACATAAGCACAGTGAAGCTAAAGGACAAACTGTAACCTTTTTTTTCCCTTCAATAAAAGTTAACGTGAGAGTCCTGGATGAGCAGAGACAAATGCAATCATAGGGCAGGAAAAATATGCTGAAAACCAACCTTCAGTCAAAGGAACGTGTGAGCTGATTTATCCTCAGCACTAGGTTAGTCATTAATGCATGGTTTGGATTACTCACTATGAAAACTGTCCGATCCTCATCTTGATGTACCCATTAAAGTCTTCCTTAGCCCCAAAGTGATTCTTTTCTAATCGTTAAAATATGTGGTGTCTGGCAAACCATGAGCCAGTGGGCTGTAGTTACATCATAAGGTTTAAAAAACTAAAACGTACTGCAGATGAATAGTGATATTAAAAACCCAGACAGGCTGATAGTGACCACTGACTATTTTTAGGGCCTTGTTCAGATTAAATAGAACAAGATACAAAGCATTAGAACACATTATAAGGACGATAGCCTTAATGAGCACAGTAAAACTTGGACTTGGAGTTTATATATCATCACTTAACAACCAGATTAGGCTTGTGCCCTCTTACTTCTCAAAATAAATAAACATGTGTAAGTAATTATAGCACAAAAAATATTAACAGATTTATAAAATTAATTATGTAAGGTATGATTTATTTTTTTGTATCAGTTTAAATGTACCATCTGCTAACATAATACCTACAGCATTTTTCTGAAAAATATGACATTACAAGACGTTATTTGTTCTTGATTTTATTTTCAGACTTCAGAACCACAAGTGTTTTACACATTGCACCTTTAAAACATAAGACATTGTGTTTTTTACAGACATACCTTCGCACTAAACAGGCTAAACTGGAAATTACCTTCTAAAGAAATCCTGTCCTCCTGTCTTCTTGACCCTTTTCCTCACCCACGCTGTGTAGCTGTCTCCAAAATGTTGCAGTCTGATATTTATAACCCTTAAAAGCCATTTGACAGTTCACCATAAATTAATAAGACATATTTATCAGCAGTACCAGGCCACTCATGGCATATTAAGTAAATAATCCTAGAAAGATGGAGCCATATTTGTTCTATGTATGTGACTGAGCTTTGATGATAATAATTCCGAAAATAGTGTACCATTCATTTAAACTTATGGGGGGGGGGGGGGGGTAATCATTCCCATTTGAATTATGACACTGATGCAAATATCACAATAAAATAAACCTAACCTTCACAATATGAAAGCTACTGTTTGTCATAGATACACACTCCATATTTGTTTTTAGTCTTAAGACTCTAAATTACAGTATGACATTAAAGTACAAGTACCTGAGGGTAGCACTGTCCTTTGGTAAATGCTGAGGAAGCACAATAGCATCTCTTTCCCTCCGATTCTGGTTGTTTACAGTGGGCTCAGTAACAGAGTTTGGGATTTATAGGCAGTTGTGATATGGACCAGCACAAAGACATGAAAATGTCACAGTTTGTCAAATGGCTTGCGACCTGGAAAAAGGAGCACTGTTTATAAAACAGAATAAACCAATACAATGTACAATACAGCATGCATAACAGTGTCTAATTTTCAAATAATCTTCTGTAATATCCTAACATACATTATAACAAATGTTCATAAATGCAAACTTCAGTTAGTGGACCTTTTGGGTATTGTTTAAACGTGTTATAGTTTGCAATGTGCAACAAGATAAAAGAATCATCAACCATCTGCACAGGACCTTTGTTTTCAAAGCCTTTTATCCTAATAACAAATAAATATTACTTTAACTTCTACCATCAAAGTTTCTTTGATGGTAGATGTAAATGTAACAGGGTGAGAGGCCATTTTTTTAACTGGTCAGGAGAAAAGCAGAGGAAGTAAAGTCTGCATAGATACAGTATATCAACAAAGATGTGGCATAAATTGTTACATGAAAATCAGTGCTGAAAATTAAAGTAAAGTAAAGATTATATAATCTAACTACTGTTATTCAGCTGAAGAACACATTCGATAACACTAATACTGCCTATTGCTGTGGACATTAAAAGTGTTTAGAGCATAAGATGACACACCAGCTTTTTGTAGTAAACACTTGAGGCCAAGATGCCACAGCCAAATGTTATATTGTCATGGTTATGTTAAGTTTGTGATCTTAAAAAGAAAAAAAAAATCAACTACATGCGGTAATCATGTGTTCAGCAGCTCACTGTAAGTCAATAACTTGATGCATGTCACCTTGATCGGGTTTGTGTTGACAGTCTGATTATGCACAGGAGATTAAAAGTACCCTGTCAGGTTAATTTCCAGCTCCATATTTTATTTCTGGGGCTATGTGCAGCCCTTCAGCTCATGCACTGTCTGCAAAAAGATGTTATAGTTCCAGTTCCCATTCCTTTCAGCCAACTTTTTTTTTTCTGATTTGCTGCTTCCCATAAAAAGATGTTTTGAACTGGGTAGTTGTAGATCTGGTATGTTCAGATCTACAGTGCCTGAGGTGACCAGATCAAACATGTGACCTAAATTCTCTCACAAACACACACACACACACACACACACACACACACACACACACACACACACACACACACACACACACACACTGTGACAACGTGACAATGCATACATCTGTTGATATTTTCCCGGATAGTACAAGTACTCGTTATGGAAGATGCTTTGGTAATTTGTTACATAAATTGAGTGTATTTTCTATACTGCAACTTGTGTATAAATACATATATATATA
Organism: Aulonocara stuartgranti; assembly: GCF_965226115.1. Lineage (NCBI taxonomy): Eukaryota > Metazoa > Chordata > Actinopteri > Cichliformes > Cichlidae > Aulonocara > Aulonocara stuartgranti. Next base: position 25,375,765 of record NC_138946.1, read on the forward strand.
ATTAATATATCATGACTGCTATCTTAATATGAACACATAGTGCTTTAAGAACCTATTACCAAGAAAACTTTCATTTAACTGATACTCTCACACTGGTGTCATAAATGCTCTGGCACATTTCTTAATTTCCTTGTGGTGATCCAATATGGTTAATGAATCTTGCTGAGTGGATTGTAGAACTTAATGGGAGCTAGCTGTGCAAATCTTCAGTTTTAATAGCTGATTGTTCAGATGGTTGTTTGCCTACTTTAAAATAAACCATAATCATTTTTATCATTATTATTCTGTGATGTAAATATTCACTTAAGCCATTTCCTAAATTAGATTTAATTGAATAACAAAAAACGAACTTGGAATAAGGAATCACATCATGTTAAACTCTGGATGAACTATAACGGTGGCACGCCGCGCTAACACCTCAAGGACGAGGAATTTCACTGAAAAGAAACTATTGCACTGGAGCAGAGGTGGACCTTATTAAGTTGGATGCCAATTACCAAGATTTGTCAACAATACAGAGGCACTGCCAGATAGCACTTCAATATACGTTTTCAAAGCTAGACGAGCCAGTGGCTAAAGAAGCAAAGAGGCTAAATCATCTGTGGTCAGCCTGAAGGCAAGCTGGTCCACCTGTACGGCTTTCATGAAATATTTATGTTATTTACCTCTGTATATTACTGGTCTAACATATTTAATAGGGTAGTATTTTCAGTTGTCAGTTCCAATTGCTTTCTCCCCCTATACCCTCGTCCTTACATCTAAACCAAATACCTTCTGCGTCCCACTTGAGTTAAAAGGCAATTAAACGTCAAAACAACAATCAACCTCCTAGTTATGAACGCTGCCCTCAAGGGAACCCCCTCCTGTATGTTTGGCTGGATTTGTGCATGGTTGTCAACAGCCCTTACCAAACTTGTCTGCTGCAGTGATGCAGCATGAAAAGATCTGAGGTAAAAGGTCAAGGCTATATAACTGAGTCTAATAAAATATATTGAAGTACTGCACGCAGCCTGTAGGAACGGGCTTGTTTTGCACCAATGAAATAATAAAGTTTTTGATCATTTATTAGCTATTTCTGTTCTATGTACATGTGTGAATATGCGTATATGATTGAAACGGAGTAATATGGTGTAATAAAATGAAATTATTTACCTGAACTATGTATCATACTTGCACCAAACACAGTCTTAATCCTTTTTCACATGTCATTCTTGGTCAACTGCAGCACAGTCCCACAGCATGTGTTTTGCGAGGTCAAACCAAAGGAATCCAAAATGGAAGTTCCAAATTTCAGATATGCGGGCAGCAGAAGTACAAAATCCAACTTGTATGTCGAATCTCACTGCTTCAAGGTTTGGCACAACTCTCTCTTTAAACAATGGCTCAAGCCCAGCATGTAAACACTGAAACTGTTATACGCTGCCTTCGAGCCTTATCGTTAATAGGACTTGGAATTGAGTTTTAAGTTGTGGTGTGGCGAGGGGCTTACTCTTAATTCGGATGTTCAAACACTAAACAAATCAAGTCCGTCACTGCTGCAACTACTGTTTGTCTGGTAACTAGTTTCAGCCTTTTGCACATTGTATCATTCCAGTGAATTGAGACCAATAGCAAAGTGCACCATTTTTCAAAAGTAGAGCAAATAAGTATGGATTTGGCTGCTCAATGTTGCTTAACAGAGCACATTTATGAAAGCAAAGTCAATATTGTATTAAGTGGGGCATATGTGTTATATTACCTGCAATAAGGTGATGTTACCAGGAGATGGCAGCAAAACTCATTCATGCACCAGATCAAAAATAATTTCCTATTGCTTGTTTTGACTGGTGTGTGATGAGAGAGGCGGCTCTCCATGTGTTGTTAATTTGTTGTTTTTATTGTTTTATCACAACCTAGTGTTTCATAGTTGAACACACTGCACAGTAGCGACAGTGTAAGGCTCAAATGCATGCCAAACTCTATATCTGAACATTTTCTTTCATCTGCCATATTCCAATTTAGTTCATTCCTATTCAAATACACCTCAGTAGTATGTTTTTCCTCCTTTCCTCTGCCTTCAGTGCAAGAATAATGATTTAGTCACGTGGAATGACTCCCAAAAAAATAAAAAAAAATGTTGCTTTTCACCACTTGATGGCAGTGTAACTGTGGACATTTGATTTTCTTCATTTGATTAAAACAATATATTAGATCAGATAAGGGGGAAATATGCACCCTGTTTAATTCACAGTTTAATTAAAAGACAAAACCAAAAAAAAAAACCCAAAACATCGACACATGGAATAGGAATGCTGTGTCCTAGAGATGTGAAAGAGTACCTCAAGAGATCTGGATCTACTGCCTATTGGTCAATAGGCAGTAGATCCAGATCTCAAAACAGAAGAAGAACTTTTGATTTTTGAGGAGATCTCTATTTGCCTGTACTTTGCCACTTAATCTGTGTGCCACAAACATTTTAAAAGCTGCATATATACTGATATACTCTTTGTTCTTTAGTGGAATCTGTCTTGTTTAGTTGAGCAGGAAAAAGTCTGAAATGGTTAACAGCCTGTTGTGAAGCAGTCTCTGTCAGTGTTAGGAGAACTAGAGGCAGCCTGCTGGCAAAGTTTTAATGCTTTAAACAAACCACTGTGTATTGTGCTAAGATGAATATTTCATTATGAATGTCACAGCATGTAATGATGTGACCCCAGCTTTGTATATAACCATCACCATTCTGCTGCTATCCGTGCAGTGCTTCGGCAGAGATAATTAGATGGTTCTATGCCCTGAAGTTGTTGGGCTGTTCTGGGGGCAAAGTGGAGTCCACTCCACTCCCAGATGAATGTAAAGTAATTACCTTGTATGCAACCTAGCAAATGTTTTTGGCTCTTAATGCTCTTATGTAGACAACCCGTGGGCATTTTAAGGTCACCGACTTTTCATCTGTGTACTTTAGACTAAACCAGCATTTTTGGTTCTTGTCAACAATAAGTAGACTGCCTGCATCAAACAAATACAAAATTGTTTTTTTCTTGCACCTTGATGCATTGAGACCCCATATTCTGTTTTGTCAAAATTGTCAACCAATGAACTTTTCTTAAACTCCCCACGTCACCTCAAGTTAGGCGCTGTGGCTGTCATTCAGCCAGGAACACGGGGACGTTATACAAGGTGTGTCAGGGAGATACAGCACAGATTCAAAAGCCCGGGGCACAATGTGTATTAAGGTTAATTTGAACTGATTAGATTAAGAAGAGAGGGGGGGATGTTGCTGTTGGGAACAAATGCATTGTGGTGTGTCCTGCTGTGGAAGCTGCACAGAGTGCTTTTTCCTTTGCTTCGTAGTGAGTGACACTTAATGCTGAGGGAGAGCATCAGCACAAAGTTCAGCTCTTAAAATACCCAGCACCTGGTCATGCTTGAAGAGAGAGTCAAATTGGCAGCATCTGCAACAAGGAAGGCACTCTGAATGAGGCGGGTTTTTAATAGTATAGCTCTCCTCACTACTTTCCTATTATTGTCGTCCTTGATGTCCATTAAATTGAGTTGTGTTTACTTTTCTCTGTATAGTGTCTTCATATTATGTGGTCTGCCCCAGGAGAGTTCAACTGATTTCCCCTGTTTTCTTCCATTTCTTATTTGTTGGTCCCTGTCCTGCCACCTGAGACCGAGACTGAAGTTACCACTTTTTTATCTACGTGTATGTTACATCCACCATCTGTTTGTCTTTTCCTCTCTGTTATTGCTCCTCATTGTAAGCCTCAAAATATATATATATTTTTCCCAGTCCTTGCTGTGTTGTTGTGATGGGTTCTTTGGAAGCCTAATTTACTCACTGTATATAGCTTTTGCACTTTTAAAACACTTTGCATGATGAGCACTATAAACCCGAAACACACCACAAAAACTGGTCATTTGGGCTTAACAGCTTGCAAAAACTGATAATTAAGTGTCCAGAGCAATGCTAGGAACTCTATGAAGCTGTATTTGTCCATAACATTGCTTAAAATTCACAATACGACAGTAGTGACACACTTGCTTAGCAGCTAAAGTCATTACTAATTCATCTTGTAGGTAACTCAAGATTAAAAGGACTAATCATGAAACTGGGAAAGGAATGAATATTTTTGTTTGTTTGATTTGGTTTTTTTAAGTTAAAATTGCAAAAAAAAAAAAAAAAACAATTCAGAAAATAAAATTTGCAGGAAATTAAGGAGAGTATTGTGTGAGCATAAAGAAAATTATATGTGATTTTTACTAAGATATGCTAAGAGAAAAATGGTGAGTGAGTCAGTTAAATGTTCCGAACCTGCATGTATTTTGGGGCTTAGGCATGCAGAGTTATTGCTTAGTAGGATATGAGAATGTGACTTTGTCCATTTTAGTGGGTTCATTTGATTAAAAGATGCCCTATATTGTTACATTTCCTATATAACCACTATGCAGAAATATAACACCCCAATGACTCATTAACCACAGAGCTTGCAAATGAAGGCAACGTCACTGAAATATTCATGCCCTCTGCAAGCCAAACTTTACCACTTGAAAAAAAATAAAACTATGTAAGAACTGCGTCTATCACATAACTTCATATCCTCCTTTAAGCCTTGCATTTCTGCTGGTAGATCGCTCATCATAATGCATACGAAAAATGCACATTGCTCTGTGCCAACTTCTGTCAAATATATATCACTTGAGGAAAATTAAATCACAAGGAGACACGGCTGGATATGGATGGTTCACTTGCATCAGTGTTAATATTGTGTAAAATTACATCAGCCAGGAATGAAAGTGTCTGCATCTCCTTTCCAATTAAGCTCCCTTTACGACATATTAAGAGCTCAACTTAAGCTGTGGGCAGCAGAGGATGCATTTCAGCAGATCTGGATTTCCCTTCATTCCGTCTGGCATAGTGTATATGTGAAGAAATTACTAAGCCCCACAAGATTTTAGTTTTTGGAATAGAAAAAATACTGCAGCCAATTTGAGACTCTTCATCTGTAAGCTGTTTTAAGCCTCACTAAGAGCTTAGCTTTTCCTTATTAGTGCTTGCTGCTATATTCAACAGATATTCCTTTTACCTCTCTTTGCCACCCATCTATTTACCTCAGATGCAGTATTATGTGCTGATGACTTGAAGCAGACACCTTAAGCTCACTCCTGTCACAGAGCTGCATGTTAAATTCAGGGCATAGTGGTGATAACACTACAGGAGGTAGATCTTACTGACTGTTGGTTCAGCATGCAATGTACTGTATGTTCTTCAGCTACAGCTTTCAGTCTCAGAGTTTGCCTGAGAGTCCAATGAAGGAGAATGTGCTTTATTTTAAGGAGTCCGTTCAAGGATGGATATTTTTTGTTTTGTTTTGTTTTGTTTTTAACATTTAAGGTGACATTACTCCACATGAATATTACTTGCTCCTGAAGACAGCACCATATTTTATGTATATGAAAGGAACTTTTTTTCCCTCCCTCTAAGAATCTAAGAATAGGCTGATTTTCAAACTAGATGTGCAGTGCGCAGCACCTCTCCAGGGAATGAATGCAAATCTGTTGGATATATTCCTTTGTAACTCTGCTGTCTTGAGAGTGCCATCTATAGTATATTATGTATACGCTTTTCTTCCATTTATTCTGTCTGTTTGACACTCAAAACAATAGCACTGAATAACAAGTGTCTAGAGGCTGCTAGAGACACTGACGGTCTCTCTCATTTTTACTTTTGTACATTTTTTAGAATAGAATAGACTTCTTTTTTCTGAACATGGGAAGTTATTTGAATATTTTAAAAAAGTGCAAACAAAAATGCATAAACATTTTTTCAACTTAGTGAGCAGTGGGTGTTGGAGTGGCAGCAAATGTGCAGTTTTGTAGAAACAGATGTCTTTGCAACATAGTGTATTAAAAAAAGAGCGCATTGAATACCTCCTAGAAGGTTTATTTACCACAGCCCATAAGTAGGGGGCAGTAGTGCAATACAAACAATTGGTAATTGCAGCAAAGGCAATAATCAAAACAACTGCAGAGGCAGACAAAGCTGTGGTAGAGGTTGGATAAACATAGTGTGTGCTTCTGTGCAGCTCAAAATTGTAAATACCTGTAAATACCTCTTAAATGTGCAGGCAAACAAGACTGACTGTGATAGTGTGATATTCAGAGCTGGCCTATGGAGGAAATGTTGTGCTTTGATGATAAATATACACCGGCAGCAAAGCAGGAAATATGATTTGTCTGAAGGAAAAGGAAAAAAGAACACTAAGCTGACGGTTGCCACAAATATTTCAATATTTTTTAGTACTTCAACAGCTGCTTAGCACTCTCCCACAATCTCTTTGATTGCTTCCACTGTACTCAGTGTGTTACATAAACATACTAAAAATAAAAAATTTAAAAACATAAGATGTTAAAAAATTCTTTCCAGACATAAGTCTAAGCAACTCGGTAGGCTCAGTTCAGGATCCCGTCCAGCTCACTGGGTGGTTTTGTGAGATGGTTTATTATAAAGGGATTACAACATACAGGTATATATTAATTGTTCATTGTTGTTCCACATTATGTGGCATTTCTGATCTAGTGGTCTTCATCCATCCATTCATCCAACTTCAGACTTCCAAGGACAGTTCCACAGTTTCATGATGTCCCGGATCTTCCAGTGCAGAAGCAAAATTAAGGAGAACGCTAACAAGAGCGTGTTAAATAGTCACAAACAGCAAAGTTATGCAGTAAAATAGCTATAAAATAGAATTAAACTTGTCACAACAATTAATACCTTTAACATACAGTGTCACTCCCTCTTTGTTCACGTCTGCATAGCCTTGGGCGGTTCAAAATCATCTTAATCCACGCTGTCAGCTCTCCACTGACACCAAGGGAAACTTTCCCCCATTATTCAAGCTGACATGACTGATATCTTTGCAAACTTTTGGATCTCCACTTGAATTTAAAATAAAGTTGCATGGGTTTTAGAAACAGAACACACTGTGTTTGTGGCAGAGGTCTTGTCTAACATAAAGAGAAAGCCACTATATTTTCTTATGTCATTCAAACATATGGAACTGAACAAAGTCTCAGACCAGCTTTTAGGATGAAAAACTGTTTGGAACAAAAGAAGCTACAGAAGCTCGTCTACTCAACCTGCTACAAAGTCATCAAAAAGGCTCCTTATGCTCAGCAGCAGAGAATGGCCTCTTACTCTGACTGCCATGGTGACTGCAGCAAGTCACAATACTGGTGTCAGAGAGAGTGGTTTTAAATTTCTTGTCTTGCTTTTTGAAAAACATAAATTACAACTCGATCATTTGGGGGAAAATGTGAGGCAATCTCCAGTGACAGATATATGACACACAAGCAACAGAGGTCACAAAACAATTTTCACAACAGTTCAAGAGCGATCTCTACAGTTGGTTATGTTTTTTCTAGACCTAAAAAAATGGCACATAGATCTGTGTGTGTAGCTTTTAGGTCTTAAGAGTACCAGCTGTCACCATAAATCTGCATAAGGCCTATTTCCAATGCATGCAAATGTTCTTCAAAACACTGGAATTTAGCCCAGAATCCCAGCACCTGGAAAGTGGTATGATTGCAGCTGGGATGCATACTTTCTTCCCTTCTATTCACACTGTTGATATGAGTATTCAGTGCAGGGTTACAGTGACCAAAGGGTATTTAGGGCCACAGGAATGAACATTCTTGGGTACAATTTTGGTATGAGCTGTCTTTACACTAAAACATGTCATTATGCCATATTCTTATTATTAATTGGTTCCTTTGTAGACATGAATATCAGAGAAATATCATAATCCATACCATCTATATGAATAAAATGAGTTTGTAGTATTTAGATATAAACCATAATGTATTGTAAACTGCCTAAAGATTTAAATCAGAAGTGTAGAATAAAAAGCTATGCAGTCCTATCTGTCTTTCAGTAATGGAGATATTGCTACTCGCTATTTCCCAACATTGTTTCTTGCTAAAACAATATTGAAAAATACAATTTTCCAACATAAATGTCCAATTTCATTTCATTTTTTCAAATATTTACACAAAGTAAACTAATTTCTCTCAAGCCTTTAGGTCATTGCTTTGTTTTCAGGTTGCTGTGGATTACCAGAATTTAACACAGCAATAGCGCATTAGGCCTTATTACAGCTACAGAAATAATCCACCTGCCTGCTCATATTAGCGTCATCTCTCACAGGAATATTCGAACAAAAATATCTCTCGTCCGACAAATCAGCAAAGTTGTATTACAAGAAATGCACAGAAGCGCATACTTATTACAAGAATTCACCCAGCCAGTATGAAGATTTGTGTACAGTGTTAGAGACTGCAGCATGTAATATTAACAATACTTGACAGTGATCTCTATACACGTAGCCAACAGTTACCGCCGCCGTTCACTGTAGGAATATCACTATAGCTAGGTCTTCAGGTAGAGTTGACAAATGAAGCTATAACAAGTTCAAGAGCAACGACTACTTTGGCAAATTAAAATTCCTTTACCAGCATCTCCTCATCAAATGTCTCACTTCTGTTTTCAGGCAGACAGCTTCTCAAGCCTGTGTTCTTCTATACCTAATCACTCTCCATTCAATCTGAGTGTATTACCTGATTTAGCCACAAATAATGAGCTTCTCCTTGGACATTGATCCATTTAATGAAGATCTACCAAGACCAGTCTAATCCCTGCTGGCTGTTCACAATCCGCAGTCTGTACTACTTTAGCGATCAGACTTGTCTATATCCCCCTAACCAAAAAAGGGGGACATGATTGAAAGACATAGCCCAATTTGATGCCTTTGTTTCTCCAATAAAAACCCAACTATTTTACAAAATATGCCCTATATGCAGTGTACAGTGGCACTGCTGTAGAAGCTACATATCTGAGAATTCCTCTTCCTGATTTCCAAGAAATCAAAGGCCATTCTCTAACATATACTGAAATTTAAAAAAAGAGAAATATATATAACACAGAAAGGTAATTCTAAGTAGCTTGCTTGGCCAATCATTACCAGCTTCATATTACTGAGAAGCTAATACACAGTATAGCTGTTTTCATTTGAGTATAAATCTGATATTTCTCTCACATACAACAGCCTTGACCCTCTCAGCTGTGTATTGCATATTTCTTAAGGATTAGAAGTATTTTAATACTATGTGAGTAATATAAGACTATAATATGTATGCAGCAAAATTCGAGCAAGCTGCTGTATCCCATTTCCTTCAAGGTTCAATGTGGTGTGTGTTCAGAAAAACTGCATACCTTGATTGTAACGAGTGGTTATTTGAGTTACCGTTGCTTTCATATCAGCTTCAAGCACTCTGACCATTCTCCTCTGGCCTCTAGAATCAACAAGGCATTTTCACCCAAAGATCTGTCACTCGCACAATATTTTCTTTTCTTTTTCGGACCATTCTCGGTAAACCCCAGACGTGATCGTGCTGGAAAATCCTTGTAGATCTGCAGTTTCTAAAATACTCAGACCAGCTTATCCGGCAGCATTAAACACATTTAAACCACCTTTCTTCCCCATTCTGATGCTCAGTTTAAAATTCAGCAGTTTGTCTTGACCATGTCCACATTCCTAAATGCAATTTAGGGATGTAGACATGAGTCAATATTTCATCCAATTTATATTCATATAACACTATAACAATTTCTTATAGAATTCTTCTTATTGGACCTGTTGAATGACTTGCAGTACCATCACAGCTAAAATGTAAAAACAGCAGTTTTTGTCTCGTTTATGTTATTTTAAAGTTGTTATTTTAAAAGCTGTATTTTTTAAATTATTTATTAGTGGGTGGGGGGCAAGGACCATATAACATGGCAGTTTTAAGGTTATGGTTTCCTATTTTTTTCAAAGGCATAAGAGTGGCATCAATTTTGTCAGCTAATGCTTTGTAAGAAGGCATAAAATATTTCATAAGATTTTGAACCTTTTCTGTAACAAAATAGGTTTCATAATAACAAACTTCACGAAGAGGTTTTTTTTTTTTACATTCATGAATAAATGCTTTTAGTACATTTTCTATTAAACTTGGCAAAGGCTCCAGAGAGAAGCCTGAACAACCTCCTGCCAATGTGAGGGAGCAACAACAATATCAAAGTCTTTTTGGATCACTAAATCCCTTACCCAGTCACGCAAAGTCAAGCCTTAAACCCTCAGTCACTTATATCCACTGGCTCATTCTTTCGGTCACTGCCCAGAAGCCTTATGACCACAGGTCAGTGGCAAAGAGAAGACTGATCAGAAAACAGAGTTTCATTTGATGCACAAAACCAGCAAACTCACTGTTCCTCTTACTCCTGCTTCCTGACAAACCCGCACTGCTGTGCATGGATCATATCACCCCATTAATCGAGCGGCCCGCCATTTATCTAGGAGAGAACTTTCCCCTCAGAAGTAGAGGAGCTGTGTAAACTCGATAGAGTAAAATGAATGCATTTTTTTACTCAAAGAAATGCAAATTTATGCAGGAAAGTCATCCAAAATCTAATAAGATCATCTAGTATGGAGGAGTGCATGACAGATTTCAAGAGGAGACCTGTGGCGTAAGTACAATTTAGGTATTAGCTTTCTGGCATGCATTATTCTTGGGTTATTATGTTTCTCAAGACTGTGCCTACACACAAGCATGTCACAATGATGCATAATGTCCCACACCTATTGCACTGTAACAAGACACAGTACGCAGCAGTCCTCACATTATTAATACACATCTATCATCTGTACTTCTTATGAATTGGAATCCTTGGGCTACATTTGTTAATAAAACTTTGCGCTGTTAGGATCTCAGTGCAAACACAAACTTTAAATGGTTTAATGTACTAATAACAATTTACAAACTGTCATCACTCACTTCAGTTAATATCACATAAACTTTTCCACATGTGAAAATATATAACCATGAATTGTTTAAAAAAAACTGCTATGTTCACAACATAATTGTTCATAAACAATAATGATGGGAATGATATGAATCCAGTCACAGGAAGAGATGGTGCAGATTCATTTTGTCATTGGAAGCATGTGTAAACCTAACATGAAATTTCTTGTTTAATCTCCTATATTAAATTGGTTTCATACAGGAAGTTACAAGAAACAACAGAAAACATGTTTGGGAGGTGGGGGGAGTATTTCAGCTGTGACATTTGGCCAATAACCTGTCACGTCCATCAGCAAAACATATATTAAAAGAAATCATATCTTTGTCATTAACAGAAACATAATTTTTAAATCAGATTTCAAATTACAAATACTGACACAAGCTTTCTGTCTCTCAATGTTTAAAAAACAAACAAAACAAAAAAAACACAGAACCAGTGCTATTTTTAAAAACATCTAACAAGATTAAGAGGTGAGTGCCACATAACTCTCTCACCCATGACTAGCCGTTTGAAACACAGAAAGAGGCCATTTCTATGGAAATCCAATGTTTACACGCATGGGAGAAGTCTATTATCTGCCATTTTGAAAATGTGCACAGTGCTTCCTGGGGTTTCTACCTCATATTGCTCTCAGCATTTTCTTCCTTGTTTTCTTCTTTCTCCCCTGTGCTCATCCAGAGGAAAAACAAATGGTTTAAATGTCCTTTTGCCTGATTAAGCAAAAACCCTTTCTGCTTCTTCTACATCTATATATATTGCCAGAGAAGTTTCCCACTAGTGTCCCCAAAGTACCTCTTTCAGAAGCTGAATGGGGTCTTTTTCACCTTGAAAGCATTTAAATGGAGTTGCTAGGATTGGACTCTTCTCTCCCCACTCTTGCAAGGTATGTCAGGAGTTCAATGGTGCTTTGTGAAGCGTGAAGTTATACAGGGGAAGCAATGTGACTACGGCAAGAGAATAAAGTGACAGTAATGCATTGACAACACCACTCATCTCCCAGAAAGTAAAATACATCTCTTGAAAAGAGACATCTTGCGATGTCTAGCTTTGATTTTTTAAGAGTCCTACAAAAGTATCCCAAGAGGTATGGTACACTTTGAAATTTAAAGAACAGGTTTGATCCAGAAAAGCACAGCAACACGGGAACTCAAAGGAACCTCAGTGGAGACAGTTATTCCCATGGTTTTTGATTTGCATTGCATACTTACTTTATTCACAGCCTGCTGGGTCTGGAGGATAAAATCTGCCTTCTCAAACTCAAGGAGACAAAGGGCAACGTTTCAGAGTGAGGAGCCAATACTCTTTGCCCTTAAACAGGTGGGATGGCATACAGTGATGTCCCTGCGCATGTGTTAGATGACGGCCTTTTCTAAGCAGCATCTACTCTACTTTATGTACTGTAGTTGTTCTACAGCCTAATTCGGTGTAATTATCCCCACTTTGTTGTGTAAACTCAAATTTACAACTGGTAAATTCAGTAATCATGATGCCAATGCCAATCGTGTTGCCCTAGCCTTAAAGAATCCAGGTCAGAAAGGAACACAGAGGTTTCCCCCAGCAGAACCTCATTCTTTTTCCTGTGAAGCTGTTTTTCTCAGACTTCAGACTCTTACTGTAATAGACCCAAGTACAGTAGTCCACCAGTTAACAGACATTCCTTGTGACTGTGCCTGCTGTGTTGTTGTGTTGTTACAAAAGAGATCCCAAAGAGTGATTTGATCCCTCATAAGTCAGTCAGACCTTCACAATTTTAGATTTCCATTCTAGTTTTTTTTATAAGCTTCCAACTACATCGTGTTGTATTTGGAAGGAAGGTCAGACCATTTTTCTATGACATGTATAAAAAAAACCACACCCACACATGATCCTTATAATTCATGATGTTCAACCACATTTGAAAATAGGGGGAGGAGATGAAGGGAGAAACTTACTACCACAACAAAATACTTTTTTCATTGCAACTGAAGCATTGCACTGTTTTGGAATACATTGATCCTTGAGATAGCAATGCAATGGACTTGGAACCTGTCCAGGGTATATTCTGCCTTTTGACCACCCCCCCCCCCCCTCTGGGATATGCTACGGCACTATCCCAGAGGGTGCCCACTACCACCCTGTATCCTAGCTGAATGAGCAGTTAACAGAATGGAAGGATGGATGAATCAATACAGCTTCATGTATCTTGTGGAATAAACAAAGAAACAAAATGATTCAGTGATCTCCATTAACTAGTCTGGTTTGTTAACCTAGTATTATCAGTCCTAGAACTAATTGCTTTTAATGTTTAAGTGATCTGTATTACTTAATTAAGTAAGACCATGTGGATATTATTCTATTGACTTGTAATTGACATTTTTGTTTGTTTGTTATCTGGAAAGTATTTGGCTTTTATATTGTAGAAAAAAACAGTAAGTATAATATAATACTTACTTTTAATAGTATAAAAGCAAGAAAAGTTAAAAAAATGCTCTTTAGAAATTGAAAATGGAAAATACACACACACACACACACACACACACACACACACACACACACACACACACATATATATATATACATATATATATACATATATATATATATATATATATATATATATATAACACCCAGCACGCCCCTGCGGGCGGTTTATCCTTCAAGCTCCGGTCCTCTACCAGAGGCCTGGGAGCTTGAGGGTCCTGCGCAGTATCTTAACTGTTCCCAGGACTGCGCTCTTCTGGACCGAGATCTCCGATGTTATTCCCGGGATCTGCTGGAGCCACTCGCCTAGCTTGGGAGTCACCGCACTTAGTGCTCCGATACTATATATATATATATATATATATATATATATATATATATATATATATATATATATATATATATATATATATATTATTAAGGTGCTGAGTGCAGTGGCAATGCCTTGAAAATCCAAAAAAGTCACTGATCTGAGCAATTTTTATAATAGTTTTATTATGTCAATTACTCGGATCACTAGTTTGATTTTCAAGGCATTGCCACTGCACTCAGCACCCTGAGCGGTTAGACAGAGGTCTGACACTTGTATGCAGGTTTGGACTTTGTGGTCAGGACACATGTCTACTCTGTCTACTCTCAGTAAGGCTGAGCGTGAGCGTGTTGAACACACTGTCACACACACCATCTGTTACCTCCAACACTTCTGGCTTGGACAAACACAGCTATGAGCAGGTAATGGTGCAGACAAAACTTCTGACCTTGACACTGTCTCCTATGTGTGATCAGCGCGGGGAGAGAGGTAGATTGATGAGAGTCTTTTTGATTTTGGTTTGTGTGAGAAAGGCAGCAGAATCCCACGTTGCCTGGAAACCTGTCTATCTTGTAGTGTGTGATGAAAGATGGGGTCTTTCTCTGCCTCCCTTATCTTATTCAACTTCAAGATAAACATCAAATCACCACACTCAATAAATGTATTTCTTTTTTTTTAACCTTATGCAAGATCTCACATGCCAGTACCCAAATACTTATGCAACATAACCTTTTTCAGGTGCATTCATTAATCTATTTTAATTGAGGGATACTTAAAAATACTTTTACTTAATAAGTAACTTAATAAGTAACTTAATTAATAACATTTGGGATTTTAAAATAAAGCACAGAAAAAGCACCATGTTAGCATGTGCTATTCATCAGTGTTAATGATGAATAGCAGCATTATGTATCAAGTTATTTGCCACAATTACACTCACCGTGTTCTTGAAGATTCCTCTACTTGTCATTAAAGTTCACCTTGATGGATTTTGTGAGGTTTTTAATTTCTTGAAAAGCCTATTTATTATCTCCTCTTTGTACTTCCGAGAGGCAGGGCTCGCTGTGGGCTAAGGTCACTTTGAACATCAAATTTTGAAAAACTGTCATTTGGTGTCAGGTCACTTAAAGCGACCATTCCTTTGTGGTTTGGCAGGAATGGTAATGCAGTACTTTATTCCTCCCAGATGACACTTAATGACAGTAATCTAGTTTTGGTAAAGGCTTGCCCTTTTAAGGCAAAGAGTTATAGACATAAAAGATGTCTCCACAACACCAAGAACAAGGCTGCTGCCATAGGAAAAAAAATATTTTGAAAACACAATTGTGTGATAAATGAGATCTATCCAGTGTAAATAATTCTGTTCACTTTACACCCCTTTCATACAGACTAATTTTAGTCATTGTCCACAATTATTATTCGATCTACTGCTGTGAACACAGCACTAAAAAAATGCTTTAATTTCACTCGCCAGATCAATAGCACCTGATACAGCCTCATCTCATTCTCATCTAACAGTGAGGCACTGCGTTTATAATGCTATTGACAATATTGAGCAGTATTGACGAAAAAACTGGATAAGAGCCTCAGGCAGCGGGCAGGAATGAAGTGCCATTTCTTCACAGCTGTACACCTTTGTAATAGCTCTCTCAACCATGAACATGAATATAAAATGCCAGCTACTAAAAATCAGACAGCTTTGTTTCAATCGTTTTACTCAACCGTTCGTGTCTTTTGGCGGGGTGACGCTGGGTCGAGTTCAGGAGGAGACAAATGATAACAGAAATGATGCATCAGCTCTGCGAGAGCACATCTGCAAGATAAAGGAGGAATGTTTGTGTGCTGGATAAACAAAATGGCTCTAGTATATCTAGTTGCAGGTGCAATGTTGGGAATGGGAATAATGTGTTGGGGGATCTAACACCGAGTCTCTAAAAGTATAAACCGAGCAAGTGTATGTTACGCATTCTGATGTTTTAATTCATTCAAACGGAGATGAACTAGCTAAATATATATTTATACATGTATAATAACATTTTGAAATAACAGTTAGGTATAATAAGGCGTGCTTTAAGATCTTATCAGTCCAAGTACATACAAATTGAATGAAAGGAAATAAAATCTAATAGAAGCCAGCCAAAACAGCGCGCTTTCATTTACGCGACACTCATCATGTTGCTGACTATGCCTATGAGTATATCAGCTGTCTGTGATCTCCTTGAAAAACAGAAAGAAAGAAAACGACTCCTGACCATAGCTGTACCAGTTCAGATCTAAACTGCTGCTGAGTTTTAATGCTCAGATTTATTGTGCTTGTTACATTCGCGCGGCTTTTTCTCCCAGGGCAAGAGAGAGGAGAGGAGGGGCTGAGCTGTGCTGTGCTGCACCGTTCAGCTGCTCACCTCTCACTGAATCCCGTCTCCACCTTTCATCCCTCAACTTGTCCCACGTAGGGATGGATGAGTTCCACCGCCGTCGGACCTTGTAAAGTATCAGACCAATGCGTCTGAACTGGGGGACCGACAGTCACTGGAGGGTCTTTGGGCGTCGGTGATGTTTGCAATTGGTGACTGCAGAAACTGCCAACGTGTCGGCGAGTCGACAGACCACAGCTTACTTGTGCGCTCTTGGAGTGGGAGAATGGACATGTGAATGAGAACGATTTCCCTCGGCGGCTACAATAACTGTTTTGGTTCTTTTAGTTCACAAATCGTCACAAAGTCTCACAAGTGAAAACAGGATTGATGAGATTCTTTTTCTTTTTTTCTTTTTTTGTTTCTGCTTGAGGAGGAATTCATGCGCCGATAGCTCACGAGGCCAATATGCCAGAATGGGTCCTCTACAGTATTTATTTCTCTGTGGACTTCTGCACACCCAGACCTATGGTAAGTTCATACAGTGCATGCATCTCTTACTTAGCGTCGTGGTTAAAAGGATGTCTCGTCCCACGTCATGCTATAGAAAGAATAGTCAACTGTGACCCGATGCGTATTCGACCACAGTGATTCCAGCTTAAGTCCACCAAGAAGATACTGAGTATGGTACGCGATTAACAGCTGGCACCCTTCAATTCTTGGTCATCATATTATATACTTTCTTCTCTTTCTTTTTAGTTTAGCCCCTGTATAAGATTTTGTTCCAGACCAACTATTTAATGGTTAGGTAGACAAAGTGATTATTTATTTATACGGGGTACCCTTAGCTGAATAGATTTCTTACTTGAATTAAATGGTTGACAGCTTATCAATATTGAGTAATCTGACAAAAAAAAAAAAGAAAAAGTCCAGGCAGCCAAACTTTTCCCCCCTATATTATCTGAAAAAATAATATTTTCTGCTCCTTCAGTGTCATGTTCTACTCATGTCGAAACCTATAATGGCTCCTGCTGGACCCACATATTGCTTTAATTCTCTTTATCTTGCGTCAGATACGTGGCCTCACGTTCAGGTTGATCAGTTAACTTAATGGACCTTCTGCTGTCTCAAATTTGAAATGTCTAGTCTGACGTGGAGGCAGTGTACCTTCACATAGTCTTAAAATCTGTCCCAAGCTGTGCATGTGTTCAGTACAATGGACCTTTTAACATAAACACTGTATGCACAAAAATTCATTTGCACCTTTACATTTCAAGAATCTTGCGTTGTTCAATCTCCTGAAGTGTTTTGTGCTACTTTGTCCCATATAGCACAAATCTGTGTCAGTAGAGTAAATGTGTGCAGGTGTAAGCACTACACAGCACATAAAGTGGCTTTTGAAACGGGTGTTTCCTGTACACTGGAAATGCTGAGTTTATATGGTACAGTGTGTCAATGCAGCACACAAGAGCAGCAATCATCTCATCTTTATGAAACCTGTAGTCGGGGGGCGGGTGTTGATTGAACGCTGAGGTCATCATAGGAGTTGAAGTTTGTATTGGACTCCTGCTGACAGGTGTTTCCTGTGATTGGCACACCACATTTTTCTATACATTTACTGGGTTGAATCAGCACATTCTGACAGTTACATCATAAGCCATTGTTAATGCATGGCTGTTGCATTGGTTTTAATGGGTTTCTGTGGATATATATGTATTAATATGGAGATATATGTTAATACACATCCAGCATACCCATTCTTATGTTTTCAGTTAAAGGAATCTTCCAAGTTATAAGCTGAAGCTTGTACTGGTAAAACACTGTCAGCGTAACCTGGTTTTTATCAAAGTGTCCACTGCATGTAAGCTCCCAAATAACTACTTATTTTCTGCAAGGCTTTGAGTGTGGGCTTCAGCACCATGGATAGTTCTCACTAAATGGACATATTTGGGAAGAAAAATGAGCCTCAAAGGCTGGACCTGGACAAAATATTTTAAAAATATTTTAACTGTTCTAAATGTATCTAAATATAACTCTTTACTTTCAGACTCCATTAAAATTATATCTGCCTTTTTAACCCCCATTTTAAGGAGTTACATTTAAAAAAAAAAAATCCAAATCTTTCCCTTCTTTTTTCACTCATTTACATTCAGGGTCATAGTGTCCATGGAGCCTGCCCCGAGTAAGAAATAGACAACCCCCTCCTGATGAGATGCCAGTCTATCACAGGGCCAACAGACTGACAGGACCCCACAGGACCTTCTTGCTGTTAGATGACAGTACCAACCACTGAGCCAATGTGCCACCCACAACTTAAATCATCTAATTTAAATTCTGTTGTCTGACAGAACAAGCCTCAAACTCTGCATTAGCTACTGTGGAGACCGGGTAATGGGAAGACCAATTAAACAAAGCCAGTATTTCACAAAATATGTGTTTGTGTGACTTTGCAGAGCCACACAAATGTTATAAATTATAGAGTTTTTAAAAGCATTTTTAATACGCAGTGTATCTCCCTGCTTTGGCATGCTGGTGCCAGCTAATGGAACGCTTTTTGTCAACAAACCTCTTAACATTATAGACCATCACATCAATTTTTATTCACTTTTATGACTTTATTTCAGTTGCTGTAGAGCAGTCAATGATCACGGCTGCCTCTGCAGTTAAAAAGACAAGAGAAGCCAAACATCACTTTCATTTATTTATTATATATCTTATTTATTTTCTCCGTAAGACAGTCGAAAACGTAAGTTCTAGCGACTTAAACACTACACACTTGACTTGTTTGTATGCACACGACAGAGAAGACCTTTTAACTCAGATATTTTAATGTGCTCATACACCATGGAACAGATGAAAGTTGTGAGATTGTCATGTCGGTAAACAAACACAGTGCCACTACATTCAGGTCATTACTCTGTGACATTTAGAGGTGGAATATATGAAACACCACTGAATTGGTCAATAAATGGAAAAAAAAAAAAAATCAGGCATTCCCGTGACATTTGATGGAGATCAGCTATCAAATACTGGGGGTTAAAACGTAAATATTATTTATGGCGAAATATAGCTGTTGATTTGAAAAGCACATAGTGAACTTTGCACATCCTTAGTGTTAAAGTACAAATCAAAAAATCCATTGTAGCAGCTGCTGTTATACACCCACTGTGACAACATGTTTGATGATGTCAGTGTTTGATGGAACGTGTTAATGAAAAAGTTAATGAGATGTAATGACTCCTCAGCTCCTGTCTGCGAAAGTAAATATGGAAGCTTCAGTTTAGAAACACAGTATATTGTAGAGCAAATAAAAACCTGACACTAATCAGCTTTCTTTTTTTTTCCAGGTACTGTAATCACATTATATTTTGTGTGTTCCCCCAATCATATTTACAAATTGATGCAGAGGCATAATTTACAGTTTAAATTGCAGTGGAAATTATTATTTTAGTGACAGACGAAAACCATTACTTATTTTCCAACATAATTCCCCAAGATTTCTCTCTGTCATCAGCTGTCATTATTTTAATCAAAAGAAGTATGATAATCAACAATTCCCTGTTTTTCTCTCTTTTTTTATTTTAGAGAAACTGTGATAAGCCAGTATTGCTTTACTGCTGTTGTATGACACAGTGCCTATTAACTTTTAAAGGTTGCTCATTTGTAGTTGATATTGCTGTTTTTGGTAACTCAGGGGTTACCAACCTTTATCCCAAACATACTGTTGGTTAAAAAAGAAATATATGTGTATATGAAATAAACATTATCATCATTCCTTTCCTTTAGGGTCTCGTCTTCGCCAGGAAGACTTCCCTCCCCGCATTGTGGAACACCCTTCTGACCTCATTGTGTCCAAGGGGGAGCCAGCCACTCTCAACTGTAAGGCAGAGGGTCGTCCACCGCCTACGGTGGAATGGTACAAAGACGGGGAGCGTGTTGAGACAAACAGGGAAAATCCCCGTTCCCACCGTATGCTGCTTCCCAGTGGGTCCCTCTTCTTCCTGCGCATCGTTCATGGACGACGGAGCAAGCCAGACGATGGCATCTATGTTTGCGTGGCCCGAAACTATCTGGGGGAGGCCAAAAGCCGGAACGCGTCTCTAGAAGTAGCACGTAAGTTTGACTTTTCATTGTGCCCCTCTAGGCACAAAGGTAATAATATGGTCAAAGAAATCTCAATGTCGCATGAAAAAAAAAGGGAAATAAATGAATATGGAGCATGGGTGAGGGTGGTAACCTTTTGTGGGGTATATGAAAATATGAAAATGTGCTAATATTGCATAAAAAAGTAGAGGTTAAATTAAGCAAACAATGTGGAGCTGTTGTGCTACCGTATATGTCATCTGATGTCATCTGTCACGGTGCACGCAAGATCACATAACCTTTCCGCTGAACCTACAAGTGTGTGTTAATTTACCCAGCCGTGTGCATAACGTGTGTGCGCATATGTGTGTGAATATGTTTCCTGACTGCTAGTGAGACCTGTTTGGATGACCTGTTTGAGTAATGTATGGGCAAAGCTGTGAATCGCTCCAGGGAGGGAGAGCAAAAGGAGGCAGGATTTTAACCCAGCGAACTCCCTTTCAGTGTTTGGATTTGGAAAGACGCAGCCAGCTCCCAGCCAGTTCTCTCCCTGTGTGGGAGAAAGGCGCTCTGGGCTATTCACATTTCCATTATGTGCTAAACTGAGCTGATTTCTTGCCATGAACAAGATGCACACACGCTCGGACGCACATGCATGCACATAAAAACACCCACACCGTCTCCCCTGCTCTGTGTTTATCATTAGCACAGATGGGGAATTCCATGCAAACAATATATTGCAATTTGGTTTTAAAATAATAATTAAAAAAAATATTCACCCACCCATGGCATTCTGTTATATTTGCTTTTTAATTCCAAAATAGGTGAATATAAGACATGGACCTAATGACTTGACTATGATGTACTACAATTACATTACTACAGTTAAAACAAGAACATGTCAGAGTCAGAATTATGGCACTGTTGTGGCTTCAGCTGATTTGTCACCCTTGGCTTTATGGGCAAGTCACAGAAAAGGAAGGGAAAAAAACTGAGATAAGAACCATGAAGCTAATTGTAGCTCAAGACATTATCTGAAATCTCTGTGCCTTTCTTTTGTGCACCACATGATCTCTTTGCCTTATTGCTGTATTCAGTCCCTGTTGTCTTGTGTTTCTGTTGTCTTCTTTTACTGATGATACCTCGTCTTTGTTTCAAGGCAGTGAACTGTCCTGGAAGTGCTGAGGCTTACGCAGATGCTGGCAATGTAATAGGACATACAAATCGAGCCATAAGAACGAGTGTGTGTCTGTGTGTCTGTGTGTATGTGTGCGTCAGAGGATACAACATTGGCTTCCCCATACAAAACGAGACATTGTGGTGTCGGGTATTATAGCTGGTATTATCTAGCATCCCTGTCTCACTGTAATCGGAATTTACACTGCACTTCTTGAGCTGTACAGTTGTCTTTGAAGATAGTGAATAATTCTTTCTCATAAAGAAACCAGAGACCCAAAACTGTCGTTATAATGTCAAGAGACACATCTTCTGGCGGCTTCACTGATTCCCTTGACTGAATAGATGCCTACTTTATGAGCACAGTGACTGTGTCAGAGTGATTTTGTGGGGATTTTCTGGTTCTCCCTAAACACAATAAAGCTCATTTGTATGCTGTAGCTCAAACCGGCATTCTGAATTCATTTTCTGAGTTAATTCTCACATTCTTTGTCACTGTTAAAGCTGCAGCTACTTATAAATTGTTTCTTGGTTTTTTTTTTTCGTGAGAAACCTATGTTATGTGTAGCAACCATACATATGTTGTAAATGTGACTTACCCAAAATAGAGTAGCAACACCTAAATATTAGAAAATATAGAAATGTCTTCCTCAGCATGGCTCAGCAAAGCTTTAATATTCTTTGAAAGGCATGTTTTGTTGCACATCATAGGATACATTCTTGAATCCACACCAATTGGTTTATATTTTTTGTATTCAAAGCACCATCGTAATCATTTTGAGGACATTTTGAAGGATCAGTGTTGGCTCTGAGGAGTACACCTCATGAGTACACTTCGTATTTCTAGATAGAGCCATACATATTTGGAGAATGACACTTTTTTGTGTGTATTTTTCTTTCTACACCACCTTAGTTCATTTAAATCACACAAGCGAGATGTGATTTGAGTATAAACTTATGGCAGTAATTCAATGGATTTACCAAAAGTAAATGAAATGACTGCCTGAATTCTACAACCCATGGACATCACGAAATGTTGTTTCTGCTCTCTAAGTCCTTTACTGCCACCACCTTTAGTTCCTGTTTTTTGTGGGCCTTTCTGCCTTCAATTTATTTTTCTTTAATAAAAGAAAAGTAACAAGGCCATTGAAGAGTTTCCCATTCCGTTGCCTTGAGAAACTCTTAGGTTGCTTTTGCTGCGCTCTGATTAATTATATATTTGCACTGTGAAGTCCTGTCTGATCAGTTTTGCAGCATTTGGCTGAGTCTGAGCAGAGAAGTAGCACTAGCATAGCCTGCTAGTGCTGCTTCTTTAAGCAGTCACATCATCAATAACCACTCGGTTCCACAGGCAGCCATACATGCCATAACATTACTTCAACCATGTTTGACAGATGATGTGGTATGCTTTGGATCACAAACTGTTTCTCTCCTTCGCCATACTTTTCACTCCTCATAATTGTCGAACAAGTCAAGCTTGGTTTCATATGTCCAAAGATTTTTTCTTTTTTTTTTTTCAAAATGTTCCACATTTTTTCTGGCAACGTCAATTGACCAATATTTACATTTATGTAGACGACTTTGACAGTGATGCACCTACCCCCACAAGATGACTTGACTTGGTTAGATGCTACTTTTTGGTGTTGCTGTTCTTGTCAGTGCATTTGTTCTTTTTTAGCAGTGTATCAGATGTTCAATTTCCCAATTCTAACTTTATTATTTTGATTTCCACCCTAATAATTGCCTTCACATGAATCAATCTTCATTGATGTCCACTGCAGTGGTGTACAGAAGCAAAACTAAAAACAAAAAATAAATGGTCCAAATACTCATTAATCTATTTGTACAGCTCAGTATATCTTGTCTATTATAAGGAAGCCCAGGATAGGATCCACATATTTTCAGTATGTATTATATTTATAGTAACTGCCTTGTGTACATAGTGTTAAGGGATCATTTTTGTTTTCCACAGCCTTTCTTACATAAAGGACAGTACATGCCGGGCAGATTTTAGTCTTCTCTGTGTAATTCAGAATATCATGGTTACAGGGATGCATAATCACATGACTCCTCCAGGGACTGCAGGTTCCTGCCAGTATTGCTGCAGCCAAAGTTGTCATGCAATGCTCCGGGTGGGAGCAAACGGGTATACGAAAGTGCTGTGGGGATGATCTGACAGTGAGTCTAGCTCTAGAATGGTCTTTAGGAGTCCACACACATCCTCAGATTTTCTAATGGGCTGTAGCATTGTATCTTAACCAGTGGCTCAGAAAATGTAGCTAACTAGAGGGGTGCTGCTCCCTTGGGTACATTTGTGCTATACAAGCTCAATTTTGGTGGTTCGTCATGCATTTTGTGAGCTTGAGTCTGAGTGAAATTTGAAGAGACATTATTCATTCCGTGTGATGCAAAACACTTCAGCTGTTTAAGATGGCAGCAAAGCTTAAAATATGTAAATTATGCAGATATGCCAGACAAACCTACAGCTGACAGCCTGGCATCAACAAATGATGTACCTCACAACATTTGTTTGTCATATAAATTAGCCAGTCCATACTAAAACATCTATTTGCACACATATTTTCTTTCTCCCCTTATGCCTTAACAGGGCTCATGTTAAAGAATTAATAGTAACAGTGCAAATTTAAACCACAGGTTTTTTTTGTTGTTGTTGAGAATCATCTAAAAGGACAGACAAAATGTTAGTTTTTCTTGAAATCTGAAGAAATTATTGTGCATAACTCACCATTTCTTTATTTCCTCCATTATTTGATTTGTTATTCACTTAACACATTGGCATATTTTAAAGTCTTTGCCTTTAACTTGCTTCTTGTGCCTAATCATCTAGCTTCAGGCTGACTTCAATACAACTGTGATGTCTAGAGGGACAGTATTAACATATTTTCATACCATCTGCATGGTTATTCCTTCCTTGTTAAATCTTTTAGCGCACTGTGGATATTTTCCAGCACCGTGGTTTTTCAGAGGAAATGTTTTACATTTACATTGACTCTTAGCTGAGCGAGACTGAACTAACCCTGAATAAGTAGAAGTGGAAAAAAATGAAGGCTAGAAAGCATAAATTTTATCCTGTGGACAATGGGAGCATATTTATTTTCTAAGCTGATGGACTATAGCAAGGCACGAAACAGAAGAATTTTCAGCCTTCTCGAGATTCTATTTCCTGACCGTCTTATTTGGTGTATATATGACACAAATGATAACATCAGCTATTTCAAAGGGAAAAAAATACCTGTTTATTATTAGAATGTCATGTATTTTTTTCTTGATAAACAAGGCCCATTGTGTTTTTGCTACTGTTGCAACATGTCACCTGGATCTCACATCCAAGTATGTAATTTTAATAATCGACAGGCACCTGCTGTCAGTGTGTACAATCACACTTGGCCAACCACTGAGGCAGCTTTTTTACATATTCACTCTGTTAAGTCAGACATTACAGCTGAGCGCTACTTCTGAGCAACGTGAACAAACAACTGTGCAACCTCCAGGCCACCAGTGGACTGGCACTAATCATCCCGAGTGAGTGGCTGTTGATGGAATTAGAACAGCTTCCTCAAACTATTAAGAGAAGGGACAGAAAGACATGAACGGTGATGTTTTGAAGGGAGTTGTGGGCGGAGAGGCGGCAGATGCGAGGGTATTCATTAGCACCAAACTCAAGAACAAGACGAGTCCCCTTCTGTTCAACTGTGCTAGGAGAATTAGATGTATAGTCACTCAGCCAGACAATCATCAATTAAATCCTCACAGTCCCAGACAACTAGTGAACTAAGCAGAAACAATGCTAGATAAATCTAGTGCTAGATTTTTATTTTTTATTTTTTTTACCATAGATCCCTATGGTAATCGTTTTTGCTGAAATATTGAACACAAAATTTTGGAATTTTCGTATAATAGAAGAGTAAATTCATTTACTGACAGTTTGATTTCAGACTGAAATCTGCGAGGTGGGACATGTGAAAAAGTCTTGAGCTGCCCATAACGTCTTTAAATTTTGCCTGGAAAATGGGAAAATAGGTGCAGTGATTCATTGAAACATGTTCAAACATAAATGGAAATAAAGTATATAAGTTAAAAGTTAAAAGTTTGTACAATTCTTGAAAGTCAGTATTTGGTAAGACTTTCTTTGTTCTTTAGCACTATCTGAATTCTTTTTGATTGTTGGATTTCTTGCAATTTCTTCAAGTAGTTTTCAGGAATCGTTCATCAGGCATCTTTTATCTAAAGCTTTTTTTTTGTTTGCTTTTGTTCTGTTCTCCACCATAGAACCAAGTTCGCCAGAGCTTCTCTTTACATGTTGTACTGCCATTTTTGGGAGCATTACAAGTTGCTGTATGTCAATACAACCGTTCTATCCCAAATGTAATAATATGTATGCATTAAGTCCATAGTAAGTACATAAATTGCAAAAAAGGGCAATAAACTACAAAAAAAGGAAATAGTTTTTGCTTTTTAAACATATTTCTAGTTAGAGAAATTTCAGAGGTATATACTTAAAAACTGTAAATACAAAAAAAGTTGCAGAAAATAGTTTCCAACCACAGGAAAATAATTTTGAATGTCTTCATAGTTTTATTTTTTAGATACACCAATTTTTGTATACTGCAGGAAAAACGGAAATAAATATTATATTGCAAATTTGCAAAAAAACAAAAAAACAGCATGTGCATCAAAATAAACTATTTCCAACAGTGCAATTTGAGTTCTAAGTGTCCCAGAAACTATACAGAAAAGCATAAACTCAAACATGACAGACATGGCAGACATGTTTGTTCATGCTGAAGTCTATGCCAACGTACGAAGTGCTATGAACAGCTGATCGGATCGGCAAAAGCATGTTTCTGGAATATTTTTGTTGCTGCAAGTGCTCTTTGTGCAATTTTTGCAAAACCATATGTGGAAGGAAACCGAGGACAAGCTGAATGCATAAGATGTAAGTACAACTCCTCCGGTTTCCTATGCAAAATACATTTTTGCGGTAACTTATATGGTTGCAATTCTACTGGGATTTAAAAAATAGTTCAGCAAAGCGGGGAGTTCTGCTCCAATAGGCCTTAAAGGGTTGAGATGGTCCCACTCTGCTTCAATATTGTTGACATTTGGCCAATGGGGAGGCCAAGCTATGACTGATAATGTTCCACTGTGTGATTTTCTTTCTAGGTGTGCTTTTTGGAAGTGTGTTTGGAATCATTGCCAAGCTGAAAAATAAAGCAGTTGACAATCGATTTACAGGTGATATACATGCAGCCCCAAATCATGACAGAGCCTCCTCCGGGTTTAACGGGTTTCCTGACCTTCTCTGCACATTTGGATGAGGCTTTGGACCAGAATTTGATTCCTTCAGTCTCCTTCTTGTTTATTTGGCATACCATAGACTTTTCTCAGTGAACAGTAGATAGATCAGAATAAATATCAGATCCATCTCGTGGGTCCTATGTCAGGTCTTTGATGGAGTTATTCAATTCATTAAAAAAAAAATGAATAAATACTGCGCACCATGCCAAGACAGGCCAAGTTTTCAAATAATAGCTCTTTAGGAATCATCCTGTTGGTGCAAAAATATTATTTTCTACCTATTCTCTAAAATTATTGCACACCACATGTTAAGTGGTCTTTTATGTGTTGACAGAACATTCCTCTGAATATGGTCTAGTACAAGAACTGTATAAAAAAATGTCCAAAAGAAGCCCAGAAAATATTACCTATTGCTTTAGTCCAATTTAAATAATTAAATAAATAAAATAAATAAAAAATGTGTTGCTCCTTGGAAACCATATATAAAGAAGAGCACTAAAAAAAAGTTCAGCAACCAATTATGTTCAACATGTACAGTATGGGCAATATATTCAGTTTGCAGCCATATAGCTGTGCTGTGATCTATATCATCACTCACTGCTTTCTTGTCATTGTCTTCTCCTCAGTGATGCGCATTACCCTGAGCAACATGGGCTACTGGTTGGTATAATGTACTGTGAGAGTCAAAGCAATGCTTTCTCCAGGCATGAAAATATCTTCTTTCACAAAGTTCATCTCATAGAAGGCATAATTTATCTACATCACCATATTTATGCTTTACATTTGGTATATATCATATGGGGAGGTTTTCTTCAGAAAGCTGTTTGGGTTTAGAGTTTTGCTGTGAACAGTCATTACTATTTTAAGGTACTTACCTGTAGTTAGGACTGATGGTGTGAGTCTGAAAACGTAGTAAATCACTCAAGGTTTAGTAGCCGTTCTATTAGGAGACATTTTGTGGTGCTTCAAAAAGTGGCAACTTGCCATTAATCATGCATTTCACTGTTTTGAAAACACCCAGGGTTAGTGTCTGCCTGCCAGCCCTGTGTGTTTCTAGGCAGACTGTCAATGTTTTGTATGAGTAGATAGGTTGGCCACATTGTACAATCTGTTTCCAGTTCACCAGCCCTTGTGTATCTTTCCTCTGTTTACCCTGCTTTTGTTAAGCCAGTATAGGGTTTTGAACCCAGCTGATAAGAAGTGAGCTTTCTCAGGTTTTCACCAAATTGAATCATTAGCATTATTAATACATGCCGTCATACTTTAGCAGGTTACATTTGTCGTGCACATTTGGGCCAAATCGATGCAGCATTGCAGTATTATGTGTGGTTATTCAACATTTTTTTCACAATTAAGTTGGTTGTATCTAATGCGAGCAGATGTAAAAAAAATAATTCAAAACTGTGCAAGCGTATATTTCTTTAATACCTCTTAGAGGTGATTGCACAAAAAAAGGGATGCTTCTCCACGTGCATTTATGATCCCAATCACACTGATTCTTTTTTTTCTCTCCATAGGGCCATTTTGGTGTTGCTAAGCAGCCTGTAATCAGCCATCAGTTTCTTGTATGTCAGTGAGCTACATACAGTATAATTTACAGTAGCTATATTAGTATTAGTAGTATAGCATCAAAAACAGAAACCTTGAAGTGAAAGAGAGAAACAAGCCCCCAAATAGCCCTAAATGAAATCATATAATTTCCAAATGAAAAACGAACAAAGACCATGGTGCATTGTTAACACAGCTGAATCACAGCTGGTATATTCTGATTTTCCACCTGTTAGGTAGTTAGGCTTTTTTCTAAAATAATGAGATTATAGTTATTCACATTACAAACTGTTCCAAACATGTACTCACTTTAGACAATAAGCTACAGAGGGAGCCTACCATGTCGTCTGTTGGTGTTTAACTATCCAGTCTTTTCCACAGCACTTAAAATGTGGCTTACATTTGTAGATCATTGTGAAGCTCAGACAGGGAAAATGGTATCAAGACTCCACATGCAAATATAACCTGATCACACTCATGTGGGCATTAGTATGCATGGGAAGCTTTTTGAATGTGATAATTATCAAATCCTTGAAGATGATGTGAATAATATGTATTCGAGTAGCTTTCAGGTTATGGTACGTGGATTCGTAAGGTGGCTTTATTTCTATTCAAGTTGTTTAGTATGTGTGTGGAGATCTTTTTTTTTTTTTTTTTTTTGCTGTTGTTTTTAATCATGTAAAATGATGCCATCATTTTATGACAAATGTTCCTCTAGGCATGGTGCATGCTCTTATATTTGATTTTTTTCTGTTCATCAAAAATGGATACTACACATGTCTATAAGTTTTCAGTAATCTTAGTTATTTTTTCTTCATTTCTGCTGTTGAACTTGCATTTGGAAAGGTCAAGCTCTTGGATTGTCAAAGTATAGAAAAGCTGAAAGGCTCAGCATTGAACTTTTTCCTATCGGAGGTCACTTATTGAAAACATATCATATATACACAAAAATAGCTAAATAACTTTTTTAAAAATTATTAAAGAAATTCATTCTATCCAGTGCTTCAAAACTATATTTACTTCTGAATGAGAGTCTAGTCACATTTTATAGAATAGGTGTTGAATTCAAAGAAGACTGAATTAATCTGTACTGTATATATAGTCATATCTCCTATGACTGTAGAATCCCAAATGAACGTGTTAGAATCTGTTGGATATGTTTCTCGATTTGTTTTGGGGTCTTAATAGTAGTGTAGGAGAATACTTTTGTTTCTTCCAGGTAATAAAAATACAAACCACATATTTATTTTCCTGTCTTTTCAGGCAGTTTTATGTTAAAAGTATTTATAAACTGCAGATATAGAGGTGGCCAGGGCAAGGAAGTAGAACTAATTTATGGATTTTTTTTTTATTATTTTTTTTTGGCTGAAGACAGTGAGTGAAGGGGCTAGCATCTGGTGCTAACTGGACCATGTTCACTCCTTGGAGGTCTGTGCATTATGAGGTTCGGTAAGTTAGCTAAGGGCTAGCATCTGGTGTTAATTGGACCATGCAAACACCTTTAAGAGCTCTGGTGCACTTTCTTACAGTTGGTTGGAAGAAACATATGCCTGGCGTGAAGAAGCACACTAGCTTGATTTGCTGTGTTCAAGCTTGTTTCAACTTTCTAATTTATGATGAGAATCATTTGTATGTAAGTGGAAATTCAAGATATAACATCTTACATTCCCCTCTCCATGTCTCTGTCTTAATTATACATCAAAATTTGTTTCCCCATATACATCCTGTCTTTTTACCTTATTTTATATATTTTACCCGAGTGTCATATTTAAAATGCTTGTAAGTGGTTATGTTTTTCCTTTAATATAATGACAACATTTAATAAGAATGGAAATGTACTTAAATATCTCACTGAATTTCACTGAATAAATGTTTATTTAAATAAGCACTATTTTATTTTACTTACAATAACACACTAACTTGCTAATACAACTGTTCCCCCTTCACAAAGCACTTTTAATGTTATCCAGCAAAACGATGACTAAAGTTTGTTTGTTTGTTTTAGAAAGAATTCTGAGTTACATAAGTCAGTGATAAACAAGGTTGCTTGTCAAACAGATGCTAACTATTAAATTATGGAATCTGGTTACTTTTCATGGTCAGTTGATCTTTACCCTCTTGGGATTTTATCATCCTGCATTTACGGATGCGTCATCACGTTTGGGACTATTTTTCACATTCTTTCAGAAGGAAAACAACACTAACTCTGTCTGATAAAAACAAGCACTCTAAAAGACTTCAGGGAGTAGTGCTTGGCAAAGGCATTTAATATTCTAATAGTAGAAAATATCATCAATAGTTACAAGTCTGACAGATTATAAACAGACTTATTTTATTCACAAGTTGAAAGTGTCTGGATTTATAATGTCCCAGTAACTATAGAATTCATCCTAATGAAATCAGCAGTCAGTGTCATCCTTTCATTTAAGCGATTGTGTTTACTGAGTCAGTGGCTAGGTCATATTGGGTCAAGCTACTCACATGCACCTGTCACAACCTGTGACTGGGGATTGTTGTTATGAATAAACCAAATATTGCTATCTACCTGAGGAGTCCTGCACACATATTGAAAATCTTCTTTCAAAATTGTGTTGAGGGTTGCAGCTTCCAGCTACAGATTTCTCATCCAGCGAGGAAAGATATGTGTTTACTATCAAAGTAGCCTTCAACTTTAATGCCTAAGTTGAGGACTGTGTGGTAAGAATTATTATTTATTTATTTTTAGACCATTAAATAACATACATGTAACAGTATTTGTCAGAAGAATTCAGCCATGCATACATTTTATATTCAACACGTTTGTGTTGAGCTTGAAAAGACCAGCTACAAAATCCATTTTCAATATGACGGATCACAAAATGATTCATTACATACCACCGTCTACTTTTCAAGGTATTATATTGTGATGCCAAACACAGTACATTACTGGCTATAATTTAATGCAGTCGTGTTCCAACATTTGAATTTGAAATATGGCTATACATCTCCTTTTAGATGAGTTGGCGCTGGCTTGAGCTACTCCATTAGCAGACCTTGAATGGGGCCTTCACACTATTACAGATATAGCTGTAACTTATTGCCTCTGTCATCTGTAGAAGCTGCTGCTGGGTGTAGCCTTCTGTTTTCAGAAAGCGACATCCAGCCTTGTTTTATGACAAATATATAAAGCGGCATGACGCTATTAGGACGGGTAATGGATTATATTCAGAAATTAAATTAAGAATTTAATTTTCTTTTTAAAGTAAAAAGAAATCAGTAATTTAAAGTGACCCCTAGCATGATAATGTGTTCACACTGTATTTGTGTGTTTGCGTGTGGGATTGGGTGTCTTTACTCATGTGTGATTGTGTGTGCATCTGAGTGTGACAAAGCAAAGGCGTGTGTCTCTCAGCAAAATGATAATGCTTCATAATTGTTGCACTGCAGTTATTGATGTACAATATATGCATGTTCTCGATGTGGGTTAGAGGGCATATTTAGGCAGATTGCCCTAATGCAAAAAAGAAAAAAAATCCCCCGTGGACTATAGCACATGCAGTTTTATTAAAACGTATTATCATCATTCTTTTCGTGGTATATTAACCATCGCTGGAAGCCAGTGAATGTGTTGAAATATCTGCTGTTTCACTGTGTAATACTGCTAACTTAAGTGTGCCTATCCACTCCCTTCTTCAGTCTGGCTGGGGTGATGAGAGTGAGGAACATCACCAACCAGCCAGAGGGTCTCTGTAGTTGGTTTATTATTCATGTTGTCTACCCAACATTCTACCCAATCTAGGCCAAAGCGCTATTATAACTGCTAAGTGTCACATGCAAGACTTCCGTTTGCCCATTCATTCACTCCCATTGCATCAGTCTATGCTGAAGTCCATCCACCCAATACTCTGATTCACAAAATGTTGAGAGTGCTAGGACCAGAGCAGCAATAAAATGACATCAGGCTTTCACAGTACACACCTGAATGAGTAAAGAGGAATGGGAATATCCGGAAGCTTCATTAATTCATGAAACCTGCTGGATGTAGTATTTTTCTTTTATCTAACCCTGAAACTCACGAGCATCTGTCTGCTCGTGCTTTTACCTGGCTAAGGTGATTTCATAAATAAATGCTTTCTACAAGACAAAGTGGGCTGACAGAATGTTTCCTGTCACTACCTTTTATATCAGCAAATCCATAAAGTGCTGCACCCCTGTGTGTCTTAATTTATTCTCAACTGCTGTAAAGGGTGTAATTGCAACAAGGCACCAAATAACATTACATCCCATCTGACATGTGTCTGTTTGTGTAACGTAAGTGATACTTACACTTGGTGTGGTTAGATGGTAGACTCAGGACTAGTGTTTCAGGGGTCTAAGTAGGGATGGGTACCGGTGTCCGGTGCCATGATGGCACCGGTTCTGACATAAACGGTAGTAACCAGACCGAAAAGCAGCGCACATTTCGGTGCTTTATTTCGGTGCTTTTTTTTCCTGAGCTGTGAAACACTTTAGATTCTAGCCAATCATTTTACGTTTCCGAGGATAGTAGGCGGGGCCAGGTACGTACGTTCTTTTAGAGCAGAGCTACAGATTAAAAATGCCCAAGGCGAAGCGGTCAAAAGTCTGGCTGTACTTCACAGCAAAATATTGCAAACTCAGCAGCCTGCAACAAGTGCTTTAAGCTGATACTGTGATACTGTCAAAGGAGGTAACACCTCAAATCCGATGAAACACCTGGCGATGCATAGCGTTTTTTTTAAAAGCCCAGAAATGCGCCGTATTTGATATCTTGCTGCGAGACCTCACACCGAGCACATCTACTGCGGGTGGGTTGCCTGTTATGCAACATCCCCCAAAAACACGAAGAGGAGAGTCCTGGCCCCTAGCCCTGCCAGTGTAGCAGAAATGATGACGGATGATGGTGGCAGCAGCAGCCGTTCTTCTCTGCGTGAGTAGCTAATTTACGTTGAGTAGGCTAACCACGTTATTACATTAATGCATGTAAGGTGAACTAGCAAACACCATCATAGCTACATGCGGCTGTCTTCTTGTTTGATGGCAGATACTCCCTTCACCCTGGCTAAAAAGGCTAAAATGACCAAAGAAAAAGTGGAAAACAGTTAAACATGAGAGGTTTTTGGACAAAGTTTGTGTTTTTTTTCCATTGTTTAAGCACTGCTTCCAGCCAAGAGTGATACCATATATGCCCCATAGCTGCAGAAAAGGCTAACATTGTTATCTTTTTACAAAAAACAGCTGAACATGAGAGGTTTTTGGACCAATTTTGTGTTCTCCATTCTTTAAGCACCGGTTTGAGCACCGTTTGAGCACCGGCACCGTTTCAAAAGTACCGATTTGGCACCGGTATCGGATAAAACCTAAACGATACCCATCCCTAGGTCTAAGTGGGATTTCTGATAATCAAGACGGCTACTAACCGTCTCATACCGTGTTGTTGGTTTATACTTTACAGATTTTTATTTCCTTTAAACCAATTGCTCTATTTAGTTCTTCATTCAGTTACATAACCCTGCTTTTTCTGATTTCATATTCTCTTCAACCTTGAAAGCTCACTTATCATTCCACTCTCTTTTATTACTTTCTCCTCTCCAGCGCCCAACACACACGTTTCCTATGTTGTTCTTTATTTGTATATGCCAGAGACCAGGTATACTATGATCCTTCAGATTCTTGATTATTCTTTTTATGTTGCATGTACAAAACAGATTTTCTAGGTTGTTGGATGAGTCAGGTACCTTTTACTTCATGGATTTGTCAATGCAGCTACTATATCTAAGGACTTTTAAGCCCTCTACTGCAGCTGTAAAAATCCCTTATCAGAGTGAAAAGTGATGGGAAACATGTCGTGAGCTACAGAGTCTTAATTCCATACTTAAAGTAGTTCACAATGAGGGATGCCACGCCGTGAAATTTCATTTTTGTAGAAGCGAAAGATTTCATTACCAAAGAGTCCTCAGAAAAACATTGTTCTTCTTCACTGTTTTTCCTGTTTGTCTCCCTCGACACTGGCTTGGCAGAAAAAAAATGCTTATGTGTACAATAGTAGTATTTTCATGGAAAGCACAACAATTTATTTCTTCTTGCTACGTTATCCTTGTCGTAACCATTTTTACGCCTCAGATAACTAATGGGAAAGAGCAAAATGTCACATGATAAATCTTATATTTAGAACAAATTCAAATATGCAATATGAGGGAGCTACAATGAGAATCACGAGTCATTACAAAATTAACATTTTGGTTAAGAGACAATAGGACTGTAGCACTGCAGAAGGCTGTTTATAAAGTGTTCCTCTGTAAAGGATGTTGTTCCCATGGTTAGTTGGTTTGCTTGGTCTCTCATGCTCCAGTAGTTAATGTGTACTAGTCCATTGCTGCAGATGCTGTCCGCATGGGGACTGGAGCTGAGGAGTGACCAACAGAGCTCAACGTGGGGAGGGACGGACAGTGTGTTCCAGAACAGATGTTTCCAGCCTTTGTGCATTTGTCATTTCAGCTTTAATCTGGTCAGTGAAGGGCATAGATGCTGCATGGATGGGGACCCCAGCTGTCAGCACTCTTGAGAAGTCACCCACCCCTCCACCCCTCACCACAAATCCTAAATTCATTCGAACATTCAAGGTCCTCCTATTCAAATCCATACTCATGTACGCACGCAAAAGCAAACACCACACTTTGTAATTGGCTCAGAATTAGGGCACACGGACTATTGTTGAACCTGTGGAGATTATACATCATGCCTGAATCTGTGGAGATTATGCAGTGCTGGGATATTATGCCTCCATTTTCTCTGATTGCCTCTTTGTATTATTTCCCTTGGTTGTGCCGTAGTGAATCTTCTACTTATTTCATCCCTTTTTCTTCCCTAATATTGTACCACATTCTGTTTTTGGTTTTCACTCAGTTTTCCTCTGTTGTACACAGTCTATTCCCCTGCTTTCTACCATTCTCCTCTATTCACCCCCTACCCCTACACACACACACACACACACACACACACACACACACACACACACACACACACACACACACAACCACCACCATCAACCATCAACACCACCACTCTCCACCCCCTTGCCTTACCCTCCTCCTCCGTGCCTCTCCTCCTTAGGGCCTCTGGCTGTCTCCCCACAAGTGATGTTCTCCTGGCCAGATGATGCATGCATATCTCTTGTGTCTTCTTGATGCTAACTCACGTAGACATTTGCACGGCATTGTGGGATTCTGCTCTCGGTCATATTTCATGTAATGATGAAAATGATGATGGTGATGAGGAATCAGGGAGAGGCGGGGATGGGGTTGGAGAGGGGGTGTGCTTCTATTTTTTGCCCTTGTCTTTTCTTCAGTATCAATCAGTGCATTGAGATTAGACAGTAGATAAATGGTGGTCACACAGAGTGAAGCATGGGTAATAAGTTTTGGTTTGAGTTTGGACGAGTTCCTTTTCACTTTCCATGCAATCATGAACAGCACTCAGTATTATACACAAAAAAGTAGGCTTCATCGCTGCTTGTGTTTAGCATCAGTTTAGAATTATAAACTCCAACTTTCATGGTTGCTAATCTCTGGGTCAGTCACTCTTCTGTTTTTTTGTTTGTTTGTTTGTTTGTTTTGTTCACTTCAAGGGCACCCATGATTGCTTGAACAGTGTGTTCTGAGAAAGAGACAGGAAGTGAAAATTATCCCTAATAGAATAACATTTTCCTTGCAAGTGTGCTAACGAACGGAAATGTGTTCTGAGCAAAAACTGAGTAAGAGGGAAACAGGGAGGATAAACATATTCAGTGAAGAGAGAGGGGAGGGAGGTGTCATTATTGGATGAGTCTGGGCCATGGCAGACTTTTGGCCCTCCTACAGTGTCTCATCTATGTGTATGTGCAGCACATTTGTGTGTGTTATAGAGTTAAAAAGATATGCTGGTGCTTGTGTGCACATTTTAGGGACTTGCTGCTATGCAAAGCTTTGTCAGTGGATATAGCATCTATGGAAGAGAGATTTCTTCACAGTCTACGCTACACCCTAATTAATCTGCTTAAACCTGCTAGGCCTGTCTCCAGCACTCTTACACATCAGAAAAGCCAGCTCTGAATCCAACCAGGATTTTCTCCATGGATGCCAGTGGAAAATCATTCCAGCTTCACCGCTGACAGCTTTCTGTCAGAATGTGCAGAAATGCATATAGAGTGGAGACAAACATACACATCATCATTTCCTATCATGAATATTGAATAGGGAAGCAGTTATCAAGAGGGGTCATGAAGTCCCTTAAAAGGTCTAGTTGTTGGTTTATATTGCCTACCTACAGCCAGTGCCTTTCAGATGACAAGCACTTCCATATCCAACAGATAAACCATTGTAAGGTCAGTGCTGTTCTATTGGGT
Organism: Aulonocara stuartgranti; assembly: GCF_965226115.1. Lineage (NCBI taxonomy): Eukaryota > Metazoa > Chordata > Actinopteri > Cichliformes > Cichlidae > Aulonocara > Aulonocara stuartgranti. The sequence goes on from NC_138946.1 coordinate 25,412,271, forward strand.
TTGCCATAGGGTATAGCTGTGATCTGGATATGACAAAAACACCAATGACCAAATGGTGACAGTCTTTTTTTATTTATTGCTGGAATAACTCCCCTGTAACATCTAATGAAATAAATTCAGATGGTACAGCCAAATGTTTTTTGGGTGTTTTTTTGCAAGCTGTTGTGACAAACTACTTCAATCCAACTTAGGTACCTAACTTCATTCATTTCTAATGAACAACACGCTTTTAAAGAGTGCCACACTGAATATTGAATTGAAGTTAGAGATAAAGTTTCAGGCTTTTGGTAGCACTTAAGCAGATTATAGTGTGATGACTGCAGAATGAAGAAATCATCACAGCAAGCAAAAATGAAATGTTCAATATTTTCTTGGCAGTACCAACAAAATATAGACTAATGCTGGAGCGCGTGTGAGCCACAATGTTCCAAAAAATAGTAATGTCAAAGTATCTTACTGTATATTTTACAGTTTTGTACTGTCTTTCTAGAATATCATGAAATTTACATAAGTAGACTGTGATTTTACATGTCAAAGGTAAAATAACATAACATCACTGTAAATATAGTAAAACACAATTTACTTGTTTTTTAAATATATATTTTTTTGTACATGTGCATATTTAGATTGTTAAAATACATTCACAAATGTATCATGATTTCACAAATATCTGTCCGTTATTTGAAAGATCGAACTGTTGAATTCAAATGTAATGCTATGGAAAAGTATATAACATGATTCCTATAAGCTTGTGTTACATCACATAAGTATTATTATCATTGCTATTTAGGGCGATTGTGGCTGAGGAGTTGGCAGTTCGCCTTGTGATCAGAAGGTTGCTGGTTCGAGCCTAAGCTCGGACACTCTCGGTATTGTGTCCGTGGTCAAGACTCTTCACCTACCACCTACTAGTGATGGCCAGAGGGGCCGATGGTGTGATATGGCAGCCTCGCCTCTGTCCCAGGGCATGCAATCCATTATTATTTAAACCAACTGTTAACTGTATATTTCTGTACATTTGCGTATTATGATTCATATTGCCACATTCATTGATCTTGTTTATAGCTAATTTCATTGTTTGATCACATTAAAATGTTCCTAATTTAATGTCTAAAAGTACTTGGAAAAGGCAGAATCCCATGTACTGAAAATGACTGTATTTTCATGAGAAAGTTATTTTCTGTTATTTTACGGTCGTATTTTGCGCCCCAGCTGCCGGAATATTACCGTTTTTTTTATTTGTTTTTTTCCCTATTTATATGTAATTTCATTGTTTAATCACATTAACATGTTCCTAATTTAATGTTTAAAATCACTTGAAAAGGCAAGATCCCATGTAAAATTAGCGCAACAAACTGTATTGTCATTATTGGAAATAATCGTATTTTTATGAGGGAGTTATTTTCTGTTATTTTACGGTAGTATTTTGGCACCCCAGCTGCCGGAATATTACCATTTTTTTAAGATGTTTTTTGTAACAGTGCAGAGCTTTAGCAGGCACAATATTTTGCTGAATATGTAACCTGGCTAGACAGATACTAGACCTAGCATGGTGCTGATATCATACTGAGTGTGTATATTTTCTTGTGGCTTGCCAGCTTATTATTTAGTTTGGGTGTCTAATGACTGGAAAGGCGTATGCATTGATGGTTTGGATCTTATTCCTTTGTATAGTGCCAAACACTACAGTATCCATGAGTGGTGCGTTGAGTCACAGGGATTCTTATTGTCAGCTCAGTTCTACCTTGTCTTAGAGTCCTGATGTGTTGCTCTGTCAACCAGGAGGTGATTTGGGGCCCAGTGGTGTTATTTCCAATTTTTTCGACTCATTTGCCTACTCATCCTGGGTGCTACCATGTCTGAGAGGAGCTTCCATGTTGTGGAGTGGAGGTAATTGGTAGTTTGAGACTATCATGCCCATTATATGATATATCATGATATATGTGGCAGTCTTTAAAAATTGCTCTGCCCTGTGTCAATCAGTCCTGGTGAATACCTGCTGTTAGCAGTCACTTTGCTGTGAGGTGATCATTGAGAGTTTAGCTGCTATTGAGAGATTACTCTGAATGGATCTTTGGAAAACTGATTCTACAGTCTAATTCTTCAGCCATGTAACCACAGCTGTGAGCCTTTAGTTGACAGTTTCTAGAACCTCAGTTATCTTGTTGTACCTCTTTTTCATCCAGAATGTGTCTCTTATGATTCCCTTCTGCAACTCAATCAATTAACATCCTCCAACTTTTTGGTTTCCCTGATTTTGTCTTTTCCTCTACCTGCATCTTGGATCTATATCTGTGATTTTAATTTATAAGTGATTTTAAGATTACTGTGGCAATGGTATGTATATATGACCTCAATGGTTTCAGTGATACTGGTAGTACAGATGATGCATTGACCAGTATTCATATTCACAGACATTTTCTTAAATGGGCAATCAGTGTGCCATATTTTTCTATGGTTGGCTACCTTGAGTTTTGCCACAATATTCATCTTCACCACAGTACTGTAGATGCAATTGTCATTGCAGGTAGCTGGGAACCATCAAGTTTAGTTACACTGCTCGTCTACTTTGTGTACACTGTTTTTTCCTAGCATGTTTGGCTTATTATTTCCACACTGCTGACTATTGTTCCTGTGGTGTTACACGGGGAAAAGAAGGTTGGAAATAGCTGCGGTGAAGATGTTTTTCAAGATGAGGGCAGACCATAGGGTGGCATATAAGAGTAGAGGAAGGTGCACACAGGTGGACTGTATCCTGTGTAGACAGTGCAATCTAAAAAAGATGCAAGGGAGTGTCAGGGGAGAATGTAGCTAGGTACCATCAGATGGTAGTCAGTAGGATGAATTTGGAAATCAAGAAGAGGAAGGGAGGGAAGGGAGAGTCAAGGGTTAACTAGTGGAAGCTGAAGAAGGAAGAATATTGCACAGACTTCAGGAAGGCATTGAGACAGGCTTTGGGTAGTGGGGCAGAGTAGAGCTCTGATTTGACGAGAGAAACTGGCAAGAAGGTATTTCCTGTGTCTTTTGAAGAAAGAAAAGAGGATGAGAGAACTTAGTAGTGGAATGAGGCAATATAAGAGGAAGAGGTTAATAAAAAAAAAAAGTACAATATGGGGAGGTGAGATACAGCAAAGAGAGAGGTGGCAAAGATGATAAAGATAGATTATAAAATGACTGGAAAGGGTGTGCAGCAGGTTAGCGTGATTAAGGATAGCAATAGAAATGTACCAAAAAGACAGTGCTGAGAGGGTGGAAGAAGAACTTTGAGAAAATGAATGAAGAAAATGAGAGTGAAAGGGTGATGGATGGATGAATGAATGGAGAAGTAAATCTAGAAGTGCAGTAAACTGGTAAGGAGGAAGTGAGGTCAGCTATGAAGAGGATGAAGAGTGGAAAGTTGATTATGACATACTTCTTGAGGTATGAAGATGCCAGTGAGACAGTGGACTTGGATTTTATCCAGACTGTTTAACACAGTCGTGGAGAGTGTTGATGGAGAAGTATAGCAATGGTCAGAAAAAGTTGCACTGTCTTTATGGATCTAGAGATAACCCATGGAAGGGTGGCAAGTGAGGAACTGTGGTATTGTATCATGGATTCAAGAGTGGCAGAGAAGTATGTGAAGGTGGTGCAGGACAAGTATGAGGACAACGAGACAGTGGTTACCTGTGCGGCACAAGTGATAGATGTGTTGAATCTGACGTGTAATTACTCCAAGGATCAGCTCTGAGCCCCTTCTTGTTTGCAATGGGATCATAGAGAAGATTAAGCAGGAGTTTCTGTGGACTACGATGTTCACAGACAATATTGTGATATGCAGTGAAAGTTGGGAATGAGTGGAAGAGTGCCTGGAGAGCTGGAGGTATGCTGTGGAGAGAAGAGGAATCAAATTCAGTCGAAGCAAGACAGAATATGTCATGAATGAGAGCGAGACAGGTGTAATGCTGGAGATGTATGGAGGAGAAGTGAAGACGGATGAGTTTAAATACCTTGAGTCAGTTGTTGAAAGGGGGTGCAGACATGGTGGACCAGATGGAGACAACTGTCAGGGGTGATTTATCAAAGAAGGATAGCAGTAAGAGTGAATGAGAAGGTGTACATGAAGGTAGTGGGACCTACTACCATGTACGGTTTTGAGACCATGGCACCAACAAAAAGACAGCAGGCTGAGGTGGAGGGGAGCAGAGCTGATGTTAAGACTTTCATAGACCGAAATGAGTACATCAGAGGGACAGCTCAAGTTTTTTAGAGTCAATGTTTAAGAGACAAGGTTGATTTTGTTTTGACATCCTCAAAGATTTATAGTGGGTTGTACGTTTATTCCACAGCTGCTCTAAATTACCAAAATCCTCTTTAATGGTTTTTGTAATAATTCATCCATTACTATGCCCAGATTGCATTCCTGAACAAAGAAAACCGTTTTTGTGGTTGGTGGTTCAGTGTTATGGTTGATTAATTTCTAGCTTCTCAGAAAAGTCCAGTATGCTGTTTTAAATTTGGCTACAAAAATGAAAACTAAATAATTTTCAGTTAATAAAAATAATGTTGTAGTTCTTAAGACATGGAGAGAGTAAGAGAGATAGGAATCGAAAGCAATCCTTGTATTCAAACCTAGGGTAGTTTGTCCAACTACTTTTGAGCCTCTGAAAATGGATGACTATGTGTAGTTTTCTTATGCATGGTTTTAGGAATGATGATGATAATTAAAAAGTTATGATATAAATAGTATGTTTACCTTCCATACAACAAAAAGTTGCAAGAGGAACAAACACTGCTTGTTTTGGTCTATATAGACACAAAAGCATTCATGAAATTAGGACTCTTTTTCACTTAAAAAAGGCACAAATGTTGGTAGGTGCAGTGGCAGATGCCTCATGACTATTGTTTTTAATAAGAGCCTGAAAAAAAGGATCCATGGGATTAAAATTGCTAATTTAAATTCCTTTGTCTGCTGGTTAATGCCGCTCACAGACAACTTGCCAGTTCCTCAGTTTGACTACTTCTGTCCAAACTGTAGATGATGCCAATGTAAGTCATGACACAAATTAGCAGAATTTATTTTCTTTTGAAGCAGAAAAAAATAGTCTACAGTTGAATTGACTGAAAAACAAAGCAAAAATCCTTTTAGTGGTGCAACCAAACACTGGTTTCACATTTGTGTCCACGTTTAAAGAGGCCATTCCTTTCCTCTGACAGCCTCAGTAAGTTTCAGATAACCTCAGATAACCAGCTTCTGTGCACAAGTTATTCCTTGAGCAGTCAAGCATAAGTATTTTTCAACATCAAATATGATTTTTCTTGTCTGTTTTGCATATTTCATTGAATTATTTTATATTGTATTAAGTATTTACAACATTAGATTTTTTTAGAAGACTGTTAATCACATTTTCCTTCCTTTCTTTCTTTTTAGTCACAGAACTACATAACTACAACTACTAGCTGACATTTTGGAATATTTGTGATCACTTTAGTTTTTTTCTCTTGAGCAAACATGACTCAGTGCAGTGAAAATCAAGAAAAGATAATCTTGTGAAAATGTCTTGACCTCGATAAACAACATTTGGCAAAATACTATCATCCACCTTTTAGTTTTCTGAAGATTTCTGTAGTATTGCACACATTGTAATAGTTATGATCTCAAGTTTGAATTTTATCACTTCTATGGAAGTGCAGATGTTCACACCAGGATCTTTATGCAGTGCAACTGCACACACAACACATTGTGAAGTTGTAGTGAGCAGTTAGGCAGTCATTTAAATGATTTTTTAATTGGACATAGGACAAATGCTGAAGTAGAACAATTCCAAAGCCACCCTTCTCCTTCTCCTTCTGTGTTAGCTCAATTAATCCCTGATTGGAGCTAATTACTTGTGTAACGTCTATTTGAAATAAGGCTGGATATAAAGTAGGCTGAAGACACTTGGCGATTTCTTCTTCACTCTTTAATGCAGTCTTCCTGCCAAACAAACCAAATATTTGATGACAGAGTGTCTAATTGCCTGCTTTCTATCTCACTCACTCTCTGCCTGTGATTAACAAGCATGGGCAGGTGTGTACTGTGCTGAAGTGTGCATGATTTAGATTTACATTCCCACACTATAGATTATACATTAACACTTTGATAGTCGTTCTCGATCACTAAATCATACTTGCTGTTTTCCAGCCATTAAAACGCTCTGGTCTGGCTTTACTTAGGCTATTAGAAGCTGTTAAGCGGGGTAAATAAACTGTGAGCTAATGACGAGAATGCATCTGCAACATCTGAACTCCACAGCACCACATTTAGCAGCACTTAATTAATCTTAATGGTTTCTGAAATAAGCCAGCCAAACAAATATCTTATCCATAAATTACTTTTCTCTGTGCCGTAACACATGTTACCACAAAGCACCCACTGGGGATGCTTATAAATTAATATATATGTGTGCAGTATATGTGCGCAGCCTGAAACCCTTACAGTGCAAACTGAGACACGTGTAGTCTTTCCTAGTAAAGAGTTGTTTACCACAATATTAGCTGCCTAAATCAACCTCGCTCCCATTTCCCCTTTCTCATCATTTTCATTCCCTTCTTAAATGTTTCTCTTCTCACACCATAATTCTCTGTCTGTCTTCTTACGAGGGACCAGAAAAGAGTTGGAGCCCGCACAAGTGCAGGCTCAGTTATTTGAAGGGATGCCATTTAAATTAGTGTTGAAGTTGAAGGAACAGTTTCAGTAAGTGGTGTTTGCAGGAGTATTTTTTATTTATTTATTTGTTTGCATGTTTGTGTGTGTGTGCCGGGGTGTTTGTGTGTAGTGCCTGTCACAATGTTCTTATCACCTCCTCACACACCTGCTTCCATCGAAGACTGAGCCTCCCCTCTTCTCAAGCCTTCTCATCAAAGCCAGATCCAACCACAGTTGTCGCTTCCCTTTCCCTGCACGTGTTCCCCTCCCCCGTCTAGCTGGTTTGGCTTGTGTTCAGCAGCAGCCACTCCCCTTGTATTACTGCGTTGTCTAGGCAGTCAGACCTTGCTGGTATCATGCAATCCCCAAGAGGAAAATTCATGTGGCTCGGCGGATGCACGTACAGGTGCTGTAACTCTTGGAACGGCTATTTGGGATTAGGGAGGATGATAAACTGCTAAAAGCACAAAGCCTCAAGTTGCTGGCATTGGGAGTAGAGAGAGGACATTTTTTTTTGCAAACTACAGGTGCAAATCAGATGCTTTAGCTAACAAAGTCACTGTCAATTTATGTGCAGTACCATCTATAAATAATCAAATTGATAGAAACTTGTGTGTAAATGAATGTAAGGCAAAGAATGATCCAAGTGCAATGCACATATGCAATTTATTTCCACAGACACAATAGAAACAGTCGCATGATTCAGTTCTGTCTAATTAAAAGCAGTGTGTGTAGGTGGCAAAAAAATCAATTTGGTTTCCATACAACCTTTGTTTGTTCACAGTTTTAAACAAAGCCCCTTGAAAACAGCAGCACACTTAAGAGGTGCTGCCTTGTTTAAATCGTTACACAAACATAGAGCTACAAAAAATAAAGCATATAAAACTGGAAATAGTCCAAATAGTGTATTTCCAAGGCTTTTGTAAGTAAATGTGTTTTTTTCAAATCACGTAGACTAATTCTGGATGTCAGTGTTATAGGAGCATGTGCTCTAGTGCAAAACCTTCAAGCAGAGATAGAATTTAAGGCTATTAATTCTCATAGTTTTCATAGAGGATGCTTTCACAAAATGCCCCCTGGATGCTATGCAGAGACAGAATTATCACTTCCGTAACACGGCAACATTTCTTTCTGATTCTCTATTGACACCTTACCTCTGTCTTTCACAGGACTGACAGCTAATCTCTACTTGCCTTCCCGTAAAGGCATTACAGTACATTGACGAGCACTTTTATCTATATTTTTTTGCTCTTCCCGTGCTCTTATGTTTATCTACTGTACCTTGCAATAGTTGTGCAAATTTTGCTCTTTCTTAATTAACTCTGCCAAAATAAAGACTGTCTTTTGGTTCCTAATTAAGAGATGCTGAGGTTGTAGTATATTGGAAATGTAAAATGAGAATCTCATTTTCTTTGACTTCCTTGAGGCTGGGATTTTAGGAGCAGTCCTTCCTATCACTAATCAAGCATTTGGTGTTTGGTGTGGTTATTGTATCCAGATACAACATTTTGATGATTAGTTTGATAATTGTGTGTGTGTGTATGTATGTGTGTGTGCGTGGGCTTCTCTATTTAATGAGAGATGGATATTTATCCAACTCCTACTTAATGGAAGTGCAAACCTTATCTATGTATACAATCTCAAGAACCCTACCTCCAGACAGAACTTTATAGTAACATCTGTATGTGCGGTGTGCATACACCCACCCCCCACCCCGTCCGTCGCTGTCTGCTTTGTCCTCCCTTGAGAGCCGCAGCATTAATAACTGTAAGTGGATAATGCCCTCGTTCGAATTCCGATCAAGGTTTAATAAGAGCATGATTCAGTCGGCTACTGGCAGCAGAAGGCACTTTGTGCGTGTGCGTGTGTGTATGTTCTTTAAGGTAAAGTAAAGTGCATTGCTGGGGTGCATTCAAAGGTTTTGGTGGTCAATTTCCGACCTTTCTCCTCACATTGACACAAATCAAAAGCCTAAAAGTGAGGTGCATGACTATATCACTGTCACACTGGTGGTATGAGTCCTTAATAATGTAATCAAAGTGGCAGTAACAGATTAATGCTTATGCACTTGTTCTCTGTCTGCTTGCAAACCAATGCAGGACCTCTCATATACATTCTGGACTTGTGTATGAGTAAATGTCTTTAGAACTAGTTGTCATAAACGGTTATTGCACTGGCCTACGCTTGCAGCTATAAGGGGAGAATCTCTTCAATATAGGTAAATATCATATAGTCCTAGATTCTTTACAGGCATCCTGTCAACAGCCAGTCGTGTAATACAAGCAGACTGGTAGGAACTGCAATGCTTAATAACGTAAAACATTACAGCAAGAAGGACAGGGAAGTAAAAATGTACTGCAGCGTCACATGGAAACACTTAAGAATTATTAATGTTTCTATGTATTATGTAATATTAAGTTCCTCATGGAAGCCATGGGACAATACAGAGGGAGCATTATTCATGTTGAGAAGACGTGTGTTATGCTGAGAGTCAGAGCCATTAAACAAGCTATCTGTTCATTGCCATTAGCTCCAAATGCTCCGAGAGAAAAACCCGACTTTGACATCTAATCCTCTTACTCGGAAGCGAACTAATGCACGCAGAGCATGTAGTACATCTCACAAACAGATCCATTTTTTTAATGCACATACCTCCGATGGCACAGTATCGATGAGAAGTCTGGTTTTTTTTTGTCTCCCCAAACGTCTTTAGACTTCCCCACTCTGGTCCTGTCTCCCCTCTCCCCTCCCTCTACCCAACCAGATGGCCTCCCTCTAACAGAGCATTGACACCAGATGTGCAGTTCCAGTGTCGACTCAGGGACCAGCTGGGTTGAGTGTGCCAGTGGTTCTGTTAATGAAAATGGCTATGCTGTGTGTGTGCGTGTGTGTTTGTATTTACTGTGGTTCAGTGGCATGTGACAGTTGGGGAACTCTCTGTGGGTGAGGGTTTTTTTAGAGTGAGCCACAGTGAGATGCAGTGCAGATCAACTCAGGCATGTAGTGCTCAACAGCTCACCCACCAAGGTTGGAACTATACAGCTACCCATCCAGAATTAACAAACTCTTCTCTTTTTTTCCTTTTTTTTTATATCTGTAGAACTGTCAGTCACAACCTCCATCTTCCCTCATACATAATTATATATTCTTTCCACTAACCTATTTAGCAGCAAGGGGATCACTGAGCTTATTACTAATTCATGCATACTCCTCAAACAAAGAAAAGTACACACGGTCTAAGGTAGAATTTGTTCAGCTAGAACTGCTTACAATGGAATGTCTTCTTTTTGTTAAATATTGCTCTAAGATGGATTGGTCATAGATAGGATCGTAAATGCAAGGTAACACTACGATGAGCATTTCATTTTGATAAAACCTCAAGCACCGGCTAATGAAGTTGTTACTACATGCTGCGCTCTGCCATTTATGAATTTGCTCAGAAACAATTCATTATTACAGATCGTTCCACTGATCAATTAAATGATAAGGAAACAAAGAAAACTGTTTGCTTCGCAATAATTCTGACTGCTTGCATAGGATGAAGACAAATCAGCTAATGGAAAATGCTATAGTGAAGAAAGCCTTCCTTAAAATTGAAAGATATTGAAGCCTACCCTTATGTGATAGCCTAGCTCATTATGCTTGGCCCCTATCTCCTTGCACCCAGAATATGAAGGGATAGTTTAATACCTACATCAAATGGCTGACAAGGTGGATAAGACTCCTCAAGGTCTTGCATGCGCCAAAGAAAGATTCTTGTGCTTACTGGATAAATCGTAGCCTTTTGAATTTCGTTTTCGAAGGGAATGTAGAGTCTACTCACCTTCATGCGGTAATATTTTTGGCTTTTGTTGAGCCAGAAGTGGTGTAGAGCAGTAACATAGGAGCGAAGGTTCCCATAGGATTCAGTCCATTAAGCCGATGGGGGCAGAGATGTGATTCCAGATATTGGAAACTCAACAGTAATCTATCTGACTGCACCTCACACATCCATGAATAGTTTTCAGCAGACTTTTACTGATGAAATTTGTCAATTTTCACAGGCCTTATCCTTTTCAAAAGGAGTGGCACTTATCACACTGACACACAATCAGTTAAAGCATGTGATATTAATGTGGCTGTCAAATCACCAGCCACAGCTGTGAAACAGGTCACATGAGTACAAATACACATTATGTGTATTTGCCACCTGATGTTCATTTTCCCATATATATTTAGACATTATAACTAAACATGCTGCTGCAGTCTATTTGTTAAATGATGGAAGACAGGCTTTGATAAACCTGGCATTTAATACAGTTCAAAACACTAACCCCAAATACCATAACAGTTTCCTTAGTATGCTCTCAAACTCTCTGTTACAAGTAAATAGAAACTTCACCTAGAGGCACATGAAGGGGAGTTGCATAAACATTTGACCTGCCCAAAGTTTGGTTCACCCTGAGTGGAGCATGGATATCTCAGAATTAAACCCCAACAAATCAAGCTTTTGAAATATTTGATTGGTGAACTTATAAACAGTTGTTAGTCCTTAGCTGTCACTGCTTGCATGATAAACCTAACAAAAAAGGGACTTTCAGCATTATGGTTTAATTTTTAAGATTATTCGCACCTTATTACCTGACTAGAGCACTTTGCTTTCAGGGTGGTGGCTTGTGGTTCTCAGGGTATTTCAAAAGCATAATAGGAGGCAGAGTCTTTTCAACTTTAAGGCCCCTCCTCAGTGGAACCTGTCTACTTTCAAGATTAGGCTTAAAACTTAAATTTTATTTTGATAAAGCTTATAATTAGGTCTTGATTAGGTGATCCTGAATCCGCCCTTAGTTACCCTGAAATAAGCCTAGGATGCTGGAGGCTTCATATGATACACTAAGCTCTTCACCTCTGTATATACACATTTAATCATTAGTTATTATTAAACTCTGGCTCTTTTCCACAGTGTGTCTTTTGTCCCATCTACCTCCCCTTACCCCCATCTGGTTGAAGGAGATGGCTCCCCTTTCTGAGCCTGATCCCTGCTGTTAAAAGGGAGTTTTTCCTTCCCATTGTCACATATGGACCACAAATACTTTCCCACCTACAAGCAATTCATAATTTTCAAGTCACCTAACGTGCACGTCATTGGAATGTAGAGGGAGGTATATAACCCAAAGGGAAAACATGCAAACTCACTTCAGGCCTGAGGCCTCCTTGCTGTTTGGTGACAGTGTTTACCACTTACTGCTTGCGCTTTTTAGCAAAGGACACTTTTTACACATTGCTCACCCTGTGGATTTCATTCAGAGATGCAGAAATAATTTATTTACACATAGCCTCTAATATAAAGAATTTAGGGGGGGGGAAGCTCATTATTAATGTGTGGATGTTCAAGGCTCATGGTGTCAGTCTGAAAGCCGATTCTCCTGCTGCTGTGTGGATTAGACTGTCTATTGAGCACACTTTGAATGCAGCTCTGTTTATGCACATCACTGCTTCCCGGAGATGTGTGATGCTAAAATGCACAAACATTAATCTTGACTCCAAATATGGCAATAATTACAATGAACATTAAGCGCAATTAAACATTTGTACACAAAAAGAAATTAAAAAAAGGTTTGATTTTATGGTAGCAGATGTTATATAGTCACAGTATTATATATGTTTGATATCTATGAGTCAAAGTATGTAATGATAAGGAGATATATAAGAAATGACAACTAGGTAGACGCCGCACATACTGTAAGCCAAGTAATAATTTGCTGAGGGACTGGATGCTCCAGTGGGTGTGTTGTTCCACAGCGTCTCATCAATTACATTCCCTGAGAGAAAACACCCGGCTGTTTTCTGTTTCTTCGGATGCTGGGTTTAATGGTGCTTTTCTCAAATGCCTTTGCCAGCCAGTAATTGGTGCAACTTAACGATAATAAGTGCAGTGTTTGTAGTGCAGGGAGCACAGGCTGAATACTACTTTATTAACTATAAAAAGCCAACTTACGTGTCATGATTGACAACTTTGTTTCTTCTCTTTTGACATCCACTGCCCTCATAGTTTTGCGCCGTAAATGAATGAAAAAACACCACAAATCATAACAGGGTGGCGTTGTTATGAAAAGATAATATTTGATCACTTTCTACTGTTTTTGAAAATTTCATTTCAAAGCATCTGAGCGCTTACCTAGAAGATTAGAAGATTTACTAATTGGCAGTTAAAGGAAACCTGTTCATTGGTTTTGGCATATAAAACCTGCAGTATCTTTTAATAGCCAATTACAGAGCTGATTTAAATCTTTGTTGTCATTTTCCTACCTGGGCTTTCTGACTAAGATTGTACAGGCTCACCAATGGGTTAATAAACCAGTTTCACAATTGCAGTTTACATCTGAAATACATTTGGTGTAATATCTGCCCAGTGATTTTAAAAAATAATTAGGATGCCATAATTTTAGTGAATTCTGTCTTTTAACGGTTTCTCTCTAGATTCCAGCTGTGCAATGAAGAAGCTGTACAGAACAGGGTACAGTTTGTTTGCATTGCCTGTGTGTATGCCGCAAGGGTGTTGGTTGTTTTTCCTAATCCAGAAGATTGAGACAGGATTGTCAGTTTCTTTACGCCGTGTACCTAGAGAATTTGAGTTGGCATCCATGTCTGTGCTTCCATCTGTCAGTCATTTATTGCATGTCTTACACTTATGACCTTTATTCTTACAGATACGTGGCACAGATGCTGCCGTGTCTCTTTCTCTCGCTTCTTCTCCTGACCACAGACAATCGGGTCTGGCACATGGCGTCGTATGCAGATCAGACTGTAAAGTCAGTGCAACTGGCTCCAGCATGTCAGCAACAGAGAAGTGCAGCACTTGCACAGTCAGCCTCTCAAAGCAGTCATTTTCACAGAGATTTAAAGGGTTATTATGATGCTTGAAGGAAAAGAACCATCCCTCTGTTGTGCACAGTATTTCATCAGAGGGAGCACTCACCAGTGAGTGATAGTGTGTCAGTTAGAAGCCGTGATTGACAGATTATGAAAGCATGAACAAATATGATTTGATAAAATCAGAGGAAACATTGGACTAGAAAATCAAATAGGTATTATCCTTCTTTATATGAAGAGCATCTGAGCTAACTGTACTGATGCACGTCATATGTAGCATGTGTTTACTTTTTCCCTTTACTGCCAGGCTTAAAAGGATTTACTTAGTATTCACACTATAATTAGAGGAAGAAAGAGTGGAAGGAAAGCAACTGATGAATCAACAATAGATGGTTCAGAGAGCAAGTGCGGCTCAGATTTGTTTGTCGCTTTATTCAGTCATAGTTAGAGACAGGTTTGCAGGACATTCAAAGAGAATTCCCTTTAGATGTTCCTGTTATAATACTACAAAAACATTACACTAATTTCAGAAGAAAGCTAAAGCTGAGCAGAGCATTAGCTGTCATTGTTTTTGTTATTAGCATAGTGGCACTCCATAGCTTACAGCATCTTTTTTTAAAAATTGGTATCACCTACATAGTTTTAATTCAACCCGACACATCAGTGCTGTTTACACTGAAATTATTTGTCTTTTAATAATTTAATATTAACAAATGAAAAAATAATAATACCAGGTAAATAAAAATTGTGCACCACTCCTGTCATGCACCCCTGTTTTTGTTCAGAAGTAGGATTTCTGTCAGCACAGATGTATGTAACAGGCATGATCAAAGGTAAGAAAAAAAAATACATTGCAGTGATCTGGTGTTAGATTGCAGCATGGCCAGTGATATTTAGTCAAAGGCTGTATGATGCACCACAAAGACTGCTTTTAGAGCCCCGCTCCAGGGCTCACGGATTCCCGGCTTATCATGTCGAAAAGTGAGCGTCAGGCCAGTCTGCTGCCTTTAGCCTACTTGGCAGCCTGGTGGCTGTTGCTCATCTGTCCCCAAGCCAGTGTGAGCACATCACCGATCTGGACCAGGATTAAAGGACCTAATACTAACAGCTGTGTTGAGATTAGCCGTGTCAGTATTTACAGTTATTTTGTCAAGCAGTGCACCACACGCTCTGCTCAAATAACGAACTGTGATTTTTGATTTTCCTGGTCTGTTTTGTTTTACATTTTTGCCGCTGGATTCATCGTGAAAAATGACATGTGCTTTTTTGTGTTTAGGGAGGGATATGCGGAGGGATTCAGGGAGCATGGTTTGATGGAGATAGACGGGTTAGATTGCTGTGAAACAGAATAATGCCTGGTTACGTGGATAAACAGAACTTTCTGAAGAGTTGAAAGACGCCAACTCCTTTGTTTTGTTTTGCAAAAATGTACCACAGATGGAGAATGTGAGGGGAAAAATAGAAGACAGAGGATGAAGAGAGACATGAAATTGAAATGTGGATGTCAGCAGCAAGAATGTGTTGATGAACGGAGCAGATTTGTCTTATGTGTGTGTGAGAGAAAGATAGAGGAGTTAGGTGTGATTGTGTTTGCACATGTACCTCCCTGTGTGTGGATGAATATGCTTGTGTGTGTTCATGCAGGAAAGGACGCCCTCGCTCAGCTGAGACCGATCACCCCATGATGGGCTATCACTGGAAGATTGGTCTGATTCTCCATACCTATCTCTCTATGGAAATGTCATATATGAAAAATTGATGCCATTTTCTGAAGTGGCACCAAAGTCTTTTGTCTCATAGATAGTGCTTTTTAATCTGCTTTATGTGATGGAGGACATACAGAGGGATCATAGGAAGGTACTGCAGGTAGCAGGTATGGATCAGCCACCAACACTTGCTCCCTTCCAGTTGCTGTGTACATACAGAGTATGTAACTGGTGACCTGGGGCTTACCAGAAGGTGTACATAGATGTGATTAACTGCAGTTTGTGGTGAATAATCTCCTAAACTGCTCAAGGGAGTATTTGTATCGAGGCTAGTTGGCTGTGGGAGAAGCTTAAGAATTACTAGGAGATATAACTGGACTTTTATCCTTCCTTGTGCATTTGGGATTTTCACTTTGAAATGCTAAATGAGGTTTTGACTAATACATCAACATTGTGGGCAGCCAGTTTTAGCTCATCAGCTCTATTAAATCAGTGTAAATGTTAGATGTTACACAGCAAAATCTCCAGTGTTAAATTAACACCAGAGAGTGTCTATATGTGTCCACTCCTTTGAGTGTTAAATATAACACTGTTGAGTGTTAAATGAACACTTTTGACAGTGTTGTATTTTTAAAAGTAACCTAGTCAGTTTTCAAGATTTACAATGACTAACACTAAGCAGTGCTGATTTTCTAACACTGGAATATTTCTAACATTTTGAGTTATTTTCCAGTGTTAGAAAATCAGTTAACACTGGAGATTTTGCTGTGTAGGTGTGATTGTGTTTGTACCAAGGAATGAAAAATAAGTTGAATTTTGTCCTGTTCAGTTGATTTTTTTAAATTGATGATTTGTTAAATAGCTTATCTATATTCTAGTCAAAACTCTTAGCTGCGAAGAAATAAGTTTAGGCTTGCTGATGGTGATCTATTTTTATGAGAAATTATTTTTCAATTATTATTTTTTACTTTGATTTTTATTATTATTATAATTTTTAATGAGGGCACAGAATCGATAATACGGTCCTGTGCCTTGTTGAAAACTTGAAGCCCGTAGAAGAGGGTCTATATAGCATTGATAACTCACCTATTGCAAGTTAAAGAGCTTAGCTGCTAGCTTTCTGCTAAGTTTCCCTTGGCTAATTTGAGACACAGAATTCATCTTCTGCCCCATGTTTGTGGTGTTTTGGGAGAATCTCTAATATAGAAGTGTAGTGCACATTTTTGGTTCTAACTAGCAGATATCTGTGTCCGTATATTGCATCCATTCAGTCTGTGGTTACAGTTTGCTAACCAAGCTAAGTCACGTTAGCTTATAACTTGGCATTTTACTCTCTCGTCCAAATCTGACTCCAAAATTTCAAAATGGCCATAGCCAAAACATTAAAATTTACGTATTCAGATTCAGAGATGAGACCTGAATGAGAAATGGTACATATTTTACAGGCTATCAGTTTATATTCTGATAGACTGTTATATATCCAGCCTTCATATATATTTGATTAATTCAGTTAATTTTCTCATTTAGAGATCAAAGGTCAAATCCGTGCAATCAAAGTAACAAAACCTCCCATATATCATCAGTTAATGTGTTTGACTGAGATTATCATATTAATTAGTTTTCTTTTTTGTGTTGAATGACAGCTGTAGTTGAGGAGCTGTGCCCTACATAGTTGTTCCAATAATTTATTCAAATTCAATCATATAGTTCTATATATAGGCTACTACTACTATCTCTGGTGGACATCATTGTGCAGGTGCTTAGATCATGGCATCTCAGTTGGATTTTTCTGTTTCTGATATTCTCTGACTTTTTTTTTTTAGTTCAGTTTTTCCCACATAACTCAAGACAGCTTGGAAATTGCATATATTCTACTGGTATAAACAGAAGACAGTGATCATTCCCAAAGCTGGGACAAGGTTGTAGTGAACAGAAAAGTGAAGAGAAAAAAGTGGTTGCTAGAAAAGATCAAGCCATTTTAACTTTTAAAAGTCTGCAATAGCTTTTCTTTTTACCCTGTGCAGTACTGTGATGATAATAACAATGATGAATATAAAACACAGCAGGGTGCATAAATTCAGTTAGATATAACTAGTGTCTGCAAGTAAGGTTTCTTCCCCTTGGTGACCACTGCTTTAGTGAAACAAGGCGAATCAAATGTGAGATTCTGATCCCTGACTCATTTTTCCGCTCATGTTGTACTTCTTCAAAATATTGCTCATGGTTTTTGAGAAAAAAATATTGTGATTGACCTTTTATATATCTTGCTTTCTTCCATTTTTTTCTCTCCTTTTCTTCTTTCTCCAATAACTAACAGTGAAGTATCAAGGCAGGTTTCTTTATCTTTAGATACCAACTAGAAAGATAGAACACTGGGAAGAGTGGGTAGGAATTAAGTCTCGATAAATGCAAATTCACAAACTAAGTCCACACAAAAATATTTGAACACTGCTGTACAAACAACAGTGCATCTGGATTTAGCGGTTTATATAGATGAGATTGAAACTGTGACTCTGGAGAGAAGGGAGAAGCAGATTTACATAGGTTACTCTTAGAGATAAAGGAATGTGTTCTTGCGAAGAAATTCATGCAGACAGGAGTAATTAATTATAGATGTGGAAATGTGGTCCGAGGGAATGCTGTTACAGTAACTAGAGGCAAAGCAAGTGAGAGATGAGGGAGTGGGTAATGGGAGGAGGGGTGATTCCTCCTATACCATCCACAACTTCAATTTACTTTACACGACAAGAGAACGGAGGTTAATTAAACATGACAATGGTATCGGGCATTTATTCTTAACCCTTCACGGTGGCTGACTGGTTCCTAACTCAAAGGCCAAAGAT
The DNA here is from genome assembly GCF_965226115.1 of Aulonocara stuartgranti. Taxonomy (NCBI): domain Eukaryota; kingdom Metazoa; phylum Chordata; class Actinopteri; order Cichliformes; family Cichlidae; genus Aulonocara; species Aulonocara stuartgranti. Next base: position 25,430,336 of record NC_138946.1, read on the forward strand.
TTCATAATGACTGTTTTTATAGCGTGAGGTGTAAACTCTCACTCAAACGTTCCATGGAAAGAAAGGTTACGAGTAAAGATATGGGTAAAATGTGCCCTGTGTTAGTGTGTGTCACATATCTGGTTGAAAAGAGGGGAAAAGTAAAATGTCCTTTTATGGTTAATAATGAAGCTAAGGAGGAGCGTTTAAACAAACAGCAATTCAAAATAGCATTCACTAAATTCTGCCTGTGCTAGCTAAAGTCAAAGTAAAAACTAAATTGCATCTAAAACTCTGCTAAATTTTTGTGTTGCCACAGGCGTACACAGATTTCACCGTTCATCTATTTTCAGCTCTCGTATTGACACTAATTGGTGTTGACACTAATGATGCCAAAAAAGCAAAGCAAAGCGGTGCTAGGGCTGTCTGAACATACTTTTGAAGGCTGCTGACCTCAGTTACTATGTACCTCCTGGTCTTCCCCCTCTATATTTCATGTTGCAAGAATGGAAATAAAATTGGGTCATAATTGGACTTAATAGTAATGTGCACTAATAAGTATAGCTGAATTAAATAAAGATTTTCACATATATATATTTAAGGAGCTGTCAGGAATACAAATTATACTTGGAAAGTGTGTAGAGACACCAATAAGGCTTCAAGCCAATGCAGTCTATTGTTTTCTGCTACATTTGATGTCATCGATACTCTTATACCTTGCAATTATGGCAGAAATTCAAGTGTATATAGTTCTATATTCAGGCTACCGTGTTGTTTATATAAAGAAGGGGGGCTTAATTTACTCATATTGTGTCTTCCTGTTGGGAAGCCAGAACTATAATAGGTAATGCACGTTTGTACTGGGCTGTTAGCCTCAGGGGACATTGTGTAAATGTTCCTCATCTCCCTGCTGATCTTAGTCCTGACTGATTACTGATGACTTTTTTAGGGCACAGACATGCTAAGTTGTTTATTTATTCAAAAAAAAAATGCCCAATGCGAATAGCCTTCTTGACTCCATGTTCCCTGTCCCTGTTCCATGAGTGCGTGTCGGCATAACTGTCTTGGTTTCTGTTTCTATCTCTTGAACAGTGATGATGTGTTATGGTCATCAGCACAGTTTGTGATATAGGAACAGGCCAGCTGTTTTTCTGTTTGTTTATGTGTATATGTGCGTGTATGTCAGTGTAGATATTATGCATGTGACAGATATGGGACATCCTTGACTGCTGCTGAGAACATGACATGTCCCTACAGGCTATCTTGTTCAAAAAAAAAAACAACCTCAAGCAAACTTGAAAAAGAAAACAAAAATGTAGTAGACCTCTGTCACAAGAAATGGCACGACTGTAGTTTGTTCGTGGACACTGGATCATTGACTGCAAAAGGCTGTACAATAGCAGGATTTTCCTTATGCTCAAATACAATGTAATCACAGAAATAGAGCTGCTATAACAATTTCTATAAATAAAGGCTGATATGCTGTTTAAACCTGAATGTATAATATGTTGACTGTATGTGTCAAGCTTTGTCTACATGAAGCACCTCATTTCTTCACCGCATCTGTGAGTCCCAAATGGAAATCCAGCCATCTGTTACACACAACAACTCAGATGTTACTATCTTCATCTTTCCTCACTAGTCATATACTTTGTGCACATATTTCTTTTCATTTTGGCTCCTGAGGTATAGCGCTGCTATACCTCAAGCAGTTTATATAACATTGACTCATAAAGGCACTCTAAACACTATATGTTAGGAAATGAGACACAGAATTCTTCCTGTGTTAATTTGCTTGTAATTTAAATATACACAGTCACCATCTGTCACTGTGTATATTGTACAAATGCCTTTTATGATTAATTACTGCTCTGAAATGACTCGACTAGCAGGTCCACAATGATTTTTAAAAAATGTAATCTGCATTTTCTTACATTGACCTGAAAGATTTTTCTCCGATATTTTAAATACGCAGAATAAACCTCCCAATTTACATATCTACATCATTACCTCACCTATCTAGCTATCTAATTGAGCTGCTCTGGGCTAACTTTTTCTAAATCAATTTTTATTCGTTATGGATTCATGACTATGACTTTTTTTCAGAAGCGATGCATTATGACTAATATTAAGCTGATGTGCATTGTTGGAGATAGACTCTGCAGTAAATGTATGCATGCCTAATGGGTACATGAGACAGCAGTTATACCAGATAATACAGCGTCTAATAAATGCCCTGTCTGTATAGAGCAAGGCATGTTTTGAAACATCACCTGCTGTAAGTTAATAAATACTGCTTTAAATCCATGTACTTGTGACAAAATGGAGATGATTTTCTATTTCTGAGTCATCTGGGCAGCTTGCAAACTGAGCAACATGCATCCAGTACTCAAGTGGGATCTTCACAGATTTGATGTGCTGGTGAAATGCTGTAATGAAAATCAGTTGTAGAGTGAGCCTGTAGAGAGTCTCAAGAAATCAAAACAGTGAGATGGAATATCTCAGGCCCTCCAAGGTTTGGAGGCCTATCTCCACCCACCACCACTTCCCCTGCCGGTGGCGGACTCCCTCAGGTGTCGGTGTGTTGGTGGTTCTTTGTGTCTGGGGGTGGGCGTCCAGGTACACACCGGCTCACTCCTTGGCGGCCGCTTGTCGGGGCCTGGGGCCTGGGGCTCGCTCGGGCCCCTTTGGAGGTGGGGTGCCCCCGGCCTCTCGGCCTAGGGCTCGGTCACTCAGGCGCAGCTGGGGGCCGGCGGAGCTCACGGGCGCGTCACTGCAACTCCCCCTGGCTTCTGCTCCGCGGCTGCTGAGTGAGCCCTCATCTGGGACTCTCCTCAGCTCTTACTGGAACAGTGGCGCGGCTGCCCCTCTGTTGGTCTTCCATGGTCTCTTGTGTTCTGGGGGCCTCTGGATGTCTGGAGTTTTGATCTCCTCCATACCCGCTTCACACCCTGGAGGATGGGGCTGTGGCCCCCCCACACTCCCTAGCAGATCATTACATGGAGAAACCTTTGGAATGCAAGCATGCTGATCCACACAGGTATGCACACATGGGTATTCACAGACGCGGACTAAAGCTTTCTTGGCTGCTGCCTCAAAGCACACTGTGCGCTGTCTATCTTGCGTGCTGCACAATATCGTTTATTACTTAGTAAATACTGATATCTATGACTAGCTAGTTTATTGTGATGGTGCTTTGTTTTCTCTATTATTATGTTGCTCTTTGTTGTTTGCTGTCTCCTCTGTTTGTTTGTTTGTTTGTTTGTTTGTTTTTTCTCCATACAGGTGACCCAGGAGTTTTTTTTTTTTTTTGTCTCTCTTCCCCCCCCTTCTCACCGTCTCTTCTCCCCTTGGGTTTTCTTTCTTTCTCTCCCCCTCTCTCTCTCATTCATTCCCCCTGTCCTATTTATTAAAAAAAAAAAAAAAAAAAAAAAAAATGACAAAGGATGAACTGAAGCTCTGCCATCACGTAATGTCGCATACTGCTGTTTCTGATGTCATTTAAAAAAAAAAAAAAAAAAAAAAAAAAAAAGGAATATCTCAGAATTTACAACTGCCACATTACCACCCTTTTTCTATTAATCATAGAATGAGCCTCTGTATAGTTATTTGTATTCAGACACTTCTACCTTGTCACATATTTTTACCACCCATTGTGCCACGAAATGAAGCCCATTTACAAGTCACTCTCCTTCTGATTTGATAAATGTAACTGGCAAATGAGTGAGTCCTCTGAATGCCTTGTTTGAATAATTGAGCAGTACTCAATCAGACAACATTAGGCAGTGGTGGCAGACCACCATCTCAAAATAATTACCATCTGACAACAGCTTACGCATGGATGCTGCCTCCACAGGGGTTCCACATTTAAGATCAACAGATTAACATCACCTTAACCTTATTCCTCGCATAAGTTTGAGTTTAGCACTCACAGAAACCTGCCTAGACCTCTCAGTGGGTGTCACTAATATCTGTGTAGAAATGTTCTTTCCTTGCACAGAGAATAAGTGAGCATGGAAAATTCAGGAAACATACAGAAAGAACAATTTTCTTCTTTCTGCCTCGTGTAAGTTAGTGAATCAAAATAATTTGAAATAGACAGGACGAGTCTGTGTACTGTGACAATCTTATCTCTCCTGTATAAGAAAACAGATTTACTTCAGTGTATCAGAGAGAAAGCAGCAGTCAGACTGCTGGGCTTTATTATTTTTGCTTTATGTATAGTCTGATAATGTTCACAGAATGCCATTTACATAGCACTTCTCTGGTTTTACTCATACACTTTAAGTATCTCACGTCACAAAGTTTAGTATCAACAATTAACCTAACTTAGATATCTTTGGACTGTGTGAAGGAGCCAGAGTAACTGGACACCGACAGGTGATTGAACCAAGAACTTGCTTTACAATGCAGCAGCAGTGCAAACCCCTGCACTACTACGCTGCGCCTTAAAGTGTATAATTTGTAACTGTGCAGCCTTTGTTAATGAGACCAAATTTCAAGTTTGCAGTAGCCCATCATCAAGAAATTGTAAGTTACTCTCTTCCAAAACTATTTAGATAAAACCGATTGTGTGCACCATTCATGGCAAACCAAAGTAAATCAAGAGATAAATTGTTATTTTAAATCATGTGTGGCATCACAAGTAAAAATAGCCCAGAGACAATAGGTACAGTGTATCAGAATGTAACTGCTAGTTATATTCAGTTACCACAGAACATTGCTATTAATAATGGGAGTAATTGATACACAGATATTTGCTGCCCAGCTACTAGCACACAAGCACTACAATGTAATCCATCCATTATACAAATTTACCTCTGCCTCTTCCACAGTCTCGATATGTTCAAGCAGAAGCCTAGGCCCAGTAGAGTCTTTTATTATTTCCTGGAGAGTATTATCAAGTGTGTATTAGTTAGAAGGGTGTTTAGTGTTACTGTTTAGATGTATTAATATATTTATTTGAATGATATTTACTTGCATTTGGGGAATTGTCAATATAGATAGACGTTGTAAATTGCTTTGGAAGTGCTTTTTATGTGGCTATTGAGCATTTTTGTGTGTGTGCAAGAAACTCTTTCTTTATCTGGTATGCACCAGATAGGATTAAAGTAGAGTAGAGATTATGTTAGTTGCATTTTGAATTGGTGTCTGGCTAGAGGGTTTGGCTAGAAATATGTTTTCTTGTGTTTTTTGGAAGAAGAAATAAATGTGCTTCATATTTCAAAACTCCTCTTGGACTTGTGACCTCCACATTTCGGCTCTTGGCTGCTCGACCAAGCTCACACTGAGACAGGGAGAATTTGGTACTTTAGATTTAGATACTGTATAGCTGCAAGTGGCTGATAATGGATTAGTATCTGACACCAGACATCATGCCTAGAATATGTTTCTTTTTTATGGTATTGCCAGCATAGTGTGACAGTTATAAACTCCACCATTACATTAAACCAGCAACCTTTGTTTAAGACAGACTGCCTTTTCCCCTGACTTACTTCTTGTAATTGGGTTTTCACTTCATCTTCAACTAACTGGTTTTCCAGTTATTCCTGTGTGTTTCACGGTCTCTTGGGACAAGCTGTTAGAGAAGCATCTCTGATGTGACAACACAAAAACAGGAAAGCAGTTGTGTGACTGGATGAGTGCAGTGTTGCCTTCATGGAATGGGTCAGTAAGCGTATAGTACAACGTGACAGCCAGCTAGGCATATGTCTGTGCCAAAGTAGTGTCTGCGACTGAGGCTCGTTTACTCTAGCTACTGGATGTGATTGACAGTTAGGCCAAAGGGCTGTTGGCTCCTTCCTGATTTGCTTTTTCACTAGAGGTGTCCTCTGGGACTTGGAATTCATGTTACAGTATATCAGCAGAATAGCTTATGGCAGTAATGTGGATGAAAAGCAAACACAGGCTATCATCTAGTGTGGGATATGATAAAGTGCTCTAGTTTTTCATTAATTCATCTCACTGAAAATTAGAAACAGCAGAATTTTATTAAACAACAGACAGTTATTTAATTTGAAAACTTCCCTTTATTCATTTATTTATTTTTAATTTTGTAAATCATCATTGTTGCCATACAGCACACTTTGTAATTTAAAACAGGCCTAGAGCAAGACTTGTTAAAAAAATAAATAAATAAAAGACGTCAAAAGCTGTTAATGTAAAGAGGCAACAGCTCATTGCATGAACCAGATCATGATATCTATTTTTAACTGTTATTTCAGTGATGGCTTACAGTACAGTCAATCCTGTGGTTAGTTAAAAAAAACAACTAGTTTTAAAAATGATATGTGGAAAACAACTGTGACAGAAGTGGGGAGTTTTTGAAGCATTAACCTTTAACTTAGCAGCGGCTATCACATACATCTGTTCAAAATGCATGGTTTTTACAGGGACTGCTTGACAATCCTTGATGTTTCGGATCCTTTGAACACACAAAATCAAGAGCAGATATCCCTGCCGTGGGTAAATTAAAATGTTGACAAGAAAGGAAGAAAGGAGAATGTGCTCATGAATGGCATTCTAATGAACTACAGCTCCCTAGACAGAAAATTAGAATAAACAAGGCATATTTTTTTAACCACCATACTTCATCCAGGTGTCATAGCATATCATGTCAGTGTATAACTTCAGGTATAACGTGAGCATCTCTGTTAAAGATGTTGTTTTGAAACAAATTTTTATCCTTAGTTCTAAATCTGGCCTTGTTCCTGCTCCTGTGTTTTTTCATAGACATCCACCAACAGAGTCTGATCTAATTGGTATCCCCACTCACTATTTGCACTACCTCTCCTAACTCCTATATGCAGTGTTTCAACTTCTTTTTAATAAACCAAAGTTTGACCCTGTGTCTGCTGAAAAATTCAGGCCCATTACCAACCGTTGTTGTCATCCAAGGTCTCAGAAAGAGAAAAAATAAATAAATATTTTATGTCAAGAAATATTACAGGAAATGAATGTATGAATGTAATGAATTTCATAAAACATTGAAAATCATCGATTTTGTATAAGAAAATGTTCAATAACTGTTTGAATTATTTAAGAGTCCGCTGTGCAGCCTTTGATGCAGCTCGGTAGTGTTTTAAAGTAAACACAATAATGAATTGGAGAGTGACTATTTTCAATCATCTCAAGGTGCCTGATTTCACCATAGCCATAACACACCAACGCCTAATATCATTTTGAACCATAGTATCCATTTTCATGAACTTTCATTAGCAAGTGAGTAAATAGTAAGTTCTGGCTATTAAACTTATGAAGAGAGTTATTCATGTTTTTACTGGGCTGCTTTTGGAGTATTCAAAATTCACAGAATATGAATTTTAATGAATTAGGGACCCAGTGAATTTCAGGCCAGTGTGTACTTTACTATCAAAGTTTTCTAGAAAAATTAGTAGTTTTAAAGTGCCGGGATAATTCATGGTACCCTGAGATTGAACCTGCTGAGTGTGTTTAGTTCGAGGAGGATACTGTGGTGTCCAGCACTAGCCCATTAGCTGTGGAGCCTTGCATCCCGTAGGCTGTAGGTGACCTCATGGAATCAGGGTTGTTTTGTGTAGATTCTACTCAAAGGATAACATTGCATTGTAGCAAGATGATCAAAGTTTTTCACCTCACCCAATCAGGTATTTCAATGTTGACCTGATCATTGCTAGTATAGAGTCACATAGGCTGATGTCTATGTCCGTATGCCAATGTCTTTTGTGCACTTACCAGAGTGTAGCTCACTTGCTTTTATCAGGTACTTTTACACTGAGTGATTCAGCCTCAAGTAGTCAGACTTATTACAGTTTAAATTTTTAATGCATGATCATTTACTTTACTTCTTATCTAGACTTGCCTGTTTGTGTGTCTTTAATAGTTGTGCTTTGCTTTCATGTCTCTTTCTGTGTTTTGGTGTGTCTTTCCTTTGCACATTGTACCGCTAACCCCACCTAGATATATACATGGTGTTGCATTTATCTGCAGAGCCCATACATTCAGTATGCCCTCAGAGTGATGACTGTATTATCGGAGACAGATGGGCGATTGTCTCCTGCGACAGTCTACTTGACAGAATTATCTTTGAACTCTTAAATTACAAAAAAAAAGTCATAGAGTTCTGTTAGCCTGTGGCAGCTCAATCTTAAAGGTAATTTTTGGTTCACATAATGGAACAGCTGAACTTGAATGAAAATTTAAACTAGTGACCTGAAGTAGATTTTCTTAAAGAAATGGTAACGACCCTTGCTCTCTTTTTTTATATTTCTAAGTGTTGCGTGATGACTTCAGACAGAATCCACAGGACGTGGTTGTGGCAGTTGGAGAGACTGCGAGTTTTGAGTGTCAGCCGCCACGTGGGCATCCGGAACCAACCACCTTCTGGAGGAAAGATAAAACTCGTCTTGACCTCAAGGACGACAGGATCACAGTAGGTTAATTCCCTTAGGGAGGGGACTCCTTTGCTGCTTCAGGACCTATACACTAAATCACATACTCAGCTACTCACATTAACCCGGAACTGTCACGGGGGTAAAGGACTTTGTATTGAACCCGGTTCATTCTAGTTACAGGTGCCTTTTCTTCCTCAGGTCCGTGGAGGAAAGCTGACCATCTCAAATACCAAGAAGAGTGATTCAGGGATTTATGTCTGCGCGGCAGCCAACATGGTTGGGGAGAGAGATAGTGAAAAAGCTCAGCTCTCAGTTTTTGGTAAGAAGTCTGACATGCACATATGCTCGGTTCAGAAAATAATAGATCATAGCTTTTTTTTTTTTTTTTTTTTGCCACCTACATCATTTAACCAGTATATCAAAAGTAAATTTCGCCTCTGTATTATCTTTCCTGCCGACATCCAGAAAGACCAGTGTTTGTGCAACGGCCAGTGAACCAGGTGGTCTTAGTTGACGAGAGCGTAGAGTTCAGGTGTCAAGTCCATGGTGACCCGCCGCCTGTGCTGCGATGGAAAAAAGAGGATGTGGATATTACTCGTGGCAGGTGAGGACTGTGACTGAATGTGTTTAGTGCACGTCTGTGTGCCATGTGCGCGTTCGTGTTTGTGTGAATGTGTACCGATGCTAAAACGATAATAGATAAATGTTTGAGGAGAGCTAATGAGTCCCATCAGGAAAAGAAGTTTTAACATACTGTATTACTCATGGGAGACTTTAATTAGTCTGTCAAAAAATTATTTATTAGCTGCAGAGAATCTCATTTTTTTGCTGTTTGAACTCCTCGGCCAAAAAGCACATGAATGTCTGTCCTTTTGTTCTTTTTACTAATGCCAGCTTTGTACAATTCAATTGTGGCACAAAAGGCACTAAAAGAGATGGAAACACAATAGGATCCTATATACTGTCTATAGTATAAAGGAAAAAAACTACAATAGCCTAGTAACTGGATATTCAGCTGTAATGGTGTTTATTTAATCATGTCATGTTTTAATCCAGTTTATGGTAATTTTGCAATGGATTGCATTATAATATGTAGTGTTCCTGCGATTTGTTCCACACATTTAGATCACATCATATGCATATGCGTGTATCACATAGGAGTATTCATTTAAAAAAGTTATTATTAGCCTATCATTGTTTGTCTTGTGCTTTATATGCTTTAAATATATGATCTCTGTATAGAAACAGTGTGATTCAGTCACTACATTTCTCTAACTGAAGTTTGAAGTCTGAAGACTGATAAATTGTCATTGTCTGAAGTATGTAACTTACATCAGCTCGTCATTTCAGGCATTTTTCAAGGACTTTACAAGATGTGATATGAATCAGATTTTTATCACAAACTGTAACAGACAATTACATTTAATTAAATTAAAAAAAAAAAACAACCATGGCAAGCATTCTGTCTAAACTATTTCATTATAAATATTATCAGCCTATCAGCGAGTACAGCTCTAGGTACACTGCAATTATGCTAATTGCAACAGCAGTCTATAGTTATGACTGTTTAACTAGTTTATTTGTTTCTCTGAACTGCTTCTGAGATTCAATTTTGCAGCTGTAATGCAAAAATAATTATAGTTTTTGTTCTTGGAGATGTTTTCAATTACTTTTGGAGCTGCTTCAAAATTAATCAGCTATATTAATTAATTAAAGCATTGAAGGGTATGTTTTCCTTAGCTGAAACATAGTAGTTCATCTTTTTTATACAAAAATGTGATTATTCATGTCGAAATGAATGCTGTTTAATGGCTTTATTTTTAAAAAGAAATAAACATGGTGTAAGCCATTAACACGCTATAAAGTGCCTCTGTGTTAGATTATATTTTGAGTTAGACTATAACAACTGATTGCCGCCCTATGTCTGGCAGTCTGTCTGCTTACCTATGTTATGCCCTGTACCTCAGTACCCCCTGAATCCAGAAACATGTCCTACTTTCAGGCCTACCTCGCCTCACTTCCCTCCTTCAACTTCTTTCATTCTTTTCCGAAACCCACCAGCCTCTTGGGAAGTCTGTATCTGGGTCAGGGATGTGCTGTGAATGGAGTCCTCACCAGACTCTGGACAGACCCCACAACTCCCATCGATATTCTGCCCACACCCTTTGGAAGAGCTATTTCTGATGTGACTTTTTCTCACCCCTTGTGCCATTTCTCTGCTCGACTTGTCTCCCATCTTTGAATCAGTATGGCTGGCTAGACAATTTCACAGGATCGCTCACGCCAAAAGGGACCCGAGAGAGGGAGAGCCCGACTCCTTGCTCCTTTACTCATTCTGTCTGTAGCCCCTATGAGGCACTTATCTAAACTCTGGTAGCTTAGATGTTTCTCTCACTCTAACTTCAGTGATGCTGACTTACAGTATGCTGCACTGGTGGATACACACTGATGCATGGAACATCTCTATGAATTAGTCATTTCTTACTGCTCAGCTCATTCATCATACTCTGTTTGTCAGACTATGCCACTCCCTTATTCTCAGACTGTTTGTCTATCTCTTCCTCTCTCTCTCTCTCTCTCCCTCTGCCTTTCTGTCTTTTTTCATTGCTCTCTTCCACACTCATACACTTAGACACACACACACGTAAGTATACTGCACAGCCCACACCACAGTGGGTGGTTCGTCATTATAAATATTGAAAAAGTGGAACAGTCAGGGTTCCAGCTGAAAGCACCTTTCATTTTGCCATGCATTCATCGCAATATAATTACTTCCCTTTTTCTAGCACTGTAGAAATTGCCTTAGAAAGTCTGCCTGTAATGTATCAAAAAAAAGGACACAACCCTTTTAAAGCTTCCATCTAAAACATCACACGGTAGTTTATACAACAGCAATTTGATATCATTGTTTGTTTGTTGTTTTTACACTACACTTTAAACGTGAGATTTTTAATTTGCATATAACCGTTATCATGCTTCCAGCTTTATTAAATCAGCTGGGAATGTTACTTGACTTGCTGTCACTGTTCCTCTCTGTCACCAGGTATGACATTAGATATGAAAAAGACGACTTCCTTTTGAGGATAAAGAAAGCATCAGTGATTGATCAGGGAACCTTCACGTGCCTCGCAGAGAACCGTGTGGGTAAAGCGGAGGCCTCCGCCTATCTGACTATCAGAGGTGGGTAACTGGTTGTGGACTCACACTTGGCAAAGCTCATAACCCATCCCTAATATTTTTTTTTTTTGTATCTCCCAAAGCAGGCCACAGGACAATCAGTCCTTTATTGCCCACTTTATGAGCATTATTGCCCCCCTGCTGAAAGGCTAGGCCTGGCCTCAGCTTTTCTTTCATACAGTGGGCTGATGTAGTTGATTGCTCTAGATCTCCAGCTAGGCGCCAGATATGAACAATCTTACCAGCTTTAAGTGAACTTTTATGACCTCTCCTGGGGGGCTAATTCTCCATCCAGCCACTCACTCCATATTTACACCTTATCAGTGGGAAGAAGCTGTTTCATCTTTGAAAAGCTCAAGCAAAAATTAAGCCAAATTCAGACCAATAACATTATCTCCGTTTTTCGTTTTTCTCTTTCCTTCTTTTTTTATGCATGAAAAAACATTGTTGACAGAGCTAAAAGGGGATACTCATTTGCATACACTCCACATATTTGTTCCTGGACTCTACTGATGTAGCTTCACGTGACTCAAACATCAAAATAATCCTTATTTTTCTTGTACTTGTCCTTGGTGTATTTTCTCCGCTGCCTAAAATGAGTTGGTTTAGCTCTCCTTCCTTCACTTTAAGCCAACTTTCTTTTTTTTTTTGTGTGTCCCGTTTGGATCTTTAGCCATCAGAATTGTTGTCTTAAGGCCAAGAAAGATGCCAAGCGGATTTATTTTACCAAGTGGATCATCATGGCCTTGCCATATTGGTCCATTTGATTGACCTTTATTATAATTATGAATTTATTTTATTTTCAGTTGCTACAAACGGGACAGACATGACTGGGGGATAGGACAGGGAGAAAGAATGAAAGAAAGAGAGGGAGAGAAAGAAAACCAAAGGGGAGAAGAGACGGTGAGAAGGGGGGGAAGAAAGAAAGAAAAAAAAAAACAAAAAAAACAAAAACACCTGGGTCACCTGTATGGAGAAAAAAAACAGAAGAGAAAGCAAACAACAAAGAGCAACATAATAAAAAAAACGGCACCATCACAATAAACTAGCTAGCAGTAGATAACAGTAGATACTAAATAATAAACGATATTGTGCAGCACGCAAGATAGACAGCGCACAATGTGCTTTGAGGCAGCAGCCAAGAAAGCTGTAGTCCGCGTCTGTGAATACCTGTGTGTACACCTGTGTGCATACCTGTGTGGATCAGTATGCTTGCTTTCCAAAGGTTTCTCCATGTAACGATCTGCTAGGGAGTGTGGGGAGCCACAGCCCCTTCCTCCAGGGTATGAAGCAGGTATGGAGGAGATCAAAACTCCAGACATTCAGAGGCCCCCAGAACACAAGAGACCAAGGAAGACCAACAGAGGGGCAGCCGCGCCACTGTCCCAGTAAGAGCTGAGGAGAGTCCCAGATGAGGGCTCACTCAGCAGCCGCGGAGCAGAAGCCAGGGGAGTTGCAGTGACGCGCCCGTAAGCTCCGCCGGCAGCCAGCTGTGCCTGAGTGACCGAGCCCCAGGCCGAGAGGCCGGGGCACCCCACCTCCGAAGTGGCCCGAGCGAGCCCCAGGCTCCAGGCCCCGATAAGCGGCCGCCAAGGAGTGAGCCGGTGTGTACCCGGACGCCCACCCCCAGACACAAAGAACCACCAACGCACCGACACCTGAGGGAGTCCGCCACTGGCAGGGGAAGTGGTGGTGGGTGGAGATAGGCCTCCAAACCTTGGAGGGCCTGAGATGTCCCCAGAGAGGTGGCGTCTGATACCCAACCTGACACAGACATACAGGCACACACAGATACAAACGTCCATTCCCACCCTCATGCTCTCATATGCACTTACTCCACACTCAACCAACGTGGAGACAGACATAAAGAGACGCTGTACACACAATCACACTCCCCAAGCGTACTCTACGAACCGGGTCTAGGTACCCTTGCCCCTGGAGGGGAGAACTGCACCCAGACCCAGGTGGTGTTACCCTTTTCCCTGCGGTGGGGAGAGGCAGACCGCCCCGACTCCGCAGCAGCAGGAAGGCTCCACACTCCGGACCGCAGTCGGACGGCCAACTCCTCCTCCTAGCCCCCCCGCTCCAGCAGGCCGCAGAGAACGGGGGTGAGAGAAGACTCCAAACCTCCCTCCACCCGCTCATTGTAGTGTTGATGCATGTGTGTTCTAAGGTGCATTTAAAACCCAGGAGGGCATGGAGCTACCTGCCAGAGAGCAGCAGGTAAGCGCATAGTCCCTCCTGCTAGCCCTCAATGTCTACGTGTATTCAAAATTGAGAGGTGGGCAACGACGCCAGGGGTGAGGTGTACACCCTGATGGTAATTTGGACTCCGTGTATCGTGCCCACCCCCAAGATCCTATATGTATGTGTAATGAGAGTGTGAGTAATGTGAAGGTCTAAGTTGTGGGATAAAATTGAGGCAGAGGCAGCCAGAAGGGGACAGAGGGGGGGGTAGCCTCCTCTGCACCCCTACTCCAAGGCCCTGCATGTGTGGGTGGTTGTGGTGGAGCGGGAAAAGGGAGGCAGCTGGAGATGGGGAGGGAAGGAAGGGAGGGGCAGGTGACCCCTCCCTGGGGCCAGCTCCCCCGCTGACCCCAGTAGGCACTCCCATACTCCGCAACCCGTCAGGGAAAGGGGGCCCAGGCCCATCCAGATCGGGGCCCAGCGCAGCAGCGCCCCCCGGCCCCACAGCCAACTTTCTTAACGAAACATAACCAAAAAGGTTTGAACGGAAGGCGGATGCTGTGTCCACAACCAGACCTGTGTGTCTGAATTAACCATATTAAGATTATCTGCGCTAAATGACATCACACAAAAAAAGCCTAAAAACAAACAGTTATGGAGGTCTAAAGTCTGAATTATGGATTCAAAAGGATTACATTACCTCAGCACATATTCTGACCTTCTTATTTTAAACTTTGGACATGTTAAATGTCAGCTGACACTTTGATGATAGAACAGACTGTATGTATGACAGAAGAAAGGAAACCAAGTGCAGCTTATTTTGAATCACCTAAAATTATCTTCTTAATTATCTTAACTTCTTAACAACAAATGCATAGAAAACACAGCATAATGTACACAACATATCTCATCTTTAATCAGCCCGCTCTCATCAATGATCCATTTCATTTACATGACTTTTAATCTACCAACAGATCTATTAAGTTTGCAAGTCTGTTAGTCTTAAAGCTGATAAATCATTAGCGATATAACTGTTCAGCAGTTTTTTGCCATCAGTTTCTTATCTCACAAACACCAACAAGGTACTATTTCCTTAAGGTCCACGTCATCACCTGCTTTGGTGACTGATTTTTACCCTCCCTGTCCCTGAGTTTCATGGATGGAAACCCAACTCCATCTCATTCATCTCTGATTTTCATTAATTTCTTTTTTTTTTCTGTCCCTCTGTTCTACTCCTCTGCTTTCCTTCTCTCTGTGTTGTGTGTAAATCTCACTCACACCATTGTTGTGTCATCAGCTCGCCCCGTTGGTAAGTAAGAGCTGATCCCATTGTGCATGCGCTGCTCTTTGTTTTTAATCACACACCTGTTCAGTATGCATGTACCGTTGTGGCATTCCACAAACGCAACCATCAAACTAATTTTAGACATGCATATATAGGTTGTTTTAGTCAACCACTGATTTATTCCCGCAGTCCTTAAATTTACCACGTCACTTTAAAAAGAAATAAAAGGAGTTACAGATATGTGAGATGTGCCTTATTTAGAAAAAAATGAAGATATATGGGCACTCTAATGAGTTATTATTAAATATTCTGATACTTTGGCAGCTGGATTTAGCTCATTTTAGCTGTATAGCTTTTCAGTGAGTAAAACCCAGTGCATGAATCCCTTCAATTAGCAGCTGGACATTCAGTTTATGGATTTTACTTTGAAAGTTTAACTGGAGTCCTGTTAAAAACACAATCAGAATTCTGTAAAATTGCTTTGCAGTTGTTTTATGTTTTCTTTTGCCTTTAAACTCAGAGGCACCTCAGTTTGTGGTGCGTCCCCGTGACCAAATAGTCGCTCAAGGACGAACAGCAACCTTTCCCTGTGAGACCAGAGGAAAACCTCAACCCACTGTCTTCTGGCAAAGAGAAGGGAGCCAGGTAAGGATAAAGACTGTGATTTGAACGATATGTACTTATTTTAATTTTTTAGTAGGGTGGTGTGCGTGTCTCTTTTAGGCTTGCATTCCTATACAGGCATCGATTCCACAGCTATCATAATAATTTTTCAAAAAATGGTCAAAATCTGACTACATGGAACAAGCCAATGGAAAGCAGTGCGGTTCTGTTCCACACGCATATAATGAAGTGGTCATTTATCATCAATCTACACTGGTCTGACTAGCCAATTCACTTAGCAAGAGACAATGTCATGTACTGCATTAGAGTCATTAGACATAATGAAAGCAGGCTAATGTCCTTTCCTGCCCATCAGCTTGTCTGCCTAGGGTGCAGAAATGGACAACGCTGATGCCTCAGTTTTATGACCATGACTTCAGGTTATCACAGTAGAATTAGCACTCTTGTGGTAAACAGCTATTCAGACCTTGTAGGAAAGAGACATTGACCCACTTTTCTAACCGAATTGTACACAGGGGAGTGAATATTCAAGTATATTGAAAGCATGTGTTGATGTTGTTTTGGTCTGAAGAATCATTTTGAAATAATTAATAATAACTATAACTATCAGGAATAGTGCGTATCATCATATTCGACCACTGGGGAGCTAAACACATGACCCGAGCATTGTCAGAACACTCACTCAGTCCACTTAATTACATGAACATGATTAGCTGCTCTTTAACACAGATATCTAATCTAATCATGTCAACAACTCAATGCATTTAGCCTTGTAGACATGGTCAAGATGACCTGCTGAAGTTCAAGCCAGGCTTAAGAATGGGGAAAAAATTAGATTTAAGTGGCTTTGGCATGGTTCTTGGTGCCAGACAGGCTGGAATAGCAACAACACCCTGATCTATTGGGATTTTCTTACACAACTGTCTCTAGGATTTACAGAGAATGATCCAAAAATATCCAAAGAGTGGCAGTTCTTTGAGAAAAAAATGCCTTGTTGATGTTAGAGGTCAGAGTAGAATAGCCAGACCTCTCCCAGCTGACAAGGAAGGCAACAGTTAGTCAGATAAGGTTGTTTTGTTACAATTGTTGCAATTATACAGAAGAGCATCACTGAATGCACAACATTTTGAATCTTGAAGCAGGGTATAGCAGCAGAAGACCACATCAGAGAAATGCAAAACTGAGGCTACAATTTTCACGGGCTCAACATAGTACAATTTTGGATAACACTGGAATTCCATTGTCTGGTCTAATGAGTGTGAATTTCTGCCTGGACAGCTAGCTTGTATGGTCAGAATTTGGCATAAAAAACATAAAAGCAGGATCCATCCTGCCTTGGCTAAGTAACTCAGGCTGCAGGTGTAATGGTGTGTGAGGTATGCTCTTGACAAACACCGGGGCACTAAGTACCAATTGAACATTGTTTAAATGTCACAGCCTACCTGAGTCTGCTCGCTGACCATGTCGACCCTTTATGACCACAGTATACCCATCTTCTGATAGCTGCCTCCAGCAGGATGCTGGAACATTAAACATAGTTCACTGTACTCAAATGGCATCCACAGTAACAAGATCTCAATCCAACAGAGCTCTTTTGCAGTGTGGTTTAACAGGAGATTTGTGTCATGGATGTGGAGCTGACAAATCTACATCAACTGTGTGATGCTATCGTGTTAATATGAACCAAACCTTTGTGCTACTAAACAAGTACATCATCTAGTGTATTTACATTTCTCCCCACTGTCCCTCCCAATAGGATCTTCTTTTCCCCAGTCAGCAAGCACAAGGAGACAGCCGAGTGTCTGTGTCTGTGAATGGAGAGTTGACCATCTCTCCTGTACAGCGCTCAGATGCGGGGTACTACATCTGCCAAGCCCTCACTGTGGCCGGAAGCATCATGGCCAAGGCCCAGCTTGAAGTAGCAGACGGTAAGACGAGAGTAGATATAGCAGACACCATCCTCACAGAGAGAGAAAATGTTTACCTATGAAGGAAAATACCACTTATCGAGTTATCCAATTTATATATACACAGTTCAGCTGGATTAAAGAGCAAATAGGATAAAAGAAAGATGAGAGATGTTAAAGAAAACTTTGCTTCCTGAAGTTACAGTGATTTTGCAATGTTGTGCAAAGTATATCAGCATAATAACATTGTGCATAACTTAAGAGTCTCATCAATGTTTATTATTTTGATGGGGCACATATAGCTTATAACATTACTCAAACACTGAACACCACTGTATCAAAGATAATTTATCTGCCCACATTTACTGGCAAAGATACATCTGTATCTTCTAAAAGCCAGCCACTGATAATGAACCTTTCCATTTGCACCTTACTTTTTTAAAGACTGAAAACATGTAAAATAAAACGATCTACTTCATGGAGAGATGCAATGCTTCTTTTTCTTTTGACAAAGCTTTAATGTCAGCATTAAGTGCTGAGCTGCTGCCAGCTGGGAGCTGTTTATGCCCTTCTCCCCATTTGTTTCTTGGCTTTTTCTCCCACACATTATTAAATTAGCATCTGTTGAAGTGTTTTTTTGGAGAGCAAATGACTTCTGTTCTGTCACTCAGAGGAGATGGATAAATATCAAAATGTAAGGTGTAGAGCGCAAGGGATAGGATAAATTCCTTTGACTTATGGCTGAAAACAAAGATGGATAGAGTTGGCGTGACGCCTGGGATGTTTGGAAGCTTGAATTGTATCGTTTTGTAGCATGCACTAAGCTTGTAAGATCAGCTGCCATACTGTATGTGTCCACTAGATTAGGATTTTCTGAAGTGCTGGTTTCTCTAATATGCCATAAATGTGTGAGTGTAAAAGTACTTTATAACTATGTAAGTATAGCTATAACTTTAGCTATTTTTTTAGCTGTGATGTTTGATTGAAGAGTACCAACCTGGACCAGCAGTGTAGAAATTGATATTCTTATGCATAATCAGTAATTAGTGTTTTGATACAGTTCAATAAGTAGCAGCAGGGACTAATACTGGAGAGTGTTCTCTTGCATCCCTGTAACAACCTTGGAAAGCAGTATTGTAATTTTTACTTTTGTCACCAAGGTTTGTGAGTATGATTGCATTTTTCACAGAGCAGACTAAATCAGGAACAGCAATATCATATTTTTGTTTATACCGTAATCACTTGGGATAATGAGAGCGTGCTCTACAGCAAATGTAATATTAGAAAAAGTTTGCTAGAGCATCTTTTGTTAGATAATACATAAACTAATTTTGTGTTGAACTAGAAAAAGTAATAATGGCATCTTCCCATTTATTTAATGTTCACATTTACATCTAAGTTAAACCTTAATATATACTTTCCAACAACACAACGTGATAATATTGCCATATATGTGCAAACAATTTAGCTCTCTGAAAATCACATGCGGTTCTGCTTACTGTACACTATGCTGCGCCTAGTTGTACCTGATTTTTCTGTTATTCTGCTTGAGTTGCTGTATTGCTCATTGTCCTGAAGGAGGTGTGATGAAAGATAAGGCAGGGAGAGCCTGCTGTAAACACTTGTGTGAATGGAGACAGCCCTGATAACAGTGGAGAGCAGCAGTGAGGAAATTGGAAGCGAGGGATAGTTACAAGGCCTAGAGAGATTCAACACTACCGAAATTACTGTTTGAGAGTGCAGAGGCTGTTTTCTGGATGATATAACATGCTCTAAAAAGCTTTAAAATAGTTGTATTGTTGTTCTGCTTGGCATGCTAATTCTGAGTTTGGTTCATGTGTGTTTGTGGGGGACTTGCCAAAAGGGTGGAGATAGAACCATGAGTCAAAGTGGAAAGAGAGAGGACAGGCATGAATGTGCTGAAAGGTGTTATAAAGAAGGTATGGTAATTAGCACCACGGGTGAAGCATCGTTAATCCTCACCTAGTAATTAAAACTCAAAGGTGTGATGCAGTGCCATGAACACTCCGCCCTACTGTGGAAAAGCCTCACAAAACAGTCAGTTCCTCTCACAACAAATCCACCAGATTGAACCCTAACATCTCGGGCATGCAACCACAAATATAATTATTGCAATCACAAATTAACACCTTGTGATAAGGTCATGTATTTTTTCCCACAAATCTGATAACTCCAAGAAAACAGTTGCATGTTTCTTGCCAAGACTATGACATTCAAATTACAACGTTAGGAAAGCATTCAAATAATAACACCGGATTCTTGATTGTTATACTCAGCCCTGAAGGACCGCCCACCACCGATCATCCGGCAGGGCCCATCCAACCAAACTCAGGCTTTGGGAGGCATGTCCCTACTCAGGTGTCAGGCGTCTGGGGACCCAGAGCCTACAATCACTTGGCGGAAGAATGGAGCCAACCTGCTTGGAAAGGACACAAGGTTTTCCCTTCTGGAACATGGCAGCCTTCAGATCCAGAGTACCAGGGTGGGTTATGTTGAAGTAGCGAGCGATACCTTGTATCTGTAATATGTACTGTAGTTTCTTCTGGGGACAGTGGCCTACTAACCACCAAAGAATAGCTCTAATTGCTAATTTAATTGTTTTCCCCATAACTTTGCTTTAAAAAATGATTGAAGTCCAGTTGGAAGAAGTTGATGGGTTAACCATAGATCACTGGTTTCTGGACTCTTATTTTAAAGGCATTTTCTCTTATATTACTGGAAAGAGTAGCAACTGATCTGCCACAAAATAGTGGTGAATCATGCTCAACTTAAGTGTTCGTTGAACTCTAAATGAAATTTGTGATTCAGAAGTAAGACATACTTGCTGAGTGAAAAGTTGTATTTTTTCTTTTTCTAGACTTCTAGATAATTAATCTTGTTTCTAACAAATTACGTTTCTCCATGCCTGTCATTAGAAAGAATTGAGTTTTAGGAGACTCTTCACTGACATCACTTTCCAGTTACATCTAACTTTTCTGCTCAGTCTGTAGATGTTTAAAGCATATAGAGTAGTGTTTCTTTTTTCTTTTTTGTTTTTTAAGTGCTGGCTGGGCTCCTGGCATTCAATCCATCTTTGTTGCCAGTCAGCTGTTTTCCTAGGTTTTAGTTGTTCACTTGGTTTAGTCTAATTAATTTTTTTAAAAGAGATAAACAAATTACCAAATATATGAAATGATAAACCACAATTGCAGCAAACATTCTGCCAGTTAGCATTACGTACGACCTTTATATTTCCTCATGCCAGATGTGGCAGACGGAATTGAAGTGTCCTTTGCAATAGTTCAATCAGGTCCTCAGGACTAATTAATCAAAATAAAGGACAGTTAATTAATCTTGGAGACAGTGTTTTACCACCAAAATTAAAATGCCCTTGTTATCTTCTCAGCAGGATATCAGTTGAATCTCCTGTTGATTATTGTGCCTTCAATTAATCCCACTGCACATATTTCACATTCCTCTGACCTGTAAATTATTCGTATATTTTGCAGTGAAATCTTTCTCTTTTGGTGAGAAGGACATTGAAGTGAATGTGAATGCAGTTCATAAACACATCAAAGGAAAACAACATATTTAGTCTATGGGGCTTTTGTTTGTTTTTGCATGTGTAGCTTTCACACCCTGCATTGCGTGTGAAAGAATAAAGAGGAATCTACGTACCTGATAAATGATGTCAGCTTTAATGCATTACAGATGAACAGGTACAGTCAGGTTGCTGTTAAATGATGAATAGTGAGTATAGATTTTTGTTAGTTTTTGAAGTCTTTTATATAGTCTGAATTCAGAAGTGTGAAGGGGGTAATAAAATGGAGAATCTCCAATATACGCTGTACTGTCACAATGTCAAAGTGCTCCTCACTCGTGTACTTTCTCTCGAGAGATAACATAGTTGTCAGTCTCTCCTAAAGCATTGCCAATATGAAATTGGTTGTCATATCTACTATTTCCTGTGTCAGCACTAGTGATGATAATGTCGATGGCTTTTGGAATGGCGGGTGACCATTACTGGAGCAAATCAATTAAGAAAATTAATGTAAGCTTTCACTGGGATCTCTCTTTTTTTTTTTTTTTTCATTGGCCAGCATTAAAGTTCCCTCTCATCCACTCTCCGGCTTTTCTCGAGCCAAATGCAGGCCAGTGGAGGTTAATGCATTTTTACTGTACTAGTAGGTGCAAAGCCCAGAGTGACGTAAGAGCTTCTGGAAACCATCTGGGATCAGAGTTGGATTCAGCTGTACAAAGCAACAGAGTACACTCGAAAAGCTGTATTATGATGCAGATGAGCAGAAAATGTTTGTTAGTTTAATAGACACAGTGTCTGCAATCATTATTATTATTTTTTATCATTAGTTACTGTTTTTTAGTGAAAAAAACCCAAAAGAATTTGGTTTCTGTTGCAGTTTTGAAATCTGCCCAGTTCTTGTAGAGTTCAGATGAAATGGGAGCTTGAATTAACTTGAAATTTAAATTGTGTTTTTCTTAGCTGTCTGACTCAGGGCTGTATACCTGCGTTGCTACCAGCTCCAGTGGAGAAACATCGTGGAGTGCCTACTTGGATGTCAGAGGTCTGCTTCAGTAGAAATGATTCACATGTTTTATGCATATCACTTATAACATGGCTTGCATTTGTTTTGTTTTTGTGTGGGTTTTTTGCTTTAATTGTGTCTGTCTTGTTTCCTTAGACGCTACTGACCTCGTTGACTTCATATCTCACAATTCAACCGCCCTCCCAGGGCCTCCCTCCAAACCCGAGGTTACTAATGTTACCAAGAGCAGTATCTCGTTGTCATGGAAACCGGGACCAGAGGGGGGCTCCCCAGTGTCCTCCTATGTCATTGAGGCTTTTGGGTATGTCTGCGACCTATGGCCTCGAGCAACATTTAGTGACCCCGAACTTTCATGGCAGTAACAGATGTGGGTGTTTCTGTGGGCAGTCAAGCAAGCCTGGGCAGTTTGAAGGAGAACATTCATGAGTAGCTCTTTATATATATATATATCTATATATATATATATATATATATATATA
Organism: Aulonocara stuartgranti; assembly: GCF_965226115.1. Lineage (NCBI taxonomy): Eukaryota > Metazoa > Chordata > Actinopteri > Cichliformes > Cichlidae > Aulonocara > Aulonocara stuartgranti. The sequence goes on from NC_138946.1 coordinate 25,452,911, forward strand.
TATATATATATATATATATATATATATATATATATATATATATATATATATATATATATATATATATATATATATATATATATATATATATAGTTAATTTCCAAGGAGTACAAAGTAGCTTGTATTTAAATGTAAATAATAACTTTATTGGTTGTTTTTAAGCAGAATATGATTAGCACACTTTTTGTGTGTATGTGTGTGTGTCTTGTGTTTGTTGGACTGACTATTCTTTCACCAAACAAAATGTTTTTCAAAGCCTTTCAATAGTTATTCTGGCGTTTCATTACTATGTGGCACTTCATTTGAGCTCCCACTCTCAGCAGTACATCTAGTTATCTCAAATGAATTGTCTGGATTTCTTACATTTGAAGTTGTTCACTGCTTATTTAATTTATTCTTTTTACAGTCAGTCAGTGAGTAACAGCTGGCAGACCGTGGCAGATCATGTGAAAACCACAGAGTTCACAGTCAAAGATCTACGACCCAATACCGTCTACTTGTTCATCATCAGGGCAGTCAATGCTCAAGGGCTCGGGGATCCGAGCCCAATGTCTGAGCCCGTTCGCACTCAAGGTACAGAAATGAGAATGGATTCTAATAAATTTTTAGCGATAAGAATTCCTGTTCCCACTTACATTGCTTGTGTTTTGGTTTTTTTCTCTGTCACAGACATTAGTCCTACAGCACAGGGAGTGGACCACCGTCGTGTGCAGAAAGAGTTGGGGGATGTTGTAGTCAACATGCACAATCCTGTTGTCCTCAGCTCCACTTCAGTGCAGGTCACCTGGACTGTGAGTACCCACAACCCTTAAAAGATTTGTAAAAGTATAGCCGAAGTACCGACTGTTACCTTTGGAGCAATATAAGAAAAACAAATCTGGTCTAAGCTTGTTTGAGAACTTTATACCTGGCACGTCACTTTGTTTTGGATTAGCTGGCACACACACAGAATAAATATGAGGGGATGGATACACATTTGTAGAATGAACAGCTGCTGCTGCATCAATTTTGATTGGTGTGAAGCGATGCAGGAATCAAGACTAATGTTTCTATTCAGGACAAATACATCACCATTAGGCACTACATGTGTCACTTCTGGAAGCAGTTTGCAGTGCTTTATCTGGGAAATGTTATTTCTGTCTGTTGGCAAGGTGTCCCAGTGCCTGCTGCTGTAGGTTAATAACACACCTTGGATACATTTACTGCAGTCTGCTATTTCATGCTTGTCAGCATGACAACCGTGTACTGTCACACAGCTTTTAGACTGAGACAACTGTGTTTGTGGTGGATCTGAATAGGTTCACAGGCGTTATTTGACCTGGCTCCATTTAACAGAAGTTTTTTCAGTACCCAAACTTTATGTATTAAACAGTTGCAGCAGAATCTTTCTTAATTGTTGTATTTTGCATGTTATTTGGGAAAAACAGCATTTCCCATTTTGTTTTTTGGATTTTACTCAACTTTAATTTCAGTACTTTGTTGCTCAGAACATAAAGTTGTCAGTCACCTTTGTCTGTGTGGTAGATGAGAACTTCATTGCATACTTCTTGTTAAACTTGGATCTCCACATTTCTGGCCTATATGCACAGCTTGTGCAGGATTACATCAGACATTACATTTACTAGAAACAGTTCCACTAAGACATCAAAAATCACAAAGCAAATTTTTCCTGCCTTATGAAAAATCACATTTCTGTAAAGATAAGGGTTTGGTAGTAATGAGATTTGAGAACGTAAGAACCGGCGTGCACAAACTTCCACAAATTTGGATCAATTGTATTACTTTTTTCTATCTTTTGAAGAAAATAGGAATTTGTGTTTATTTTTTATTCACACTCCCAATAACAGTAATTCCTTTTTTAAACATAGGCAAAAAAGGAAAAAGAGATGGCTTATGGGACATTTAGATGCACAAATCATTTTGTTAAGAACATACAAGCTGAGACAACAGAGAGACAGCGAAAGAAAAGAAATAAGCCAGAAAAGAGCCACTCTTGCACTGTTTTGGTGATAATCCAGTGTGTTATTTTCCTTGTAAAAGCTTTTTCTTGCTTCTCCCCCTGTCAAGAAGTACCTGTCCTGAAAAGAACCTGGGAAAATTAAAAAAAAAACAAGAGGAAAAACATATTCTGTGCAGATATGGCAAATGCACTACTACTGTCTTTGTACGGTTTCTTGCTTCTCTTCTGCTAATTGAACTGTGTGATTAAATAAGCGGATGTTGAGTCATAGCAGTTTTTATGACACCTTCCGCACAATTACAATGCAGCGTGTCTCTCTCTTTCTCCTTCTCCTCTCTTTTCAGGTGGAGAATCCATCCAAGTTTATCCAAGGCTACCGTGTTTTGTACCGGCAAACTTCAGGGCTGCCCTCCCCAGGGCCGTGGCAGATACAGGACTTGAAGGTTGCCTCAGAGAGGGACATAACTCTCTCTGGTCTGAAGAAAGGCATTGTATATGAGATTAAAGTGCGGCCGTATTTCAATGAATTTCAGGGCGCCGACAGTGAATCCATGACAGCACGCACCATGGAAGAAGGTGAGCCACAAATTAATTCGCATTTCTGATAAAAATTTATTTCTCTGCTGACTTAATGTTCGAAAGAAGTAAGATATAGTTACTAATGCATGAGCAGGAGCTCTTGTGTAAATGTTTCTACCTACTTTCATATTTAGTTGCTCCTACTAATGGCTTCTTGGCTAGATAGGAATGGATAATGGCATTTCAAGTACACCCTCCCACATACGCACACTGCTGCAGTGCTATGTCCCCTGTGTGTGAAAGCAGGTCTCCCAGACAGCGCAGTAGGGCTCTATGACAACCCCGAGCCTCTGTGGGTTGGTGGGCAAAGAGGGCGAGCAGTAAAGCTCAACTCTCTCTCACCTCGTCTGTGCCTGCTGCCATGTCTCTGTCTAAATGTACATGATATGACCTCCCACCTCACTTACACTCACACACCAATGAGCTCTTTGTGTAATTACACTTCCTGATTTCGTCTTTCTCCTCGTGTTATTCATCGGCTATTTGAAATGTTATTAATATCAGACTTCTCTATTCATTCTCAATTCTTTGCAAACAGGAAATGATAAGAATTATCTTTGCATGCTAATGCTATAATAGAAATTATTTAATGCTGCCAATGCAAACATCACAAGAGATGAACCCCAACTTTTATGTTGGGTTTTCTGTGATCGGAGATGAAAAAGCAGATTGAAGTGAAAGAGACCACAGTGCACAAAGCCCAAAGGTAGAGAATCAGGTCATGGCTGCGACTTCATTTGCTGCATCACTCTCGTTGTGTTTTCTCATTGAATGGGCTCTTCACCCCTGGACTCAACCTGTCAGTACAGAGCTTAACTATAAAAATTCTAAGGAGCATTTGAACATTTGGTGGAAACTATCTCAGCTGTGGTGTCAAAAACACTGGCTTTAAGATGCACCAACTCAGCTGTGGAGTGAAAGATCTTAGGCAGGTGGAGTGCTGACTAAGGAGACAACTTTGAAAGAACTACAAAATTTCAATTATGCATATGAATCTTACAGGTGGAGTCACTGAATCAGTGCTACTCATTCAGGTTAAAGGATTCATGCTCTCATTGATTCTCATTAACTTTCTCTATACCTTCCAGTCAAATCACCCAATATTTATTATTTAAAGCCCCTGATGTGAAAATCCACTTTAACCTTGAATATGGTTGTGTGACAATCCCAACTAAACATCCACTCACTAGCTTTTCTTTTCACCGAAATTGCAAGCCGTTACCGGCTCATCTGAAAATGTGCTAAAAGCAATGAGAGTTACTGTCCTTTCTTTGCAAAAGATCTCCATAACAACTGAGCAAACATGATCGGGTGATACAGGCTATGGCATTAAGGTTAACACTGTTTTCAAATTTAATCAATTCCCCTGAAGGTGAGACTGCATTTTGGACTTCAAGAGTAAAAAAAAGTGAATGCACTGTATCATCATTCATTTACAGCGGCTACATATGTTGCCTGTGGGTGAACAAGACAATATCTTCACTTACTTCATTGCATCATTCAGGTGTTGCATCATTTGAATGGTGTGGAACTTGGCTTGCGCTGAAAAACAAGTCATGACAAGGCCATTAATGTCAGAGAAAATATTAGCCCAAAGCATCTGTGTTTGATGATGAGTGGATCACAGGGCTGCATCTTCCCCCCAGTAGGAGAACAGGGCTAGCTTAGTCTAGGGGATAAAGCTGGTGGAAAAAAGAGAGACTCACCTCACTGGAGCCCAATTAAAACGGCCACACAGGATCACAGAGGTCTTTGCAGATGGGGGCATATGGTCTGCTCAGGGATACCTAGAAACAAGGCATTGTGGTAGAGGGGGAAAAAATTGCCTTGCTCAACCTATTCTCTACTGCACAGAAATGCAATTCTTGCAAAAATTGCAAGAAAATCACTTGTTATCCATCAAAGGTAGATTGGAAATGAAGTTCCCTACTGCACAAGGGAGAATTTGTATACTAATGCACCTCACAACCTTTCAGTGAGTTTAAAGAGGAGTGTAGGCTTTCAGCCAGTATTCACAGCAAGTCAAATGAACCCATGAGTCAAGGTTCTATGCTTGTATAGTTGTTAAAATGAGAACCTCTGATCTGACCTGGTCTCATATGGACATTAGTGAGGCTAAAAGCTGAAATTCTCATATGAAACAGAGCTCCCTTCTCTTGCTAGATAGAGTTTATTACTGTTTTTTTGTTTTTGTTTTTGTTTTTTGGGGGCGGGGGCAGATGTGTTGTAGAGTAATGTTCACCAGTTCATGAATTAATTAGCTTAAATTATGCATCCATTTGCATAACAGGTTATGTTTACTACTTCATATCCTGCATAGCAGAACATTAAGCAGCTTTAGTAGCTTTTGTTTAATTGCACAGCTGTGGGTAAAAAAACCCCCTGAAATGTTTACTTAGACATTGGAAGCATTAATTGCTTGAAATTACTCTCTAGCTACAGTTCACATCAGTCCTAATATAAGTATTAGTCACATTAGTAAGAACATAATCTTTGACCTTTTCTTGGTTTTGCAGCCATTTATAGTAATATTATCCTGAGTCATTACTGGTATTCTAGCTATTATTCATCCAAGGGGATTGTTGTGGTACATATGGAAATTGTAGAACTACACTTAATGGTTCCTGTCTTCTCCTAATGCAGACCTTTGACTGACTGGAAAGGCACTGTTTGCTAAAAGAGCACCTCTGAAATGACATCTGGAAAGCTGAAAGTTACTTGGATAATTGTGACCTGATATTACCCTACTTGGAGCACTGAAGGCATTTAGTGGTCACTGCCCTCCTGCAGTTTTTTTTTATTGGTCACTCTACTACTGCTCTAAGCTTGCTCTAAGCTTACTAGGTGCCTTGTGGAAAGTGCATTATTATAAAATATACAGACAGTGGTAGTATTTCCAGAATAACGTGCAATGACAAAAGGAATGAATACTTTTGAAATAAAATGTTAAACGTGGTATAATCAGAAATTATGATCATTTCATTTATTTAAAAAAATGTGGAACCGTATACATGCCCATTATTCTGTGTACTTTCTGACATATAGCATACCTTCTGATTTTATCTGTATATGTGTATTTTCCTTTTTTCAGAAAATCAAAACTGAAAAGATAAACAAACAAAACTGACAAATAAACTGTTCCTGGCTGAGGTTTTGAAAGCCCCCCAAAAATCCTCAAACAGTTGTAGAGCTCTGTGTTTTATGGAATGCTTTGTTTGTTTGTTTTTTGCTCCATCAGATTAGTTATTATGATTCGATTTTTGTCTTCGGAGACAAAAGGATTGCCTCAAATATTATGAGCCCGAAGATGAATATTAGGAGCCTTCTTTGTTCAGACTGTTGATGATTTAGAAAGTTGAATTCCTTCACCTGTAATCAAATTGGAATTACTTGTAAATGTTTACTTGAATGAAAGGAGTAAAGATTTGTGGCAGGATGATATGGTATAATATAATATCCTGTATTTTATATTTGACTCTTCCTTCATTGCGTGTGTATTTTTTCCTTCCTTCTGAACAATAGTCATCTCAATACTGGGACAGTAATTTGTGTGAGTCTGTTTAACGGTAATTGCTTTGGAAAGTCAATACTGCCTAAATGTCTGAATATAGATATCCTCAAACTGAGCTCAGTTAACTTGTTAAATGTAATAAAAATAAACCGCATCTCCTATGGCTGATTTAATTCCTTTGTCCTGCCAGCCTGTCAAGTACTTTGCAGACACAGCCATATCTGTTCATAGCCGCTCTTTTAAGCACAAGCTACATTATACAGGGAGATTTGTTTCATCTGGCAACAAAAGAAATCTATTGTTTTGTCATCTTTTTGCTATGTAAATTACCTGAGGCTGATGTTGAGCTTTGCAGATGTCAAATAACTGGCAGAGGTCAGGATCAAATCTTGCACAAATGCTCTGTCATACACTTCTAATATGCTGTTGTGTCATTAGTTCATATGCGCTAATACATGGCTTGGTGCTTTTGACTTTGAGAGTACAGACACCATGTCCATTTTGAGAATTTGACTCACAACGCCCATTTCCACAATGGCCCACCTGCCTTTACTTCTCAGTACAGTAAGACAGTGCCTTCCATATATTGAAACACTGTGATTAGTATTGTTATTTTAAGCCTCCTTAATCGGGCTCAAACTAGCTGTTTCATCCATTCAGTCAGAACGTAATGATGATTTTATTAGGAATCGAGAGAGACTGTGCCCAGGGATTGCCTGATTTGCACAGTTCCATAGATATGATCTTTTTGCCTCCTGCTGCCTATAGTTTCTTTAAATTTTACATCTATCTATGGAGGGTGCCACAATCTCTAATTTTAAAAAAGAACTATTAAAGTTTGTTTTTTATGCCCTTAGTCTCCACATACACACCAAGAAATCACCTCAAACTTATTATCAGACATGGGTACTGACCAATTTTATTCAAACAGACATGCTAAATTGAGTGCATCTACACTGGAAGCATTTGCATGTGGCCAATATGGTGTAGTGCGCGTAGGACATGATGAAAGTGATTTACTTACTGGGTTCAGCAACACAATAAGAATCTCACTATTAAGATAAGAAACTGAGATGAAGTACTCCCAGCAGCCATCTGCCAGGCTGGCTTAGGAAATAGAAAAACCCATGTTGTTTGGCTTGCTGAATTAATATGAATTGAGGTAGCGAGTGAGACAAATCCCTCTTTGACATATGAAAAAAGAAATAAATAAAACAAGACACACTCGTTTTTCAGAATAAACTATGTGTAGTGATTTCATTCTTTCTTTCTTTTTTACCTTTTCTTTCTTTGATCTTTTTACCCCCCCCCCCCCCCCCCTCCCGGTGTGACCCATCAGCACCAAGTGCGCCTCCACAGCAAGTGACAGTGCTGACAGTGGGAAACCACAACAGCACATCCATCAGTGTATCCTGGGACCCTCCTCCTTCTGACCAACAGAATGGCATCATACAAGAGTACAAGGTGAGCCCAGGCTTCTCCAGACTGAATAGTTTAGTGATTTAGTGATGTACAACCACACAATGAAATCTGTCTGGTGTGTCTGTCTTTGTCAGATCTGGTGTTTGGCCAACGAAACTCGCTTTCATGTCAATAAGTCTGTGGACGCGACCATCCGTTCAGTGGTAGTTGGGGGTCTGCAGACTGGAGTGCAGTACCGTGTAGAGGTGGCTGCAGGCACCAGCGCAGGGGTGGGGGTCAAGAGCATACCCCAGCTCATCACTTTGGGTAATCCACTCTCTCTCTCTCACAAACACACACACACACGCCAAACCTCGAGTCAAATAAAATGACCCCAAGATAGGAGACCTAGGTCTCTATCACAGATTGGGGGTCTGGGAAAATGATTTATCAATTTATCGCACTTGAAGAAAGAAAATTGCGCTTTACAACGCCAGATGTCTATAGAGAAATCAATAGCAGTTCATTAAGTGTAGTGCCTGGTAACACTGTGCCAAGTACTGTTAGCCATATCAATAATCCTCTCCAATATGTGTGCAGCTGGCGCTAACAAAGTAGACAGTGTTTTTGTAGGAGCTTATCAGCCTATCACATCTTATGAAATCACTAAAGGATGCCCAGCGTATATAAGCCCAGAATCAATATGGGAGCTCAGGCCAGATGCTCTTCATCTGTGACTTTTGACTGATATATAATAACACCCCTAACGCCCAGAGAAAGGGAAACAGGCCTGTGGAATGAAGCTTAATGATGGGGGGGTGGTTCCTGCTGGAGACTGTGAATCTAATTTCACAGCACAGTAGCCGCAACAGAAAATCAAACTCTGTCAGAGCTGCTCTGTCAATCTTGTGTCTTGCAGCTCAAGTTGATAAGTGCACTGCTGAATTGATTAACGCTATATTGGATGCACTGATGCTGGTTTTTTTTTTATCTCTTTGTGTTTGTATTTTTTCACGGGCTCATCTTTCGGTGGTCTCTGTAGTCCATGTGTCCTGGTTTGATACATAGTGTGTTCCACACTTCTTTGATTTGCTTAAACTTGTACATTTTCACCATATTTATTTATCTCTATGTCAAACATTGTGATGATATTGAATAAAATTTTGTTGCAATTTAATTTCTCTGAACTGCATTTTTTCCTGCTCAATATTTTTTTTTAATCCCATTCAGTCACTCATACTGAAATTAAAATTCTAAATTCTTTCCCTTTTCTCCCTGTGTGGGTGTGTGGTGCCTCCAGGTGCAGAACTGAGGGACGTAATGACAGGATCGGACAACAACAACAGCATCTCAGATGTGGTGAAGCAGCCGGCCTTCATCGCTGCTTTGGGAGGGGCTTGCTGGATTGTCCTCATGGGCTTCAGTGCCTGGTTGTACTGGAGGAGAAAAAAGAGGAAAGGACTTAGCAACTATGCAGGTAAAAAAAAAAAAATCAATTTACATGGTTCTGCATCAAAACTGGCTCACAAAGCAAAGTAGGTCTCTCTCCAGCGGAAGCTGATGCCATCACAGATGTGACTCCATTTGAGCTGGCTGAAACGCAGAACAAAGAAAATGTATTCAGCGCGGATGGAAATAGGCCCTATTTACTTTAATTCACTGTGCACTGATGTGCATCGACTGTGCTGCGTTCCATCAGCAGCACACCTCAACACTCTAATACATTCATGCGAGATAAGTAATTTAACATCCCCTTCCATTATCAGACCATGCCTGGTGTTGTTTGCACATTAACATGAGGTACATCTAGGTTTATGTATGGAATATTCTTTTATTCCACTGCGAGTCGAGCATGAAGCTGTGTGCAAATTTCATAATGCGTATTGCAGCTTTTATTTAGTGACTTGGGGAGAGAGCAGTGCGATTTCCTAATTCAGCAGGGATTTATGTGATTGAGGGCTGGTTTTCTGATCCCTTTATTCAAAAACTGCAGGAGTTTAAGTCCAAAATTTCATATTTCCATTTGGAAAACAATGGATTCTTTTTTTTTTTTTTTCTATAAGAGCCATTGACTTAAAAAATTCATTGATTTCTTCATTTTTAAATAATTTATAGCAGTAGTTTAAAAATGCTATTGCATCAGTAATTGTCTTTCTTGTTGCACACGTACTGTTTCAAGATGTATTTTGGAAGGATTTCATAAAAAAATAGAATTATGATGAGAGTGCAGATCACCTGAGGCGAGCAAAAATAAAAAATAAAAGGTTAAAAATGTCACCTTCATTTAAACTTCTCCCTCAGGGCAGTCAGTGTAAATCAGAAAATGCTGGAATGTTAGCTGCGTTATTGCCCAAGCTTCATCAAAATATGATCGCAGTGCTGACATATCAGTGATGGATGAACAAACAAAGCAAAAATGAAAGCACACAATCCATATCTTTTGAACACGAGAGCATTTTGAATCATTTTAATATTTCTAAGCACTCTTTATGCCACTTGATATGCCCTCTGATACGCACACTCTTTATGTCTCTTTAAATTGCAGTTCAGTCCTTCACCTTCACTCGAGCAGGTATGTCTTTACATTGTGCCATTGTATATACAATATCCCGGCAATTTAGGTGCCTTCATTCTTGACAGCAGTAATGTATCAGCCATTCAAATCTACAGTCATGCTGTTGATTACTTGACAGTTTAATTGTTTCTCTCTCCTCCCTCTTTTCCCTCCAAGTGACATTCCAAAGAGACAGAGGCCTGATTCGCAATGGAAGGTGAGAATTTCTCCACTAAAAACCTTCAGAAACCCTACTGCTAAAGCTTCCAAGCGGACATTTCGGTGTCACATGGTGAACTTTTTAATGACACCATGCTATCGTAAAACTTAATATGAAGAGTTCTCTCCTGATGAATGGAATTTGCATTTATGCCCCCCCTTCACCCACCCCCGCCTATTCATATTGTATCAGTGCACGATTTCCACTGTTGTTCACTGTGATGAAATCATTAATCACTCCTTTGAACTAAGAGCTACCAATTAATGCAGGTGTTTTAGTCACCGGCGCGCTTCTCAGTTCATCTGAGTGAGCCAGAGGTCAATAAAGGAGGGGAGAGGTGATGAATGTGCTGTTTAAAAAGCTTGGCCTAGAGTAAGTAGAGTCATGGGTTTTATGTGGAGACAGAAGAACAATGCGTCGGACCTTGAGACTCCTCTCAGTGGCCGATAGAATTTCCAGACTGCTCAAAATGCCCAAAGCAAAGACAGCGTGTCCACAGAATATCAAAGTATTCCTGAAAACAACAGGGGGAAAGAGGTGAATTTGCTCTGTGGACAGTGGTTTGCTCTACATATTTGTTACACCTAAGCAAGCAGATAAGCCCAAAGCCAGAACAAATGTTGCAAGTAATAGACTAAAAATAAACGCTTTCTTGTAAAACCCTTTTGCATGAGTGCCTTTCTCCACACTGAAGGTGCACAGACTGCTTGCGCTACTGTGCATAGCTTTGCCCTGTTCTTCCAAGGAAATATATGTATTATGCTTGTGTAGTTTAAAATGGAAATTATTGACGTAATTGTTTGAACACCTTTGAGCCATCACCAAGTCAGCTGTGAACAACTCCCCTGGCACTTGGTAAATCAGGCTCAGTGGAAAACTCACTGTAAAGCTGCACATTAAGTAAACATATGCAGACACACGGTATGTTTACTTAATGTGCAGGCATGTGAATGTTTTGCCATTTTTACAGCAGCTGATATAGAGGGGGTGTAAATTGTCTTTTTCTATTTTTTGTTCCTCCCTGAATTGCTGCCCACAACTTTCCTACCTTGAAGCGAACGCCTTTATTCGTGGACGTTGTACTTCACAAAGACAAAATGACATGGTAGCGTTCCTAAACCACCTAATGGGCTTTTGCTGTCTCTGTTGCTATGGAGACTGAGCAGCAGTGTAGCTGATCTGCCAGAGGCTGTCCATGATTCTCAATTTAAAATGTAAATTTCTGTTGTGCTAAGGCTCTAAAGTGGATTTAGTGTGTATTTAGGCCTGCCTTGCTTCTCCAGGGAGAGTTAGGGGTGGTAGAGTCGAGGGGAGGCAGAAGTCTGATTTATAGACTTGCCATTTTATGTCTCTCTGTTGTTTATTGTTGCCTGCGTGCTCGGCTGCTCCACGGGCGAGAATATGCTGAATGAGTTTTCGCATCAATTTGTTGTTGATGCAGCAGGAAGAAAATAAGCAGGGCAGGCTGAATATTTAACAATGTCACTGGTTCTCTGGTGTCCTTTCCACCTCTCATCCACCTTTGTCTGACTTTAAACATTCTCTCACAGCCGTCCAGGGTTGTTAAAAGCAGGTGATCCAGGCCTCCCCTGGTTAGCTGACTCCTGGCCTTCCACAAGTCTCCCAGCTAACGGGGGCTTAGGGAGTCCAAAAGGCGGCAGCAACTTTGGCCGAGGAGGTAAGAAACATAAACAAGCCGGAGCGATGAAGAATACGGTTTAGCGATGCCTAGTTGGACAGTTTTGATGTTGATCCCTTGGGAAGCATGCTGACAGGATGTCACACTTAAGCACATATACACAAATAGGTTAACACACACACACAAATTAAAACAGCCTTCAAGGGCTCTGTTTTACTAATTTGATGTGACAAGCCTGATATCTGGCTTAAATTTGCACTGTTTAGATATTGTTTTCCCCATCATTCTTTGTCATGCTCTGCCATTGTCCGTTTTTCGAGGTTGCGCACAGTGGTTGAAGTATATTGGTTTCCATTATGTGTTTGTATGCCTACATGTTCTCAAAGTTCAATGGAACCCTGGTGAGCTTCAGGCTTTATTCGTGCAAGACTGTTGAGCTGAAGGTTAGCACTGTTTGAGCATCCCTCTTGTGAGCACTCCACCCGGCTCCCACAGAGCATTGCATGCTAATTATGGTTGTTGATAATCACTTTCATTTATATCAAGTCCATTTGAGAAATGTATTTAACTAATACAGAGTGCTGGAGCAGCAGGGAGTGTTAATGACCTTAAAGATCGTTAACTTCATGTCAACTTATCTCTCCATGATGCCTTTTCCATTTCCCTCCCCTCTCTGTGTTCATCCTCTTTTTTGCCTCAGATGTTTTACCGTCTGCAGCGGTGGAGAAAACTGGTACCATGCTGTCTGATGGTGCCATCTACAGCAGTATCGACTTCATGGGGAAGGCAGGCTACAGCAGCCCAGCACGAGGCACTCAGCCCACCCCCTATGCCACCACTCAAATACTTCAGTCCAATAGTTTCCACGAGCTGGCGGTGGATAGGCCAGATCCCCGCTGGAAGGCTTCTCTTCAAGCCCAGCAGGAAATAGCAAACCTGGGCTACTCGCTAACTGACAGACGCCCTGGCAGTGGTATGAGCCACGATGAAATGATCAAGATCTTTGTTTATTTGATTGTTTTTGGTTTTGTTTTTGGTTTTTTTCATTTTATGATAAACTCCTTGGGTCTCTGTGAACTAAGTGTAGCATCTTTGCAGCAAAATCACAAGCACTTTTTTCCCTATCATTTAAATTACTGGGAGCTAAACCAAGGAAAGACCAAACTAGGAAGGAGAGAATTTGTTTACATATTCACTAAAAATAAACCCTTAGGATAATGTCCTTAATTACTCTTCTGTCTTCATCACAATTCTACCCTGGGAGCTTATCTTGCCTAGAAATGTCACGCAATCATGACACATTTCTTTTGGGTTAATTTGATTAGATGGAAGAAGAAAACCCCTCAGTGTTTGGAGCTATTTATGTAGCTTATATACATTTAGTAAAGTCGTGGAGGCTTTTCTGTGTTTTCTTTTTTTTTTTTTTTTTTTTTTTGCACTATAGGCCGTGTGCTCAGTTAAATGTCAAGCTAACCACAGATAAAGAGAACAAGTGGAGAAGCAACTTAAAGTGGTTTGCCGCAGGTTTTGATGCCTATTTAAGAAATGTCAACATTTAGAAAATGTTGTAATGTGCTGTCAGCACACAGGAGAGACGAATAATGAAAACTGGGTAGAAGACAGGTTGGGTAAAAGTTCACAGAGAGAAGCAGCAGAGAAAAATAGAAGGTACCTTTTTCCAAGCAAAACCGAATGTGTGTGGACTGAGAGTAGAATAATACTCTTGCGTATTTTGTATAGAGGAAGCTAAACCTCTCTTTGCCTACCCCCAGGTGCAAAGGCTGGGAAGAAAAAGAAGCTAAAAAGTGGAACAAAAACCTCTAAATCAAATGGGACATGTTGGGCTAACATGCCTCTGCCACCACCACCCATGAACCCCCTGCCTGGGACTGAGGTTGACCTTGACTGTTACCCCCAGGAAAATCATGGAGGAGGGTAATGTACATTCATATGTCATCAGTCTCTGTACTAAAATACATAAAAACAGAAAAGAAACACATGCAAACACAGAGCCTGCACTTGGGGCCCAAGCAGAGTGTATGCATGGGTGGCTTTGTGTTATTATCAGAATTTGGATATAAGCTGCCTGTTTAATTTACCTTGTGAAAGAAAAAAGAATTAGCTGTATTAGCCTGTTAAACGCTAGTACCCTAGTTAGCTGAGTGACTGCTGGCCTACATTTAGCCCTTTTGGCTAAGACTAAGCTAAAGTCTTTGTTATGAAAAATGGATGTGGTCGCCATGCTGCCCCACACTAATTTCTGAACTCTGCAATGTGAAGCCTTTTTGTTTGTTTTTTGTCTATGCCATGTTTTTTCGAGTTAGAAGTGACTATATTTAAACCACATGATGAAGCGCTAACAGTGTGAGCTTAGTTAGCAAGCTATATCCTTAACATAGCTGCTAATAAGTGCTAATTAACATATAAACAAAACATTATAATTTAACTCAACAAAATTAAAAAGTTCTTGGAGTGAATTCCTTTTTTTTGTTATTTATCTAGCACCATTTCTACAGTTGTGAAACCACTGGGTGTGTTTGAACCCAACCACTAGCTGGGGATCTTTCTGTGCCTATGTGGGTTCACACCAAAGATATCCATATTAGGTGCTTGTCTTTGGATTATGATAAATCCAAACAGGGAGCTGGTTTAACGGGGGCGGAGCCTCACAGCTGAAGGCTCTGTCTCCCCCACTGTATTGTTGGAAGCTCTAGGAACCACAAGTAAGCCTGCACTTAGAGAGCAAAGTGCTCTTTTGGGATAATATGATATGATGATGAGATATGACAGATTCTGATTTTTCTGAATGGTGGCTAAAGTGCTACTCTCTGTGTGGTAAATCTTCTAGAGCAGATGTCTTCAGGACCACATTTTGCCATCCTGAATTGCACAGTCACACTTGCATTGTAAAGCCTAAACATATTGTGGCTGCTATTTTCTGATCATTTAAAAGTGTTGAGAACACTTTTGTTAGTGGAATATTTACAGGTATTTTCTGTCTTTGGCATACATCTCTAATCAGTTATTTAGGAAAGTCAATGTGATTAACATGAAAACATTTTGTCCACATGCCAGATATGACAACGGAAGCTGGGCACCACCAATGTCTGTCCAGACCTACCGCCATCAGAATTTGGAAAATGAAGTAGAGGAAGAGAGAGGTCCCACTCCTCCCCTGAGAGGAAGGTCCTCCTCCCCAGCAGCAGCTACTTTTAGTCAGCCTTCATCGTCCTCTCTCAGTTCTGCCCACCATGAAGAAATGCAGTCCATCTTGCAGGCTCACTTGGATGAGCTGACTAGAGCCTACCAGTATGAAGTGGCCAAACAGGCATGGTAAGATTCCCTTGTAAAGCTAGGTTTTATAAAAATTTATTTATATAGCACTTTTCAATATACAGTAAGCATCACAAAATGCTTCACAACCAAAATGCTAGAACACCAAACAAGGAAAAGCAAAGATGGCTTTTTAAGACCACCTTTCATATTCTTGTTTTTGGTAATAATGTGAAAGTGTGAAAGCTTTGCATGGTAACGCAGATCCATTCAACTATGTTTGCTTTGCTCTGTTAGAGAGATGCATGTAATTTTATTCATTTTATTCTGGTGAAAGTTTGGATTTTGCATATCAATGGAAAATGTCTGAGTGCCTTTCAATGCTGGTATTTACATGTGTCAGCTCAGACCTGCGGCCCGTGTGTCTTGCAAGCGATAAAAACATCTCTCCATTGATTACACCTTTGATGGAGCATTGGAAAACTTGACAAGTCAGTGGCGACATGGAGGGTAATGACTGGGTTTAGTCTTACATGCTGTTCTGACATCAGTAAATAGAGTTAGTAATTATGCATGCATCTCCTCTATGGTGGGATGCGAGCCATCATGGAGGACAGCTGTGCGGGAGATAACAGGCATGTTGGTGACAGCCCTGCCCATCCAGATATCCTTAATCCAGTCCAATTACAACTCCATTGTGTTAGCACAACACACACCAGCACTGAGAAAGTAATCAGTAAAATCACTGCAGGCATTCATAGTGTATGCACATTGCATCTCCACCCTCCTGAATATCTACTGATTCTGAATTTGTAATGCTTGTTTTGCAGCATTTTTCACGCCCATTATCTGTCTTCTGTTGCTTTAAAAACATTTTATTAATACACACTGTTTCCCCACATTTAAATAGGCATATGAAAACCAGTCCAAACGTGTCCAACTCCCCAATCGACTTCATGTCTAGTACACTGGGTTCTGATTTGGGAACCACTCTCCTTTCTGAAGACGAGGAGGAAGAGGAGGAGGAGGATGAAAGATATGCTGTGGTGTCAAAGAATTTGTGTGGCTTTGAATACACTCCTGGTCACAGCATGGATAACCTTGAGGGCTCAGGTAAAAATGTTTTAAAAATTAATTGCTGTCTTCATTTTTAAGTGAATAGACCACTGAGTCATTGACACTATGAGGTCATGCTCACATGGAAATATGGGTAAATAATAATGCATAGGTGCTGAAAATATGACAGATATTAACATGCATGCTCTAATTATATTTTTATATGCCTACACCAAGTTCACCGATAGCACTTTCATTAGGAATATGGATGATTTGTGAAACCGAGGTATGATTATTACTTATTTATGGAGCCCATTTTTAATTCATAGCTTTCACTTGATGTGTTCTCACTGAAGGCATGCCACTTTTAAGAATAATATCATTCCCATGTGAGAATGTAGCTAGTAGAAGTTTTTCATCTTCAGTGTAGTCGATGAAAAGCATAATGATAAAAAGAAAGAAAGTACAACCTCTCTCAATTTCCAAATTTTACATTGGAGGACATAACTAAAAAAACATTTTTTTAAAAATACAACCTGAGATGAACAACAATGCATTGCATATTACACCATGTAGCAAAAAATAAGCCAAAATGCTGAAGCAGTGTGTGAAAAACTAAGCCATGATTCAGTAGCTTATACAATTACCTTTAGCACCAAGTTTTAGCTGTTGGACAAATGGCCTCACATTTGACTCTAGAATACTTTGGAACACAGATGAGTCCATATTCGACTCAGTGATTGCAAGGTTCCTGGTTCCCATGGCAAACTACAAGCCCAAACTATCCCCCTTCCATTACTGTGCTTGACAACTGGTATGATGTGTTGGTGGTAATATACTGTCTTGGGCTTTTGTCAGATGTGGTGCTGGGCTGTATGGCCAAACATCTCCACTCGGAAGTCTTCAGATTATCCAGATTATCCAACTTTACAAACCTAAACCTTGCTGCCGTGTTCTTTTCGTGAGACGAGACTTTCTCCTGGCAACCTGTTTCCAAACAAACCATACATATTCAGTCTTTTTCTAATTAAACTGTCACAAACTTTAACTTTTCACATACTGACTGAGGCCTGTAGCATCTGAGATGTAGATTTTTTTCTTTTCTTTTTTTCAGTTTCTTTGAGGTGAGTTTACTGCAGAGTCCACTCCTGGGAAAATTAGCAACTGTCTTGAATGTTTTTCACTAATGAATAATTTTCTCACAGTGGAATGATGAACTTCAGATTGTTTGGAAATGGCCTCATAATGCTTTCCAGATTGATTGGCAGCAGTAACTGCTTCTCTAGGATCACTGTGGATGGTTTTCCTCCTTGGTATCATGTTAGCACACACCTGAATTTTCCAGACTAAAACTGCTAAAAGTAGTTGCTGTTAATGCATTTGATTAGTAACCTAGTTGAGGCTATAAGTGAGGCTGTATTTAGACTTTCACACATCATTTCAACATTTTTCCTTAATTTTTGTCAAATAAATAATGGCACTATCTAATATCCCATGCATTGTTGTTCATATGAGGTTGTATTTAAATAATTTTAAGACATGCTAAGGAACAGATGATTATTTGTTATGTCCTGATACGGAAAAAGTTAGAATTGAAAGAGGGTGTGCTTTCTTTTCACCATGACTGCATATGAATGGGAGACATGTGGATATAGTTATGATTCACTGAAAGGAAACATGTGTTTTGCTGTCATCACTACTGAAAAACCACAAAAGTGTAGATTTAAAACATATAACAATACAGATGTCAAAATGCAACAAAAGGAAATCTGTCTCTTATCAGAGATTTTGAATGGGGTACTTAAGAAAAGGACGATATCAAAGAGGAGACAATTCTGCTTTTCTTGTTCATACATTCAGCCAATCTGAGAAACTGCATTCATGTCAGATAGTTTCTGAAATACATTCTTTAACTCGCAACAAGAAGAAGTGCCTTTTATGGTGGGTGACAACCAATATTGTCTTTTTAACAATATCCACTATCCAATTATCACACGTAAATAATGTAAAAACAGCAGTGAATAATCAAGAAAATCAGCTTTCTAACTATGTCGAATTTCCCAGAGGAACCCACCCGAGGGATTAATAAAGTTCTATCTTATCTTATCTCTTATCTTATCCAAGGCATTGCAGATTTCTTCAATATCAACACTCTATCTGCCAATGTGGTTGGGCCACTGAAGCTTGAAGTGAAAATGTTTTGCAGTGTGTAGCCTTGCTAATCAATTATGGGTCGGCAACACAAACACAAAAGCATAAAATGGATCATTTAATCACATGCATGCAAGCCCCCCGTACACTGTTCTGGTCTTTTAGGACATTGATTGGTCGTTTGGACCGCGATTTGCGCGCAATGTGATGCAGACAATACATTTGGGCAAATGTAAAACAGTTTCATCATCTCAAGGATATTCAGATAGTTTAGGGTTAACCATTAATACCTCTTTATTCTTTTTCAAAGAAATATTAAGACAGTCTGTTAAAAGCTGCTTGAAGTCCTCCGTGGATAGATGTCAAAGCAATAATATATGATATTTCAACATCTTTAGTAGGGCTCTACTGAAAAGAAACACATCTTGCATTTAAGATTTGATGCATTTATAAATAGGTTTACTGTGTGAAAATGTTTCTTTAAAGAGAAACTTGATGGCTTCTCCCACAGGGACAGGATTGTACCATTTTTAGACTCCATTGTTTGAAAGGTTAAAATTGAAATGTGAATTGAGAATATGTGTTTTTTAAGCCCTTTTATTAACCCATTGCAGGGCAAAATGCAGATCAGTGTGACTAAAAATATTTACCAACATTAGCAATGCAAACATTTTATGAACTCATATTTAGCTGTCAAGAGTTCTTCCTATTTTAGAAGTGCATTCAGTCACAGCGAGGGAATTATTTCAGTCCAGTGAATCAAAACATGAATAAGGTTTTTTTGTGGTGGCAGTATTTCCACAGCGGCTGCCATATTGCATTTGTGGAGTACTTCTTTAAATAGTTTATTTATTTATTTTCAAATGCTTGTCTGGTTTTAGAGCTTGATTTTATTGTCACTCAAACAAAGAAAAACAGTTCTGTACTCTGATTCTGGCATTCAGTAGCAATATGCTCTCATACCTTCTGTTTCGACATCACATATAGGCTAGGATGTAGAACAGACAGTTTTTGAAATTTCTAGTATTTGTTGATTTCAATCGCAGCTTTGAGTTCCGCTATCGTTCCAACTGACACGTTTGGCTTGTTAATAGATCTGCTGATCCTCTATGGGTTTTCCAAATACTTGGTTTTGAATTCATACCCAAACCTTAATATTCAATAACTGTCTCATTTCGGTCCATTATAGGTAAGGCCTCTGAGCAGTGTCTCTCAGACAGCTTTGGCACAGCAGACCATGGTACACAAGGCTCGCATAGCCTTGGACACAAGAGGGCGCCACTCACTGCTAACAAGCCTCAGACAGACAAGGTTGGAACTCTTCCCAGACGAAGAGACACTAACACAGACGGTGAGTCTGGACTTTAATACCCCCAGCTATTACTTTTTATTTATTTTAAGTCTTTTTAGTACATTTAATGAGAATGCCCATATCGTGACGTCTGATTCGTATCCTTTGCCAAACACCCTGATCTACCATCCACTCAATAGCCCACACACCAGCCATGAAGTCCCTGCACGGCATGGGTTCCCACATGCACAGTTCGTGGGCAGCTGCTCCCTCAGACCCCTCTGAGGAGTGCATGGTGAGTGTGTCCACGCTGGAGCGGCAGCATATGGCATCCTGGAGTGGCACGACATCATCCAGCAGGGCCACCCTGAGTAGGGGTTCAAACAAGAGAGCTGGCATAGAACCCTCCCACAACGGGCATCCTTCCACAAACGGCACAGAGAAAAGGGAACACTGTGAGTGTTCATCCTCAAAAGGATCTACTGTATTTGTGTGTGTGTGTGTGTGTGTGTGTGTGTGTGTGTGTGTGTGTGTGTGTGTGTGCACACATGTGTGCACATTACAAATATTGGATATCTCTTGTAAAGCAAACACAAGCAAGAAAGTAATAACATGCAAGTTTTCATGAATTCTGATGCATTTAATAATTTTCACTCTGCAAAGATTAACATTAGACAGGTTCAGTTATATACTATATATATACTACATACACTGATCAGACACAACATTAAAACCACTTCCGTAATACCGTTTAACCTCTAAATATGACTAGTAGCATGTAAAGGTAAGGCTCCCATAGATTGGACTTTTTCCAGGACATCCTTCAGATGCTCAGTTGAGTTGAGATCTGGAAAATTTGGAGGACAGTTAGAAAACTTTAACCCTAGTCTTGAATGAAATTTACGGTATGAAGGAATCATCAATCAAATTAAAGGGGACATGAAGGGGTGTAGATAGTCTGTAAGAATGTTTAGGCAGTTGATAAATGTTAAAGGATCAACTACATGAGTGCATTGGCCAGAGCATCACTCTTCCAATGTATAATAGCTTCCTGTTATGCACCAGTGTCTTTCCTGCATAACAGGGAAACACACCTCACTGAAAATGTGATGTATAAGATCAGGCCACCAAGCATATAGATCCATTGTGTTTTCACCTTTCTCTCATAAGCAGCCTTAAGGCTTTCAGCAGTGGATGCTACAGGTTAGAATTCACTCTTCATGCAACCAGTTCAAACTTATCTTTTGTTGTATTTTTTGTATGTAATGTTCAAAACGTAGCATCTCAGTCATGTGGGATCAACTGACAGGACTGAGATGCTCTGACCAGTAGTGTAGCCATACCATTTTGGCTATTGGCAATGTTCCTGACACTCTTATGCTTGCCAGTTTTTCCTAAATCTAACAAACACTAAGTGTTCTCTGGAACAGTATACCACATTCAAGGGTTTGCAATATTAGCAGTGATGTTATATTCTACTAACAGTGAACCCCAAAGTTAAAAAGGCTGTTCCTATGAATGGTAAAATTCGGTTAAAAGAAATCTGGTAGAATCTGGTGGAAGGGGAATAATAAAATAAAGTCAGATCACCTGGGATTTTTTTTATTATTAAATTCTATACATAACCTGGAAAAAACAAAAACAAATACAGTTTTGGTATAGATTGAACAAAATCTTTTGTCTTGTCACCTCAGACACATCCTGAGAGTGGCAGCTGAACATCCAGATTGTGAGAGTAAAGTTTTTTATATCATCCAGACTTTACATTGTTTCCTTTGTGTCTGTCTGTCTTTCTTTCAGAGTTTATGTGAAGCATCATTCCCCGCAGTTGCTGCCTGTCCCAGGACACCTTGTTTATAAGTGCTATGAGATTTTTCTCTGCGAGTGACACTGTATGATGTTTGGAAAATGGAGACAGAATAAAGACAAAGAAGCAAAATTGTGCAGGATAAAATGCAGAGCTGTAAATGTCATGTACAGACACAGACACCACTCTCACAGTGTTATTTTCATCCCCCTCTTCAAAAGAGTAAACAGTGCGTTATATGTCCTCTTCTATTTTCTGTCACATGGTGTACAACAATTCACACAGTGGAGATGAGGAAGAAAACACACAACTAACAAAATGACTAATGATTCAAATGAAAACGGACTTGCATAATTTGTAAATAGATTTTTTAATGTTTTTCTCTTTCTTTTGCTTTGCTATGCAAGCCAAACCCAATGTTGTCTTTTTTTGTGATTTATTACCATGAGTCCTTTTTTTCATTAATGCTCAAACTGTTAGCTTGTTTTGATGAAGCTACTGTATCATTGTATTTTTGCACAGAGCATTTTGGTGAAAATAAGCACAAACCCATTGTCAGCTAAGCTGAGGAGGAGAATCATAATGGCAAAGAGGGGAATCGAGAACATAAACAAAAAGACATGTATACTTGGCTGTGCTGTATTTTTTGTTTTTTTGAGAAATGTTCATCTATTGAGAATTATGAGGCAAAAAACACAGGCGAAAACTAATATGCCAAAATAACTGTGTTTCATACTTCTTTTGCTGGGAAACCTATTATGCATTATACTAAAAATGTTTCTCAACAAATGGTTAATAGAAGATTTTGTATGGTAACCAAGTAACACATCAGCTGTGATATCCAAAGCAAACACAAATGGAAATATACTTCTCTGCCATTCCCAGCATTAATCTCTTAATACATATTTATATATATATCTGTTCCTTTTACAGTTACATCCAGTGACATGATGATAGTGCAATATTTAAAAATACAATATGACAGTTTGTGAAATGAGAAGATGACAGGAATTTGGAGCAGGTCACCTATAATGCATTGGATAGATTAATTAAAAATGTCCAATGTCACTTGTAGAGAAATAGGATGTTTTAATGACATGTGTTTATGATGTTAAACATCAAAGAAATGATACTGTTCAAATTTGTTGTTATGAACGACAGAGCAGAATGGTTATGGATTTCCACTATCATCAACATGTATAGACTTGAATGACTGCCAAATTGAAAGATGTTTTGTAAAGTTTTAAAAAAATACAGCCAATTATCATTTTCTGCCAGTGAGATTGGGAATGTGATGTCTTTACATTTGTTTGGATGGTTATGTTCTGACCGTTGTTCTGGTAATGGCTCTCCCTATGAAGAATCTTTATGCCAGATTGGTTTGCCCTCAGGAATACACAGCCACATACAGTAGGGCCATTTTTTTTTTCCAATCCTATGATGCAAAATAAAATGTGTATGTGAAAATTAACAAATTCTCTTCTCACAATTGCCTGAGTTTGAAATATGATTTGTTTTTAACAAGAAATGCCCATTTTGGATTTTTCTGAAACAATTAACCTATTTTTACATTACAAATGGTTTTAAAATATACTCCACAGTTACAGTTTAAACTAAAGAAATGTCATTCTTTCTCTCTCTCTCTCTCTCTCTCTCTCTATATATATATATGTATATATATGTATATATATATATATATATATATGTATATATATATATATATATATATGTATATGTATATATATATGTATATGTATATATATATATATATGTATATATATATATATATATATATATGTATATATATATATATATATATATGTATATATATATATATATATATATATGTATATATATATATATATATATATATATATTTATTTATTTATTAGGGGTGCAACGATACACAAAATTCACGGTTCGGTTCGGTTCGATACTTTGGTGTCACGGTTCGATATTTTTTCGATACAAAAAAATGTTCATGCCTTTTTAATTTGTCATTTATTAAAAATATAAATATATATTTTAACTCAAAAGTACAGTTTTTAAATTTAACCCTAACCCTTGTGCGCGTTTTTTATTTTGACAGCGAATGCGCACCTGCGGACCACTTATGTGCACCCCTGGTTATCTCTGGTTAGCTCGTCATATTGCAGCCACAGAAATTCTTTTGTCCATGAAACCATAAAGCTGCACTTTCTTTTTGCCTTATAGTCTCATTTGTCATAACTTCTCCGTTTTGTGGTAAGCTTTTCTTTGGCTGTCACTTCTTCACCCCGACCTGTCTTATTTGGCTCAGCAGAACTAAAATATATATACTGCTACTTTTACACACGGACTCACATAAGCTGAGCGATTCTCTGCGCGATCAACCTCTCACATGTTTAAGCTGCGGGAGATTTCACTTGTCATGTTTGCATAGTAAGCTAACGATTAATAAGACGATGTCAGAGGAATTGGTGCACAAATTATCATCACTCACAGATCAGTGCTGTCGCTCTCTATACACAGTTCGCATGATTGCAAAGTGAAAGCAAAAGAACAAGCGCAAATTCAAACGCGACTTCAATATGTCACATATTGACAGTGGCTCACCGATGCCAATGACATAATTACCCAGCTACATTTCTGAAAGAATGCAAAAGCATTGACATATATTTTTCCTACAATAGCCCGACGGGCAGGGCAGAGAGATTTTTGTAGCCCGACTGGAAAGATCGCTAGCTCCGGGACGTCGGGCTAGCGATTTTGCAAGCCCTGTATCTGATTGAGGAATCACTCATCTTTGGAAAAGAGAGTTTATTACAGAGAAATGTCTCTTTCCAAAATAAAAGCTATACTATCCGCTTCTTCTGGGCTATATTCTCAGCAGCATAAGGAGAATCACATGCTAACAGCTGTCTAAATGACTCGGCTAAAGTTAGTAGCATGCTTGTTGTTTTTGTCTTTGCACTAGGATGATGTCGGCGTAAATGTGCAGTCATATTCGTTGTGTTCCCACTAGTGCTTTCAGGTTAATCTCGTTGAAATGACCTTAACGCCACAACACGGCAAATCTCCGTTAACGAGCTACCGCCGATCGCCCTGTGCATGGGGCTAGACGGCCAACACGTTAACGAGCTAACTGCGCTAACACACTAGTTCACACCAATGTAATTAAGCATTGCATGGCACATCCAACATACTGTTTTACT
Organism: Aulonocara stuartgranti; assembly: GCF_965226115.1. Classification (NCBI taxonomy): domain Eukaryota; kingdom Metazoa; phylum Chordata; class Actinopteri; order Cichliformes; family Cichlidae; genus Aulonocara; species Aulonocara stuartgranti. Next base: position 25,477,547 of record NC_138946.1, read on the forward strand.
TTAGTCCATGACTCGCTTACCTTCAGGGTCATACGTCACATGAAAACCAAAATAATTCCAAACACCAGATCTGAATGAGGGTGGGGGAGGTCCATCTTGCAAGGAGAGCTTAACTTCTGTCTCGCTAGCTTGCCCTGCGCTCTTCCTCCTGACTATGCTGTCTGTGTTGAGCGCTCAGTGGATCTGCGCTCGACAGTGCAGCCTAGGCGTAGGAGTCGAACGCAGATTCACTGAGCGCTCAACACAGACAGCATCGTCAGAAGGAAAGTTGATAAAAGAAATTACAAATGTTGTATTGTTCGATACATATGCCTACCGAACCGAAAGCACTGTATCGAACGGTTCAATATCGATACGAATATCGTTGCACCCCTAATATATATATATATATATAGTATAGTATTGTTAGTATTACCGACACTAACAAGCTGATCTACAATACGGCAACAGTGATCAGTGAGATGCTTGGCTACAAGTTGAACAGCGACAAGGGGCAGTACCCTCCATGGAGAAGGAGGCTAGAGGGCAAGATCAAAGTAGCACGGAGGGAGGTTAGCCAACTAACGGAGTTGCAGAAAGGTGCGACAAATAAGGTGCCTAAGAAATACAGCAAGCTGTCCATACCTGAGGCCTTGGAAACTGCCAAGCAAAGACTCACAGCCTTGGCCAGCCGCTTGAGGAGGTACACCAGAGAGATAGAAGGCAGGAGAATAAACCAGCTGTTCTCCACAGAACCAGCAAAGGTGTACTCTCAGTGGCAAGGGAACAATAAGAGAACAGCACCACCAAGGCTGGAGACGGAGCAATACTGGAAGAGCATATGGGAGAAGGATGCAACCCATAACGGCAATGCTCAGTGGCTAGAGGATCTGAGGGCTGACCACAGCGACCTCCCTGAACAGGGTCCAGTAACCATCACAGTGGCAGATATCCAAGAAAGGGTCTCCAGTATGAAGAGTTGGACAGCACCAGGGCCCGACATGGTTCACGCCTACTGGCTGAAGAAGCTGACTGCACTCCACGAGCGTCTGGCAGCACAAATGAACCAGCTGCTAGTTAACGAGAGACACCCGGAATGGCTAACTGAAGGCCGGACGGTCCTGATCCCCAAGGACCCCAAGAAGGGACCGGTCCCCTCCAACTACCGACCAATAACCTGCCTCAGTACTACATGGAAGCTCCTGTCAGGCATCATATCGGCTAAGATGAACAGGCACATGGGTCAATACATGAGCGGGACACAGAAAGGAATTGGCAAGAATACCAGAGGCGCAAAACACCAGCTACTGGTAGACAGAACAATCAGCCGAGACTGCAAGACCAGACTGACCAACCTGTGCACTGCCTGGATTGATTACAAGAAGGCCTATGACTCAATGCCCCACAGCTGGATACTGGAATGCCTAGAATTGTACAAGATCAATGGGACCCTAAGAGCCTTCATCAGGAACTCAATGGGGATGTGGCGTACAACACTAGAGGCCAACTCCAAGCCCATAGCACAAGTCACCATCAAGTGCGGGATCTACCAAGGAGATGCTCTGTCCCCACTGCTGTTCTGCATAGGCCTGAACCCCCTCAGTGAGATCATTAACAAGACTGGCTACGGATACCGACTACAGAACGGAGCAGTTGTCAGCCACCTCCTGTACATGGATGACATCAAGCTGTATGCCAAGAGTGAACGAGACATCGATTCACTGATCCACACTACCAGGCTATACAGCAATGACATTGGAATGTCGTTCGGACTGGAGAAGTGTAGTCGGATGGTAACAAAGAGAGGGAAGGTAGTCAGAACTGAGGGGATTGAACTAACAGAAGGCAACATTGCAGACATAGAGGACAGTTACAAGTACTTGGGGATCCCACAGGCGAATGGGAACCATGAAGAGGCCGCTAGAAAAGCTGCAACCACCAAGTACCTGCAGAGGGTCAGGCAAGTCCTGAGGAGTCAGCTGAATGGTAAGAACAAGATCCGGGCCATCAACACGTACGCCCTGCCCGTGATCAGGTACCCTGCTGGGGTAATAGGCTGGCCAAAGGAGGAGATAGAAGCCACTGACATAAAGACAAGAAAGCTCCTTACCATGCATGGAGGGTTTCACCCCAAATCCAGCACCCTGAGGCTGTACGCTAAGCGGAAGGAAGGGGGCCGGGGACTGGTGAGTGTCAGCACCACAGTCCAGGATGAGACAACGAACATCCAAGAATACATTAGGAAGATGGCCCCAACTGACCGAGTGCTCAGTGAATACCTCAGGCAGCAGAAACCCAAGAAAGAGGAGGGAGACGAGGAACCATCATGGAAGGACAGGCCCCTGCACGGTATGTACCACCGGCAGATAGAGGAGGTGGCTGATATCCAGAAATCCTACCAGTGGCTGGACAAAGCTGGACTGAAAGACAGCACAGAGGCACTAATCATGGCAGCACAAGAACAAGCTCTGAGCACAAGATCCATAGAGGCTGGGGTCTATCACACCAGGCAAGACCCCAGGTGCAGGCTGTGTAAAGATGCCCCAGAGACAATCCAGCACATAACAGCAGGGTGCAAGATGCTAGCAGGCAAGGCATACATGGAACGCCATAACCAAGTGGCCGGCATAGTGTACAGGAACATCTGTGCCGAGTATAACCTGGAAGTCCCGAGGTCAAAATGGGAGATGCCCCCAAGGGTGGTGGAGAATGACCGAGCTAAGATCCTGTGGGACTTCCAGATACAGACGGACAAAATGGTGGTGGCTAACCAACCGGACATAGTGGTGGTAGACAAACAGAAGAAGATGGCCGTAGTGATCGATGTAGCGGTTCCGAATGACAGCAATATCAGGAAGAAGGAACACGAGAAGCTGGAGAAATACCAAGGGCTCAGAGAAGAGCTCGAGAGGATGTGGAGGGTGAAGGTAACGGTGGTCCCCGTGGTAATCGGAGCACTAGGTGCGGTGACTCCCAAGCTAGGCGAGTGGCTCCAGCAGATCCCAGGAACAACATCGGAGATCTCTGTCCAGAAGAGCGCAGTCCTGGGAACAGCTAAGATACTGCGCAGGACCCTCAAGCTCCCAGGCCTCTGGTAGAGGACCGGAGCTTGAAGGATAAACCGCCCGCAGGGGCGTGCTGGGTGTTTTATATATATATATATATATATATATATATATATATATATAAGCTATGGTAAATTGTTTAAATTATCCAGGGAATCTTAGAACAAACTTTAGAAACCACGCCAATTGTTCTTCAGCAATAATTCAAAAATAAGCTGCACACCAGTGCATAAATGTAAAAAAAAAAGATGTATTATAAACAGTGTAACATCAATGTATCTACTTTTATAGGCATACCTGTATATGTAAAAATAGTGTACCCACAAACACTGGCTTGTCTGGCGTATCTTAAAAAAACAACAAAAAAATACCTCTTTGCCTTCTTGTCAACTTTATCTGACGCTGGGTTTTTTTTTCAGAGTTTCAGGCTCAACTTCCATCATCATTATCTCGGGACCCCATGACAGCTCCATGTTACATAGAGATAGCTTCTTTTGTTGTTGCTGGAGTCGATCAGCATTGTGGAGAGTTGCTTCAGGCAATGGTGCAATAGGTGCTATGCACAGGGTGGGCTAACCTGTCAGCATTAGTAACTTGGAAATGGATGGACAGGCTGCAGATACTGTGCAGACAAGGAGTACAATGTTCAATTGACCATTTAAACGCTATATCCAACTGCTTAGGTTTCCAGAAGCGCCACAAGGACAGATAAATTAGCATCATGTTGACAATTTTGTCACACTTTCACTCAATTTAGCTACCTATCATCCCATCACAAGGACAACCCAGCACACAGACACAATCCCATCACCAAATGTGACTCCTCCTAATTTACCCAATTTGTACTACATGTGACTTTAATACAGGAGCAGACTCACAACCTAGCCCACAGAGCCCAATTACAAGGTCCCTGCATTTCAATACCTACACCTCAGTCTGATAAAAGCTATACATTAATATATCGGTCTAGCGGTGATGTTGCTGACTTTGTGGGTCATTATGGCTTTTGGTTCAATAAAAATTCAGTTTACTGTAACAAATTTATTGCTGAGATACATTCTCAGCCCTCAGGGGACCGATTTGGCCTGAAACTGCTGCACTTCTTCAGATATTGCTGCGAACAAATGAAAACTACTCATAATGAAGTCCCTGTTTTACTGTGGTACAAGTAGTAATAATGACAACAAAACAGCTAAAACAATTTGATTACAAAAAATGAAATAATCCACTCTGCATATTATTTGAACTCTAGTGTAGTAATAACACTATTATGAGAAAACAACACTGAACTGATTATAGAAGCTATATTTCATTTCTTAATGGAAAATCCATTTGGAAGTAATCTACTGGGTAAAAAGTTAAGTGTTCAGAGGAATCGTTGGTGGTTTGCAGGCTTGGCCACACTGTTGAATAAGTTTTATCTTTTAAGGATGTGTAGAGTATATGTTTTATAACGTTTTGTATTTATAATAAATCGTAGGGCTTGAGAGGTTATAGCTCTTCCAGCTTTTGGAGGGGATCTGTGCTACCACAAACTATGAAGCGCCTTGAGGCGACTTTTGTTGTGATTTGGCGCTATACAAATAAAATTGAATTGAATTGAACTAGCCAGGTTGTAGGTTGTTAGTAATTTCAGCTTGGTTTGTCACTTTAAACAGCAAAAGAGAAATATTAACAGTCTGCTATTTACACTGACAAAGTCAGCCTCACACAGTTCCTGTTAGTAGACATTTTTATTTAAGATAATGTAAACATGTAAAGCGATATTAACACATGTCAGTACAGGATATTCATATCTGTGGCGCTTTCACCCCAGAGCAGAGACAATTTTAGACACATGAAATGTCAGAAAAATCCATTTTCAGAGGAAATGTGGATAGAGTAATTAAAGAGCTTGTAAAGAGCCACTGTATAAATTGAAATGCAAAGAACATTATAAAGTCCAATATAAGCTGGTATCAGAGTGAGCTGCATTCATTATAATGCATTTTTGGTTTAGAAATAGTGTACATGACAGCTCAACCTTACACTAATTACACAGTAGCTGTTCAGATAGCACATGAACAGCTGTGCAATTTTTGTTTATTTTCACTTTCAAAGGAGAAAAAACAGAACTATTCGCTCACTTTTTTTTTTAGATCGCAGTTCACCATGAGCAGTGTCATTTCATGAAATTTTCCCAACGTGGTGGACAACCTTTTCAGTCTGAGTATGTGTAACCTTGCCTCGAAAGGCTGAATTGTGACTCATGACATTTGGCTAATTGCAACATTCAAACAGTGTGGTGGTTTACATGCACCCCACCTGAGACCCCAAGTCCTGCTCTGTGGCTCCGCTACCCTGAGGGTAAGCTAAAGGCCAATGGCCTTCAGCTCCCTCAGTGGCCAATTTATTTTCATCTTGTTCACCCTAATGGTTCATCCTTCATGTTACCACTTCACATTGTGCCACCGACATGAAGCAGTGAAGCCTCTCCTGGCAGTCTGTGATACAAGGTATCTAAGTAAATCCAAATGGATGCCAATATTGATATGTATCTTTGTCCATGCCTACTTGATCTGACTCGCAGTGTACAAGTGGCAGCCAAGATAAGTTCTGCTGTTTATTCTTGGCAACAAAATCCATCTCTAGTTACTGGAGGACCCCAAGAGAGTAAAATCTGTATTTTAGCTTCTCTTGTTAGCTTGTCTCTGTACTATTGCCAAAATAGCTTTTTTAAGAGCCTTGGCTTTATTGTGTTCTGCCATTCTCATGGGAGTTCCTTTGAGCCAGGGCAAGCCTGACATAAGAAGGCTGTTTTACTTTCACATGTATGTGCTAAAGGGTGTTTAGCTATGTTCACCTTGAAGTTTAAGATATGCATACACTGGCGATTTACAACCTGGAAGGCAAACATGATGATAAAGAGCATACATAAATGTAATGGAAAGTATGTACTCATATGGTGCATGTAGATTTTTTTTCCCCATATTAATGTATTTTGGGTTAGTGCAATTAAACTTTTTTAGAACAAAATAGAAACAGATTATCATACAGATGTTTTTTTTTTCAAACAACATCATGTACCAATCATTACCATGAATTAAGACCCCCCCTCAAAAAGATTAATGGCTAATAATGATGTCGGTTGAAATTATTTGTTTGTATCAAACTGATAAATTGCCACTATATTATCCATTTGCTCTTAAAATATAAATGTTAGCAAATGACTTTCTACAAACTCTGCAAGAAACTTTCACTTTGTCAGAAAATATCACTTTATAATCTTCTTAACTAATTGCCAGTTTTAAAAATTTTGCCCTGATGCTAACTGTGATGTCACAATGAAGCTCTGGTATCACCGTGTTTGCTTAGAGTGCAGCTTTTCGACATCTTACCCCTGGCTTCTCATCTGCCACAGTAAGTTATGTCTTGGCACGGAGCGACGCGTCTTCCCCTTGCGCACAGTGAAATTTTATAGTGACAGACAGTGATATAGCTCCATAAACAAATCTGAATTATCCACTGCTGCAGTGAGCTCCGCCTCACCAGCAGATTCATTATCTCTGTCGCCTCCTAATTCCTTACCAACTGCCTGCTTTAAGAGAAAGTAATCTTCCTCAAACACAACTGTAATAAATTTAAAATCATAAATTTGCAGTCTGTTACTTGCCCCTCTCCCCACTCATAACTTCTCATTTAACACCTGTGTTCTACAGCCCTTAGTCCTCAACCTTGGCACCCTCCTTGTCACCAAGAATGTCAGCGGCAATGGAAAACACTGCTTCTCAGAGCTGAGAAAAGCTGCCTATCTCTGACACCACCTGTTTATTTCACCGCCGCGAAGCTAATCGATGTATTCATCACCTCAGGGCTTCTTTCCCACAACAGTGTTTTCTGCACATCCTCAATAAACTCCATTATACTGAAAATCCTGTTGCCTGAATGACCGCACGTACGTGTTTGAGAGGCCAACCACCAATGACAACACAACAAATTAAAATTCAACCTTTGAAGTTGATAAGAGGAGAAAACTGATCATCTAACTGAGATACAGTTGCGGTTCAACTGTTAGTTCAGAAGCGACATTTTTATTTGCAGCACAGCACTCAGCCATACTGCCTCTATAGATCTGTCCTCTTATAAAGAGTTGTTCAGAGTTGACAGCCATCAGTTTCATTTTTTTTCTGTCAGCCTCTGTGCAATTTTGCCACATTTGCCCTAGCTGTCATGGCTGCCTCTTTGTCAACAGATTGCAGAGAATCTGCTGGATAAACAGAGCAAAATTGAAAATGAAACTTGGCAGCTCACACACATACATGCACAGGCACACACGCATGCACATCCAGTATCTTAGAAACCAAGGCAAACACTTGAATAACCCACTGTAGACAGTTGTCCTTGGGGGGAAAAAATGAAAGCAGTCATTCATGGTGCTAAGAAATAATTTTTAGAGAAGGAAGCAGAATTACTCGGAGAACTTAATCTTGTCCTGAATTCAATGTAGTTACAATCAAAGTACTGAAATTATTAATGGAAAGGTTCTTTATTGCATGAATGACTTGATAAAATTATGTAAGTGTGTTCATTTAAATAGGGCCTGCTTGTTTAGAAATGGTTACATAATCATCACCTTAGAGGTGAAGCTGTGCTTTCTCATAAATATATTACTAACACAGACAGTTTAAAAAGTGGATGTAACTGCAGTGATGTCACCCATTTGTTTCTGAAGCCTCTAGATGAGCAAAACCACGCTGGTTGTAAAACCAAACATGTGATAAGGAAGGGCTAATGATTTGTGACCGACAACCAATTAGCCAATAAGAGGGCTGTTTCATACCAAAGATAATCACTTACAAAACAGATAAAACAATTGAGTGGTACCATAAATTCACCAGGAAAGTGTTTACAAAGATAATGTATGAAATACATTTTCCCATAAACCTGTCTTTTTGCAACTACACACAATTGCTATCAGGTGTCTTTTGGATAGAATGCAGGTTAAGGTACTCCACTGGCTTTTTTGACTGTGTTTAATACTATCTATGACTAAGTTTAGTTCATATTTTTTTTAAACGCTATTGGAGAATTGGGATGGACATTACCTTCTGACTAGTTTTACCTGTCATATCGCTCAAGCTTTTCAAGAAATCCAACTGTAAATGAAGCCAACCTTTATGTACATATTGGACACATAATATCATCTCATGGTTTTATTGAAGGAAGGTTTTATTTACACATGAAGTAGTTCATTAAACCTTGAAAAGTAAAAGCACAATATTTGGACTGTTTTCAAACATGTTTTTCTCTTCTCAGAAAACGGAATATGTTCTGTTATTCTTCCATGCATTTAGTTGCCCGCTTCTTATCGTGTCCTGTGCAAAATGAATGTCTATAACTTTGTTTATGGCATATTGCAATGCATAAAGGTTTACCAGAATGCTACTCAGCTGAATGGCTATTTGTGCCACTTAACTAAAAGAAGTCTAATGGGGTCAGTAGAGTTCAGCTTGTATTAAGGAGCAGATGGTAATGCAAACTGAGGTACATTTTGTAGAGGCACATTTTGAGCTAATATGTATTACTAACTCCACAATGTGTCAGTATGGATTTCTTGCAAATTTTGAGTCTTTTTCTTTTGTAATGTAGCAAATGAATGTGTAGAGTGCTGTAAATTGTAGCCACACGTAAATGGTTCATGTTATCATGACAGAGATTATGTAATTTGAGTCAAGGGTGTTGTCCAACAAGTCCTCTAACTGAATGATAGATAACTTTTCAGGGCACTTGTAAAATAAAACTTGGATGATGGTGACTGTAGATTGAAACCCACCAAGGTCTTTACATTGCGTTTTTTGCACAAAATGTTTCAGCTGTGTTGTGTTAAAGCAAGAGCAGGATGAAGCAGGGACTTCAGTGCAATGTGCAGCCCTATTTACAAGGTCAAGAGAACATCCATTCATCCCCCTACCCTTGGCATTCTGTGTACATTCTGAACACCAAATTGCAAGAGTTGGTAAACAGCCAAACAGAGAGATTAATTGTTTCTAGGTTGAGTGGAGCAATGGACTGCAAGAGATGAAGGTTTAATTAATGAAAAAGGCTTTAATTATTAAGATTATGTTGGCTCCTAGTCTCCTCTTGGCAATCGGTTGACCGTGTGTCAAAAATCAAGAAATTAATGAACTTCGAATATATTGAATGAAAATCCGAATATATTAAATGGAAGTCAATATATAAGGAATGAAAACTGACGTTAGAGAAGCTCTGGCACCATCTTGTGTTTTAGATGTTAGATAAATATTTTATCATCTGATGTCGCTACAAGAAGTAGCACTATGAATAAGTCAGCATAGATTCAGCATTCCTAAGTAATGAAGACATAATTCTATGGAAAATGTCTATACTACTAGTATACAGATCATGTAATTTAGGTACTGCTTCATCATACAAGACTGAATGTACTGAACCTTTGTCTGACTTTTAGCAGATAGATAGATAGATAGATAGATAGATAGATAGATAGATAGATAGTCCAATTTCCTTCTATATATTTGAAGACCTGAAATCCCTCTAAAACATTTGTTAAACAGTTGACTAATGTTCGATTTTCAATGTAGGATGAGAAAAATGATCATTCTTAGCTTGCAAGTTCTGGTGAAGTGAGTGGTGTTGAAGACGCTTGCACAATTTTTGGTACTTACATGGATAATCAAACTCTAAGGTGAGGTGTCATATTGAAATATCTGGGCAGAAGTTCAATAGCTTAGTCTAAAACAAAATGACATAAATAAATTTCTTACACAGTTTAAAGGTTGCTTTGAGTATTGCTGTGGCTCAGTCATGAAACTCCTGAATGTCATTTCAGCAAAGCAAAAGGGCAGCTACAGAATCTCAGGTGATCATTGCAAAGGGCTTAAAGCAGTATGTACTCTGGAGGATAATCATGTGCTTGTCCAGCACACATGAAAAGGTCATTATTCTGCTATGTTTATAAATTTCTCATCATCACCAGTGTTGGGAAGGTTACTTTTCAAATGTATTCCTCTACAGATTACAGAATACATGCCCCAAAATGTATTTTGTAACGTAGCCGTTATGTTACTCAATGAGAGTGACGTATTCTGAATACTTTGGATTACTTAATATATTATCATGCCGTTTACAACTACATGAATGTACTATTGCTGTGTGATTTATTACTTTTACTGAAGGTTATTTGCCATACCAATACCAACTAGATTTGAAATCTTAATATAAAATGAGTAACAGTAGGTTGACATTAGGTAAGGCTGCACTTTTTGCAGCGATCTTGTATAGAAAACTATTCCGTACCTGTAAAACAGGTTCGGGGCTCCGAACCGTAAAAGCGTAAAGGGACCTCTGGCTAATACGTTGGGTTCCATGTTGGGCTCGTAGCTGAAAACTAGCTTTACTTTGTTGTCTGGGTCAACTTTGCGAGAGACAGAGAGAGGTGTTGAAAGGCTGCTCCAACGGAACTTATTGCTCCGGAGGAAAACACGAACACAGTGTACAGTCGAGTCTTAATAGCTTACTTACAACTGGGCTCGTCAGTCACTCTTTTTGGCTGCAGTGGTTATTATTATATTTACATGCTTCCATTTCCCGTTTCTGGTTGGTGCCAACTTGTACTTTTCTACTCTTTTTCTCCCTCCCTGGCTCACAGACACATAACGGGTATGGCAGGCCATTCTCCCTGCAGCACAGACTACACTGCCCATGAGGCCACATTCTTTAGGGCTATGCCTGTAACACTCTGCCTATTGCCTTCATATGAAATAATTTTTGTGAATAATTTTTAAAAATATTTCTTCACGTCATTCTGCAGGCCGCAAGTAGAGGTGACATGGGCCGCGAAATTGAGACACAGACATCAGAGCCTCTTAATGCGTGTTTTGTTTGGGTTTCCACCGGCGTGGAAACTAAAAATAGAGAGGGCATAGCCTAGCATTTGAAACAGGGAAATACAGCCCTGTAATCCGTTCATTTCATCAAAGTAACTGTATTCTAAATACCACCTTTTAAAACGGTAACAGAATACAGTTACTCATATTTTGTAACGGCGGTACATGTATTCCGTTACTCCCAAACACTGATCATCACTATAGTGGAATTAATCACAGTAATTATTTGTGGGTGACATACCACTTACTGTGTCAGTCCAGGGAGAGTTGACATATGAAATAGCAATTTTTTAAAATTATTTCACATGGTTTTACTCCTCTGTTGCTTAAGGTTTATATGATGTTAATTAAAATGCATATCCCATCACACAATCTCATTTTCTCTTCTTGTGTTTCCTAATCTACCTCACCTTACAATCACAAACCAGGATGGTGCGCAACATAAACTGAATAAACTGAGTAATATCTGTAAATCAAAAACCAAAAAACGAATTAACAACCTACCTACCAAATACAAAAATATGACCTAAAGTACATTTGACGACATGTTCATAATAGCTAATGTCGCAGATATCATGAACTAATTGTGATTAGGCATTTTCTTTAGAAAGTGGAGTTTCTTTTCAGTTTCTTTAGCTGTGTCTGACAAAGTGAAGCAGGCTAATAGGTTTCAAAAAGTAGCACATCATGCCACAATCTAAAGGAACTCAACAAACAGGTAAGGAACAATGCTTTTTATATCTATCAGCTTAGAAAGAGTTAAAAAAATTTATTTCTAAGGCTTTGGAAGAAAATCACAGTGATGGCAAAAACATGGAACTTTTCAGGAATGACTAGATTACCAAAATGACTTCAAGAGGCCATCACCTACTCATCCAGGAGGCCAGAAAGAACCCACAACAACTTCTAAAGAACCCCAGGTCTCACTTGCTTCAGTTAAGGTAAGAATTTTTGACTCCACAATAAAAAAGAGACTGGAAAAATGCACCCATAGGAAGAGAGTTCCAGATATCAATGCTGACCAAAAAGAAACAAAGTCCCGTGATCCCAAAGACTTTTGCGCAAACATCTGTGGACTGATGAGACAGAGGTTGAACTTTTTGGAAGATCTCTCTTCCAGTAAACTTTTTTTTAAACTAACACAGCATTTCATAAAAGGAACAGTCACACATGCTGCTGGTGGTGTGATGGCCCATGGCTGCTTTGCTGCTTCAGGGCCTGGACAACTTGCCATAATTGATTGAACCATGAATTTTGCTGTCTACCAGAAAATCCTGAAGAAGAATGTCCAACAATCAGTTTTGTGCTCTGAAACTCTATTTGGGTTTTAGAGCAGGAGAATGACTCAAAACACATCAACAAGTCCACTTCTGAACGGTTAAAAACATGAACAAAATGACCAAACAAAGTTGGTTGGACTCATATGTAATTGCGATCCTTCGTGAGCATAATTACATGAGCATAAAATGAGCATAAACTTTCATACTTGAAAAACCTCCAATGTGGCTGACTTCCCTTTCTTCAAATTTTGCAAAGCAGAGTGGACTAAAGTTCCTCCCCTGCAATGTGACTTTCAGTTAGTAGGTTTAAGCAACTACTTTTTCTCTCATGGCCAGGTAAGTTTGGATACCTTCTTTTTTTTTCATTAAGAAATTAAGTCATTTTAAAAACTGCATTTTTTATTTACTTGTGTTATCTCTGTCTAATTTTAACATTTGTTTGATGATCTGAAATGTATAAGTGTGAAATATATGCAAAAAACTAAATAGGAATTCGGGCAAATACTTTTTCAGAGGACTGTATGTCATATAACTTGAACTTCTTGAGCACTGGGGAAACATTCAGGATTTTGTGTTTTCTGTATTTTCAGACAAAAGCTGAAAAAAGGACAAGTTCACATCATTGTTTTATTTCCATCCTCTCCTCTTGTCTTCTCTTGTATTTTTGTTTGTTCTACATGGTTTTTTTTTTCTAATTTCCCGTTTTATGTTGACATAGTATTCTGTTGTGTGTAGTTTGAGCTTTGCTTTGTTCATTTCCCTCCATTGTCCTTGCCTGTCATGAATTCTTTTTACCAACGGTCAGCTCATTCCGTTGTCTCAGTGTGTAATTAGCTCCCTCTCAGTGTCTGTATAGTCCTGTGTTTCCTTTTATAAGGTCCTGTTCCCTGGTTGTTTCCACTGGGTAATGTCATCATTCTTTTCCACCTTGTAGATTGTCTAATGGTTGGACTTTTGATTTCATTAATAAAGGCTACTGTCTGTATGCATGTTGCATCCTACCCTTGTCTTCAGCATTGGAGTTGTCATCTCACATTAAGAAACATACATTTCAAGGACAAAGTTTGTTAACTTTTGAAAAAAGATGCAAAAAATGTGGGTAAATGTCATGGTGTGTACAGTGGCCAGATTTAGCCATATATATTCTTCATGAGGTGATAACGATTGTCTCCTTAAAACTGGAAAGTGGAATAAATATTGTCAGTATTGTGTTAGTAAATGAACTACTACCTTATTTCTTGTCGCTTAATGAACAGCAATATTTATTTGAAGAGAGTAGTTAAAGTGACATATTTGTTCCATATTTAACTTACAGAATAGAGCTGGACAATATGACTAAACTCTAGAACATATAAACAGTAAAATGATTGTTTTTGTTTTTTTTAAATATGTTTTTTTTTTTATATAAATGTTATTTTTTTACTTGACCTTACTTAAATGGACTTTCAACATTTGTTTGGCTACATATGACCGGTTTAACATTTTAGGTAACTGGCTGCCTAGTTCCCAAAAAGTTCAGCTCTGTTCATCTGGACAAAACTTTTTTCAGTGGGAGAAATGTTTTGTCACTCATTCAAGCGACTTCTTCAGTCTAGTTCTGGACTGATAACAGTTTGGTTGGCTTGTAGTTGGATATCACTGACTGTTGTAGTCACTGTGGTTTCAAGCAGCCCAGGTATTTCAAATTACAATATATGAATTAACATCAGTAAGCGAGTCACATATTGTATTTTGGCAGACTGGCATGTTGTCCAGCTCTACACCATAAGTTGGCCAGGGTCAGGGGAACAGAGGAGTAGATAGAATTAATTCAGTGAAGAGAAACAATAAATGAAACCAGTCCGTGAACAAACTTTCATCATCCCAGTGGGAGGACAAAGCAGTCATGGTGTTAAGTAAAACCTCCTACAGGTGAATCTGCATGCAATTCTCTCAGTACACACAACAGATAGTTCAGATCTGAATGAAAACAGCTGAAATGTACGCAACTGAATGCACAATCACAATCAACAATCAGCATGATGAAATGATCAGCAAGACTCAAAAAACGTGTTTTCTGTAGGACTGAAAATTCATATAGCAATGACTTAGAATAAAATTATGTGATTGTGCTTTTTTAACCAAAGTAGGACAAATAATACAAAGACAACATATACATCACTTAGAAAACATTAACACTGTTATATAAAATTTGAATTTGAAGCACTTCTGTGGCAGTAAACAATTTACAAGATGGCAGGTAATGACTGTATATCAATTATAGCAAAGTAACAAGACAACTGACAAACAAAGATCATACTGGACCGCATCAAGCAGTCATTGTGGACAATACTTTTGTAGACACTCACAACCGCCATCAAATGTGCATTTATATTACTAGAGCCAGCCTCCAACAGGTCAGTGTCCTGGAGTCTGGTCAGCAAAAGAAAGCAAACAATAAACAGTGCATCAAATAAAAGTCTAGTTACTTAAAGATGAGAGCACTTTTTTCCTTTTTTTCCAACACTTAATGAGAAATCTGACTTTTAAAAAAACTTATATTGTGCAGTATTTTTGGAGTCTTTTCCACTTTTTTAAAGGTTGTAGTCCTTTCTCTGAAGCAACAATAGGATATTCCTGTTGAGCTCACATTGCTTCTTAGCTTTTCAGGAACTGTGGAAACAAAACAGCATTAGTCTCATTCCTCTTTTTGTTTTTCCTACACACACATACACATGAATATATATATATATATATATATATATATATATATATATATATATATATATATATATATATACACACACACACACACACACACACACACACACACGCAAAGTGTTAGCTACACATTTTCATGTACCTCTTCCACCTGTCCCAAAGGTGCCACCTGTCCACCCTGTTTAGTCCTTGAGTCTCCAGATGATGCAAATTTGGATGAATTAGACTCATTTGGCACTGTCTGAGTTTGTCCTGATGGGAAAGAGGGACGACTGTACAGAAGAATGTCCCCAAATTCTTGAAAAAGAGAAAATCAATCAATTAAAGAGTCAGTCAATTAATTAATTAATCACACATCCAATGGCCTAAAATGATAAGAGACAAAAAAGATCACATAAAATAATAAAATGCAAAAAATCTCCATTATAATTTGGGTGTAAATTTAAGTTTCAAAATGAGCAACATTATCCATATAGTACCAGAGTGCTGTCGGTTTTTGCTGCTCCCTTTTCCTGCTAATGGAATCTTGTGATTCTCCTGGCTCTCTCTTTCCTCAACTGTAGCCTCTTTGACCCTGTGAGTCCCAGTGCTGCCTCTTCTACCCCGGGCCTCCCCAGGGCCCATCCGAGGCAGCGTGGCCCCCCTCACTTTATAGTCACCATGGGACATCTGGCTGGTGAAATCCAGAGGCATACAAGTGTCTGTGGAAAGAGCAGTGCACAGAATTTTAAATATTGCAATCATTAAGAGACACAGTATGCAACAGCAAAACTTATCCGTGGGTCTTTCTTTACCATCACTGAAGACGTCTTTGGGTTGGTAACCCTGTGGAGCAGATTGGTTCTGTTTATGGCGCCTGGGCCTTTTATGTGTTATTGCAGGACTCATGTTGCTATCTGTGGACATGGGACTGCTGGGTCGCTGCTGTCGCCGCCCTAAATCATCCCATGGACATAGATAGCACAGATTAACATATAACATATGGTAAGCTTACAGTTATTATTGTAATTGTAAAAGCACTTTGAGGGCCCCGAAAAGCACTCTATAAATGCAATCCATTATTATTATAATTGGAAGAGAATTTGACTTTTGTTTTTGTCTCTATGATAATAATAATAATAGTTATGCCAAAACACCTCCACCAGCTTCTTTCTGTGAGTAATACAGCTCTACATTTTCTGCAAAAGTTGAACAGTTTGGCTATTTCAAATGTTCTTTAATGAGGTCTAAGGTTGTCAGTCATCCAGGTTAGGGTGGTGCTTGGATTTTTTTGGGACTTCTTTTTTGCTAGTGAAACCAAAAAGATCAAAATACTTAAAATAAACCCTTTCATATAGAATTATGTTAGTTTGTCTCATTTTGAGCCTTTAAAAATAATGGGCTACATATAAAAGTTAGTGAAATACTGCATGAATTGCACGTTGACACACACACACACACACACACACGTAAATACCAGATTATTTTTCATTTAAATAAGCCAGAGATTGCTGCCACTTCTCCTCAGCTTGAGCTTTGAGGATTTTGATAGTTAGTATGGCTAGTATGTGTGTCTTAATCTAAATATTTATGGACTGAACTGTATTAACTCCCCATATGCTTCCTCACCTGACTCCTCTGGGTATCTGCACATGCGCAGGCCAACAATATCCCGCGATGAGGCTACTGCCTGGTTGAAATCTCCATCTGTAAAGAAGGATCCTTCTGAAGTGCTGACCACACTGGACCTGCCTGATGAGATGTTGTCCTCAGATGCTGAGCCCCAGCTGTTAACCATAGACCCTGTGACTGATCTGTCCAGATCTCCAGTGCTGGAGGCCGGGGTCTGGTCCAGTCCATGCAGCAGCTGCTTGTGTGGGGACTGGTGGTGCAACTGGTGTTTGTGCTTCTCGTGGTTGTGGTCTTGGCTGTAATGACTTTCAGTGAGCTCTGTATCTGTTTCCTCCTCCAAATCTTCATCATTCTCTTCCTGTCCATCAGTACCCACGCAGAGCGGTATTGAGCTGTAGGTATGTGTTGGGGAAAGAGGGCGAGGGTTGCTTGTGACGTGTTGACTGTAAAACGAATTTAAAAATCTGTCAAATTCTGTCATGACAATAGTTTTATTTTAATAAATGTATGCACGTTGAATTCGGTCGTGGGTTACCTGAGATGTTCTGCTGGATTGTGTAGGCCATTAGTCAGGTCTCCCTGTGATGGTGTGATAGGTGGGTGATTATAAGATACTTCAGTAGAGGATGAGACTGGCCCTCTAACTGGTGGAGTTGGACAGCCTTCAGTTCTCTCTTCTGGATTAAAACTGATAAAAAAGAATAGCTGACATAATCAAATGGCTAAAGAAGTCCAACCATTTGCCAAAGTCCTGGCATATTAGTCACAATTCATTAGATATTAATGCAAAGCCCTCGGTGCATCATCAACACTTTCCATCAAAGAAAAATACAGAACATACAGAAGTGAACTAAAAGCACAATTTAATTGCCCAATTGTGACAGATTAAATTATCCACAACAGCAACTGGTGCCTTAAGGTCCTTGGGCAAACCAGTGGTTTGCAAAATCCATGGCAACTTTTTTTTCATTAAACATGTCATAATGTAATTCCAGTTATATAATCCTGCTCTAATAGTAAACTAACTGTCAGTCAATGCCATAAATGTGAATATTGTAATTGGTTTGGCTGTTATTAATGAGACCGTGTTTTGTCCTGCGCCAGGGGGTGGGGGGTCAGTGAAGAATAACTAAAAGTAATAATATTTTTGCACAACGAAGTGCATGTTTTCTAGCAGCTTGAAATGCACTACTTTATGTAAGGCTGTGCTCAGACGTTTATATCCACTCATCATAGCCATGAATGTCATGGTAATCTGGGGCTTTTTAATTATTTCTTTAAGGTGTTCTATGCCTATGTGTATAACATACATTTTTTTACAGTTTAAAAAAAAAAAGAAAGATTTTTTTGCACAAATTTTAATTTATTTTGGATTTTTTCTAATCTAATCCACACTGGGCCTTATCCACAAGGGACACAATTTTGAAATGTATACATTTACGCATTTATTAAACTGTGCTAAAGGTTTTAGAATGTCTTTTAACTAGCCCAGGCCTACTAACTTTTTGTTAGTGATCATGATTGCACTTCAACCCGTAGTTTCTCTTTGCCGTATTATAAACAATTTGTCTGACAGCACTCATTGGATTGACCAATATTCAGAACAATAGGAAAGTCAAAGGACCTTAGTGAAGATCTAAGAAGGAGAGAACTGTTGAGTTCAAGTTGGACAGGTACCTTGGAACCATTTCTAATAAACTGCAGATTTCCAGATTATCAGTTTAAACAATTCTATGTAAGTACAAGTTATTCAATGCGTCACCACTTTGCCAAGGGTCTGGAAGAAGGTTCAAACTGTCACACTTAGATGTGAGTAAATAAGTTAGGATGTTAAGAAGAATACAGGAACCACCAAGGCTCAAGCTTGCTATGAACAGAAAACTACTGCAACACCAGCATCACTGTCCACAACTTTTAGATGGTCTGAGAAAAAACCACCTACTCCAAAATCAGCACATTTAAGCTTGGCTGAACTTTATAGTTGTGCACTTGGAAAAGCCATATACCTTGTGGAGAAATATTTTATAGTCAGATGAGATATAGATTGAGTTAATTGGCCACAATGACAAGAGTTATGTTTGGAGAAATAAAGGTGAGGCTTTCAAACCTACGACCACTGTACTAACTGCACAGCATGGTGTTGGTGACGTCATGCTCAAGGGCTGTTTTGAATCCAGTGGTAGTGGTACATTGCACAAAGTGAATGGAATAGTGACGAAAGAGGACTACCTCTATATTTTTCAGCTTTACCTCAACTCAACAGATAGATGACTTGAACTTGGGCAAAGTTGGGTGTTCCAACACGACAATGATCCCAAATACACTTTAAAACTGGTTTTGGAGTGGATAAAGTAGGTTATAATTAAGCTTCTGGAATGGTTTTCCCAACGCCCCAACCTCGACTATGCTTAAAAGCTGGGCCTGATCAGGAAACCTATCAATTTAAATGAACTCTACCAATTCTTTGAAAGAGAATGGTCAAAATGAGTGGTCAAATATCCACCTAGAATGATGCAAAAAGCTTGTTGGTGGCTATCAAAAGCATCTGGCTGAGGGCAAATTGCTAAGGGACATTTAACCAAATATTAATTTGGATGTATGTATATACTGTATCTGACCCTGTAAATATACTATTATCCTTTTGTGGATTACAGAAAAACCCAAAATGAATTAAAATTTGTAAAGCTAATTCTTGTTTTCTTTAATCGTTAAAGATGTACGATGTACAACCTTTCCATCTTGGAAAAAGAACAGTTAAAAGAAAGATGTTGTTAGAATCCCAAAATTACCATCGCATCCATGCCCATGATGAGCCTATGTAAACTTCTAATTGCTTCCATATTGCTTTTGGCAACTGAAGGGGATATGCTAATCTGTCTATCAGCATGTGCTGTGTAGAAATACAAGTATCTTTTCCTCCTACCTTCTTTCCATGGGAAGGCTATATTCATCACAGTCCCAGGCATTAGCATGAGGAGGAGATAGGGCTTCTCCCCAGCTTACTGCATTATGTTTTGGGATCTTTGGGACCCGTATTCCCTTCTTTTGATTTTGACTCCCTGAGAAATGAAAAATAAACATCAAGATAAACAAAGTCCTGCGGTTTGCCTCATTAATATTAAACAGTACAGACTAGTTGTTGGCTTCACCTGAGGTGCTGTTGCTGCCTCTGTCTGAACTGTGGTGTGAGCCACCTGTGCTGTGATCTCGGGTCTGGTTGTAGGGGATAGCTTTAGGATGAATCATTCCTTCTCCTCCTTGCAAATGATCTGAAGACAAAGCAGCAGGAAAAATGTACCTGTATTTCTATTTTTTATATAAAAATAGTGTAAAACATATCAAGGTGGTCTTCCCTACCATTACTTTTTTGTTCAGTCAAGTTGTATTGCATCTGTGCTGCCATCTCCTTTGGTATTGGAGGCAAATTGGGGGGCTGTTTCCAGCAGGGTATATCCAGAGGCTCTGCTATTGAGCCGCCAGAGGCTGCCTTATTCTTAATGCTGGCCTGAATGAGCTGTGTGGTGGCATATGGAATAGGCTCATATGTGGCTGCTGAATCCCCTCCTGGACTTGCATAGCACAAGTTGGAGTTGTTGAATGTTTTAATCTCATTGAGTTTGTTGGAGAGATTCACATCAGTGTATATGGCTGTCTCAGACCCAAGCTGTCCCTCCTGTTTGTTTTCTGGGTGGTTTCCATAGTTGGCTATGCAGTCGGCTGAGTACGTGAAACAAAGCAGCACATGAGCATGCAAGAACACAAATTTTAGCACAGCTACAAGGTGTATGATTTTTATTACTTGAGCAATATGTATGTAAGCTTGTAACAGAGCTAAATTAAGTCTGAGTTTGTGAGACTGCACTCACCTGGTCGGCTGTATGTTGTCATGTTACTGTCACTAGTGCCATTGCCATTATTGCAGCAGTTGATGCTACAGTCCTTATGATTGGCACATGCATTTGGCCAACTGTCTGGCAGCCACAGCTGGTTTAGAGGTTCACCCATGCTGAGAAGGCCAGGTCTGCAACAAGGAGGATCACAGAGGTGTCAATCACAACCTGCCACCTTCATAAATGAGTAATGAGTGAGCATGGACTGGGTGCCTTACAGCACATTTAAAGCAAGAAGACACCTCCCCCTAGTGGTTCCACTGTGCAAGTGCATTTCTTTTATTATTTTTTATTCAACACAAAGGGACAAAAATACCTCACCTGCCAGCACTGCATACTGATTCTCCTCTTTGATATGCAACTGCAAAGAGAAAGAGGAAAACATTCAGCCTTGATGAGCTGTCAAAAAGATGAAGCGCTAAAGGCAGAAAAAAACATGAAAGAAGTCTAAGCAAAAAAAGAAAAAGAAAAATTAAAGCAAAAAGTCTACATGCTTCTATCCATGGGGTGTATAGTTTGTGTCTGGTTTCTGCGTCTGTTAAACTGTCTAGTTTAATTTGCATGAAGACACCACAAATAATTGTCTGTTCCTTTACACATCTCAGCACAACACAACTTCACAATGGATTTAGTAACACTTGTTCGCAGTTTCTCCAGTAGTAAAATGTCATATAAAAGATATTAATCTTGTTTGAGAGATTCCATATTTTAAAAATTATAAACAAATGAACTTAACCTAAGCCAATGCACTTGGTCCAATGGGACAAGTACATTGTTGCAATGTGTCCATACAACATATGTTTCTCTCCATTGTTCTATGAAACAAATGTTATATGAATAAACATATCCAATCATTTGCCACATAAAATCTAACATGTATTAGCAGCTAAAGCACATAGTACATACCTGTAGGTGTAAAGGTGAATGAGGGAACTGAAGGAACAAACGACAAGAGAAATCAGTTTTACTCTTTTGTAACTTAGTTACTTTAGTATCTAAATTGTTAGATACTACCATAGTACATTATAACATTGCAGACCTTTGTATGCAACCTCTGCTGTGTGATGGGCATCTCCTCATGTAAAAGTTTAAGGTGTACAAGTATTTTAATAACCACATGCCACCTGTGTTAGTGCTGCCTCTGACACAAGTGCCCAGAAGAAGGTTAATAAGGGTGACAGGCGACCCAGGAGACAGGGAAGAAATATCAGCAATATTGTAGCACACATGCTAATGGCAGTTTGACAGGCCAGTGGCTCCAAGAACTGTGCTATGTTGAGGAAATGGCACTCTACAAATAAGCAATTAAAGGTCAGCCTTTGAATGTCTGCAAATGCAAATTTGTTTCTGAAGTCTTTGTGTCTGACCGTTTGATGTGATCTGCTTATCAGCCACAGAAAATATTCCTTAATATCACTGAAAGGACAATTGATGATCAGTGTGGTGGTAACATGTCATGGCTTGATCCCTTCTACAGTCCTAAAAGTCTTCAAATGTAGGCACATTTGGCCCATATAGATGTGAAATTGATATTTACATCTACTACTGTACAGTAAGGACATAGGGAAAAGGCACACACCCTTGCGGATGCCAGTGTATGTGCTGCTGAGGCCGCTTCTTTTCTTGCGGTGACGGTACAGCCACACGCTGAAAATCATGAGAACCAACCAGCAGGTGGCGCCAATGCCAGCGATAAATGCGGGCTGCTTCACCACATCTGAGATCTGGGACAATGTGTCTCTTTCCTCGCTGATATCCATCATCTGGCCTGCAGAGTCTGAGCAGTAAAAACAAAAGGAGAAGGTTCAAACATATATTGCCACACATGCATATGTACAGAAAATGCAGAAAGTATAACTGGACCCTTTAGTATGTTAAAAAAAAAAAAGTTAAAGGGCCCAAAGAGAGAAAGGCATTGCTTAAACAAACATAAAAAAATGTGAATCTAACCATGAATAGATTAAGAACAGCATTATGCTCCATTCAGATTTTTCACTGAACACACAAAGGAGGCTCTGATCAACTGCATTTGGAGGTTTTCTCTAAAACATTCTGTTGCTGTGCTCAGACGTGTGGCTTTCTAATTTTAACACTGCATTTTGGCAGAACATTTACCTAACTGAAAGAAAGCAACGTCACTCTGTACTCCAGGTCCAGCACCATTGCTAGCTGCAACCACCACACTGTAGCGAATCCCCGGTGCCAGACTGGAAATGAGCACGGAGAAGGTGGAGCCATCCACTGACTGGTTTACATGGTAGCGACTCTCATTACCCAGGCACCAGATCTGTCGAGAAGAAGGTGAGATGAAGATGAGAGGGCAGTGATTGCCCGAGGGACACACTGAGCACCTTAAGTCTTACAGAGATACAATTTGCATTTTAGTTGCAATACAAGACGCAGAAGGACAAGTACAGGAGTGAGTGAGTGATAGCTGTCTTTTTTTTTTAATAACCTTGTATTCCTGAATGAGTCCAGCCTCTTCTGCATTTGGAGGAGGTTTCCAGGAAACGAGAATGGCAGTGCCATTGGCCTCAGTCTTTGTGACTGTCACTCCCTGGGGTGCTCTACTTGGGGCTAAGACAAAGAAGCACACAGTTAATAACGGAGACATTAACAGAGTCGCTGATATTGTATGATGATCATGTACAATGATATTTAAAATCACTATCTCTTTGGTATTTATAGATAGTCTAAGACAAAACTTCACCTTCTTCCAGTGTCCTGACCACCTTCACCTCACTGTCAGTTCCCTGGAACTCGTCAAAGAAGGGACGCACTTTGAACTCGTAGATGGATCCCTTCTTCAGCTGACTGATCACCACCCCGTCCTCAAGTGGGGCACGTAACTCCTGGACAATCCACTGCCCGTCTGGTTGGCCATGCTCAGCAGACGCCCTGTAGAGAACCTTGTAACCCTGGATGTACGGGGACTGCTGTTCGACCTAACAGAGATAAAAACACGTTAAGATATCAGACCACATGACAATGAGACTCTTTTTGAACACCGGAAACTAAACAAATTCAATTCAAAGGCTCACAATAATATTTGTATGTGAGTTAAACATCTAGTTTTAACAGATCTGTTAAAACTCAGTTAATTCAATGTTCCTTTAGGGTGATGCATTTTATCTTTTTATCATCTGTGGATTCTCACTGTAAATCTCAGCATGAAGTCATTTATGGTTTCCATTCAGTAAGGTTCTGGTTAAAATTAAGCCAGCATAGGACTCAGCACTTTCCATTTGAACCACAGTATTACAAAATGGGATACTTTTAAAGATTTTTGTGGAGGCATCCACACAGAAAAATGCATCAGACATTCTTATGTGCTTGGAACAAATTGGCAATGTAGCAGACCAATAAATTTGCATCTCCGTACTGTGCTTTATTCTCTGCTAATAAATGCTGGGAAACTGGGCAGTCTAGATTCTCAGTCAAGAATCCCTAAATTAAAAGGTTTGCCAGCATCAATAATCTTTATTTTAACATCCTGACCCCTTGGTTTTCATATCATTTGTTAAATCTGTCCACATGTTTAAAAAAAACAAACAAGGCAATTATTTTTTGCTGTAGTTACATTAACTTCAAGCCAGTCGCTTCGCTTACCGTCCACTGCACTCTGACAGCAGAAGACGAAAGGACAGTTGGCGTGCGCAGGTGGATAACAACATCTGCCAGTTCTCTCTGGATGTGACGATGATCCACTCCCTGCATAGTGGCAGTGCTGTCTGTGTGTACCAAAGGAAGGACAGAAGCATAAAATTTCAGTGTGTTTGTGGCTAAGCTGGCATTTAAAAGCTTAAAAACTAATGGAAAATCCAGACTGACCCTGTGTTCTGATGGAGTCAGAGATTGGACTGGGGTCACTCAGGCCATAGGAATTCACTGCTCTGACCATAAAGAGGTATACAGTTCCAGGCTTCAGGTTTCTCAGGACAAAGGTCTGCGCCTTCACATGCTCTGCCAGGGTCACCCATCTGCTGCCTAATGTGTAACTGCAGAGAGTGGCCAAAAATGACAGCACACAAACACAGGGAATATTTTGTCAAGCTTGATCCATGTTAAACAGAATGACTTCGTTAAAACACGTTTGACCCTGCAAGTCTCTAACCTGAATGCCTCAATCAGGTAAGAGGTGGGTGGTGCAGTGCCACTGGGGCCAGATTTCCATGATACAGTGACAGAGGTACGGCTGATGTCAGTCACCTCAGGTTTAGATGGAGCACTGGGAATCAGGCTAGGGTCTGAGGGATGACCAGACTGGACAACAACTCCAAACTCTGCCAGTGAGACAGCAACAAAATCATGCAAAAGTTAACCTAGCAGGACTTTCTGTATATCTGAATAGCCTACCTTCAACTTGCAAGTACGCTGTTCGGGAAGCCTCTCCATTGGAATTAGAAGCAACGCAGGTGTAGAAACCTGTATCTCCCAGCTAAGGATGGAAGATACAGAGGAGGCAGACATTGACAGGTGGCCTTGGCTCAGTGTGAGTTCTTAGTAAGTGCTGTATTACTATCTA